>NC_091690.1:63242500-63867500 GCF_041296265.1 Equus caballus
TTTATTCCCTCCTTCCTGACAAGAAATTGCTAGAACATGGAGAGTTAAGCCATTAGTTATATTGAGGTGAATTTTTAATGAAAGAAAATTTTCACTATGTATCATTCAGTAAAAAAAATAGCATGTTAGAAACTATGTACAACATCCTCTTATTCCTAAAACAATAAATATATGTATCAAATTTATGTAAAAAAACTAATATAGTATCAGTGGCTATCTTTGAAAGATAAGCTTATGCATTTATTTTTTTAATTCTCTTTTTTGTGAAGTTCAAATAATGGAGTCATTACTTTTGTCACATAAGAAATGAAATTTAAATTATTGTAATTTAAAAAATTGTTATTAAAAAAAGGAAGGCCACACAGTTAAAACCACTGCAAATTCCAAAACAAAATGTACCAGGAGTGAAAATTAGACTGAAGGAAGAAGCAAGAGCTGTCTAAAACCTAACCTCTGGGCTCAGAAAGCAGGTAGAGAAACTCCTCCAAACACTTTTTAAAAGACCTTGTTGATGCTTGCGAGTTATGTACTCAGACTCAGGTTCTTGCCCTCGTTCCCCTACCCTGAGGGCCATTAGGAAATCCCTGGATCTGCAAAGGCTGAATAGATGTGAATAGATATGTGCTCATATACCATGAGGATAAGTAGGGGTTATGATCATGGGATGGCACTAAGGATTTCTTGATGGGTCCATAGGGGAAAGAGTTGAGGGATGTATCACTCATCATTTGAGTCTGACAGCCTTCTCAGGTAGGCCAAGCCAAAGAAAGGTAAAGCTAACCTGATAGGCCTTGAACGTGTCTCTCTCGACATTACTCCCATTGCCCTAGGAGGCAACAACTGTCTAGAGAGGGAGCTTTGTCCTCACAGTAACTGTAAGTGGTTTGGAGGTGTTTTGTTTTATTTTTATTTTAAGACTCCGTCTCTTGTAAGGTTATGAGGAAAAGGTGTGAGGAACTTGTCCCTTTTTCACTTCGTCTTTTTCTTCCTCCCTCTATTCTTCCACTTCTCCCTTTCTCCTCCTTAACATCTCTCCCTGTAGCTTCCTCTCCCTCTCTCCATTTTTCTTCCTTTTCCTTTCTCCCTTTCTCAACATACCTTTCCTTCCTTCCACATGGTTTATTTTGTGTGTATGAGCACCTACTTTATCCAGGTCTATTAGGCACTGGGGGCACAAATGAATAAGACAGGCCCAGTATCTCTCCATAAAAAAAAATAGCAAGTGGCAAAAGGGTTGTCAGAACACTTGCTAAATCTTAGAACCTGAGAAAGAATTTGAAATCTTCGAAATTTTTGCGCGAAGAACAGAAACATTTCCTAGGCACTTCTGCCAGAGTGATCAAATGAATTCAGCAGTTGAATCTCTCTGTTGGCTTCTAGGAGCTGTCAGCTTCAAGGGCTTGAAGATGATTCTCGTCTCCAGTGACAGCTCCCAGCATTCTCACAGCTGTTTCCCCAAAGCAAGCTGGTTTTTACTAGTCCATGTGAATAATGAAGAAAGGAACAAAGGGGAGTACTTTCTCACTCTCAAATAATTTTTTAATAATGTTATAGCACCTTTGAACTCTGAGCAGACTCTTCTGGTTTTCCTTTTAGTTTTTTACAAGAGGGTTGAGGGCAGAGAGACTTGCTTTTTAAAAGTTGGAAAATCCTAAGTAAAACTGGCTATTGTATCTCAGGAATTAGGAGATTCAGCAAAAGACAGAGCAAAGGTGACACTATAATTAACAGGCACTTGCAGAAAATGAAGGATTCATGCTGTGCAGTATGTAATTTGGAAACCAAATGTTCTTGTCAGAGAAACCTGGCCTTGTGCAGAAAACTATGGGGGCTGTTTAGACAAATGAACCGACAAAGCCTGCTTTGTATGCTGGAGAATCCCAGTCACCTGTTCTCTTTTTCTGTCTTGACCACAACTGGGCCATTCATTGTTTCATTCAATTATTCGTTTAACAATTATTGATCACCAACTATTCACCAGGCACTTTGCTAAGTGTAGAAACACAAAGACGGATAATAAAAAATCCTGGCCCTCAAGTAGGTCTCTATTTTGTAGAGGAGACAGACAAGGAGACTGACTTCCTCCTCCCCCACCCACCCACCAGTGACTTCTGAGACAGAAACTTACATAGTTTAACACAAAAGCGTGGAGGAGATACTCTTCAAGATCCCCAAGAGTTTGTAGAAAGCTTCTGAGAAAGATTCGAAGTATATCTAGGAAGACTTTCCCAGGTGAACCTGGAGAGGAGGTGTGTTCTAGCAGAAGATGTAGCATATGCAAAAGCCAGAAGAGGAGTAGGAACTCATCAAATTCAAGGAACTTTCCATAGTTCTTACAGTAAGAGTATGTGATACAGCCAAGATCGGTAGAAGATGAAGAGCAAGAGCTATTCTAGGACAAATTGGAATATAGCCAAGTTAATTAACTTCTTTATTGAAAGAATTTTAAATCAACAATTTGTTCAAAGATCAGTTTTGTTAGGAAGGGTATAGACAAAATCCCTCAAGGGTAGAGATTACATCATATTTTCTTTGCATTGCCAGCATATAATATACTACTTGACATATAAGTGCTCAATAAATATGAACCTTGAAATAATCAGAGAATAATCCTTGGTAATGTTGAATCATTGATTCTAAAGGAGGAAGGTGGAGAGAAAGAAGGAATACTGAGCTCTTGCAGTATGCCAGCTCCTGTGTTAGGAGATTTACATATACTATGCTAATTAATATTCCTAATGGCCTTATGGGGGCTTATATGTATCTCCCCATTTTTCAGAAGAGGCATTTGAAGCTTCAGGAAGTCAAATAATTTACCATGGTCAGATAGCTAACATATGGCCAGAAGCAGCATTCAAACTCAGGTCTGCCTTTCTCTACAGCCTACATTTCTACTTTTAGATGCAAAACTTTACTGAAATTTCTGCTGCAAAACTCTGGGGAGGATGCTACAAAATGTGTTCATTTATAATAATAAAATAATACAGAATTACACAATCAGGTGCTAATTTAGTTTCTGTAGCAAATCTTGTAAATTCTGTAAAAGTTCAGAGAAACGGAGTTGAAAAGTAGCGGTTTTTTCCTGAATTCTGTGGGTTCAAGAAGCTTTATATTTAGCTCACTACTAGTAAATGATACATGAAACAAAATAAATGAATAACAAATGAGACTGTCAAATAAATGATTATGCATAGCCTTGTGTTTAAAGCAAATGTTTCTGAAGTTGCCAATATTAGATTGCTGATATACTGTGTTCTTGATATTTTAAATGTATAGTTGATGACTCACTTGGCCTCCAAAAAAAGCGAGAGTATAATATGTGTGGAGAAGACGGCGCCTCCAGAATACTGCTTAGAAAACTTTGGGTAGTAGTTTCGGCTTACTGCCCTGTTACCTCCCCCTCTCTCATAGCTCCTCCCCGCTAGTGTAGCACTGGCCTCATATTTCCATACCCTGAGCCTTGTTGCTGGTTTTCTAAGCAGCCTCTTTTTCATTTTTTTTTAGGATTTATAAGGATATATTTTTTTTCTTCCTTTTTTTCTCTTACTTTCAGACCAAACTATTTTTTTAGCATCGTATATCAAAAAGCTCTACTGCCTTCAGACCTCTGAGTCATGGGCAGTGACTGGCTCACCAGCTTTCCTCCCCAGGTCCCACATGCTTCCAAATGTGCACATTTGCTGGATGAATCAATGATGTGGAGGAGGATTCCAGATAGAGTGGACCTTCCCACTGCTGTGTAGGCTACCCATGGCTTCCCTCCCACTCCAGGCTTCAAAGGCCAGACGTGTGTTTCGAAGTGAAGAGGAATTCTTCCCAGGACTTTATTGCTAGGGGTGATGGAGATAAGGGCTCCCCACAGAAAATAATATGCTTCCTACACCCCACAATGTAAATTTGGAAACCAGTAATGAGTTAGACATACGCTCTTTTAAGCTCTCCTTGTACAGTTGAAAGAGGGACACATGGTAACATATCTGCCTTATATATTCATAGTTCTAAAAGACAATGCATCTAAACCACCCAAACTAGTCTCAAAATAATCAGTCCTCAATATGTAATAGCACTTACTATTGTAATTATTATAAGAAAGAGGAAGGCAATGAAGACAAAGAATATATTCTATGCTTGACACAATCCTTTATCCCTGAACTTAAAGATTTTACTAAATTTCATATTTAAAATGTAGGGAAAGGAGAAAATATTGATATGATTTAGTAGACTGAAGCTGATATTATTATCTTATAATCTAAATGAATATCTGGCCTTTCCAAACTACGTGTTTTTCTTCCACATGTTAAGCTCTGGTCTGGCCCATCATGGAAAAAGTACAGAGTATGATGAATCAAGAAAATAGTCAAAACTTTGAATAAGCTCAGACTTCAAGTTGTCTACCTGCTGATATTTTTAGGAAAGTGTCTGCCACTTGGGTCTTGAGTGAAGGTAATCCAGGCCAAATGTGTTTTCATTGGAAGTCTTAGTATTTTTATCATTTTCCTCCAATTGAAGTGGGATCTGGCTTTTAGTTGGAAGATCTGCTCTGTGGATCATGAGATTGTATTGTCAGAGTACCTGGAAGGGATGAGCAGATGCTCACAAGAGAAACCCCAAACTTGATTTGATTTCCAGGTGACACTTATAGAGTAACCTTGAGTAGTGAAACAACATAATTAGCCCAATCTTGATGGGAACTACTCATAAGTAATACAGAAGCAGCTTGTACAGAAAAATTGGAGCAGACAGTTTTGTAATTCAGCCCAGTTGCTGCTTCCTGTTTCTAGTGCAGTTGCCAGGAATGAATAAAGTAGACTCTGGTAAGGAGTGCTTTGTGTAGAATTGTGTCTTGAGGACATGTGCTGGCTTCAGGGGGGTGATATTAAACCTTAGATTTGTGATTCTCCAAATTGTTAAGGACTTTTAATCTAGTTGAAAGGTCAAGCCCTTCTAGGGGGTAATTACATTGTTTGAAATTTTTATTATGATATTCTTAAGATGAGGGAGTGGTGTGGTCAGAGGGGAGTACATGTACTATTTGAACTGTGATGGTCACTGAAAATGCTAGTGATGAATCAGAGGCAGTATTCCAAGGGGAAGATCTTGATGAGCAAATCTAGTCCTTAGTTTCTGTCTCTGTTAAATGGGAATGTCAACGAGGACCTTGTGGGATTTTTATGAGGAATAACAGTAATGTATGTGGTAGACCTCACACAGTGTTTGAGTCATGTGTGCCCAGTACATGGGAACTCATGGTAGGAGTTAGAGCCACAGTGGACATTCTGATAGTTATTCTAATAAGATAATAAAAATATTAGAAATAAAGTAATTGCAATCAATTGTTATGTGTTTACTAAATTCGAGGCAGTGTATTAAAGCTTTATATGTGTCATTTTAATTATGGAAATAACCCTTTGAAGTAAAATACTCTTATCCCATTTTAGAGTTACTTGTAGCTGTGGTAGTGTGAGACAGCCGTGGTGGTCTGGTGGTTAAGATTCAGCGTTCTCACCACCGCAGCGTGGGTGCATTTCCCAGAACTACACCAGCCGTCTGCCAATTGTCATATTGCGGCAGCTGCGTGTTGCTGTGATGTAGAAAGATATATCACTGGCATTTCAAATATCAGCAGGGTCACCCATGGTGGACAGGTTCCACTGGAGCTTCCAGAGTAAGACAGACTAGAAAGAAGGACCTGGCCACCTACTTCTGAAAAACCTGGCCAAGAAAACCCTATGAATAGCTGAAGAGCATTATCTGATACAGCACCAGAAAGTGAGAGGATGGTGTAAAAAGACCAGGCAGGGTTCCACTCTGCTGTACACAGGGCGACTAGGAGTGAGAATTGACTCCACAGCACTATCAAAGAATAGTAGTGGTAGTGGTAATACTAGGAATGTTGTAATGGCATTCCTAATGCCTTAGTGGTATATACATAGGCATGGTGAAAATAACAGGATTTTATGCATGCTGAAATTTCCCAAAGCTCTTTAAAAAGCAGTAGAGTTCTTAGGACCTAGATTCTTTGAATCTAGATGTTGTCCTCTGATCTCTTTCCTCAATCTTTGACCTAAGTAGAAGAACCAAACGTGAATGTCTGACCATAGCCACATTATTCAAAGATTGTCTATCAGGGTTCACTATTCTAATAAGCATCTCAACAAATATTCATCAAGTGCCTACTGTGTGCAAGCACTCAGCTAGGCTCTGAGGATCCAAAGATACATGTATTGCAGTGACTGGACTGATTTAGGAACTATCAGAGTAGAATGGTAGGTAACTAAATGAACTACAATACAGTGTCATATGCACTGTGATACTGAGGTAACTGTGCAACCAACAAAATGTTCCTGTTATGATGGGAAGGCCATATGTACACTATGATAGTTGGGAAAAAGCCAGAGTTTATTTCAGGTTGGTCTAAAATCATTTGAAGTAGGTACATTAGAACAGCATTTGTTTATTAATTACTGTGTGTGTCCATTGTGTTAAAAACAGATAATCACAATAATAATTATCAAAACAATGTATGTAGGGAAAATTTCTAAGAATCAAAATGGATGAGAATGATGTATGAGGTTTAGAACATGAGATTTGGAGTTAGAAGATCCATGATTAACACTAAGTCATTAAACCTCTCTGATTCTCTATTTACTTATCTATCAAAATGTAATCATAATATTCCTGCTCTATCTTTGCCATACTTTCACAGATTCCACTGTTACAGAAGCTGTAAAATGCTATATAAGCTTGAAAGAACTATATAAACACTGGTCGTTTTTATTACATATACTTGGAAAGATCAGGGAAGATTTCTTGGAAAGAATTTTCCTTAAATCGAGCTTTGATGAGCAGGATTTGGATATGGAGAAGAAGAGTTTGTGTTGGGGAGATCAGAAAGTCTCCCAATTCCCTCTCTTGCAAAGTGATAGGGTCATCACAGTGATCATCCTCCACATGGTGGAAGGAATGGCATAAGTAAATGCATGTAAGTAGGAAAGCTTAGGACTAAGCTAATTGGGATATATCTGGTCCTCAGAAGGGAGCCATTCAACAGTAAGCAGAGGAACAGCATAATCAAAGAGCGGTATGTTGGAGAATATTCTGCCAACAGTTATGTTCCAGAAAGCAGAGACAAAATGCAGAGCTGAGTTCGGAGGCTAGAGTTAATAAGGTCCTGAACTAGGTTAGAGGCTGTAGGATTAGAAAGGAGGAAGTGGATACAAAAGATATTACTGTGATAGGAGATCCGGAATTGGTTTATCTCTCAAACTCCTCTGATACCACCATGGCCAACAAAGATTTGAGAGAGATTTGAGGAAGTATCATAGTGGCTGGTTTCCTACAAAATAGAGCTAAAGCATGGCATTCAAAGTGTTCCATGTTCAGGCCTTGATCTGCCATTTTGATCCTTCAATTCACTCTATGCTATAGCCACAGTAAACCATTCCTCATTCTGTGACCATGTCTAATGTTTTTCTTATGCCATTGCCTCTGCTTGGAATATCAGTTCCAATATACACAGAATACTCTCATCCTTAAATTGCAAACTAAATAGTCACCTTTGCTGTAAAACCTCCCCTGGTACATGCTCCCTCCTCCACCCTCAGCAGTTAGAATCCCTGTCTCCTTCTTTGAAGCAACTAACACGTTGCTGGTACCTTTGTCAAGCAAAATCAATACATGCAAAAGTTGGGATTTATTCAGTAATCAGTACTGATATATGAAGTTTTCAATCCACTGTGGGATCATATTCTTATGAAGGAATCTGATAGCTTTTGGATTGCATATTTAAGAATCCTTGTGATCAGCCTGGTTCCACTCATGATACCCAATATCAGCAAACTTGTGCTGCTGTCAGAGCATGCTGTGTAGTTATACGCTCCTGTCGAGAAAGACTCTTTCTGCTGACAAACTGGAAATTACACCAATTTATCTATCAAAGTTGTTAGGAAAAAAATAAGTCATTCAGTATAAAGATAATTCCTAAATATAAATGTTTTTCTCTGGCACAAACAAAGACACTTCTTTGCCCTCAATCATGCTAGCTTTTCCAAAGGTTGTTTTTGTAGCAAAATCTCCAAATAGAAAGCCACCCAATCTCTACAGATAAACCATGTGGTAAATTATATCAAACAATGCCCTTTGTGTGGAATGTGCAAAAGAGGGGTCCCTTCCTTTTCACCAACTTGTTGGCCTTTGAAGAATCTAATAACAGCTTCAAAAAATTGTTCTATTAATGCACAATTTCAAGAAGCAACTTCCTATTTTATAGGTTACTCATGCTTTCTGTTGGGTAAGTAGAATTGTTTTCCAGCACTGTGTGTTGATAGTCTTCAGCTTTGCAATATTCTATTTTGTTTTGCAAACGAAACTCCTTTTCCCTCAAATTGTCCCACATGCACACACTGTCACTCCTACACTGTTCCTAGGATACAGTTACTACCCTTGTTGGTCAGTTTGAGATCCACTGCTGCCCACTTGGACTGACCTTCATCTTTGCCCAGCTAGTTGCAAATGCTTATTAGTAGGAACTGACCAACCAGTCAGTGAATCAGCCAGCAGCCCCTGCTTCTAGTACCCTTCCAAGTTGCTTGTGTCCTTATTTCTCTCTGAACATTTGTTGTGACCTCTAAGAAAGTTTCTTCATATACCTAAATTAATTTTAATTCTTTGTACATATTCAGGTCAGTGAATGAACAAATGAGGTGACATGGAACACCATGGAAGGCTTATTTACTTTTCAGGCCAATGGGTTTACAATACTATGACCCCACCTTTGGGGGAAATCCTTCCAGCCCTTCTTCATACTCACAGCCACTGCTTAGCTGAATCACCATCTTCTTCAGCCTTACAAGAGCTTCCTAATTAAGCCCCTGCTTCCAGTCTTCCTCAGCTCCATTTCATTCTTCTCACAGCAGCTAGCGGTTGTTCTGTTGAATTTTTTCTATAGGGGCTTTCATACTTTTGAGTATGTAATGTTTGATAAAACTTTAAAATACCACATATAAGAAATAATAAAGTGTAATAAAATAAACACCATGAACCCATCCTCCAGGTTAAAAATTAGAGGTATGGCAGAAGTAGAGCAAGAAGATTATGATCATGTTTTGACAGATGAGAAAATAGAAAATCAGAGAAATAGAGAATCAGAAATAGAAGAATTAGTGACTCACTGTTAGTCATGGATCCTCTGACCTTAAATCTCATGTTCTAAACTCCATACATCATTTTCATCCATTTTAATTCTTAGGAATTTTCCCTACACACATTGTTCTGATAATATCATCTTGATTATCAGTTTTGAACACAATGCATACACATAGTACTTAATAAACAAATGCTGTGCTACTGTAGCTACTACAAATGATTAGACCAATTAGAATACCTGTGTGCTATTCCCAAGTTCTATTTCCTTGTCGTTTTCTTCTGAAATTTGCTTTTCTCATTCAGTAATGTATTTTTAAGTTATCCATGTTGTTGTGTGTATAGTAGATTGTTCATTTTTTCTGCTGTATAATATTTCATTATGTGGAGTATTATTTATTTATCCATTCTCCTGCCAATGGATATTTGGATTGTTTCCAGTCTTTTTTATTACAAATAATGCAGCAAAGGTGATTCTTGCACATATTTCTTGGTATCTGTACACAGAGTTTCCCTAGGATTGGAATTTCTGGGTCATAAAGCTTTCACCTGTTCAGCTTTACAAGATAGTGTCAAAATGTTTTCCAAATTTGTTGTGCCTATCAACATAGCTATCCACATGTTTATATTGCTTACATGCTCACCAACACAAAATTTCATCACACTTATATTAATTTTTGCCAATTTAGCAGGTGTAAAATGTCACTTAGCGTTTTACTTTCATTACTTTGCATTTTCTGGATGTAGAGTAATATTGAGGCTCTTTTAATATGTTTATTCAACATTCATATTTCTGCTTCTGTGAAATGACCATTCAGTGCTGTTTACCTACATTTATATTGCATTGCCTTTTTTCTTATTGATATATAGGACTTTTTAATGTCTTCTGGATACTGATCAACTATTGATTACAGGTGTTGCAGATATCTTCTCCCACTTTGTAAATTAAGCTCTTGATTTAGTGTAATCAAGTGTATCAATTCTTTATAGTTGACACTTTCTCTGTCTTGTTTAAGAAATATGTTCCTACCCCAAGATCATAAAGATATCAAACTATAACTTTTCTCTTTTATACTTGAGTATTTAAGCAATCTGATGTTGATTCTTGTGTGTTTTCTTTTCCAGATAAATAAATAATTGTCATAGCACTATTTATTAAATTGCCTGCCTTCTTCCTTCCACTAATTATCTGTGCTACTCACTCTGACCTATTCTATATTTCTGTACTATGTAGGCCTATTTCTATGTTCTCTATTCTGCTTCATTGGTCAGCTTCCTTATTCCTGCGCCAAATCCACATCATCTTAATTAAAATTCTTTATAATTAATCATGATGTCTAATAGATCAAATTCTTCCACATTAGTTTGCTTCAGGAATGCCTTGGCTTTGTGTATGTTTTACTCTTTCTTGTGCATTTTGGAGTGAACTTAGAAATTTCCACAAAAATTTCTGCTGAGGTTATTGTGTGAACCTATAAGTTAATTTAGGATGACTCATTGTTTTCTGATATTGAGTCTTCTTATCTATAAACTTAGACTATTTTGCATTTATTTAGATCTTCAGTATCTTTCAATAAAGCTTCATAATTTTCTCCATAATATTTTACTTTTAAAAAAATCACTAATTTTGAAAAATTTTTGTGAAATTTTTCATCAGGTTCCTGTATTGTTATTGGTAATAAACAGTATCTTCCGCCCCCCCCCCCTTATATCTATTGAAAGGATCATGTGATTTTTCTCCTTTAATCTGTTGCTATGATTAGTTACATTGATTGAGTTGTGAGAATTAAGCCAACTTTGTATCCCTGGTATAAGTCATTTTCCTTTTCTTTCTTTTTTTCTTACTATTTTCTTTTAATTTTGTTATTCTGCTTTTATTATTATCTCTTTTCTTCTATCTTTTTTTGGGCTTAATCTGTTTTTATGTTTGTGAATGCTTAAGATGTATGATGAGCTCATTGAATCTGCCTTTTTCTTTTATATTAGAATTAAGTACATTTCTCACAAAATATTTTTGGTACATTGGCATCCCATAACATTTTATAGACAGTATGTGTATTAACATTGAAATAAAACTTTTTACAAAGATTTATATTATGATTTCTTTGAACTAAGAGTTATTTAGCAATGTTTTTTTTTTTTTTTAATTTCCAAAAGCAGGGAGATTTCTTCCCTTTCTGTTATTTATTTCTAATTTAATAAAATAATGTCCAGGAAACATTGCATGATAACTGTTCTTTTAAATTTATTCTAGCCTAAAATGTAGTCAATTTTTTGCCATTGTTCTTTGCCTGAGAAAAATGTGTGTTTTCTAATTATTGGATGTAAGTTTCTAACTATATTCAGTATATCAGGTTTGCTAATTATACTTTTCAAATCTTCTATACCTTTGCTAAATTTTTGCCTACTTAACCTATCAATAAGTAAAGGAGATCTGTTTATAATCTCTCTCTTAGATAGTGAATTTCTTGATATTTGTTAGTATATTCTTGTATTTCTTACTTTATTTAAACTTTTCACATAGTCGTTTTAAGTTATGTATCCGACAATCTTAATATCTGAAGTCATTGTAAATCTGAATCTGTTGCTCTTTCTCAAGATGGTCGGTTTCATTACTCTACTTAATAGTAACCTTATGTTTTTGCCGAACATAAATAAGGGGAATTCTGAGGGTCAAAACTGGGATGTTTTCTTCCAGAGAGGATTAGACTGTGCTTTTGATTGAAGCCAAAGAATTCTTCAAAATTGGGACCACTCTGGTCCCTTTTGAGGGTCCTGCTTACTTTTAGATTCTCTTGTTCTCTGATCTCAGACCTGAAAACATTGTTTTCCTCAGAGCATCCTGGCTTTCACTTTCCCACAGCCCACTTTTCTGGTTTTGGTTGACAGGATTTTGTCTGATGGTCTCCTGTTTGTTTTGATCTTGCTGATTTTTCTCACATTCTTACATGTGTGTTAGTCATTAAAAGTGTGATGGTTAGAATTTGTTAAAGACATAGATGCATTGCAGCAGGAGGTCTCACTGGAGTGAGTGCCTTGTGTGCAATACTGATGGAAGTGGGAACACTTTAATGCAGATTTTGATCATGTTGATTCCCTGCTAAAACTACGCCAATAGCCCTCAGCTCAGGTACAATCTCTTTAGCAAAAGCTTTAAGACCCCCAAATCAGGTCTCTTCTCAGCTCTCTGATCTCCTGTCCCTCTACTTACCTGTAACCTGTACTTTACTATGTACTACATCGAAATATTTAAAATCCCCTGAATATGACACACTTTTTAAAGACTCTTTTCTGCTGCTTCAGATTCTTTTTACTATTTATCTACCAGAATAATTCAGCCAGTAAGTTTCAGTGCACAGATCGCTTCCTCTTTTAAGTGTTTCCTAAACCCCGAAGACTAGGTTAAGTGCCCCTCTTCCAAATTCCCATTACAACCTACACATACCTTTATTGTAGCTTTTATAGCACTGCATTGCTTTCTTTGCTTGTTTTTGTCTACTTTTTCCATCGGATTCTAAGAGAAAAGGCGGTTTAGTCCTCTATTTCCGTGCATAATACTTAGGATGATCAAGTATGCTAATCTCTTAGTAACTTCAAGATGCCATAAGAGAATGTCGTAGACTGGATAGCTTATAAACAACAGAAATTTATTTCTCAGAGTTCTAGAGTCTGGAAAGTCCAGCATCAAGGCACCAACAGATTCAGTGTCTGATGAGAGCCTGCTTCCCACTTTATAGACAGCCATCTTTTTGCTGTGTCTTCACATGGCAGAAGAGGGAAGGGAGCTCTCTGAGGTCTCTATTATGAGAGCACTAATTCTATTCATGAGGGCTCCACCCTCATGACCTAATTACCTCCCAAAGTCCTCACCTCCAAATACCATTACACTGGGAATTAGGTTTCAACATATAAATTTTGGAGAGACATAAATATTTAGGCTATAGTAGCTAGGTTGCCCAAGAAAATCCTGGCTTTCATCTCTGGCTTTCCCAGTGTAATGATTAATAGTACTCACTTTGGTTTTCAAAAGTGCTCACTTTGGATAAGAAATTATATGGTCACCCTAATGATATTATAATGTTTTTTGAGTGAATGAAACCATAACAGAAAAGGAAGGGAAGAGAGATACTTGGAACTGGACAATGAGATCTGACTCACCTTTCTAGCAACGTTTCTTTGTAAAAACTATTTAACTTCTCTGTGCTTTAGTTTACTCATCTTCAGAAAAGGGAAAATATTCTTTGTCAACTTCAAAATGAAGCTAGCAATAATAAAAACTCTAATGTCTTGTACATGTAATTCTTTAAGAGTTACTAAGCACCTTCAAAAATGCAACTTCATTTACCTTCTAATGACAGCACTAGGTAGTGAACATTCCCATACTTTTTTGAACTAACACTTCAGGTGACCAAAAACAGTAGTTAGTGGGTATTAGACGGTTCTGGTGATTCTGTTTGCTTGTTTGTCTATATTTATTGAAAGTCTACTATGTGTAAGGTCCTATGTTAGTTAGGTACTGATCATGACACTTTTTCAAACTGAATTTGTTATATGTAATGTGGCTATTGAACTCAGCTAATGAAACTAAAGCTACACTTATTTTTTATTGCTTTATCCACCCCAGAATTACAATCATGACACCTAATGCCTTCCATGGAACTCACACAACTCTTACCCACAGCAATTAGAAGTGGAAATATTCCATTGAACTGTATCATCTTTAGGAATTGGGAGATTGCTTGAGTGCTTGGCTAATTAAGAGTGGCTTTCACTTAGGAGTTCTATCGTTTATGTTTATTTCTTTCTTACTGGATTAACTCGTGAAAAATGAAGAACTATGGCAGGGCTCATATGGCTACTTTTAAAGTCCTGTAACAGCAGATGTAGATGACAGTGCAATTGATTTAACCCCTGTAGCTGAATTGATTGTCCAGATGGTCAAAATGGCAAGACAGAATAACTATGATCATTATACAGCTTGAATTATATAGTATTCTTCATCTTATAAAACTCCCACTTACATAATCTCAAGATGATTTTGTTTATCATAACAACCTTGTGAAATAGACAGGAAAGTATTTTAAAAATAAGAAAAGAAACAAGTAAGAAAAAGAATATTTTCATTAGTTATCACTTACTTGTCTGACTCCAAGCCAAATGGCTTCCCTGCCTACAGTTCACCTTACTGACAAGAGCTTCTTCTAAATGCAAATTTAACCTGCTTTCTCTATTAAGTAAACCCTATTTCTCTACATTGGTATGAGTTAAAATTCAAACACTATAACATTTGTATGTATACATCTCGTGATCTAGCTCCTCCTTGCCTCTCCAACCTTAATTTTAATCATTTTCATTTTACCTTTACTCCTTTCACCTTTACTCCTTACCCTTAGTCTTTTCACCCCTTCCACAAGTGTGTCAGGCTTTCACATCTCTCTTCCTTTGCTCATAATATTTCTTTTACTTGCTTATGTTGCAGCATCAGCTCAAACATTTCCTCCTTCCTAAAGCCTTCACTGACCTTCCTTGCCTTTCCCCAAAGATCTTTTTTTCCCCAATCTCTATCAAAACATAGAACTTAACTTGTTTATAAATCTGCTTCTCTTTATTGGACTCACTACCCCGTTATTTTTGTTTTCCTAGCATCTGAGTTCCAGGTACATAATAAGCACTCAAAACATATTTATTGAAAAAAATCATAAATGAATGAATAATATACAGCACTATTTCTCCTACCTCACTTTATCTGAAACCATTGATATATATTTACAGCTCTTTACAGTTTATCAGAGGTGTTCATATCTCTCATTCCATCTGAATTATATTTCGTTCCATAGAAATAACATGAGACACATAGGCAGGCAAGGGCCTAGTTTACAACTGAGGATAGGGAAGCTCAGGGAAAATAAATGACTGCCTCCAACTTGGTGACCATATGATGCCACTTCAAACTGAGAATGTGTGTTCTTGCTGTAAGTGCTCTAAGTGTGATCATTGGCTGTTCTTGGGCAAGGAATTTCCACCATTGATTTAAATGACTTGAGATAGGAAAGCTTAGAGTAGCAGGTTCTAAAAAAGCTTGAAGACTTCCAAAGAAGGATTAAAAACTTTTATTCTGTACTCTTCTCAGCTCATTATTTTGTTTTGGCATTGAGGCAACTAGGCATTGAGTTTGTGGCATTTACTAAAAGCATCAAAAAACAACTATAGCAATAATAAGAGTAGTTAATATGTAGTGAGCACTCACTATGTGTAGGGCATCATGCTGTTACATGCCTTTTTCTCAACTAACTCTCAAAACCAATTTTTTTAATAGGTACTATTTTCTTCACTTTGCAGTTCAAGTAGCTAAATCTCAGAGGGAATTCAATACCTTGCCCAAGCCAAATAGCTAGTACATGGCAGAGCCAGTAATTCCTCCCTCTGAAGGGAGCTGGCTGGAGCTATTGGCCTAGTCTGAAATTTTAGAGGGGACTTGCCAAGAACTGAGGTTCTCTTTGATGGCTTAGATCAGAGACTATTTTCTTAGCATGATTTTGATAAACTGCTATAATGGTATATATTGGATATAAAATACCAGTATTTCCTTCCTGATTTGGTTATCCTGAACATTGTGTGAAGTTTTTGGTGCCTCAAGAGAGAGCAGTTGTCCTGATAGTGTTGCTTGGAAGAATTCAAATTAGATCAAGCCAGTCCCCAGTGTGTTGCAGTGTTCTCTTTCAGCCCAGCTGCCTCACAGAGCACTACAGCACAAACTTGGTCAACGGAATCTTGATCACCTTGTACTTGCATTCAGGAATTCATAATGTTCCATCCATGTACTCTGTTTTAGAAAGATATGTGATTTGCTATACATGATTGCAAATTTACATAATATGTTGGAAGGAACAAGACCTTTGGAGCTGGATGGTCCTGGGCTCAAATCAAAGTCATATCAACCTGCCAGCTATGGGGTATTGGGCAGATGACTTAATCTTTCTGAGGCTCAGTTGACTTATCTGCGAAAATGAGCCAATATAAGTATCTCATGAAGTTATTGTAAAGTCAATGTGGAATATACACATATAGTAGATGTTTAACAAATAGTATTACTTCTCCCCTTTATATTTCCTATAGTTCTACCATGTAAATTAAACAATCACCCTAGGTTTAGTGTATTTTTATCTTTTCATTTTTCATATGGCTATGTTGAAAGACTACTTTTTCACTTAGTATCACATTATAAGCACTTTCATAGACATCATCTACTAAACAACTCAGCGATTCCAATCTTAGGTATTCACTGAAGAGAAATGAAGGCATATGTCTACATAAGTCCACAACAACTTGTACTTGAATGTTTATAACAGCTTTATTTGTAATGGCAAAATTTTGGAAATACCCAAAAATCCATCAATAGGAGAATGGATAAAGAAATTGTGACATATCTGTACAATGGAATACTACTCAGCAACAGAAAGAAATAAACTATTGATACATGAAACAGCACATGTAAATCTCAAAATAAGTATGCTGAATGAAAGAAGCCAGACAAAAAAGAGCACTTACTATATAATCCCACTTATATGAAATTCTAGAAAACTTAAATTGATCTGTAATGACAGAAACAGAAAAGTGGTTGCTTAGGGATGAGAAGAAGTGGAAGGAAAATATTACAAAGGTGCACAAGGAAACATTTTAGGGTCATGGCTATGTACATTAACCTGATTAAGCTGATGGTTTCACAGGAATTTATATAGCTCAAGACTCATCAAATTGTACACTTTGTGTGCATATGTGTAGTTTATTGTAAATCAATTATACATCAATAAAACTGTAAAAAGTAAAAATGATATATCATGGGGGAAAAGTCTCACTATAATAGTCCCATTGTACTATTGTTTATTTACCTATTCCCACTGCTGGTATGTTTATACTGCTTTTATTGTTTTGCTGGTATAAACAACATTGCAAAGAACATCTTTGGCAAAAAGCTATTATATATTATTTACCTTCTCTTTAGAATCTACTAATGGTGAAATAATCTTTCATTAGGCAAGAATGACACATAAAAATCTTTGTAATTCACTCCTCATTAGTGTAAGTGTTCTTATGAGGTAGTTATATGAAATACTTTTCATACTGATTCACTAGCTACTTTTTTTTTAATGATGTTACCCACTGGTTTCCAGACACTGCCACTTGGGCCACTGATGAAAAGAATAGCATAGAGGTGCAGCAGTAGCAGTTAAAGTTGTGAAACCAAGAGCCTCAGGCAGAAGACCAGTCGTGATGGAATTTTAAGCTTCTCTAAGCAACTGACTCCATCAGCATTCCAGGGGCCTCATGAACTATCCTTGTTGATCTGTATATACTACCAGCCATTCTGTTCAATAGTCAAGTACTCTGGTCATCCAGTCACTTCTAGAAAGTCATGTGCTTTTTAGTCAATGGTATTTTCTCTATTGGGAGTATATAAAGGTGCCACATGGACCTTTAACTTCCACACTCACCATTCATTTATTCATTCAATAAAAGAAACATTTGCTGAGTTTGAAGCATATGCCAAGCGTTAGATTTATGCAGAGAATAAAACTATGGATAATACAATCCATATTGTATTCACAATCATGCAATATATTTTGAGAAATCAGTAAGTAAATAATAAATTAGAATAAGGAATGTTTAGCACAACCAGAGTCATAAACCATTGGGGGACATACAACAGATACATGTATGCTAGCCTAAAGCAGTAGGATAGACTTTCTAGAAGAAGTGGTACTACATCTGGTAACAAAAAAGAAGAGCCAGGTGAAGAAACTTAAAGGGAGAGGGAGGAGAATGTTTCAGACAAATTAAACAGCATGTATAAGATACCAGAGGGAGGAGCCAGTCGGTGGTGTAGTGGATAAGTTCATGTGCTTTGCTTTGGCAGCCCAAGGTTTGTGGGTTCGGATCCCAGGCACGGACCTACATAACGCTCATCAAGCCATGCTATGGCAGTGTCCCACATACAAAATAGAGGAAGATTGGCACAGTTGTTAGCTCAGTGACAATCTTCCTCAAACAAAAAGAAGAGGATTGGAAACCCATGTTAGCTTAGGGCCAATTAAGAAAAGATACTAGAGGGAAAAAAGGTGTGGAAATACTTTGTGGGTATGTGTATGACTATGAGGCTGGTCTGGGAGTGAATGGCCAGGGCTTGCATAATCAGGCTGCTGCCCTTGGCTCGAGCTACCTTTTCAGAAGAGGTGGACAGACTCAAACTATAAAAGCGGGATTGGCATGGTAAGAAAGAGTAAGGATGGCAAGGGCACTCTCAGCTGACCTGGGGCCAGGCCAGGGAAGGGGTTTGCCATTGACTTGGTGACTCAGGCTTCCCACCATCGGCTCTCCCCTTGCTCCCCTTCTTCATCAATAGTGGAGTACATTTAGCTTCCCCTTTCGTCCCCTTCATCAGTAATGGAGAGGACTTAGTGTCTTTCAGTGCAGAGCCTAACAAGCCACCTGACTTCTCTTCCAAGATAATTCTAATTTGGGTCCCTATCTGGGATCTTTCATCTTTCATGACCTAATGATGATGACCATGTTGATGAAAGTTAGTTCTTTTTTTTTAACGTGTGCTTTACATGAAGGACTCATAAGAAATATCAGGGGTAAAAAAATATTCTTTAAAGTATTTGTTTTCTGATCACAAAAGTAAAATGTACTCATTATAGAATAATAATTATTATCAATTATGATTATTTTAATATGTTTATTATAGAAAAGTTGGAAAATACAAAAACATAAGGAAGGAAACAAACATTACTGATAATATTTAGAGGCAGCATCGTTAAAAGTTTTTCTTTCAGTATCATCTGCATATTTCATTGTATCTAAACTCTTATGTATTTAATCAATGCCCTTGATAAATTTTGGGTCACTTCCAGCTATTTCTCTTTACAAATATTACTACAGTGATAATTATTACATATATACATTAGCATACAAAATTTAGTGTCATAAAAGAAGTTTATAAAGTGTAGTTTTTGGGTTAAAAGGCGAAAGTCATAATTTAAAGGATTGCATAAAAATAACATTTATTCCAACATATTTACTCATCCTACTTCCTATTATTGGGCATATAGATAATTTACAAATTTTATTCCTATAAATAACTTAAAAATATTCTTAAGTCCTAAGATGTTTTTTGGCCTGTCAATTAAGTTCTGCCAGTCCATGAGTCAACTCAGGTTGGCAAAAGATGCTAAAGTCTGGTGAAATCACTCAGTACCCTCTAACTTAGTACCCCTGGTAATATCCAATCACATAAAGTAGAAGGCAGGAGATCTGGTAATCTTATTTGAGTATTGACCAGGTTCCAGTTTTCATACTTTTATACACATTATTTCATTTAATTCTCACTTCACCTGTGTCAGAAGTGTGTTAACCCATTCTACAGATGAAGAAACTAAGGCTCAGAGTGGTTAAGTGACTTTCCCACAGTTACATTTAGTCTGAGTTGTAGGTCAGAACTTAACCAGACTCTATCAAATACCAAAGTTCATATTCTTCCATCTATACACGTCTTCTCACAAAGATCAATAAGAATTATGGTGCTTCTTTTGTAACCCAGAGACAAGACAAGTGTCTCTCTTTTTAATAAATAATAATGGGTTTACAACGATTGACCGTTACTATGTGTCAAGTACTTTTCAGTAGTAATTCATTTAATCCTCCAAACCCAGTAAGATGGAGTCTATTATTGTACCGAACACAGAGATGAAGGAGCTGAGGCTCACAGAGATTAGTCAAATTACCCATGAACACTTAGCTCATGAGTGCAGAATGCAGGATTCAAGTCCAGCAGGCTGCTCTGGAGTTAGCATTCTAAACCACTCCATGGCATTGCCTCTAGAGACTATTGTCAGTTTGTGCCAGAAACCAAACAGTGGGTGTTGTCTTACTATATGTAGTAGCATTGTACGACATTAAAATGAAGTATGGGGATCAAGATTCTGGATTCAGATTCTGGAACCAAACTACCTCTGTTTGAATCCAGGTTCTGCCACTTCCTATCTGTGTTTCCTTGTGGCAAAATACTTAATCTTACAATTTCTTCATCCATAAAATGAAGATAATAGTAGTAAGTATTTGATAGGGTTGTTATAGGAATAAACATTTGTCTCTTGCTTAAAACAGTGCTTGGCATATACTTGTTACTATTTTGAGGTTTTGTTAAATAGTTTGTAGTTTATGAGTTCTCCTCTTCTTATTCCTCCCTCACAAACCACACTCTAGGAAAGAGAGATCTCAATGGCAACCTGAGGTGACCAGACACATCTACAACATCTGGCTTTTTCAAAAGGCCCTGCCCACTATTGATGCCCCAGCAAAGATCTGGACCCCCTTCATAGTATCTTATGTTTCTGTGAGATCTGTTTTAAAGAGGAGACTCAGCCTTGCCAACTTTCCAAATTTAGCCATAACTGGGTCACCTAAAAAAGTAGTGCACTGTTCCCTCAAGTAACCTTTTGCTTATGTTAATTTTATATGAAGCATTCCTCACCAAATCTTAGCACGTTCTGAATTTCATGAGTCACTGCTTCAGCAGATAAGTATGTGAAGAGTGCCTTTTCTGAACTCTTACAAGATATGATGCAGCTTGCTCTGCCCTTGGTCAAGTCTGTATCTCTGGGGACTGATACCAAAGGTAGAAACAAATAACAGGATCAGGTATGAGTATTTCTATTTTCATCTTTCATATTGTAAAATCTTCAAGAAGGAATTTTGCTTTGAATGAGTTGGGCCACATCTCTAAGATTGCTCACTGGCTGGTGGCTTATCCAGATACAGACAGGAATTTGATCCTGGTCCTAAAGACAGCACAGTCTCATGTTGATCACAGTCTCTGGGGAAATCCTTCTGACTATTCTCTTCAGTTTGGGATCAGAGATTGATTTTCTCAAGCCTATCTGGATACAGTCACAGCGTCATTATCTGACACAGGACCCCTCCCTATGTCTCTAGACTGAAGAAAAGGTGCTCAGAGAGCCTGGCTCTTAGAGTCACATGAAAAGTCTGCAGTGAAGAACTCTTCTCTTCCTAGTGGACAAAGGATGTTTGGCTTACCGTGAGAGAAAAGCCAGCAACACTCTGAGAGGGCTTACCATAGGCCAGGCACCATATTAGTGTTTTGGTTATCTTACTTTAACCTCAAATCAACCCTGTGGGGTGATTGTCTCTTTCAGCGCTTATTAGTAATCTTAGGTGAGAATAACTTGGTTAAGGTCAGAGCTAGGATGGGGTAGAGCCCAGAATTTGAACTTAAATCTATCCAGCTATAGAGTCCATCTACTTCCCACTGTAGGAATTATCTCATTTTGAAGAAAAAGTATATTGAAGTTAGTATATTAGAAATCCCTACTAGAGTCTTTAATAGATTTAGGAGCCAGAGTGAGGGATTTTTGAAGTTCACTGGCATCATTTTCTCAAAGAAATGGCATTTCTCCTTATGTCACCAAATAATCTTACTCACACCTTTCCTTATGAGGGCATCAGTATAACCTATTCTATTTCAGCTTAAGCAAGGCTGTGCATCAAGTTGAGAGTTTTATTTGCCTCTCTCAACTTGACAGGGTGGAAGAAAGACAGGCGCTTTGGAGACTCATAGAATTGAGTTCTATCTGTTTACCTGCCACTGACTCAGATGAAGAGAATACCTTGTTTGTAGCGTTGGTGCGAAATATGGAATAGTTATTATTAATCACCTGGATTACAGTTGTGGCTCAAGAAATTATAGTCCTTTCCCCTTCATAGTGAGATATCTGGGTGACTCACTATCTGGGTGGAAAGAGCTCATCTGAAGATATTTACTAAGCGCCCATGGTGTCTTACTGTTTCAGATGACTGAAGAACACTGAAGGATTAAAAGTCTAAGTGTCCTGCCCTTGATGCCCTTGGGTCCTGGGTGTGGAGAAAGAAGCAAAAAGTAGAAGTAATTTAGAGACAAAGCAGATCTTTAAAATATGGCATTTACTGTGAATAAAACAGAGTTCAGAGAAAGGACAGACTCGGATAGGTGAGGGCTCAGGGAAGGCCTTCTGGGGAGGAGGGGCTTCAACAGATTCTAGGGCGGGAGGTAGGGGCCTGGGATAGATGCTACACCAGGCAAAAGAAAGAACTTAAGCCATCAGTTTCTCCCATGACTTTCCTCCTTCCCTTTTATTTCCTTGTTTCTATAGCAAGAACACAGAAGTCATTTTCCTCTTGCTCCCCACTCCCCTTTCACTGTAGTGCAACTGTTTTACTTGGTAATAGAAACAGATGGATTTATCTTCTTGTCAACCTTACAAAAGGAGTTTAGATGGTTTCATATGTTTGTTACCATTGTTATTTAACTTATAAATTAATGTAAAAAAGTTTTCTTGCAGCTTTGCAATGTCCTTATTTAAAAAGGAACAGGGAAGTAAAGCTATTTAAAATAGTGCATGCTTAATAGAGAAACATTGGAAAGCATAGGAGAGTATAGAGAAAAATATTTAGTAGAGGCCCACCATACAAAGAAAATTGTAATTTATATTTTAGAATGTTTCCTGTCAGCTTTTTTCCCCTACATGTTATTTTTGTTTATTTTTCTTAATAGTAACCACACATTATATACATTTCTGGACTCTTTGTCTATAAATTATCATATCAGGATAAAATTCTACTAGTATGCCATGATTTACTTAACCATTACATAAGTGGTACTTTTGAATTGTGTATTGTTTCCACTGGTAAAATAAATTCATGTTGAAAATGTTCAGTGTTTTTATTTTTCTGCCTTTTTTTTATTACTATTTCTTTAAAATATACTCTGGGATATGGAATATAGAGAATCAATTTTTTGGTAGAATTGATTATTTCTTTTAGAGGTATTTGAGCAGCTGCTGTCTTCCAGGTACCATGCTGAAGGTGACTTTGGCAAGCTAACAATCTAGTAGGAAAATTAAGACAAATAGAAAATAATTAGTGTTTAAGACAATAGGAAAAGCACTGAAGAAATTCAGAAAATTTGTGACTGAGTGATGAGGGAAGTCTCACGAAGAGAGGCAGAACTTGACCTAGGACTTGAATGATGGATTAGTAATTCCACGTGATCACAAGTGGAGAGATAGGAAAGAAAAAATATAATCAAAGATCACTGAGCAGACCTATTTGCAAGGAACTTAGAGGCCATGCAAGGAAATTGTAGACCATAAGCCTAGAGAGGTAAATTGCAGCCAGAGGGCTACAAATGTCACATTAACTATGTGAGGTAAGGGATATTAACTAAACTTATTGTGGCAATCATTTTGCAATATATACATATATCAAATCATTATGTTGTACACCTTAAACTAATACAATGTTATATGTCAATTCTATTTCAATAAAACTGGAAAAAATCCACTCCATGGCAAATGCAAACCCTAGTCAGGCATTTTGTGGAACAAAAACGAAAAAAAACAAGAAAAAATATTTCCAAACACCTTTTTAATAGATAGTGAAGAGTTCTGAGAGTTTTTCACAGGTGGTTATGCAATGTTACAGATTGATCCTCCAAAAGAGATGCTTATGTGCAAAGATTCTCAATATCACTAATGACAAAGGAATGCAAATGAAAGCAATGCAAGATCATTTTTACCTATTAGATTAACAAAGATTTTAAGATTAATAATAGTACTGACAAGTGTATAGAAAAATAGGTACTATCATCACTGATGTAAATTGTCCATAATTATGAGACTATAGAATTTAGAAATACATCTTGCTTTCTGGTTTATTTTTTTTAATGATCTTGCTGAGATTAAGGACCTTGCTTATCTTGTTCCATGCTGTATCTCCAGCACTTAGAACATTGCCTGAATGATAGGAGCCTCACGTAAATTAGTTGAATGAAACAGATGCTAGTTGGACAGCTATTGCAATAGTTGCTTTAAAAATAGTCTGAACATCTTAATTTGACTTTTAAAGTCCTACATCATTTAGTTTCTGCCAACCCCTCTAGTTTCATTATCTTATCATCCCCTCCAGGGTCTGTCCACATCGAACTTTTTCAGTTATCTTAATATACCTTTCTCTTTCATCTCCAGACCTTTGTACATGTTATTCTTGCTTCTTGGAAAATTAACCGACTTCTTCTTTCTGTTACTCCTGTTTATCCTTCTGATATCAGAATAGTTTAAGCAGTATTACAGCTTAAGATCACAGGCTCTGGAGCTAAACATCAGGTTAGTTATATAACCTTAGTCAAGTTATTTTTGGTTGAATATCTTTATCTGTAAAGTAGGAATGATAGTATCTCTGTCATAAGGTTGTTGTGGGGATCAATGAGTTAATACATGAAAAGAAGAACAGTTCCTGATGCATAGTAGCATTTTGTTACATGTTAGGATCATGATGATGACTTGTGGTGCAGTGGTAGTTGTGGTGATAGTGCTCTCACTTTTTTGGGAAACCTTCCTTATCCCAGGATAGGTTAGGTGTCATTCTTCTGTACTGAAAAACTATTTCGTATTATTGCCCATTTGTTTGCCTTTGGATCTTACTAGCGTTTAAGCTCCATGGGATCAGAGGCTGAGGCCATTGAGGTCACCAGAGTACCCGCAACACCTAGCATAGTGTCTGGCAGACAGAAGGTGCTTAATAAATGTTTGTAAAATGGCTGAATTGGATAGTCTTGGCATAAAGCATTAAAGTTGAGCTAAGATATGTTGTAAGAACTGAGAAGACAGATCTTGGCAGTGGAGAAGAGTGAGAAAGAATGAGAGTCAAGGATGATTCAGGTTCAGGTATTGGGGGCTAGAAAAATGATGAAGCCATTAAGAGAGAAGACTAAAGAGGAGCAACTGGTCTAAGCCCATCCTGTTGACACCTAAGAATTATCTTTTGCCTTTCTGTTTTCAGAGCTATCCTAACGGGCTCTTTGGATATTTTTTGACATTCAGAATCTCATGTTTTGCAACGCAGATGTATATCCTCTTCTACAAATGAGTAAATTGAAGTTCAGAGGTAAATGGCTTGCTCTAAGACATGTTTGAGTAGAAGGAAAGTCATATTCCAAGTAGAAAAAAAATGTAATTTTATTTAAATTATTCATTTGTTCATTTAGAAATACATATGGAAGGTCTGCTGTATACAGGGCATCGTGATCTGGGCGTACAGAGAGGCAAATGACCTGGCAACTTCCCTCCACAGCTCAATATTTATTGGTAGAGACAGTTACATAAACAAATTCAAGACAGACTAATAAACCTAAAGGATTCAGATAATGCCGTCTAGGAGTACCGTGAACAGAGCAATTAAGTCTCAGTAGAATACTTAAAGAAAGTTCTTGGATGATGTTACATTTGACCCAGGCTTTTATGCTATTCATCTTTCAGAATTTTCCTCCAATGTATTTCTTTCAAAGATAAATTAGACTTTGATTCTAAATTAGAATTTTCTAATTTCATCGATGTGTTCATATAAGAGCATTATCTAACGCATGTCTATCATTTTTCTTTGAGTTTTAGTTTTCTGTAAATTATTTTTCACTTTTTCTTTGCTTCTTTTAATTTATCTCAGCAATGGTAGTTCTCTGTTGTGAAGAAACACTGAATGAATTAATGTTTGAGGTGACAATTGTCAGCATACTTTTAAGAACATCTGTAGAGCTGATAATATGTTGAGAAAACGGACTTTTTAAAGCAAAATAAAAGGTAGAATCCAAATGAGAATATTCCAGAGCCCCAGGTCTATCACTCTATTTCCCCATTGCATCCTTAAAGGGACATGAAGACAAAGTCAAATTACACCTGAATCTTGGTGATAATAGAAAAATACATTGTTTTAATATACGACAAAGGGGTCAACTGCTATATGATCTAAGGATCTAAATTTAGGTTGAGAATAGAATCATAAGATTTATGAATTGAAGAGGAAACTTAATGGGTAATCTAGTACAATCTTTTGTTTGCCTCTTTCTTATTTAGAAACTGATAGAAAGGTTGGATTGAATCGCATTGAATTCATTTCAATCCAATTCAATGAAGCAATTGCTTAGTTACAAAGTTATTGAATTGCTTAGTATTACAAGGTTTCTGTTACTTAATATCTTTTCATTATTTAATACCTTAATGAAATTGGCCAAGTCATTTAAGATCACTGTCTATTATTTTTTAACTGATAAAATGGGAAAATGGAGAAAATAATAGGTATCTCATAGAGTTGTTGAGAGAATGAAATGAGATAATATGCATAAAATACAGGCCTGGCCATTTTATTGTGGCCCACCCTACTCCTCCACCTCTAGGAAAGTAGTAAGATTGGATTGGTTGCAATACAAGTAGCTGGACAGATGTATTTTTCCCATCACTGTATTTCCAGTACCCTGTGCAGTGCCTGACATCTAGGAGACACTCATTAATTCTTTCTTAAGTGAATGTGTGAACCTGACTTTCCTTAAGCTTTTATATAACTGGTGGATCCCTGAAGGTGTTTAAATTCTAGACCTCTAAGCCACTTTTTTAACAAAAGGGTAAAT
Source organism: Equus caballus (assembly GCF_041296265.1). NCBI lineage: Eukaryota > Metazoa > Chordata > Mammalia > Perissodactyla > Equidae > Equus > Equus caballus. Next base: position 63,269,151 of record NC_091690.1, read on the forward strand.
TGAGACCCTAAGTGTTAAAGAATTGGCCTATACTCACAAAGATGAACACACTAGAGTGGCAGAGCCATTTGGGACTCAGGCTTTCAAACTTCTTGTCTAGTCTATTTTCTACTACAGACTTTTAAAAATATTAATAAATAGTGTATTTTCCCAACATTCTAACTATAGTCAAATATGCTCTTTTAAGAGAATTTGAAAAATATAATTGTGTAAGAAACAAAATATGCTTTTTAAAAATTTTCTTTGTATAAACACTGTTAAAATTTAGGCATACTTTCTTTGGCTCTTTCATTTAACATCGCTATGACTAATTATTTTGTTACTAAATATTCTTTAAAAACATTTCAATGGTTGATTAGGGTTCAATTCTACAGAAATACCAAATCTTAACATTTTTTATTGTTGGATATTTAATTTCCAGTTTTTCACTGTCATAAATAATGTTTTCATGCACCTTTATGAAGAATTGTCTGTCTTCTGATTATTAGAATAAATTATTAGATATGAAATAATAGCTGGATCAAAGATTAGGTACATTTGGTAAAGCTCTTAAATGGTAAATAGTAGCACTATATTTCTTTCCAGCAGACTTTACCAATTTCTTTGCCAAAAGCAGTATCTGTGGATATTTTTCTTGATGCTTATATTACCAGAAAAATGTGTTAATATTGAAGGACAATTTCTACTTTTTCTTTTCTTATTTCCAAAATAATTCTTTCAGGAAGCAAATGCATCACTAATTTCTAGAATAACATGTCAATGCCAAACATCATTCCTCATTATCTTTGCTTGATAATACATACTGATTACCTGTGTACAATCTCCATTAAAAAATAGCAGAGCTGAGATAGCTTCAGCATCGCTGAGTCACTACCTTTATACAGACAATCCAAGCATAATGAAGTGAACAAAGGTTGTATTTTAAATAGCCAAATATAAAGATTCTCTATGATAAGAATTTTTACATTCTATTAAGCCAATTATTCTTTGAGCATTTGAGCTTTTATAGCAATCATCTAAGCATTTCTTGAACACCTACCATGTACCATATTTGGGGGATAAATGATAAAGGGTATGCTTTCCTTTTTTCTCCTCTCATCCTCTAATGAATGATGATAAACCCTGGTATCATTTTACAGATTTCTCTGGTTTATGAAGAGTTTCCTGTTGTCATTTTTTGAGAAACACCTAAGGATGCTAGACTAGGCTTAGAATAAAGATACTTAAAAGTTCTGATTTACTTTTATTGACTGTGAGGTCTTGACATTAAATACTTGCTGTTATATTTATATGTGATAAATTCCGTTTTTACCTTCCTGAGAAATGGGTTTCACAAAATAACAAACAAGGTATTTGTTCTAGTTGTGACCTCATCACCAGCTTGTGTTTCTTAACCTCAATAATCCTGCATTTACTAATCTGTAGAACATAACAATTCTTCTGACCCCACAGGACTGTTGAGAGAATAGGGGAAAAAGAGAAGTCTAGCAAGTAAATATTAAAAAAAAAAAGAAAAAGAAAACTATAAATACAAATTGATAATAATAAATACTTAGGGTTTAGGTTGAAATTTATTTTCCTAATGATGGTATGATGGCCAGAGACCCAGAAATGCACTATGCCTGCCCTCCACCTCATCCTCATTCTCATGAGGTTTATGATTAAGGAATTTATACGTAAGACATAGAAGCTAAACTGGCCTTGGAGTATGACGTCATAACTGAAGACCAGTTGCTCCCAAAGCATTGCTCTGGTAAAAACTGAAAAGGCATTATGGCTTAAGCCTGAAGGTGTAAGGTGGGTATTCTGTTCTTTCCTTTATGAAACGAAGATGTCTGAATATGCCACTCAAATTCAAGTACATAGCATCTGAAATAGAAAGAGTGAGACCTAGATGGGTCTACCCAGAGGGGCACTCCTTGCTCAGTTCTGCACAATAACAAGAAAAAAGAGAATGGCCCAGCGTGCCTGGAGAAGGCTGACTCTATGTAGGTGAGCCTACAACACAGAAGCAGAAGTAGAAAAAGGAGCACCACCACTGGGTGCTGACCTGTGAGGCGTCTCTCATAGCCTCTGGTAAAACATGGCCCAGTGCATATCCTGACCTCTGACCTATCAGATTGTTAAAAATAGGGGACAGCCCTGGGGCCAAGTGGTCAAGTCCCTGCACTGTGCTTCGGCGGCCCAGGGTTTCACTGGTTCAGATCCTGGGTGCAGACCTAGCACCAATCATCAAGCCATGCTGAGGTGGCGTCCCACATAGCACAACTAGAAGGACCCACAACTATAATATACAGCCATGTATACTGGGGGGCTTTGGGGAGAAGAAGCAAAAAAAGAAGAAAGAAAGAAAGGCAGGATAGTGGAAATATGGGTAGAACAGGTGGAATTCCTTATACACACTCATGTTTTGGTTAGGCCTTATATCTGGGAAAGGTTCTCAGAATTCAGTGATGAATGAGATCAGATAAAGTGGAAATAGGTTGAATGGGATTAGGTAAATAACTATCACAACATCAGAGTCTCAACCTTTGCTACAAAGTGGAAGCACCTTGGAGGCTTTAGAAAATACTGATTTCTGGGCCCCACCCCTGGAGAGTGTGGATGAATTGCTTTATAATGCAGCTTGGACATGAGGAATTTTTTTAAAGCTCTCCAGGTGATTCTAATGTGGAGGAAAAATTGAGGAACACTGTCTTAGAAGATGCTTAAATACTTTTCACCTAAACAAGAATAAAACCTAGAAAACATAAATTAGGTATCGGTTCCTTACATTATAGGATCATCTTTGCCTTCAAACTGACTCTCCCACAAAATTCCCTTCAGTCTCCATTTTCTCTGACTCATTTGGAACACAGTTACATTTATACCCCATAATTCAGAGATTTATCTATAAGCTTGGGCTAGAAGCAAAACAATTGCATATTTATAATTTGAAGGAACAGAGGAGCCCTGATTTTGGAGTTAAGGAACCTGTGCTCTACATACGGATCCTACAAGTGTTAGTGGTTGTTTCTGAGAAAGGACTTAGCTCCTCTGTATTGCAGTAAAATGGGAGTTTGGACAGGATGACCTCCCTGGCACAGTGTGGCCCCGCGCCAAACACACCCTATGAAATGAGACACCACTGCCCAAACCGTAGTTTAGCCAGTCACTCTGCAACTTTGGATACCTTAATAAAGCTTTCTAAGCTTCAATTTCATCATTTGTGAAAAGGCATAGTAATAGTTACCTTTTTGGGATTTCATGAATATTAAATAAATATATATTGATTAAGGCTTAAAATTTGTTTTTGTCACTGTTATTATTTTTATAAAGAGGCCTTTCAGCTATAGAATTTGGTGAATCTAGGTTACTCCCCTCTCATATATCTTTTGCAAATGGTACTCCATCATTTCTTTGAGCAGCTCTATATATTCTAACCTATTCTGGACTAATATTTCATTTATTAAAAAGCTAGCCATAATCTACTGAATTGACTTTATAACCAACTAATTATTTGCCACTTACTGCTATTTAGCTCCCTCAAAATGTGTTCCTCTCTCATTCCATTACTCGTCTAAAAGCAAAAGTTATTCTCTATTCAAATAATGTTGGGAAAGGTTGTATAATTCATTCACTTCTTGGAGATTCTTGTGCAGTAATGTGATAAAGTCTTCAGAAATTCTCTAGTCACCCACATCCTTATCCCAACCCCACAGACACATATGTTTATTTGAATCTTTGGTTTCTTGTCACAATCCAACTTCCTACTTTACCGCTCTTGGCGATTTCAATCTCCATGTGGATAAACTATTCAGTACTCTAGGCCCTCGGTTTTTTTACCTCTACATCTTAAGTGACCATTTCCTCAACTCCAGATTAGCCACCCACTGCCATGATAACACCTGGATTTGTCATCGCAAACAATTGCGTCTGTTCCAAAATCTTGATTTTAGGCATATGACTCTTCTACCCTCACATGCTCTCTTTCTATCTTATTTATTCAAGTGCCCCTATTGCCACAGTTCATTGATTGAATTGAATCCCATCACTTTCCAACTATTCTTTTATACATTCTTTCATTCTTTCTTCTTGTCCTGCCTAGATTCCATCGTCCGTTACTATAATCACTTCCTTCATTCTCTGCCAAAGACCTTGCCCCATATTTTACTAAGAAAAAAAAGACATCTCCTTTGATTTCTCTCATCTTCTCCTACCAATCTCATCAATTCCTTTGGTTCTTTGCTTGCCTTTTTCTTTCATTTTATCACATTGAAAGAGGTTCATCTCCTCTTCTCAAGGCCCTGTCCACTTAGGCTTGGGATACCAGCCCTCTCACCTTCTCAAGAATTTTCTTATTTTTATATATATTTTTATGACTGTGGCTATGGCTGAAATAATTTTAAAAATCAAGATAAAATGCATCAAAATATAAAATTGGTCTTGTACTCAGAGTCTTTAGAATTGTCTGACACATTCAGACATCAGTTCCTCCTTACCACTGTTATTTTCATCTCTCAGAATGGCCTCTACACATTACCAACACTCCATCAAAAGCAAGTCTCCAAATCCTCACATGTTTTTGGTTTCATTTTCCACTATTTCCCAGGATCGGTCTGTGCTTCATGTACCAACTTGTTTTTGAATCTCTCAGCTTTTTGAAATTATGAAGAGCCTTCATATTTACAGTCAAAGATTTTCTCTGGTCTTTGAGTGTGAGAGTCAGGCATATCTCCCTATCACCAAGGGAAAGTGTTCTTAAAAAACTTTTATTATGATAATTTTCAAACATACTCAAAAGTAGAGGGAATAGAATAATCAACCCCCATTTTTACATTCTTGTTTCATCTGTCCACTCCTTCCCACTTATTTGAATATCTGTTTGACAGAATAATTTAGATCATATAATTTTACCCATAAATAGTTCAGCATGTTTTTCTAAGAGATAAGTGTTATTTTAATATAACCAAAATATAATTATCAAACTAGGCAAAGTTAACAATGATTCATGAATAACATCTAATATTTAGTCCATGTTTCAGTATTACCCAGATGTCTTAAAACTGCCCCTTTTTTGGGCTTTATTGAGATATAATTGACATAAAACATTTTGTAAGTTAAGGTACAATGTAATAATTTGATAGCCATATGTGTTACAGAATGATACCAGAAAAAAACCATCTTTTTTATAGTCAGTTTATTCTAATTAGCATCCAACCAACATCCACATGTTGTATGTGGTTGACATAATCTTAAATATCTCTTAATCTGTCAGTTTTTCCTTCTATTTTTATTGCATGCATGTTAAAGAAGTTAGGACACACATCCTGGATCATTTCCTATACATTGAATTTGTCTAGCACTATTCTTGTGGTATCATTTTATTTGTTCCTTTTTTCCTACCCCTTTTTCTGTAATTTGTTAATTAGGGTTATGGGCCTTATTAGATTGAAGATTTTTGTGGCTTTTGTCTTGTTTTCTGTTTTCAAATGGCAGGAATACTTTATAGGCAGTGCTGGGTAATTCCTGTTCCCTCACATCAGGAGACACATGATGCCTTGTCCAATTTTACTGATGCTATAACTAGTAAATGGATTCAGATGGTGTCAGCCTAATTCATCCATTATAAAGTTCAAAATTCAAGGTTTTAGAGATAGGTTTTCTTTATTTATACCATCATAATTGACAGCTGTTCTCCTGGTTCATGGCTGCCACAGCCATATCATCTAGCCTTCCTCTTGAAAAGCCTCTGTACTTTACAAATAAATTAACATCAAAACCAGAGAGCAGAAGAATATGTACATCCTTTCATCTCCCTTCCTCATTATAATCTCTACCACCACTGACCTCATTGTTCTCATTAAGAAGACATTTTGATATAATTTTGGATTCTAGCATTTGTAGAGCCCACAGCTGGAGAAAAATGGAGTGCTTTGAAAACAGTATCAATTTTTCAGGAAAAAAATATTTGTCTAATAATAATAATGGTTATAAGGAAGAAAGATACAGGTGCTTCCCCCATCATTATCCTTCCTTATAATCACTGCTTTGTGTCTGCCTTGCCAGTTAGACTCTAAGCTCCATCAGCACAGGAGATCCTGTCTGTCACTATCATTGCCTTGCATGGAGCCTGACGAGCAGTAAGTCTTCCAGAAATCGCGTTTTGAATTAATGATTAGGAAAGTGATGGATTTCTTGTAATAGAATTAAGCGTTCAGTCCTCAATTCATTTCTCACTGAGAATATATTATCTCAAAATCAAAAAGGAACTGAGAGGTTATCTGGTTCATGCATAATGTTTTCTGGGGCAAACGCACTGGCCCCTTAGCTTCTGCTGGAGCTCCACCAGTGAAGAGCAACACACTCCCTCTCAGTTGCTGCACAGTCCATCTAGCAATAGTGCTAATTGTTAGAAATGCATTTCTTAAGTTGAGTTGTTATTTGCCACTCAAATTCCATCCTTCCTTTAGGAATTTCGACAGAGTAGGGCTAACCATTCTTCCAGTTGACACGAGACATTTGTAGTTTGCCTAATAAATGTTTTTTCCTTAAAACTAGCCAGTGCTCGGTGTTCATGTAGGGAAAAATAAAACATTGAACACTCTTTTTTCCTATAATATCTAGTTCAAATTCCTCAGACAGTGGCTGGGTTTTTTTTCCATATTAATATTCCTTTAACTCTTACCCTTAAGATGCCACGTTTGTGTTAATTTTTATTGATTTCTCTACACTGTAGTACCTGGTTATCAAAAGAATCGAGTTATTTCTTTAAAAGTAAGCTTAAGAAGTCAGACCATGGAATGGTTATAGCTCCATTCTGGCTTCAAAACCAGTCTTCAATATATGACTTAAAAACCAAGAAAGCATCTGGAGCATTTGGATGATTTTGTGTCATTTCTTCTCTCCTGCTTTTATTTATGGTTAAAGAAACCATATTAAGCTTTCAGCAGCAAATCTGAATAAATCTTGAAATCACTTCAGGAAGGATTGAAACAGGAATAACCTGTGAAGTCACTACTACTTTAAGCTGAGAGCCAAACAGTGTTTCTTCGTTGCAGAATGAGTCTGTACACATCCGGGAAACTCTTGGTGCCTATGAGCTGAGCTCTTCTGCTGAGCTGGCATGACAAGGTTCAGCTGCTTGCATGTTTATTTCATTCAAATAAGCAGAGCATAGGTTCCCTTTCTACGAAGGGGCTTTACCTCTTCATGCGGTAGCTCTTACAATGGCTAAGCCTTTAATTAAGATGCAATTGATGGCATCTCAAAATGAAACCCAGAAATAGAACTTTTTCTATCATAGCTGTACTTTCAAGAAAAGTATGAGACTGAAAAAATAAATTTAAAATGAATAGCATTTTAAATCTCCATTTTTCAAAGTGATGTTGTGATATTTTGGAATGACCTACATTTTGTGATCTACTTTTTGCATGAAGGGTCATCTCCATGGTTCCAAAGAACTTTCATTGCAGCAGTTGATTTAAATGCTGAGTTTATATTTTGGAAACATGCCAAAGAGTCCTGAGGTAGGAGGTTTGCTTTAAACCAATAAAGATCACATGATGTTCCATACTCTGTTACTAAATAATTCCCTATGCCTACTTGTATCCATGGAAACCTGCAATGGTCCCATGATTGCAATAGGCTCCAAACTGGTCTCTCTGCAATAGTCTCTCTGTCACAGGTCTCTCCACCTCCAGTCTATCACTCACACTGCTGTCAGAGCGATTTTTCTGTAAGACAAATATAGCATGCCATTCCCTATTTTACACCTCATAAATCCAAAACTTTGCCGTGCATATATATGGCCCAGTCTAATTTTCCAGCCTTATGTCCTATCAGTCTCACCATATTCTAGCCATAATTTCCTTTGTACTCCTACCTTGCTCTTTCACACTGCTTTCTCATGCTTTCTTACATCCGTCATCTTTTCTTTTTTATTCCCAGTAACCTCTCCACTGGCCTTTGAAAAACCAATTCAAATGTTACTTCTTGGATAAGGTCTTTGCTGGCAACCCAAATGGAATAGGTACCTCTTTTTCTGTGTCCCCATAGTACAGAAAACCAGGCACATAAAAGATGCTGCATACATACTATAGCATCTTCAATTTCTCCCTCCTCAGTGTCTCCTTCCTTTCATTTTGCAAATATGACTGAGTCATCCCTATTCTAAAGATATAAAATCTCTCGACTCTTCCTTCCCTCCTTTAAGCTACATCATTACCTGAACTCTCATTATCACCTAATTTCTTGAAAGAATAAAAAAGTCTGTATTGTCATCTCTCTGGAAAATTAGTAGGTGTTAAATGGGAAAAAAAATAGTGTTTTGAAGTCAAATAAGTTTAGAAAATGTTGAATTGAACAACATTCAACAGATTTCTTTGTTGAATGATTGCTCAGTCTTTAATATGCTAATGCCACCAAAGGGGAATGTTTCCTAACTTAACTGGCTATAGGGAGAATCTTAGACTAGTATTCTACTGGTTTACACTTGTTTCTTTGCACTTTCTCACTGCTCATACTTTAACCCAGTGAATTCTGGCTTATGCCCACATCACGTACCTTAACCATACTCAGAAAGGTTACTGTAACTCACTGAACTTTTACGTCAATGGGTTTCAATCTTGACTACACTTTGCAATCTTCTAGGGAGCTTTAAAATTATTGCTGCCAGGGCCCCACCCCCAGAGATTCTGATTTAATCGATTGTGGATGCAGCCTGGGCATGGGGCTTTATCAACCCTTCCCAGGTAATTCTAAGTGAAGCCAAAGTTGAGAATCATTGCCCATTGCCTCAAGCTCTTAGTTCATTCTTTCATTCATCCTAAGTACTAAGTGCTGAGGATAAAGAAATAAATAAGGCATGGTCTTCTTCCTTATGAATCTATGGTATGGTAGAGAAAGACAAATATACATGTGATACAGGTACAAAGTGTAGCATTAAGTGTTTACGTTAAAAATCTTATAGGATAAGGGGAGCACAAACAAAACTGTGTCAGCTCTACCTAAAGAATTGGGCTGGGTAAGAAAGGTTTCATGGTGAAATTTCTTTATGAGGTAGGCATTTGTCAGGCAGGCTAGAGTGCTATTTAAGGAAGGACGTTTTAGGTGGTGGTGGGGGATCGGCATGACAGAGGCATGGTGTATGACAGTCTGGTTATGACAGTAATTGCAGCAATATATCAGAGCCGCTGATAAGATAGAGGGGAGGATGAAAGATTACATTGGAGGTGGAGATGGAGCCTTCATCCTGGAGAGTTTTGTATGACACTAATCAATGTTTGACTTTATTGTGAGAGAAATGAGGAAGTGTTGCAGTGTTTGAGTCAGAGATTCAATTTGCCTCTTTGATTTGTCACATCACTTTCTTCCTAATTTGTATCCCTCAGGAGCAGGACCATGTCTTCATTATCTCTGTGCCCCATCCCCTGTCATAGGCTTTAAATCGCTGTGCTCATTTGGTTAATCAATGCATATCCTCTACCCAAAAGATTGGTCATGTGCTGTATGAGAGAAGGACTCCGGCTTTATTTCACAGCTGTTCAGTCCTCCTCGGAACATGTCGGGTAGAGATGCAGCACCTGTTGAATAAATGCAACAACAATGTAAATGTAGCGAATGCCTTCATCTGTTAAAGTACAGTACTTTGGCAGTGGCTTCAATCACAAAGTTTAGAATTAGATCTTTATTTCCTATTCTTCCCCTACATTCCATCACCTCCCATCCCCCTGAAATAGAAAGCAAATATTTACAAGACATAGTTTTAAATTTTGTTATTCTGTATACTGCCAGATTAGTTCATCAATGTGTGTTTACTGAGTGCCTACCTATTCTATTCCAAAGCATGAAGCCCTGTGCTGTCAGGAATTTTAAAAATTCAGGATATGTCTCCTAACCTCAAGGCTTATCTAATTGGGAGAAAAGAGGTACCAAAAGCGTAAATGACAGCTTAAGAAAACAGAGAAAGAAATGTGCTAAGTATCTTAAGATTTTCAAGAAGAATGGGATCTCTTGGGGCTTTCTGGTCAGCAATAATCGTGGCAAATTTTGTGCTGTCACCACATTTAGACAGTAATTCAGAAGCTGATCCCAATTGGACACTGTTCATTACACACTAATTACTATTTGCCCTGCAGTGATTGTTATGTTCAACAGCATGTGTAAACGCAAACCTAGATGCTGAGCATTGCCCTTCCAATGGGGAGAAAAAGGACTGATTGTACAAGTTGGCATCTTAAGTTCTTTCCCGTTTTCTCAGATAATATTTAGAGATGGACATTTCCAAAGTGCCTGTCCATGCTCGGAAGAACTTTGACTCTGTATACATATTAAAGATAGGTGAAAAATCATATACTTCATCTAGAAAACACTGCAATATTTGGCTTACATGTGTAGGGAAGTGTGGAGAAATGCCTCAGATGAAATGCATTATAAGAGATGAGCTTTCAAAATAAATTTCATCTTTACAGTTTATCTCCATGTTCATTTGGTCACTTTTAGAGTTGTCTAATAAATATTATTGAGCTCTTGTGTTGCACAAAAGCCTATGCCATGACCTAAGGTGACAGAGATAATTAAGATATGATCCCTGTCCTCAAAAGTTTCAGAATTCAGAGGGGCAGGTAAATAGATAATATAGAACTAATGGATGCATATTTTAATAGAAAAATATGTAATTGGTAAGAATCTCAACACACAAAATCAGGTGTGCATTAAATATCATACTTCTTTATCTTTGTTTCTGACCCTTAGCCCTCAACACTTTTAGAAGAATTCTAGACTTCTAGTCCTTATAGGAGAATTGTTCTTTTTCTCCAATCCGCAATATTATGTAAAAGTTTTAGAGACTTTCACAGGCCTAACTTTTTATAGGACTAAGCCTCTTGGGTGACTGGTCAACCTTGTACATTGGCTTCCATGAAGACATGAATGCATTGCTTGAACTTTTATGATCTCTTCAGGTCTCGTGTCTTCCTGCTTTCCTGACACACTTGGTGCATGGAAAGCATGGTGAAGCTGGGACTCTCACACTCCAAGATTTGGCTTGTCTACAGGCACCTCACAAATATTTCTGTAGGGTTGCCCTCTCTCCTCTATTTCCTTCTCAAACTCCTTCAATCCCCCCTACTCACTTCCTACAATCTCAAAGACGCTCTCCCTTTCTTTTCTACCTTCTACACATAATCCACAACCTCTTCACTTCCACTCCAAAGCCAGGATACTTAGAATAATTCTTTCAAGGGGCATCAGAGCTTGTGACTTCAGGGTGATTCTGCTGTTAGTCTTGTCAGAATTCAGAGGCAAAGAATGAAGTGTGGCTACCTGTTTGGAATTAGAGAGAAAGAAAAAGCAGCCGTGAAAACATAATATTATAATTATCCTGCCATCATCATGGAAATACTAGGAGTACAGAACACTGAGTAACTCATTCTGAAAATGAAGTGGTTAGGGAGGGCTACAAAAGGAAAGTGACATTTGGGTGGGTTTTGAAGGATTATTAGGAGTTGCTGGAGGATTATTCTAGTCAGAGGAAACAGCATGGGTTGAGATATGGAATTACATCTTGGTACTGTCTGTATGTCCAGTGTTTGGCACATGGTAGGCACTCAGTAAATGTTAGTTGAATGGAGAGGTAGAATTGTGAGACATGTTCAGGGAATGGTAATAGGTTTGGTGAGCCTGGAACAGCATATGTGGGAGGAATGGAGGGAAATGAAGCTGTGATTAGGGGTTCCCATGAGCAGCATAACTATGTAGGTCATCCTTAAATATTTGGACTTTATCTTGTAGGCAGTGGGGGACACAGGGGCTTGTTAAACAGAGGAGTGATATTATCAGAATGGAAAGTGCACTGGAGGAGGGAGTAACTGAAAGCCAATTCCACTTATGAAATGAATGCCATGGTCAGGTGAGCTGTGAGAAGGGTATGAAGTGATAAGGCCTTGGAGGAAAACAATTCCAATTTCTTTACAAAAAGGCAATTGATTTTTCCACTACTTAAGACAGAGCTAAAAAGCAAAGATTGGGTAACATAATAGACTAGATTTTCATGGAGTTCCTTAGACTCACAGGCATGAAAGCGAAATCCTAAGAGTATTGTGCCAAACGCTGAAAGAGTAAGTGTGACCGAGGAATGAACCTGCCCACTCAGTGAAGGTTGGAGTTTGGAGCAAGTCAGCTATCAGATGCACTGGGAGCGTTTAAATGCCAGAGCTGCATTTTTAAAGACCAGGGAAAGACATTTGTTAAAACCCTGGTCTAAAATAAGTGTATTATTTTGTTTGTGAAATGAAACTTTGTGAGAAAAAAGAAAAGTCTTGACAGAAAAACATCTATATAATAGGCTATGCATGCCATGAGGCTTAACTTACTGTCTTAATAGTAATAAATGATAAATAAATAAATAGTAAATTTAATGAAATTTCCCCAGTTTCTGTCATTTCTTGGACTTTGTGATTTATATATTGTTAAATGTAGTATATAAAATGACTTCTACAGAGATGTGTGAGGTGGTGTGTTCATATAAATGTTGGCTCAGGGAGCACAGTAATGTGAAACAGTCATCAGTGTGTAATGATAGAATAAGAGAAGTATTGAATACTTTCTTTTCATCAGAGGTTCTCCCGTAAAATACCTACAAGGTAGAGAAATGAACATAATCTGCGACGGAAAGACTCAGCTGCTTTCTCAGTTAAAGCCAGAAAATATAAGCCAAAGAAAATAAACTCAGGATTTTCTTACCCTGTAACTCAACTTCCTTCTGCCAAATTCGAATCACACTAGCTGCAAGGGTTTTTCCTTTCAAATTGAACAGACAAAAGCCTATCACCTGGCTATGTGCTTCCAGCAGTATAGAGGAATAACAGTGTCATAAATTGGAGCAGGAGCAGCAGCAATAAGATTTCGGGAGGTCAAAGTTACCCTGAGGAAAATGATTCAGATTTCTTTACAAACAGGTCATTTATTTTTCTGATTTTACTGTTAAGCCTTGGAGTCCCATCAAGGTGGAAAACCAAATGTGAGATTCCTATATTAACCTAGAAGTAATTGCATGTGGAGTCTTGGTATTGTTTGTTTGTGTGTGCACATGTGTGTGATAGGGGAGGAGTGGTTGGTTAAGATACCAATAAACTTTACATTTTAAATTTTAGATGCATGGTAAAATTTAATAAGTAACCATTAAAATATTAGAAATAATATATGAATGTCAAACTAGTAGACAGATAAAATGTAATGAGAAAATTCTAATTAATAAAAAAGTCAATAAAGGATAAAAAGCAAGAAAAAAGAGAATATGACAGAAACACATAATAATATAGAAAAACAATTTAAAATACAACAATAACCACATAAATGTAAGTAGATTAAATTTTCCAGTTAAAAGAGAAAAACTAGCATTTGAATATTTAAAAATTCATATACTATGCCATTTGATAAGAGACACATCTAAAATATAAGGACACAGAAAGTTTGAAAGAAAATAAATGGAAAAAATATATACTATGCAAATGCTAAATAAAGAAAACTGAAGTAGTTTACAGATATCAGAAAAAATTGACTGAAATAAAATGGACTATTACAGTTAAAGAAGATCATTATATGATGATAAAATGCTTATTCCATGAAGAAATATTCCAAACTTGTGTGCACTTAATAAAATATCCTTAATATATAGGAAGCAAAACCATGTATAGAGAGGAATTAATATATCCATCATCATAATGAGAGTTTATAAGATACCTCTGAATTATTATGTCAAGATGTTAAAAAATTACTATTTCTAGTAGTATAATAGACCACCTCCAAGGGAAATACAAATAAAACCATAAAATAATGAGGTACTTAGGAGATAATCAAACAACATATATGCAAAACTTTTACAGAAAAAGTGTGTTAAATGTGTTAAATTAAAAAATATGTATTAACAACGATGAATATAAAGATTCAATAAAGAGGTCATTTCTTCCAAATTGATCTATATAGATTCAATGCATTTCCTATGAAAATCTCAACAGGATTTTTTTGATGAGCTTGACAAGCTCATTAAAAATGTATATGAGAAGAGTAGAGGCTAAGGAATATCCCAGACGATCCTGAAAAGAATTGCTGAGTGGGGCACTTGGCCTACCAGAAAACAAATATACTAAATGAATTCTAATGAAGACAGTGCGATTTAGTATTTGATAAATACGTTGACTAATTAAATAAACAGAGGACCTTGAAACAGAAGTTAAGGCGACCAGCTCTAGCCCTAAGTTCCTAGCTTAGCCGTGTATCAATTTTCTTATTATTAAAAAAAGAATGAAAATAGTACCTACTACATAAGGTTATTATGTGGATTTAATGAGTTAATTATTTATAAAACACTTAAAAGACTACCTGGCCCATTGTGTAAGTATTTGTTAACTATATGGAAACTTGATATATGATAGAAATGGTGCTGCAGAATATTGAAGAAAAGAAGACCAATTAATAAACAGGGACAATTATGTATAATATGAAAAAACATAATTGGTCCCTCCTTCACATCAAACATAAAAATTAACAAAAGGTTGATTAAATACATAAATGAAAAAGGCAGGGTTTTAAAAATTTTAGGAAATATGAGAATATCATTATGACTCTGCCATTAAGAAGTGTTTCTTAAACAAAACATAAACCCATAAATGAAAAGATTGTTGAACTCAATGACGTTAAAGAAATTCTGTTTATCAAAAGATAACACAAGCAAAAGGAAAAGCCAAGTCATAAAATTATAGAGATTATTTGCAACAGAAATATCCAGCAAAGGATTTTATCGAGAATATATGAAGAACTCTTACAAGTCAATAGAAACAACCAATACAACAGAAAAAAATGGTCGAGACATCATCAAACATTTCAAAAAGGAAGATAAACAAAAAATGAATAAACATATAACATGATACCAAACCTCACAAGTAATAAAGAAATTTAAATTAAGTCCAAGTCCATTGTATACCCAATCATGTGAGCAAAAATTAAGAAGCCTGACACTGCCAGATGCTATTGAGGTTGTTTCTCATACACTACTGGTGGGTACAACTATTTTGGAAAACAAATTGACATTATTTTATAAGGCTGAACAACTGAACATTATGACTTAATGCTTCCACTCCTAGTTATATACTCTTGAGAAACTCTTATAAACATTCATTGACCATAGCAACTTTGTTCCTAAAATAAAATAAAACAAAACAAAACTTGGAAAAACACAAGTGTATATCAACAAGAGGATGCAAATATAATTTATGGTATATTCACTCAATAGAATAATATACAGCAATACAAATGAATGAACATTGATGAATCTTTGAAATAATATTGAGTGGCAAAAGCAAGTCAAATAAAACTTTATATAGTATAATAACATTTATATGAAGCTCAAAAACAAGCAAGTCTGAACCATATGTCTTTAGGTAGGTTCATATATAAGTGATAAAACCATAAAATGATAAATGGAGTGCTAAAAAATTTAGGAGAGTTGTTAGAGCATAAGGGATACAGAAATACAGGACTGATAGCAGAGAGCATATGAAACTGTCATACTCTAGTTTTTAAGAAGTTGGTGTTTATTTTATTACTATGCTTCAAAACTTCCCTTTATATTACATATATTCAATTGCATATATCAAGCATAATATAGTCAAAAATATTGTCACATAACTTTAGGGTCTATTAAGTTAGAAAGTTTTTCTTTTAGACTTATCTCTTAAAACAAAGATGGACCTGTAAGGATTCATCTGTTCATTGCACTGGTGTTGCCTGAAAGTGGACTTGAGTTTTACTTTGAAGAGATGACAGAAATGAAATGCAGCTCTTCCAAACTAAGCAGTTGTTCATAGTGACATATCTTCTGCATCTGTGATAGCAGATGCTTTAAAAAGCAACAGAAAGAGGGAGCAGTAGTGGGTGGAATTGGAAGCAAATGCTTATTCACATGCTGCTATGAGAAGCAGATCGGCCATGCTTCTCTCAGATACACTTAAGAACAATCTAATCTTAGCTAGAATTGAAATATCTGAGCCTGTTGAATTGTCATTGATAGGAACTGCCACCATGGCTATTTTCTGAGTATTTCAATGATGAAATGAAGCATAAAACCAAAAATATCATCAGGCTAGTGTAGACTTTTCAAGGAAGCTTGGAGTTCCTAACTCTTCCTTTCATTGGATCAAACATAAGCAAAACCATGAAACTGGCCTTTTCTCTCTTGACAACCACTGATATTAGGCAGCACCTTTAGGAGGAATGGAATAGAATCAGGAAGACACCTGGCCCTTAGTTGAGCTGCTTACAGCAAATGTACATGCATGCCTGCCCTAACTCACAAAGATTTCTAGGAAGAGATATGCTATCATCACTCCAGATCAAAACCACTGCCCTGTCTTATGAACCTGTTCCATCTAAATCTCTCTTTCTGCCATTCAAGACTCTTTCCTTTCATCCTGACCTTGCAGAGAATAGCTAATCTCACAATTTATGAAACATTCTTTCCTACAGTTAGAAGATTGTAAAGTCACCCCTTAATTTTTTACTGCCATGACTCACCAATAGATATATAGATGTAGTTGTAGATAGAGATCTAGACAATTCAGACTTGGTCCATCGTTCAATGCCACTATATAGTTATAGTTCCTTAATTCTACTTCTTATTATTTTGGATAACACTGACTCCTTCAACTTTTTTTTATATCTTATCTTTTCCCCCTCCAAGCGTGGGATAATTTTATCCCTGCAATCTGAGTCCCTGATAAACTTAATGAGTCTTCCTAAAATATAATTCTCATTACTCAAGAACCTGCATTGGTTTCTGACTGTTTGTCTGATCAAGCTCAGGGTCTCAGGCTGGAATTTAAAGCTGTGGTTCATCTTACCTAATTTATCTTGCCAGCCTTTTCTCTCTTGTCAGACAGACCTGAGTTTGAAGGATGATCCTAGCACTTTCTAGGTGGTTATGAATTACTTCAACTCAGACCCCCAGTTTTATTATCTGTGAACATGAGTACTAAATAAACATTGATTTTTTTTTTAAAGCTGTCTCCACGTGAAAAGATGGCTAAATTACTTTTTAAAAATAATTAATAAGGCCTACCCGAATTGCCTAGTGGTTAAAGTTCGGCATGCTCCACTTTGGCGGTCTGAATTTGGTTCCTAGGCGTGGAACCACACCATTCTTCTGTTAGTGGCCATGCT
Source organism: Equus caballus (assembly GCF_041296265.1). Lineage (NCBI taxonomy): Eukaryota > Metazoa > Chordata > Mammalia > Perissodactyla > Equidae > Equus > Equus caballus. Next base: position 63,286,347 of record NC_091690.1, read on the forward strand.
GTGGTGGCAGCTCACATAAAAGAAAAAGAGGAAGATTGGCAGCAGATGTTAGCTCAGGGTGAATCCTCCTCAGCAAAAAAAACACAAAAGTTAGAATTTCTTGTAATTAAGTATAGATTTTGCATAAGAAACACTTATAATTAGACACATAAAATTAGAATAGTAATACCTATCATGTTTTAAAGACCAAATTAGATTTGAGAAATAGCTTAGCAGAGTTGTCCCATAGTAGGTATGCTCAGTAAACTTAAAAAAAAAAAATTATCCTCCCTCCTCCTCTTTTTAGGAAAAAAAATATTGGCTTAATGCTGCAGGAATAATCGTGATAAGCATGACTCACAGAGGAAATAAATATAGTACATGGTGATGAGATTTTCCTTCACCAAGGAAGGCCTGGCTGGATGAGGAGAATGCGAGGGAGAAAAACCGACTCTGTCAGACTTCCAAAGATAGAATGTCCTTTACCTTCATGTCACAGTTTACATCATGGGTCTAAGAAGTAGACGGTTTCTTATTGAAAGAAAGACCCAAACTTCTCCTAAGTGTTTGCCGCAGTGCTCCTTCTGTTCCTTAAATATTTGTGAAAGGAAATAAAATGACGAGTTCCACCATAAGGAAGGAGATAAGCAGCTGTTTAACCACAAAGACTGGAGTCATTGTGCGTAAGGACAGAGGATGGCCTTCTCAGGCTCCACTAAAACAGAAGAGCTTCATTAATTGGGTTAGCTTTTTAAAAATTATCCTTTCTTCTACTGAAACTTTATTCGCTCGAGATCAGTAAATGCTGAGTATTCTTTATATTGAGGCTACCTGATGGTAAAAGGGATACTTTCCACTTTATAATATGTACCTTGAAGGCAGCAGGTAACAACTAAATACAAAAGAAGCATCTGACCTCTTAGCAGGTAACCCCCAAAGTGAATTCAGGATCTGTGAATGACTAGTCTGGCATAGAGTTGGAATGAAATTGCAACCCAAGTACTATATTCACTCCAAGGGAACTGTAACATCCGGATAGCTTGCTGTTTCATTCCACATTTCAGTGTTTCAACAGGGATTCTTTCAGTCTTTTCAAAATACGAAAAGACAGAGCTGAGTGAGAGCACAGCAGCAGCTCGCTGCCTTTTACTCGCAGCTACAAGGTGTGTCAAATTCTTCTAGGTTGACCTCTTGAATGGGCTGCTCACCAGGACCCAAATCACACAGGGCCTGTGAACTGCTTTAGTGTAGTCTTGTTTAAGTGTTCCCACCGAAAGACCAAAGACAGAGGCGGGTGAACACGCATCTCAGGGTCTGTGGGTGTAGTGTGAGGCTGAGATCGTAAGTGAAAGTCAAAGAGCCAGCAATTCATTTGGAGACTCTGGTTTTATCCTAAAACTCCATGTGAATTTTATGCTCCAGACCTTAAGATATTTATATGTGTTTTGATATATATTCTTCTCCACATCTTTAAGTATATTTATGATTCAGGAAAATACCTGGTTTTGTGAAACCCCTGGCATATTACTGCAAACCCCTGGTACACTGCAGAAAGAAGAAAGCAACTGATGGATCACTGAGGATCTTAGGAGCTGCTGGTGGTCCTTCATTTGTATCTCTAGTCTAACTCCTCCCCCTAAGTTCCAGAAGTCTACCATCTTCACCTTGCTACTACAGGACCGCAACCTTCACATGCGTAAAACTTGCTCGTCATCTTTCCCCTCCTCCTGTACTCATTCGCATGGTGAGTGACACCTTCCAGGCACTCAGCTTCTCGAGCCAGAAACTTGGGAGTCATCCCCAGCCATCTCGTTCTCCATCAGCCCCCACATTCCATCAGCCACCACGTCCTGTCAATTATGACTCCATCTGTTAGTCTCTCCCCGCACTGACATTGCTTTAATTTAGCCCTTGCCTGGATTATTATCATAGGGGTCACTTAACTGGTCTCTCTGCCCCCCTGCCTAATTCCCTACTACATCCCTAATTTAAAGCTTCCCATTACTTTATGATATAGTCCAAATTCCTCAGCATATCCAGACCTGTATGATTTTGGCCTATTCCTGCATCTTTAGCATCATGTTCATATCCCACAGATTCACTTTGCCAACCTCCCCATATCCCTGCCCTACTATAGCAACATTTTCTGAGGATTTCCACCCTGGTCATTCTTCTTATGCTTTTGGGCCTTTGCACAAATATTCCATTCTTGGAACATCCTTCCTCCCTTCTCATCTCCATATGGTTCATCACTACTCATCTTTGATTATAGTTTAATGATGGAACTGCAGAGAATTTTTTTATGCATTTAACAAAATCTCTGTAGAGTTTTCTGCCACTTCTCATAGAAAACCATAAACTTTTTGGCATTATATATTATTGAGTTTTAAATGAAAGTGGAATTGGTTAAGGTCTCATTAGAAAACTATATTTTTCCTTTAATATATGATTTAAGCAGGTGAGTATCTTTTAAATGGTATCATAATTGTCTCCATGAGAGTATATCTATAAAAATATAATTTAAATATACATAAAATGTCTAACATGTGCATTATTTTTGGGAAAAAAAATTGCCAAGAATAGCGTTGTCCAGAAAGTTTACCCTGGCCCTTGTCTCTATTTTGTTAGATTAGCTATACCTCTTACATGCTCATAAAATACTCCAGGGTTACCTACAGTATAGTACTTACTCCCTGAATTAAAATTATTCCTTTCTATCCCCACAGTAGATTTGACAGCGAGGTTGAATTCCATGTCTGTGTCTCTAGTCCTATTGAAATAAAATAAGCATTTTCTCTGGATGAATGAATTTACAGGAGAGCTATTTGTTAATAGTCTTTATGGGCAATTACTATGGGCATACTATTATGATGAATATGAAAGAGAGATCATGAGGTCCTTATCTATACTACTGAGGCTTAGGTCTAGGTGGGTAGAAAATATACACCTACACACACAGAGCTGAATAATACTACAAGGCATATGTGAAAACTAAAGATCTATATGGCCAAGAAGTAAATCAATGATGGTAAAAGCAAGTTGAACAGATTTTAATATTGTAAGCATATATATAAGAATGTGCTACTAAAAATACATGTAGATTCTTTGTAACATTTGCAGAAATTAATTAACTAATAATAAACAAATTATTAAATTTAGTTAAAATTTACCAAGTCAGTCTTTTCACTCATTCCTTGCCCACTACACTCATTCCAAATAGTGTATGACCTTTCTCATGTTTGCATTCATGCTGTTCTCTCTATCTGAGTTGTCTTTTGGTGTTAACAAGACCTTATCGAGTGACTACAATGTGTTGGAGTCTGAGCGTGGTGCTTACCAAGACAGTATTTATTTTAATAACCTACCCCTTTTCTCTGCCTGGAAAATCATTTGAGGCTCAGCTTAATTATCTCCTCCTCCATGAAGCATTTCTTGATCCCTAGAGGCAGAATTAATCAGTTCCACTCTACAGGCTTTCACAACTTTATAAACATCTCTTTCCACTAAACCAGAGATGGCAAATAGAATCCATTCCTTCGTCTATTCAAAAGATAGATAGATAGGCAATAAACACCTACTATGTGCCAGACACTGATGCTAAATTAGTGAACAAAATAGTTGATTCTTGCACTAGGGGAGGCAGACAATAAACAATAACCATAATTAAAAAGTGAATTGTATAACATGGCAGAATGGTATGTGCTATTAATAAGGGGATTGCAGAGTGTGGGGGAAAGGTGCTACCAAGTTTAAATGGAGAGATCAGAGTAGGTCTCATTGAGAAAGTGACACCTGAGGAAAAGACTGAAAGAAGGAAGCAGAGTGAACTATGTGAGAATGCTGTCCAGGCAGAAGAAACAGCCAGTGTAAAGGTCCTGAGGAAAGGAGTATGTTTTGCTCTACCCCTGAGATTCTAATTGGTCTGCAGTGGAACCTGGCCATAGGTAGTTTTAAAAGTTTCCCCAGGTGATTCTACTATTTAGCCAGAGTTGAAAAACACTACGTAAGATGTAGGGTAGCATAGATTGTCTCAAGTCTCAAGAAGCCTTTAGTTTGTGGGAGAAAGGCCCATGAACATGGATCCTTATTATTTAACATGAAAAGTGCTATAAGGGACTTGTGCACAGAGTTTTGTGGGAGGCCTTATTCCACTTTACCCAACCTGGGAGTTGGAGGATAGTACAAATCTTCCTGGAGGAGCTTGTCTGAACTGTCTTGATGAATAGGAGGTAACTAAGGAAAGAATGGTTGGGGGACAGGTGGTGAGTGTTGTGACTTCATGGAGGGCCGGGGGGCACTATGCACATGAATTCTGTGTATCACGAAGAACTAAATATAATTAATTCAATATTGATAAAACAGAGACTCATAGGAGATGAAGCTAGAAAGAAAGAGAAGGATAAGATCACAAAGAAGCTTGTATAGACTGCTAAGGACCTCGGATTTTATCCTAAGTGCAATGGGACATTAAAGTTGTTTATGAAGCCAGTGACAAGATTTGGTTAGCTCAAATGGCAACTCACTTCAGTAGCAATAATAGGAAATAGATTTGAAAGGAACTCAGCTTACAGTAGAGCAGACAATCATGAGAGGGTAACAGTAGTCCAGGAGAGAGCTGATGACATCCTAAGCAGGGAAGTTTTTTAGAGATGGAGTCAGTGTGGGGAAAGGAAATCTCAGAGACATATTAACAAGGTGTCATTGGACAAAGTTGTGATTGATTAGCTGGGAGGATGCTGGTTGAGGGTGGAAGAGCAAGCAATGGGAAGAGTCAGACAATGCCCAAGTTTCTATCTTTTTTTTTTTTTTAACGATTTTATTTTTTCCTTTTTCTCCCCAAATCCTCCCAGTACATAGTTGTACATTCTTCGTTGTGGGTCCCTCCAGCTGTGGCATGTGGGATGCCGCCTCAGCGCGGCCCGATGAGCAGTGCCATGTCCGTGCCCAGGACTCGAACCAACGAAACACTGGGCCGCCTGCAGCGGAGCGCGCGAACCAAACCACTCGGCCTCGGGGCCAGCCCCCCAAGTTTCTATCTTGGGCAAGTATAGAGACGGTGATTCTGGTCACCAAGATAGGGAACATAGAAGCAAGAGCATATTTTAGGGAAGGAAAGGGCTTCTTGGTTGAAACGTGCCACAATTGAGTTTCCAAGAGCATCAGGCATGAGGTGATGACCAGCAGGCAGAGAGTGTAGAGTGCCATAAAATTCCATGTCTTTCACCATGGTACTGGGCATAGTAAAGTATGTGCTAACCTGAATTTTCTTCTAGATGGATTCATGAGTGTTAACATGTTACTAAGATCATTATAGACAATGTTTAAAGCTTAGGCAACAATTTTAAGGAGCTTTGGATTGGCTCCAATTTCTTAATAAAATATAAATATCTAATTGGTATCAGCCTGGTCCAAAAAAGAAGAGACCAAGCAGGCAAACACTGACACCAATTTATTAATTTGACATTACTGTTTAAAAAATGTAAGGTTTTTTTACTTCTTAAGGGATACATTAGCTTAAGGGAATAATATGTGCCCTGTAACGTTATTTCTAGTATATAAACCCTGCAGCAGTGAGAGTGTAGATACTTTTCTCTCCTCCTTGCCAAGGAAAAGAAGTTTTTGAAATGATACCTGCCTTTCCCTAAATCCCAGTCTCTGCAACTCAGTCAGTTGCTCTGCTTCACTCAATAAACCACACAGAAGGAGCAGGAACACTGAGTCATGGAAGAAAGCTGAGTGGAGATACGAGGGCTCTGGAGCCTCAGTCCTCTCACTATTGACTTGTGTGTGACTCTAGACAAGTTATGCCCCTCCTTGTTCCTCACTTCCTGCTCTGTGAAACAAAGGAGTTGGTTGATTAGTTGATTAAGTCCTTTCCACAGTATCACGTTCCATGATTTTCTCATCACAGCTGCCTTTAAGGAGTCTTCATAGTTCTTCTCAGTTGTTCGTAAGGAGGTTTGAGAGTGACTCAGAGACGGCCAGCCTGGAGTACGAAGATGAACCATTATTGCAAGCTAACATTTTCACTCAGAAGAAATGCTAGGAGAGATGGGCAGTACCATTATAACACCCAGATTCATGGGCAGCTTTTCCTCCCTGTGGTATCCAAAATTCCTCTGATGTAATCGAAACTGAGCATTTGCCTTTGTTTTAAAGGTCCTTCTTTTCCAGCGGAATGTTTGTAGTTTCAATCTAGGTGCCTGTGGTATTGGGTTCTTTTCCTTTATGGCTGCATTTAGCAAAAAGACTATCTTAACTGTGTGTGGTTATAGGTAGAGTAACTTTTCTCCTCAGTAGTATTTGAAGTCTTACAACATTCATGATCTACCAAGCCACTTTCATGTTAGTAGTGCATCCTTTTTTGGGATCCCATTTCTTTCAATAAGAAGTAATACGGATTTGGCAGTGATTCCTGCAAATCAGTCATTTATGTTAGGTCATCATAGTCCTTTTCATATTCAAGTACCACCTTAAATTATAACTAATGCTTTTCTTTAGATCAATCCACTTTTTAATTTTAAATAAGTACTATAAATGGAAACTGGCATAACTTGCTACTTAGTAGGTAACTATAAAAATAGTTAACATTTTTTAAGTGGCTAAAATTAAAAGAAAATTTTAATTTAACTCCTCAAATGATCTCAGCCCATTTGTGGGTCACTTATCACATGTCGGGCAATGCAGGCAGAGGCGTCAGGCTGCAGGCATTTTTACCAGTTAACGACTGCTGCCCACTGAAAATGTAGTGACTTAAAACAACCACCACTTATTTAGCCCACAAATATGTGTCAGGATCTGAGATTTTATTATACTTGCAGGCTGATAAGATAACCTGTACTGATTTTTTGGATAACGGCAGAAGACATGCAAAGGAAGCAAATGTCAGAGGCAAAGGACTTCATTACTTATGACATAGAAAGCAGCATGAACATCAGTCAGCATGTTGCTGTTGGTTTCTCTTGGCCTCCAAGTCCCATTGGGCAACATAGAGGAGCACAGGTGGATGCTGCATATTCAGTAGTTTTGCATGACAACCGTGGAGCACTGAGATTGGGGAACTCACCTCCTTTATGGAAAGCCTGCTTTTTGTCCTGGAGGGAAAGATTAGCTCATTCCTCAAGGTTGCTCACTACAGTAGCCTAGGTGGAAAGTAGAGAGTGGTCAGGGTCTTGTATTCTTTGCATACTCAGCAAGAACATGCAGGAGCTCTCAGGACTCACCATGAATTGCTTCTCCCAATATTCTGAAGGCCAGCAATTTGGCCTGGGCTCAGCTGGATGGGTTCTGCTGACATAGGCCAGGCTTGGCTGATCTCAGCTGGGGGCTGATGGGCTAAAGTGCCTCAGCTACGATGGATCATCTCCACTCCACATCATCTCTTGTTCTTCAGGAGGCTAGCTCAGGCTTGCTCACTTGGCTCTGGGGGCAGGTCCCCCATGAGGGAGAGAAGAAGTGAGGCCTCTTGAGATCTAGGCTCAAACTACCACAGCATTTCTTTTGCTGCATTCCATTGGCCAAGGCAAGTCATGAGCCACCCCATTTCCACATCTCAATAGAAGGTACTACAAAGACTTGTAGCTATTTTTGCAATCCACCACAACATCAGATTCAAAAAGATGTGCATTTAAGGGGCTGGCCTGGTGGCGTAGTGGTTAAGTTCATGAACTCCACTTCTGTGGCCCTGGGTTCAGGGGTTCAGATCAAGCCATGTTGTGGTGGCGTCCCACATACAAAATAGAAGAAGATTGGAACAGATGTTAGGTCAGGGTCAATCTTCCTCAAACAAAAAGAGGAGACTTGGCAACAGATGTTATCCCAGGGCCAATCTTCCTCACCAAAAAAAATGTGGATTTAAATCTGAGCTCCACTTGATTTCTCAAAGCTTCAGTTTTCTCTGTGTTAAATGAGGATAGAACTGTTTACCTCAAAGAGTTATAAGTACACACTAAGAAGAAGCAGACGAAGTACTCAGAGCTTTGTCTGATAGGTAGTAAGTGTGCAATAAATAAAAGTAGTTATTATTAAACCCAAGATGTCCACATGTTCATTTAACCAGCTGTGGTTTACTGTGCCTTTCATGTTTGTTTTCCATCTGTTCCTTGGAATGGTGAACATGTTTGGAAACCCCAGCCTTCCGTCTACCTCACACCCCCACCATTCACTCAATCATTCTGGATCTATGCTATTAACTATAACTGGAATTCTGAGGCTTTTTGCATCTACATGTCACCTCTCCTGAAGCTGTGTGGGATAAAAATGTGCTGTTGGCCCATGAGTGGAGAAAGGGTGTTGAGAATGTACAAAAAGAGGGATGTACACATGGGCACGTTACATTTGGTGAACAGGAGGAGGGGAGGGTGACAGCCTGAGCCACCGAGAGAAAGACATGGTAAAGACCAAGACTGGTATCTTCATAAGCAGTTCATTGTAAGAGTTCTGTTGGCATGCTTCTCTGTGAAATGGGTGCAATATAGTCTTAGGTTTCTTCTGAATACAAGAGGAAGAGGAGAAGGGAAAGGAGGAAGAGGAAGAGGAGGAGGAGCAGAAAGAGACAGAGAAGGAGTAGACAGAGACGGAGATAATGAAGAAGGAAGGAGAATAAGAAGAAGCAAGGAGAAGAAGAAGTAGAAAACAACTAACCAAAGTAAGAAATAGCTTACCTGTCAGCCCAAACCTTGTATTTGTGACAAAATAGGGTTTCTCCTTTCTTTTCATGTGCTTTCCTTTATAATATAGGCCTGTATGGCCGGTACGAACATAGGGCTGGGATATTTTGAATGTTCATAAATGTGTGTGGCCTCATCTCACTATTAAATAGAAGTGCTAACTGTTCTCTAATTTTAGCACATATCTTTTAAATGTCAAAAGACAGATTTTCCTCCAACCCCCTTTCCTAGTCCTCAAGCTTTGAGTCACGAGGATAACTTCCCTCTATGAAGAAATTGGCAGAAAAGAATAGAATAAAATCCAGAGGAAGTTTTTTGACAAATTAATTTTAAGACATATTTCTAGTCCAATATCTGGCCAAGTAGACACCCAAAATGTATTTTCTGAGCTAAGTTGATAAGGGGGAAGGGAAAGGAGAAAGAAAGATGTTCTCAGAGACAAGAGTAAAGGAAATCAAGGAATTGTCTGTCATGGGATTCAGGGAGTATCAAGGCTCTAGGAACTGACCAAGGATACATTTAAAGTCTTCCATATAATGGAAGGCAAAGCCAATGATGGGATGTACTACCTACTATGTGGCACCTATGTAGTACTTACTATGTGCGAGGTGGTACCTAATATGTGATACCGACTATGTGCTAGCCACTGAAAACATGGCTGGTAAAGATAAAGTCCTATCCTGTCTTTCATGAATCTCACAATTTAGAGAGAAGAGCTGACACAAGAACAAATCATTACAATGAAATGAGTTCAGATCTAAGTCAAAAATATGAACGGGGTGCTACAAGTGAATACAGGTGAGGTATCTAACCTTGGAAAGGGAGTGGGGGGAGCCTTCCTAAGGAGATAACACCTGAGTTATTCTTCAACAAGTAAGCGTAAATCGCATAAAGAAGTGAGCAGAGGGCAACATAATCAATGACAAGGAGGCATGAAACTCAAGGTAACTTGGGTAGGGGGGTATCAGTAATTGAGTATATTTGGAGGCCAGAAAGTTACAAGGGGGCTAGTTCAAGAAGACCTATGTACCATGACGTAGAATCCATTTTTGTTCTACAAATACATATTAAAAAGTCCCTAATGAATTTTTCAGTCATTAATTATTTGAAGGTCCATCCTTCCATACATCCATGCATTCACTCATCTAACTGTCACTCTCATCTCATCTATAACTGAGTTGAGAACACAGGTGTCAACAGATATTTCATTGGGATTAGGCACGGCTGCCAAATGACGGGAAACCAAAATAGCAGTAGCTTAACTGAAGCGGAAGTTTCTTTCTTTCTTACAGCAAACCCCAGGTATTCAGTTCAAGACTTTGATGCTTCACAGAGTCAGTAACCCAGTCTCTTTTCTCTCTTGCTGCTGCACTAAAGATGGCCTCAATCTTAAGTCAAAATGGAGGGACAAAAAGGAATTGAGAAAGGGTGCATGAACACCATTATCTTAAGGAATGTTCCCAGTAACTGCTACAAAATACTTCTGCTTACATTCCATTGATCCAATCTTATTACAGGGTCACATGTAGCTGTAAGGGATGCTGTAAAATATGGCACTGTTCTGTAACAGTAATGAGTAATGAGTCTTATTCTGTAGCAGCAGTGAAAGATAAGTAGGAATTCATACACAAGTCATCACATACATGAGCAGCTTTTTAAAAAATGTTATACAACACTTAAGGCTTGCTTTAAATCTTAATTAAGGAATATGGCCTCTTTACTCAGGAAACCTCTCCACACCATACTGGACTGCTGAGTAGTGTTCTATTAGCAATCCTTTGAAGCTTATTTTCTTACTTACTAGGATTATCTGAGCTGTCTCTGGAAGAAACTTTTTACCTCTTTATACATAACTAAAGTTTCGACATCTTGCTAATATAGTAAAACAAGAAAACAGATATTGTGAGGTAACTCTGGCCAATTGATACATTTTGTACAATATAGTGATGGGTGGCCATTGATGACTGTGTAAGACTAGAACATAGGGCTTTAAACCTACAGCAGCCCAGCAACAGTATTTGATTCTAACCTTCAGATTTAGGAGCTACTCTTTCTGCTAACAGTATCAAGCATAGCACCTGACACACAGTAAGTGCACAATAAAATAAGGGTGTATTGAATTTATTTGTGCACTTTATCAGTGAGAGTGACATCTATCTATATATAACATATATATAAAAGATATTTTTTTATTCAACCATATATTTATTCAAGTTGATTAATTCACTCAATTAACTTTTATTGAGCTCTTCTTAAGGGCTTACATTATGCTAATTGCTGGAGGCATTATAAAAATTATCAAGTTACAGCCTCTACTTTCAAGGAGCTCATAATATAGAAGGAAGGCAAACGTATACACAACCTATTTTGATACTTTGGTGAGTGCTGCACAACACTGAGGAAGTGCAATGAAGATGTGATATTTCAGCCTGATTGTTGGAAAAAGACATTACAAAGGAAGTAATATGTGAACTCAGCCTTGAAAAATGAGTAGGGATGCACCAAGGGGGTCATCAAATATATGAGTAGTTTTTTTTAATGCCACATAGTACCTAATATCTGTTTCTAATATCTGTAAGCAATACAGCCTGTGTTCCCCAGGAGGCCTTATTCCACGCCATGCTCGACAACTGACTAGTTATGCATTAGTATGCTTTGCAGCTTGTTTTTTCACTGCCTAGGGGAGTTTGAGTTTTCATATATACCATAGAAATCCCTTGTCACCCTCTAGGTATCATAATCATAGTCACTCATAAACCAATTATTTAATACCCTCCCTCATGCCTTTTTTCCATTCTTCCTTTCTAGTCTGTTCAATAACACACGTGTCTAAGTTAAAGGCTACCATTTATATCCCGCAGCAAGACTTCACCTTGTCTTATTTTCTGAGGTGAAATCGGTTTTTCAGCTGTAGTAAGCATGCCCTTGGAAATGTGTCATTGCTGTTCTCCCCCTCGCCAGCAAGTATTTTCTGTTTTTCATCACAAAGTCGTTATATGTTTCAGGCTTTGAGCAACATCCGAGTTTCCACCAGCTGTGTTTTGCATTGTCCTCATTTTGTATAATTAAGAAAAACAGGAAGGCAATCACTTAAGTAAAGCTGACCCTCTTCATTCTGCAGACCCAAGAAAGGACTGCATCAGGGTTTTTTATAGTACAGTTTTTATAAAATTTATCCTGCAATCCACTTGAAAGTGGAACAAGGTTAGAGGAACTGTGGCAGCTTGGTGGCCTTCCTCTTGACTGCAAACAGCTGTGCTTTTCTGAAACCACACAGTCTGGTTTAACACCCTTCTCTTATATAATCAGTTATCAATTTGGTTTGTCACATTGTGACAGAGGATTTCCCCTGCCATTTTTTACACCAAATTAAATTTTGGGAGACAGGGGGCTTTTTGGCTTAGACCTTAAATCCTAAGTGTATCCAACTTTGTGTCGTTTTTTGACCTCGATTTATATATATTTGTGAGTGGATTTCTAAGGAAGCCCTAGGTTGCTATTTGGTTTTACTAAAGATTAAAACTAATAGTATGTATCTGAGAAAGAGCATCTGATTCTATTTGACTAGAGTTTCATTTCTTATGCAGAAGAGAAAAACAATTACTTCATCATGTAAAATTTTATCTAGAAACAGTGGTTACATTAAGGGTCAGCAGTACTCAGATTAAATATTTACTGAGAACGTCATATTTGTTAGTCACTATGGTTAGTATGGAAGATGGAAAGATATTTAAAATGTAGCCCTGCCTTCAAGGAGTTTATAACTTGTAGGGGAAGTTCTAACTAAATATATGAGTATAACTATAATTCAGAGCAATATGTTATATGATCTTGGTCCTATTCGTACATGCACCTATCTTGAGATTAGACCCATCTCCTACCTAGGTAAATTTGAGCTAGAGCATCAATGCCTATCAAATGACCCTTCCCAACTAACATTTGAACTTGGGCAATAATCACTCATTCATTCAACAAATACCTATTGAGTACATACTATGTTCTAGGCATTGCGCTGTTTTCCTTGGGTTGGAAACCTCCCTTCAGAGGCATCCATAGTGCTCTGTGTGCCTCACAGAGCTACCTAACATTTATTAGACATTTATGTTATAGTTATTTTGTTTGTCAAATAAGCTCTATAAGGTGGGAATTTTTATCCCCATGTACAAATGGAAACTGACAGTGAAATTAAATAATGTCCCCATTGTTAATCAGCAAATAACTAGTATATTTGCACAAACTGACAACCATGCTCATTCCCCATTCTGCTACTTTTGACAGACCATTCTTTCAGCTAATCAAGACTTTTTTATGGGTATTTTGAGTGCATGGTACTGATTGAGAGAGAACTATTTCATATGTCAGAGGCCTCTATTGGAAACAATATTAACACCTTTATATCGACAGCCAGCCATTTATATGTTCTTTTGATTTCACCTAATTAAGATGAAAACATTTTAGTTTTGTTTTGGAGTTTGAAGATTAGAAGGAAATGCTTTAAAAGTATACATCAATAATATGTAAAGAAGGATTAATACCAGGAAGAACTTTAAACATGGTTAAACACAGAAATGGTGACACAAGACAAGTTGGAGAATCTATCTCTGGAGGTCTTTAAAATTAGAACACAATTTTTTATGTCTCACGAAAAGTCATATGGATTGAATTATCTTCTGAGGCCTTTTCAACTTACAATTCATCATGTTGCTCTGTGATAGAATCACTAAATTGGATTGAAACTGCAAAAACACCTTGAAAAACAGAATGACTTCCTGGTTTAATAAGTATAGTGCAGGTTGCTGCCACCAGGTGGCAGTAGCCAGGCACTCATGTCTCTGCTAGTTGAGAAAAATCACGAAAAAAATCCAGACTCTTAAGAGGGGCCCTAGATAATATTTAGTTCAAACCATTTGACAATTATGGAAACTTGAGACCCATAACCATGATTCGGCACAGTTATGTGAGAATTGCTTTTTATTAAAGAAAAATCTACATAAATATTAATTAAACCACATCATATGCAGAATAAAAAAAGAAACAAAGGTGCTATTTACGGTAATATTTAAAGCAAGAGATATTTTAAGCTTATTTGAGTTCTTTTTCTTACTATTCTTTTTCAACCAGCCCTCCTCTAGTCTCACCAAATTAACGAAAAGTACAGTACACTCTGGGGTGGGGTTTTTTAGGGGGCAGAAATCTTCCTTTGGGGACATTTGCAGTGTCCCCAAGGACTCTGCGAAACCAGTCTCCTGAGGCTGGCTCTGATCCAAATATGCAGCTCAGTGCTGGTGGGGAGTTAGCCAGCCTCTTGCTCACTGTCTCAGCATTTTTCCTTCCATGGCAGGCATGAAGGGTCAACTCATTCCTATAAACAAACCCAAGCCTTTATGAAATCCCTCAAAATATTGCAGGGAAAGAGAGCGCTGCAGCCGCCTCTCATCGCAGCGTCAGTCAGGGTCCCCTCCAGTAGTTCTAACCTAGATAAAATAATTTTGCTTTGTTGTCATTGAATTTACTGTAATCTGACTCCTTTCTCTTCCTTTAAGCAATTACAACAGAATGCAAGTGAGATTTGATGTTATATCCTCTTAACTCTGCTCTTCTTTTTTCTAAGTAAATGATTTGCAATCACTGTATTCATAGTATCAGAGTACCTACAGTGCTTCTCCCAAGTGGACATGACACATCAGTGTATCACCACAGCACAGCAGAGAACTGCTGCGCTAGCCTAGTTCCCTCAATATTTTGGATAATGAATCTGTCTGCAGAGAAGGAAAAGTACTTTTGCTAAGGTCATATGTCTACTTAGAGGCAGAGCCAGGACTAAGGCTCAACAGTCGCTGTAGTCATTCTGGTGTTCATTTAGCTGCTTTACTTAAACTTTCTGGAACCAAGAGCCAGCAATGCAGGAGTGGCAAGAACAAAACTTATTTTGGAGGCTACCTTAACTGCTTCCACCTGAAATAGAGATAGCATCTGAACCTCATCTGTCAGCTCTGCCACCTTGCCCCTAACACATTTTGACCCTTTCAGTGAGCTCCCAGTGCTGCTGCTCACAGCAGAAATGCCGGGTTCTGGAGAAAAGCATGCTTTCTTCCATCTCTGGGGATTGTTGTTAAAAGGTCATCCAGTCTTTACTTCTCACTAATTATGCTATAAGAAGGCCTCAAAAAATGTCAGGCTACATTGTTGGCCCAGTGGTGTAGTGGTTAAGTTCACATATTCTGCTTCAGCAGTCTGGGGTTCATGGTTTTGGATCCCAGGTGTGGACCTACACACTGCTCATCAAGCCATACTGTGGCAGCATCCCACATATAAAATAAAGGAAGATTGGTACAGATGTTACCTCAGGGACAATCTTCCTCAATCAGAAAGAGGAAGATTGGCAACATATGTTAGCTCAGAGCCAATCTTCCTCACCAAAAAAAAAAAGGGGGGATCAGGCTTTTAAAAAATACATCAGGGCCAGCCCCATGCCCAAGTGGTTGAGTTCATGTGCTCTGCTTTAGCAGCCTAGGTTTTCACCAGTTCAGATCCTGGGCACAGACCTAGTACCACTCATCAAGCCATGCTGAGGCAGCATCCCACACAGCACAACAAGAAGGACCTGCAACTGGAGTATACAACTATGTACTAGGGGGCTTTGAGAAGAAGAGAGGAAAAAAAAAGATTGGCAGCAGATATTAGCTCAGGTGCCAATCTTTAAAAAATATATCAACATTTATGTTAAACATAATAAAAAACAAATCACAATAGTATTATGCACAGTGTTCCCTGCAATTATGGACATGTTGTAGGTGTGGATTCATTCATTCATTTACTCATCATCATGTTTTGAGGTGACCCACTGTTAGATGTGGCTAAAACGTCCACAAATGTTGGTGGATTCTTCCTTCACTCTCTCAACATTATTTATTTAGAGACTGTTATATTCTAGTCACTGTGCTAGGCACAAGAAATACAGCCTGAGTGAATTGATTTTTATAGAAATGTTACCCAAGATAAATTTATTTAAATGAGTTGAATTGTGGTTTAAAAAAAGTCGTTTTATTTCTTCTAAGAAATAAATTAATTTAAAAGGTTATTTTTACATTACTGTTAAAGATTGTTAAAATTTAATTTAGTTGTGAAGTAGAACACATGCTCTCCCTCTGAAACTAATTGTTCAAATGCAAAGGAAGAAGCAAGGAGCGACATTTTTTTCTTTTTGTTCTTTTACATTTAATTGTGTTCTAGAGACATGTATTAGGTAGAGACCTAGGCCGTCATAGGAAGAGCTGGCATTAGGTTAGGAGTTAGGAGACCTAGATGATAGTCATCGTTCAGCCCGTGGAAGGCTTTAGACCTGAGCGGGTCCTCCTGTGGGCAGCAGACTGAACCTAAGGATGTTGTAAAGTTCCTTCCAGTTGCAGGGTCAGTGATTCTATTAGACATTGCTTGATGCTGTCAAAGTGTAACTTTTTCAAAGCACAGTTTGTCCTATTATGATTAGCACAAGTCGAGATAATAAAACAAGTGCAAGGCTCAATTATCTAAATGGATTCTATTTGGTCGAAACCTAGTTGCCACTTTATAGTGTTCATCAACACTTAGAAAGTAAAAAAAATTGTCCATTTTAAATATTCAAATTAATATGTATTGTGTACCAGGTGCATGGTATAGTCTAGATACTTATTAATGAACAATTTTGCCTTTCAAATATTTTCTCAGAAATTCAAATGAAATGCTCTCCATATTTTCCAATATGTGTGGCATTCTTGCTGTTGATAATAAGAACAAATTTTATTTCATTCAACAATAATTCAATAAATATTTATTGAGAATCTATAAATATCAAGTTCTGAGCTTACAAGATGCAGGGGATTCAAAAGTAAATAAAACAGTTAAAACTTCATCTCCTTCCTCAAGAAGATTAAAGGTCATTGGGGGAGTCAGACATATAAATAGATCGATTGCATTTCAACATATTAGAGTTTAAATGAAGAGCGTTGGAAGCCACAGAAGAGAAACCATTGGCTTCCTGGATGGAGCTTCACAGATAAGGTAACATTTAAACTGAGTCTTAAAAAAGAGCTGACAAAATGGCAGCCCTCAGGCTCTAACCAGCATGTTGATGACATAGGTTTGCTAGCACCTGTCATCACGAAATCCATAGGGCAAGAGTCTCATCTGTGACAGGAGATTATTTGATTCTTACTTACATAGTAGTTTTAAAATAAGAAATAATGAAAAGTGCTTAGCATAGTGCCCAGAACAGAATAGGTGATTTGTTAAGGGTAGCTATCATCTGTATTATCATTCAGACCTGTTGAACTATATGTATTGCTACTTACTGGTACTTACTCCAGCTGTCAATGTGCTTTTTCTTCATAGCTTATGTTATGACAGTAAGTAAGTAGTCATATATGCATTTCATATCTGCCTTCTCTACCAGACTGTAAACTCCATGAGGACAGGGAATACAATTGTTTTGTTGGTTATTGTATTCCTAGTATCCAGCAGAGTGTCTATCTCATTAGAGATGCCTAATAATTATTTGTTGAAAGAATATGTAATTATAGGAAGACACTAGTAAGGAACAGTCTATCATTAGGAAAATTCAATGTCAAGTCATATGAAAAAGTGCCAGTATGCTAACTCCAGAATATCAGTGTATTAATTTTTCTTCACAGCAAAGGAAGGCACCTCTTGGAGTAGTAGATGCTCCCTCTGGAACTCAGGTTCAGCATTCTTCCCTCAAGTGTCCATTACTCTCATCCAGAAATTAGCCTCAAAGGGAGTAGTCCATAGATGGACAGAGAAGATAATTTTGTGATTTTTCTGAAGCTTTTACACAAAAATGTAGATTTCATTCATCTTACCTCCCCACAGCCCTTGAAATTTTATACGACGACCCCTCTCCTCCTTCAACCAATCTGCGATGTCTCATGGACAGTTTAGTTGAGGAGCCCATTCAGATCCCCTGAGACTTCATTACTTTCCAAAGCCATGACGAAGCATTATTTTGAATAAAATTAAGTTCTACTTCTTCCAATTAGCAGCAGATGATGAAAGTGCCTGCCAGTTCTGTTGCCTTTCAGCTGGGTGTTTTTCTCTTGCTTGGTCATTTGTAAAATGTGAGCCCTCCTAATGGGGACCTAGTTATTCACTTGAATTAATGAGTTTCAGCTCAATTAATAGTGCCTAGCACACTGTGGGTATTCTATAATAGTCAACAGCAATTTATATGCTGACTTAACTTGCTCCATTTCAGAAGGTTGGCTAAAATCAATATAATGTGGCTTTTCTACTAGATTTGACTTAAAGAAAAAGATCAAATTCCCAAATTTGGGGCCTAGACTAAATACAGTCCTTTACCTGCTGTTCTCTGAAAGAATATGTGAAGATTCTGCAAAAAGTGTTGGGATGAACTTCTTCCTGGGTATTCCCAACAAGTACACAGCATATGAATATGTGATCCTACAGCATGCCAATATAAATCTTTTGAGACTTAGATTCTTCTTCCTAGAAGAATATTGACACAGAGTAGGCTTTTATCAAAATAATAGGTAAAAATAAATAGAAGGAGCGTGTCACAAGCAATATGTTAAGGGACAGCCCATTTCATTGCACCCTGTAGATACTCAATAACTATTGATATAATGACTTTTAAATTAGAATATAGTAAAAATTCTAGCATAAGCTAACAGAGAGAGAAAATCTTCTAGGTCTAAACCCAAGAAGATAAAATGCAAAAAATTACTGATCAGGAAAGAGTTATATTCACAGGACTAAAGAGGTGAAGTTAGCAAGTTCAGATTACAGTGCAGCATATGGCGCCTAATGCTTTATGGCACATATTTGCATGTTGAAGCTTTTAATTGGAAGGAATTACAGTTCCACTGAGATCCTTATAGCTCTGGACTGAGAGCCTCAAAAAAAAAATCAATATTATGTGTTTGTTAAATTATAACCTTTGTGGAAAATCAATAATATGCTGAGAAAAATATTTGACGTGTCAACTGAGTTATGGAAACATCGCATGTCAACAGCTAAACCCAGTGATTTATTTAATCACATTCATTAAGTGAACTACCTTATTATATCAGTATATTATACTGATTTATGTATGCACACATTGCCTGGATCTCTAATTGTTTCTTGAGCTATGCCATCTCCCCAGCTCCCCTTGGCTTACCTCCTCATGGATATAAGCAGTACCTTTTACCTCTTGTTTATAACCAACTTCGTATTTGTTAGCTTTTAAATGACTTTAGTTATAATAACAATAGCAGTAATAATAGATAGATAAAAGTTCTAACAAGATAAGCACTGTGTTAAGTACTGTACATACTGATGGAAAATATGAATCACTCAAAATTGAAATCTTCGCCTTCATATCATATTCATTCACTCATTCATTCATTCATTCATTCAACAAGCTAGTCAATATTCATTGAGACCCACAGCTGGCCAGGAATAGTGCAAGGCAATAGGACAGAATCATAGAAAAGTTTTTCATGTCACCCTTTCGGTAAGTAACGAACATTTGGAGAAGGAGAGACAAAAAGGTAAAAATGTCATAATAAAACATGATAGCCCTAATGGTGTATATAAAAATATTTTAGGGGGCTTAGAGGAGTCATGGATAACTGCTGGAGGAGGCCCTGATGTCTTCAGAAGGGTAGTATTGCAACTGAGACTCAAATTTTAGTTTTAATTGAATAGGTGGAAAAGAAACAGCAGAGTATTCAAAGTAGACAGCCCTCACCATGTCATGGAAGTATGAACAGCATGGTACAAAGATCTGGGAGGAATTTGGTGGAGCTGGATCATGCCCTGAGAGCTGAAATGTGCAGAGAGAGGGAGAAACTGAAAGGGGTGTGTGTGTGTGTGTGTGTGTGTGTGTGTATTTGGAACGGGAAAGAAGTAATAGGAAATGAAGCTAGAAGTGCAGGTTCAAGACAGTTTGTAGATGGGCTTGTATGTCAGGCAAAGGAGTCTAGCATGTATGCTGTAATTAAAGGGAGTCAACTAAGGATGCTAGCAAAACAGTGACAGGTTCAGTTTTATTTTTTAAAAAAGAAAAGTAAAGAAAAAAAGCTTCTGATTACTCCTTTATAGAAAGGAGAAATTGGTAAATGTGAAGATGTGTATTATACCCTAAAGAATCTACTGAGGAAAAAAATTCTTTACAAACTTTCTAAGAACAGTCAAGTTCACTCAGATCTCAGCATTGAGCTTTAAATTTGAAGATGCTTAGCTTGCCACCTTGTGGCTGAAGGAAGATCCTGCACATGGGGGATGTTTATCTGAGAAATAGACCAACCTCAAACCAGTTAGCGAACAGAGCCAAGTATTTGTTGAAGTTTCCCTAAGTATTTGAGGTAAAGAGGAAGCAAAAAGATGACACTTAGAACAAATATTAATTATTACAGAAGCCATAAATCTGAGAATGATCCTTGACTTCTCTCTTTCACTTCTCACATATAATGCATACTTAAGTCCTGTTGATTCAGTTTTCTAAATAGATCTGATACCTATCCAGGTTAAAAGTGTTTTTCTTGGTAATGCCAGGTTTTGTCGAGAATGAGGAACCATCATAGCTGTTATATATTGCTGATAAGGTGTACATTGGTATATTTCGGATGACAGATACAACTATTTGGAACCATTTGGTTATCTAGGAAAGCTGAAGATGCATATACTTTATGATCTAGAAATTCCACTCCTAGGCATATATCCTAATGACATTCCTACATATGTGCACCAAGAAACATATACAAGACTGTTATAGCAGCATACTTATCATTTATGATCCAAGAAAGGAAAACAATAAAATAGCCCAATGTCCTTCATCAAGAAAATGGTACATTGTGGTGTACCATACAATGACATACTATACAAAATTAAAAAGAAATGAACTAGACCTGTACACAACATCATGAATGAATTTCACAATATTGCAGAAAAAGAGCTACAATATGAAACTGCTTATGTAAAGTTCCAAAACAGACAAAAACTACACATTTTTTTAGGAATACTATATCAGTCGAGGTCCTACCAGAGAAACAGAACCAGTATATACATACAAATTTATTTTAAGGAATTGGCTTACATGACTGTGGAGGCTGGCAAGTCTGAAATCCACAGGGCTGATAGCAGGCTGGAAACTCTCGGGCAGGAGCTGAAGCAGCAGTCCACAACGGAGATTTCTTCTTCTTGGAAACCTCAGTTTTGCTTACAAGGCCTTTTGACTGATTGGACGAGGCTCACCCAGGTCATCGAGGGTAATCTCCTTTACTCACAGTCAATTTATTGTAGACATTAGCCACAGTTCCCAAATTCCTTTACGGCAACACCTAGATTAAATAACAAGGTACTACAGTTTAGCCAAGTTGTCACACAAAACTGACCATCACAAATACATATCTATGTAGTGAGACCATTAAGAAAAGCAAGAAATTTAACAGTTACTTCTGGGGAGAGAGAGAGAGAGAGATGACTAGGGATGAGGACCCAGGGGTTTCTACTCTGTTGATAATACTTAACTTCTTAAGCTGGGTGACAGTTACAAGGGAGTTTGTGATATTACTCTTTATGGCCTATATGGCTGATATAAATTATTGTACATGCATGAAAGATTTCATAAGGAATATTAAACATAATTTTTGTCAAAACACAAAATAATTATCTTCTAAGAATGTAGGGGATCTTCCCTGTATAAGCTGCGGACTTTGGGCTCTTCTCTCTGCCCTCATGTGCTTTAAGCATTTGGGGCTGCTGGTATGATCCAAAACATAAAAATGAGTTAGGAATAAAAATTTCTACCTTGACGTTAGGCTAAGGCTCAGGTTTACTAAAAACAATGAAGAGGCCATTTTCAGTGGGAGACTGACACACAGTATCTAATACCCAAGGCAGATTGCATGCAGCTGCTTAAAGAATACCTACCACCTGACCTGTTCCTCTTCCCTCCCAGGCAAAAGAGGGGCCCAGGTGAGAGCTGATTTTGTCACATAAAGTTCATTTTTTGTTACTTCTTATCTCTCCTGAGGAAATATTTTGGAAGGTGGAAGGAATGAGGTACATGGGGATTTGGAATGTTTTTGTGGGTGAGTAAGTGGGAACTTGGAGTCTGTGGGCCTTGGATGCTTCCTCACTCTAGAGAGTACACGGATAAAGCTCGCTGTCCTGCAGACTCTGCTATCTTACTGGCCCAGGCACCAACTTGGGTCCTCTAAGAGCATCCCAACTGGTCTCCCCACTTCTGTCCTATCCCCACTCTAATCCATTCTGCACCAGCCACCACAGTGTTGTGGTAAAAAACATAAAAGATAAAATTTACCATTTTAATCATTTTTGAGTGTACAATTCAGTAGTGTTAAGTATATTCACATTGATCTGTGTAACAGATCTCTGGAACTTTTTCATTTTGCAAAACTGAAATTCTCTACCCATTAAACAGCAACTCCCCTTGCCCCTTTCCCCCATGCCCCTGGCAACGCCCATTCTACTTTCTGTTTCTATACATTTGACTACTCTAGATAGCTCATATAAGTGGAATCATACAGTATTTGTCTTTTTGTGATTGGTTTATTTCACAAAATAAAGATATTTATAATATCTTCAAGGATTGTATTGTGTGACAGAATTTCCCTCCTTTTGAAGGTTGAATAATATTCCACTGTACATATATACCGCGCTGTATTTATCCATTCATCTGTTAATGGACATTTGGGTTACTTCTACCTTTTTGCTATTATAAATTATGCTGCTATGAACATGAGTATGCAAATATCTCTTTGAGACTCTGCTTTCAATTCTTTTGGATATATACCCAGAAGTGAGATTGCTGGATCAAATGGTAGTTCTATTTTAATTTTCTTGAGGAATCTCCAAACCACTTTTCCATAGTGATTGCACCATTTTACAATCCTACCAACAGTACAAGAATGGGCTTTTAAAAATATAAATCAGGCAACATCACCTTCCTTTTGAAATCCTTTGTTTGTTTCCCATTCTTTTCAGGACGGGGTCCTCAATCCTTCCTGAGACCTACGGGGCCCTGTGTGCTCTGGCCCCAGGTTACCTTTCCCTCCTCCTACTGCACTTCACTCGCCCCCTTCAGAAAACTCTGTGTATTCCTAGAATGTGCCAAGCTTTTTCCCAGCTCAGAGCCTATCACACTTCTTCATTCAATTGGAGTGTAGTCTGCCCAACTCTTTCCATGGAAATTCTTTCATTCTTCAGGATTCAGCTTTTACATCATCATTTTAGATGACATTTTAGATGTCTCCTGACCTCTATTGAATAAGGTTTCTCCTTTGTGCTCTCTTGAAGCACCTTCTCATTTCCTTGACAATCTAGAATTACTTCATTTATTTGTTAATTGTATTTTGTCTATCACCTCTACGAGAAGGGAAGCTCCATGAGAGAATGAATTTTGTCTGTCTTATTTATTATTGAATCTCAGCAGCTAGTGCACCTAATAAACCTGCAGATTATTCTGTGCTCAAAGTTGAGCAAGTCCTATCCAAATTAGAAAGGGGTAACTATTTTTAGGCCAAAGAGTAGCATGTTTGAGAAGCTTTCCTATAATTGTTGATTTTTCATATCCAGGTAAAACCTTTACTGAATAGATACAAGGAAGAAAAAGACGATAAAACACACAAAAACGGAAATGCAGCCATGAGCTGAATGGACCAAACGGTTCCAAACAGGTCAGGAGTTGCTGATAGCTTTTAGCACTGTTTTTTATGATGATTAGAGAATCTGCATAAGATGACTTCTATTAGCCTTGCCAAGTCTGCTAGTATATGAAAGTCCAAACCGTACAATAGTCTAGTAATTTAGACCTTGTTCTTATAGATAAGAAATTTATCAATTATATTTCAGATTTTGAATTGACTACTTATCCCAAGCAATTCATTCTTCAAAGTTCCCTGAAATATTAGTTCAGTGCTGTAAACTTTAAGGAGAGAGTGGCAAGCTTATTTATATTGCAGTATGTAAATGATGACATCCTTTTGCTAATAGTTCTATGGGCCAAAATAAATTTAAATACAATCGAACACAACTGTTTAAGAACCTGTACTAAGTCCTCTGGAGGAAATAAACGTAACAATCTGCCTTCAAGCATTTTAATGTCTTAAAAGAAGTTATGCTGGATTATCAGTCCTCCCTGACTTTGAACCTGCTCTTCCTTTGCCAATACCCTTGCTGCCTCTTTGCCTAATGCCTTTTCATTTTATAAGAGAAATCAGAGGTGTCTTAGTCTCCAGAAAACTGTCCCTTTGTACCCCCAAAGCTAGGTTAAGTGCACCCTCATGGAAGCCTGTCTATACTGTACTTTAATGCAGTATGTCATCAATTCTAAGATGCACTTTTTAATCTTTAGCATCTCTGAAATCAGGATGTTTCTTATCAACGACATCTTAGTTTGATTAAATTTGCCAGTCTCAGCTACTGTAAAGGGAGCTCAATGAAGGCTGGGACTGTATTTTGTCTCTCTAAATATTATCAGCATCTATTACAGTGCCTCAGTAACTCACTGTAAGGGCTTAAGGAAAGGAAAGATGGATGGAAAAAAACTACAAACTCAATGATGGACAATTTCATCGTGAGAGCAATACAAAGTAAAGACACAGAGAGATCACATCTTTTTGGGAAAGATCAGAGTAGACTGTGGAAAAGGTGGCATTTGAACAGAACCTCAAAATGGAGGAGGATATTTCCCACCTGTGATTCAAGGAGCATCATTCAAGGCAGAAAGAAGAGCACAAGACAGGAAGGTGGGAAAGATGAGTGAGACTTCAGAATAAAAGTCACTTGGCTAGTTTGAATGGAATGTAAATGGGTAAAGAAGCCCAATAAGAGATAGGACTTTCGAGAGAGCATGGAACTGGCATGAAAACCGTGCCACAGTGTCCATGTTTTATTCCAGAGCAGTAGTGAACTACTGAAGGGCTTTAAACGGGGGAGGGATATGGCCAAAGTTGTACTTAAAGATGCACCTGAGGGTAATTTGTTGAATGAATTGGTTGGTGGAGAGAAGGTAGATAAGAAAACTAGTTACTAGGTGGCTATTATTCATTGAACAAACATTTGTGCAGCACCTATTGAATACCTGGCACAAGTGCTGCAGCAATAATCAAGACCCAATTCTTGCATTCAAAGATCTTACAGTCTATAAAGGTAAACAATCAAATAAACAGGCAAAAATTATAAAATAAAAATTGTTGGGGGCTGGCGCCATGGCCTAGTGGTTAGGTTTGGTGCGTTCCACTTTGGCAGCCTGGGTTTCGTTCCCAGGTGCAGACCTACACCACTCTTTGGTAGCCATGCTATGGCGGCCACCCACATACAAAATAGAGGAAGATTGGCATGTTACCTCCAGATGAATCTTCCTCAAGCAAAAAGAGGAGGATTGACAACAGATGTTAGCTTGGGAACAATCTTCCTCAGCCAAAAAACCCCACAAAACTGTTCTGTGTGTGCACAGGTTGCTATGAGTCCTGACCCTAGTCTGGGGTTGGGCACAGATGACAGGGGAAGTAGATCAATGGATCAATAAGATGAAGTAGAGGAGGTGTCATCTTAGCTGAGGCTGGAAGGTGAAAAGATGGCAAAGGCAAATGGAATGTAGCAAGTGCAAAATCCCAGAGGTGATATAGTACTCTTGCCTTGAATTGCAGATAATCCAGAATGATGGAATAATAGATTGTAGGGGGATGGGGTGGGAAAAGATAGAGATGTGGGGAAAGGAAGGTTGGTATATTGGATAGGGAGAGGCAAGAATGTGGTAGAAAGGGTATTATGAGGCAGTTACAATATTCTGGGGAGAGGAAACAAGGGTCTGATTAGGAAAATGGGAAATGGAAATAAAAAAAAAAAAAGAATGAGAATCTCTACTGAAGTAGAATCCATTTAACTTATATTAGACTCAATCTCTTGCCAAAATGTACTAAATCCCTCCTATGTGCCAGAGGGGTCCTGAGAAGGCTACAGCTATAGCATCATTACCTTCATCAAAGAACTGTCAGTGTAATGTGAAATCATTTTGGACTTGACTCTGATATTAAGTAAATGTCATGTTCTGCCAACTGAGTTAGGTCAGCCACAGTCTGGAAGTCATGAGAAGGGAAAGATGCTGAAGGATCATCTTTATCTGTGTAGTTTTGTATTTGGGTGACCATGGAAATGGCAGTATCCTTAACTGGGTTATTTCTATTTATAATTTCTCTCAGTTGTATTCTGTGGCCCAGCAAGGATAAAGGGAAGCTTGTAGACCTTGACTTTTAAGCCAAAGGACAAAGTATTTCCCATACTCAGAAGAAATGCCCAAGTCAAAGAATAAGAAATGCGCAACTACCTGAGAGACAGCAGAGTGCAGGATTAAAGGTAGCAATTATGAGGATAGTGAGGTATGAATCTTAGCTTCTCCACTAGTTGTGGGAACAAGTTACTCAATTTCCCTTTGCCTGTAATTTCTCATCTGTAAAGTGAGGGAAATAATAAAATCCTTTTTTTATAAGGATCAAATAAATTAATGCTTGTAAAGCATCCATACATGTGCATGTCACATGATAGGCACTCATCTAAAAGATGACACTGTCAGTTCCCAGCAACAAGAAAAGGAGAAAACTTTCTAGGTTTTCTCAATTTGGGGCTTACATATTAAGGTTGTAATAAACACAGAATAGCATTCTGTAATTGTGCATTCAATTACATGTTCAAATTCCTAGAATAAGTATAAAAATACCTTTCTCAAAGAAGTCTATCTTATTTGGAGGTTGAACCACCATAAGTAAGCATGGATTATGAAGAAAATTTATTTGAGGCAATATTGATATTTTTATCACAGTATCTGGTTGCCAAATAATCCTCTTTGATTGAAATCCACTGCTAATGAGGCCAGAATCAAGGCCATACCTTCTGCTTCACCTGCCCCATGTTCCAATGTTAGTGAGGTCAGCTTCTGAGGGACTTTCAGACACAGGCAACTGGATAAGAAGAGCTAGATGGATCAAGCCCATGTGGATCACCCCGAGAGAAAATTTGGAGTGGCTGCCCACTTGGACCACCTGGTGTCTTCCCAGGGAGAGGACAGCCATTCACGCCCGCTGCTGGGTAAAGGAAATATGTTGAGAAAAGGGAACTCAGTTAAAGAGCTCTATTACCTAATGCACCTAGAATTTAAGCCTTAAGAGGTCACAAATTTTTATCTTTTGTTTTACTACTATATTTCTAGCACATAAAATTTAGTGATTAGTACATAACATGCTCAATAAATATTTTGTTGAGTGAATGGATGATGATGCTTCTTGTTAGGAAGGGATTTTACTCTCTGTAGTGTCACAGAGGAAGCACAAGCCAACTGGCTGCCCAGGAAAACCCAGGAGAAGGCACACAGCCAGCCAGAAAGGAGCCAGGAGATGTTCTAAGTTCAGGTGGGCAAGTGGTGTAGTCTTGAGAAGTCAGATATTGATGGAAGGCTTGGGCTGCTGTCAATTTGACGGTAGGTGCTGATGTCTGGAAGCTCAAATGAGCCAGAAAAGTAGCTCAAGTGAGCAGTGGTGGCAAGTTACCACCTATGTCTGAGACTCTTTCCTCTCTGCCTGCTGAACGGAAATGATAATCATAGGCAAAAGCAGCCAAGAGCCTTGGCCGAGGTGGAAGTATGGGTAAAGAGGGTAAGATGGCCTCACATAAAGAAAAGAAACTGAATCTTAAAGCAGTGGAGGCAAGGCCTTCACAACTCAGCCTGCCTCCTTCAAAGGGTTTGTACTGATCTGTAAAGATGCTATAATGTAATAGCATGAAGGACGCCAGCTCCCTATAATAACAGTAAGGCTGAGTTGAGTATGTGCATGCATGCAGGTGTCTGTGTGTGTGTGTGTGTGTATGTGTGTTGTGACCCTTCTGACAGGACTTGGAAAGATGAGTATGCGACACTGACACAGAAATAGGAAAAGGCTTAGATTTCCTAAGTAGATGCTTAGGAGTCAGGCCTTATGCCAAACATTTATGCATATTATTTCATCAATTTCCCATAGCATCACTTTTATAAGTATTATTAGTTCAATTTTACAAATGAGGAATCCAAGTCTCAGAGAGCTTTGTACTTGCCTGAAGTCACATTGCTAATTAGTGGCAGAAACAGAATTTAAACTCAGGAAACTGAGGTGCAGGGGATTTGCATCACTTGACTAAGCATTCTGCTGAAATAAACATTTCGTCTTTTCTGGGCACCAAGCACACCGAGCAGAACATGCTTCTGGCCTTCAGCAGTGAATGACTCTCACTCACAGAGGCTGCAGCAGTTGCACAGCTGGTGGGTTGAGTCAGACAGCGACTGCCCACAAGATCTTACTGCTCTCACTTGAATCCAGTGGCAATTATCTCTGGAGAATTACTCAGTATTGAAGTTGTACTTCAAATGGACAAACTAATTGTTGAGTTCGTTCCCAAATCATTGCTTTGATTTCTTGGTAACAAAGCAATTTGACTTCAAGCTCTCTTCCTCCCCAACAAATTCCTTCCCAGCTCTTCCCTCTTTCATTTGTCAGCTGGCAATCATCCTTGTATCCTCTAGCCAGCTCTCAAAGTTAACTCAGCTAAACTTGGATATACCTTTTTCAGGGCTGGAGAATTTTCCTCACCACAAAGCTTATGGCCACCATGAAAAAGCAAATACTTGATCATGTCTTACATATTCTATTTTTTTAATTATTTTTATCCTCCCAGTAATACATGTAGCTCAGAAATTGAAATTAATAATCACCCAGAGATAACCACTGTCAAAATACTGTGTATTCTTTTAGATCTCTTTCCTGCCTTTAATAAACCGTCATATATTTTATTGTGTGTATCAAGGTTGGTACACTTATCTTTGTGTCCAGCTGCCAGCCTGGGGTTTAGAGAGTCTGGGGTAAGATTACTTGATACCTTCATGTATGTATTGTGCTTCCTTCATTGCTCTGATTCAGTGCTGCCAAAGTAGGAGAAATGAGGGAACTCATTCAGTTCCCTTCTTGCATGTCGCAATTTTTCCTCCTCTCAACTCCTTGCTCCAGAAAACCACCAGCCAATACTCCTTTCCAGGTGCCTCACACCAAAAACTTGAATGATTCTCCCCCCCAAATAACCCCACTTCATTACTTGTACCACACAATGAATAAGTTCTTCATTTTATTACTGAAAATCTTACAGGGTTCTGCTCAACAACCAGGTCTCCTGTAGAATCCAGACAGGGTTCTTAAGTACATGTTACTTCCAGGATGTGCTAGGTGTGGTGGGGTACACAGAAGTTAAAGGAACTTACATCTCTACCGGGTGTAGTTCAGGTCAGAAACATTTATTGAGCCCCTACGTGGTCCCAGGCAGAATGTCTGCTGCCGGTGGTGCAATAATGAATCTAGAAGTCTTCATGTTCCAGGGAGAAAAGCAGATACATACGTGCTTTAAAAAGGAGGGATTCTCAGGGTGTCAGTCATGAGAGCACAGAAAAAAGATCCTTAGCAAAACCTGAGTGTCTAGGAAAAGCATCTGGGAAGAAATCATATACGCGTTAAGTTATACAGTTGAGCAACAGCCAGGTGAAAGACAATTGGGAGGTTATCGGAGGTAGAGAAGACATCAAGAACAAAGGGTAGGGAGGAGATGAATCTTTCTTGTCCACTGTTGTATCTCTAGCACTTAAAATGTCTGGCACATAGTAGGTGCTCAATAAATTCTTGGGGGGTTTTTTGTTGTTGTTGTTTGTTTGTTTGTTTTAAACAGTATTATTAACTATACTCACCATGCTGTACATTACGTCCCATGACTTATTTATGGAAGTCAATTCTTGTTGAGTGACAAAATTGGGAGACAAGAGGAGTAGCAGAAGCTGGAATGGTCATATCAGGCCGAGTTGAGAAGACATAGTTTGAGAGAGCCTGGAAACTTTTCAAGCATTGATGATGGCATAAAGGCAGGCTGAAGAGTGCTTTGTGGGATCAGGAGAGCTGCGAGATTGGAACACAGGGATATGTGTTGTACAGTAGTGGGGAAGGTATGATTATAATCCTTTGAAGAAATTGAGAACAAAAAGAAAAAGGCTACTTTTTTCCTTCAGTTAGTTATTTTTAGATTTCCAAAGTCTTTTATAATCAAGTAAAAAAAATCTAATGTTACAATAAAATAATCATAGCTGATATTAAGTGACTGCTTACTAGGTCCTAGACATTCTGCTAAGTGCCTTCCATGCATTATCTCACCTGGCCTTCTCCAAAATTCTGTGAAGTGAGTATTAGTCCCATTTTACAGATGAGAATATCAAGTCTCACAGAGGTTAAGTTGCCCAAGATCATGTAGCACATGATGGAACTGGGAATTGATCCAGGCAGTCTCTTCAGAACCTGCACTCTTAGCCCCTACTCTACAACTGAGGTTTTAGAAAGTTACTCGACTATGACGGCCTAAGGAGGGGAAAGAAAACAGACATATTTAGAGCCTACAAATGACCATTCACATTTGTTTCCATTCTGCCTGCTGACAACATTCACAGTCTGAAGAGTTCACTTTCTGGAACCACTTTTTTTGATGACAGACCTACAAAGTGCAAAGGATTAGAAAGTTCCAGAACTTTGGTCAAACAGCTCTTTGTGCCAGGAATACAGTGTCGCATTCACTGCCTGGATTTGTATGAGGTAGTTCCTCTGACTCCCAGTTTATAGCTTCAGTCAACGGAAGCTCAGAGATAACGAGCAACTTAACAAATATCTCCCAGCTAGCAAGTAGCATAAGCAATTTGAACCTATCTTTCTAATGCCAGAATTCATGCACATTCTACTATATTGGGATGCCTCTTGGAGGAGTCAGCTGGCTATGTTGGTTTGAAAACCAGCTTTGCCATTTGTTTAACACTTTGAGACTTTCTAATCCTCTGCTTTCTCATTTGGAAATCAGAGTGACAATACCTTTCTTTTTCTAATTCTTGAGAGAATTACTTGAGACAATGTTTCTGAAAGTGCATTGTAAATTGTAAATAGCAACTGAATGTGTGGCATCTTATGCAGATTCATTTTACAATTCCACACCCACTATTTTCCCAGATCTTATGTCTATGGTCCCATTCTTAAGCTTTCAGAGAGCTTAAAGGCTGTCTAATCATACAATTACCTCTCCTGGGTGAGCCTGGCCTCCCCTAGATTTTGAGCCTAACCCAGAGTTTTAAGAGAGAAAGCTTGCATTTCCTACGAAGTTACATTTCCAGCATCTTCAGTTAACAGATGGAGGGCAGTACTGAGCTAGAGTTAAGTTACCTTATGATTATTTAAATCATCAGTTCTTTAAAAGGGATCTTAAGATCCATTAAATATTCATGAAAGCATCCTTCTTGGCAGCTCCTCCATTGTAGGTAATTACAGAGGGTTTAAAATATCTGACGTTGCTTGGAAGCACACAAAGCTCTGTCAGCTGCAAGCAGACAGCTGATTTGTAATTTAATTAACATCCTGGCTTGTCCTGTTCTTTGCGTGAAAAGCAGGAAAGTATTTCCTTTCGTTTGTGAGTTTTGTTTGAAAAAACTCAAATGGAGCACCTGGGAGAGCTTTTTACTTCTCACATCAGCCCTGTTGCTTACATTCTGCTCCAATTCTCAAAAAATTCCCCTTTCAAGTGTCCTTTGGGCCGGCTGTATTGCTGATTGTGAGTCATTTTTTTTAAGGATAACTTCGCTTGGGGATGATCTGTGTGCGACCAACGATCAGTGAGCTTCAACCCATTTCTATGACCTCTTTGAGTAATGGATTTTGAAGAGATTTGGCTACAGATGACTTATTTATTCAATGGACATTGATTGAGAGCCTACTGTGTGGCAGGCACTAGAGGTCAGCAGTGAACCAAGCGGGCCAGGTGCCAACCCCATGGAGGTTTCAGTCCAATGAGGGGAGACAAACGCTAAGCAAATAATTACAGAAACAAATGTAAAATTAAAATGTGATGAGTTTATGAAAAATAAGTACAGAGTACCCTGAAATCCTGTGAGGCAGGGAGTGATGTGAAGGGGAGGAGATCCCCCTAATCTGGGAAGCCAGGAGGTCTCCTTGAGGAAGTAAAGGTGACAGTTAATATGGTCTGTCTTGTCCTTTCTCCTCCCGTTTTGCTCCTATCTACACCGCTCTCCCCAAGATTTGCAACACATATGCAACTATTCTGGAAGAGTGGATTGGGAGGGTGGCCTTAAAGGACGGAGAGGGGAAAGAGAACCCTGCTCCAGCCAAATGTCATTCAGAGAATTTATTTGAAATCAAAGAAATGAGTATCTTTGATCCTCTCTCTCTTCCTTCTTTTACCCGTGTTTTCCCTCCAGAGAGGGAGGCAGTAAGTTGGAGAGAGGATGGACTCTAGGCATGGAAATGGGGATGGGTCAGAGGTCACAGACAGGATCAGACATCAAGGAAAAAGGAAGAGCTGGGAAAGAGAGTCGGTGGGCTACATACTGTACAAACCTCTAGTAACTAAAATTTCTAAAAGGAAATATTCAAGTATTTTAACAAAATATTTTCCTCAAAATAAGGATAGTAGCTGTCAGGGCCTGGATAAGAATAGCCAATTGTGGAAGTAAAACTTACACAGTCTCGAGAGGAAGTAAAAATCCTTCATTTCCGTGCAATTCATTTTTTGAGACTGTTTTCGTCATTCTTTTGGCTTTCCCTTCTTTCTGAGCTGCATTCACTTCTTTCTTAGGAATCATCACTCTCTTTGCCAGTCTGTTATTTATTTAATGTTCTTACTGACTTCATGCTTCTCCTAAAATGTGTGCTTCTTTTCTGCCAAAGCACATTTTTAAAACTAAGAGGCTTCCTTCCAGCCCCACCATTTGGTCAACCAGGTCTGTTGGACACACACTGTGTGGCTGGTGTTCTGGCCTGATCACTCTGCAGGAGACAAAGATAGATGGCAGGGTTCCTGCCCTCAATGAACTTAGATGTTAGAGAGGAGGTTAAGACTTGACACCGAGAGGGGCTGGCCCCGTGGCCGAGTGGTTAAGTTCGCGCGCTCCGCTGCAGGCGGCCCAGTGTTTCGTCGGTTCGAATCCTGGGCGCGGACATGGCACTGCTCGTCAGACCACGCTGAGGCAGCGTCCCACATGCCACAACTAGAGGAACCCACAACGAAGAATACACAACTATGTACCGGGGGGCTTTGGGGAGAAAAAGGAAAAAATAAAATCTTAAAAAAAAAAAAAAAAAAAAAAAAAAAAGACTTGACACCGAGAATGTTGTCAGTATACTTAACAGAAGCAGTGGAACTAACAGGTTTTGAGCATTTCCTAAATGTTAGGCTTTGGATAAGAAACTGTAATCATTCCTTACTTTTGTACCTGCTTCGTAACATTACTATAAGTCTTAAATGGGATACTTTCTATAACATTCTTAAAAAGGTGTTCATGGATAGTGTTCACTAACTGTTATATATTCTAATATTATTTACCTTCAAGAGCACACAAACATGTTCTTGCTCTCCCTGAGTTTGATTCATTTCTCTCTCTCTCTCTATCTCTCTCTCTCTCATCAGAACAGTGCCAACTCCTGCTGCAAGGGGGAAGCAGAGCACTTTTTATGCAGAAACAGAGATAGACCCAGATTTTTATTTATGAGGCCTTGAATGATTTGTGACTTATCCCTCAATTATCATACACTCTGCCAGTGTAGCGCCATCTTCCCAACTATGCCACAGAACGTTTGGTGATGAGTCAGATGCATGTAGGCTCCTGTGTTTGAATTCTGGATAACTCAGGATGGTTGTGACTCACACAGACATCAGCAGAATGTAGTGAGCAGAAACTGGTCAGACATCTTTGCCTTTGTCCATCCGTATGGGGGGCCCTGTGGTAGAAAAGGAGTGTGAGTATGATAGCATGCAGGTTCAGCTGGGAGGTTCAGCTTTTTGATCAGCTATATCATATTATTGCTCAGATTATTTAAGTTTAGTTTGGTTAAAGTCACATTTATTGGTCCCTTACTGTATGTCAGCCATCAGTGGGGCACTGGAGATTCAGAGATAAATATAAGGCCATCTCCGCTCTGGAGGTACTTGTGCGCTAGTAGGAGAGACGGTCATATGGACAGGCCATTGAAGTATAAAGTTGCTACTCAGTGACACAGATCTGTGCAGACCACTATGTGAGCATAAAGGAAGGACATTCTTTCAAGCTTAGCACTCAGAGAATGCTTCCAAGAAGAGGTGACACAATATAATTATCAAGAACCTGGAAAAGTTTGCCTGATGAAGAAGTCCAGGAGTG
The DNA here is from genome assembly GCF_041296265.1 of Equus caballus. Taxonomy (NCBI): domain Eukaryota; kingdom Metazoa; phylum Chordata; class Mammalia; order Perissodactyla; family Equidae; genus Equus; species Equus caballus. The sequence continues at coordinate 63,320,265 of NC_091690.1, forward strand.
GGGAGCTAAGCTTCAGAAGGAGGAAGGGGATAGGTTTCCAGAAGCCAGGGACAAAATGAACTAAGAAGGGGGACATGAATAGTACATCAGTCTTCCCTGTCTTGAGCACATCTTCTACCTCACTCCCATAAGAGCTAGGAGAGAAAATATAATCTGTTTACAAAAGTTTCTTTTGCTCCAGAGTCCCCTCCAATGGACAAAACTGAGTAGAGGAAAAGAGGAAGGCACAGATTTTCAAACAGAGGCCTTCTTCAAACAGCCCTTCTTTTACAACCAATATGGAAACCCTCAAAGGTGCACAGAATGGCATCGATACCTAATTGATGAGACCTAGAATGAAAGATGGCTCAGAATTACCCAGAATATTAGAGCTGATTCTTAAATCAGGGTGTGACCTCTGTGAAGTTGTTTAATCTCCCTTGTTAGATGACTCTTGAAGATTTCCTATGAGTTATATTTCCTGAAGATAAAGTTGGCCTCTTGAGATCTTTGAGACCTAACCAGTTTAGAAGGATATTTAAGTATTCTAGCTCTAGGGTCAGACTAACATGTCTGAATCCTAGCTTGCCATTCACCAGATTTGTAATCTTGGAAAAATTCTTAACTATCCAAGTCTCAGATAAAGAGAAAAATAATACCTATCTCTCAGATGTGATGATGTGTATAAAGCATTTAGCACAGTTCCTGGCACATTAACTGTAACTACTATTATTATTGGTTTTAGTATTGGCATTAGTGTTAGGATTAGTATTTCTGTTAATATTAACATTAGTGTTAACATTAATATTAATCTTAGTATTACAAATCAAAAAATCATTTTTGTCCAGCCAAAGTTGAATCCAAGCAGAGAGATTCCACTCTGACATATCAGAGTGATTCCTTTGGAAGCTTGTATTTGAGTTAAATTTGGTACTTCTCACCACTTCTTGTTATCTCTTGCTTAGTCATCTCCTGCAGAAAACTGGAAGAAAAAGAAGAGAGGAATATTTGCCTGGCACCAGGAAGAGTATTGTAAGGTCCAAGGTCTCTTGGATGGTTCCCTCTGATGGTTCCCTTTTATTTATTGATGGTTCCACAATAAATAGCAATCTGTCTTTCAGCCTTGTCTCCTGCCACACTCCACCTCACATCCCAGGCTCCATCCAAATCTTTCATCAGGTTCACCAGAAGCAGACCTAAAATGGGGATTAGTGTGCGAATGATTTATGGGAGGTAGTTCCCAAGAGAAACTCTTAAGGGAGTAAGGGAAGCACTAAGAAGTTCTGCAAGAATGTAAGCCCAGATGTAGTCTAGCTTCAAATTGATCTCATCAGGTGCTTTGGAGTGTAATTTGAACCACTGAGTTTGTTTCACTTTGAGGTGTGGGAGTTGGGGGTTCCAGTATAACTCCCAGATACATCTGAGTGAAAATTACCCAAGGACAATCTTCCTGAGAAGTTTGCAGACATGGGCCTTGAATGTATAAGAGATTGCCATGGATTTGGGTGGGGGTAAAATAGCATCTGCTACAATCTACTTTAAGATCTCACTGTTCCCTCAAAACATCATCCCCTCCTATCCTTTATCCTCTCTGCACGTGTTATTGCCTTTGCTTAGAATACCTCTTACCTCTTTCCATCATCATTCTAGATCCTATTTCAAACTGGGAACCCTCAGACAGAATTGTTGATGACCCATTTCTGCTCTCACAGAAGTCAGTTTATACTTAGAGTGGTTATCACTCTGTATCATGACTGGGCTGCACATATGTATAACTCAATAATGTATAGTCTTCTCAAGGTTAAAAACTTGTTCTTATTCAGTTTATATTCTTCATATATATTACTACAGAAAGGCACGATGAGGAGAGCGTATATAATACTTAAGAATCTGATATCCTTTAAGATTGTGTCAAGCAAATGATGCAGTTGTCTTTTTTGCTTGAACCTGAGTTCATAATCTTTTACAATGAAAGAGGTTGCATCCAGCAGCTAAAATAACTTTGTAGTTTAAACGACTGATACCCATTTTATCCATTTGTTCAATTGTCATTCATAAATTTATTCAACAAATACTTATGGAACGTATGTGCCAGTTGCTGGACTAAGGACTGGAGATATGAGGATGAACAGGATCTAAATGGTCCCAGTCCTCAGGCAATCTTATAGTTAAATGTAAAAACTAACAAAATAAAGTCACAAGCAGAGAGCATGATAGAGTTTCTGATTGGGGGAGTATAGGGAGCTATGGGAACACCCATAAAATCTCAAACTTGCAGTTTGTGAAACCTTCCCAGGAAAGAGAATGTCAAATTTGAGGCCTAAAAGATCAATGAATATTAAAATGAATAATTTTTACTAATAAAATTTTAATTGAGCACCAAGATTGGCTTTAACATCTGATTTAACGCCTTCTTGGTTTTTAAAATGGGTCTTAAATTTATGGGAATAATCAATTTAAGTTCTTTGCAACACCACATAAGTTCAACTAAGTGTATCATTTGTATCCTGATAATTATTTATCCAAACAATTCAGTGGGATGTATATTTTTCTGAATGAAATATTTCTCTGAACTGATTGAATCCTACTGTAGGAATCCTTGAGGAACCACAGTAATCATTTTAACTTTGAAAAATTTTACTTTTAGTGCCCTTACATCTTTATGTTTCAGAACACAAGCATTTCCTGACTGTCGTGAACGATGTGAATATGGCTTCACATATGTTAAATTTTAAGCTTAAAAAATTCTTCAAAAAACTAAAAATGGAATTACCATATGATCCAGCAATTCCACTTCTGGGTATATATCCAAAAGAACTGAAAGCAGGCTTCTGAAGTGATATTTGTATACCCATGTTCATAGCAGCATTATTCGCAATATCAAAAAGGTAGACACAATCAAAATTTCCATTGACAGATGAATGGATAACCAAATGTAGTATATATGTACAATGGGATATTATTTAACCTTAAAAAGTAAGAAAATTCTGACACATACTACAACATGGATGCACCTTGAGGACTTTATGCTAAGTGAAACAAGCCAGTCATAAAAAGACAATTACTGTATGATTTTAAGTATCTAGAGTAGTCAAATTCATAAAAATAGAAAGTAAAATGGTAGTGCCAGTGGCTGGGAAAGGGAAAATGAGGAGCCATTTTTTAATGGGTATAGAGTTTCAGTTTTGAAGATGAAAATGTTCTGGGGATTGGTTATACATTATTGTGAATATACTTAATACTGCTGAACTGTACACTTAAAAATGGCTAGGATGGTAAATGTTATGTTGTGTACACTTTATCACAATTTGTTAAAAAGCTCAAATAACTAGAAGTAATGATTTGTTTGTATCTATTTATTCCACCCAGAGGTGGGAGTGGTGAGATAAAAGAGTTCAGAAGTAATGGGGGCTCAGCTTATCTAGCGGTGTTGGGTGGTAGCTCATGGCAGGGTAAGGAATCTTGAGCTCTTCCTGTGGGCAGTGGGAGCCATGGGAGCATTTTAAACAGAAGGACTTTGTCAGTTTGTGATGCACAAAGCCCCCTGGTGCACTGTAGAGAATGGAGAGGAAGGGGCCAATCTCAGCAGCAGTCTAGCCAGTCCAGAGGCTGTTGCAGTGGCCTAGCCGAGAGCTGATGAGAACCTAAATGTGGGCAGTGGTTGGTGGTGGGGAAGGAAGATGGAGTAGACTCAAGAATTACTTAAGATATAAACTACACAGACTCAGTGATTTATTAAATTGGCAGATGGTGGACTGTGAAAGAGAAGATGGAGACTGACTGACTCCCACTTTTCTGGCTCAGGTGACTGGATAGATGGTAGTACATCCCTGAGAGAGAACTGAAGAGGGAAAGGAGATGTGGAGGGCAGATGGGCTGAAAGCCAGAGACACTAAAATTGGCGTATGTATGACATTATTCCACTCCCAATGAACACATAACTGATCAAGAATAAATGTTAAATTGAACCCATGTTTCTGAGGCAGATTAACTTCCCAAATTATTCATAGGTTTGGGAAAACAGAAGTATGGTACTTTGCAATTCACAGAAATGCTCCAACCTCATTTTGTTGTGTGTTCTCAATGATGTGTCTTCTACCAAGCTGCTAATTCAGTTATCAGACTTGGGCTTCATCTCCTTATGGGAGTGGAGGAGAGGCTGATGATAGAAGAGGAAGGAATCAGATTCAAATTATGTGGACAGGGCCCCAACTCTGATGCCCACTGGTTAGGTGACCCTAGACAAGTCCCTTAACTTCTCTGAGTGTTAGTTTTCTCATAAGTGAAATGGAGCATCATAGGTAAGAAGGATTTCAATGGAAGAAAGAGATGAGAGTCCTTTCAAACTGCAATAAAGATAACTGTTAGCTGTAGTTTTTCTTTTGAAACAAATATTAAGCTTGGAACATTGCAGAAAGCCTCCCTGGAAAATACAAGTACTGATAATCAACTTCTGAGTAAGAATGGACAACATATTGAATTACCAACCCTGGGTAGTTCTTGTTAATGTCAGATTATGAGTCAAACTGAGAACTGATGTCCAAGAAATCATATTTTTTACCTTAAAAATGAAAAAACTGTAGGCATGATTTGTAGGAAGACATACTGTTAGTAATCTGACATGATAAAAATAACTGTTGATGATAACAGTAATGGCACACTGGGAAGAGGTAAGACATCACAGTAAAGCTTGACACAGTGTTACGATGATGTTTGGACCCCTGTCCCTAATACCCCTGGTCCATGCACAGGGAAAAAAGACAAAGTAAGACAAACTAGCATTTTATTAGCTGGGTTGGAGGTGGGATGTAGAATGTTTTCTTTTTTCTTTCCCAGGTAGCCCAACTGCCTTGAAACAGTGGACTCTAGTGGTGCAGCTCCGGAGGAAAAGGGGAGAGAAACAAAGAGACATAGAAATATAGGACAGAGACCTAGGCCAAGGCTGAAGATGGAGACTGACCCCATGGTCATGGCTACATTCCCTCAGACCATTCCTTGTCCTGACTTTTTTCCCTCTCTGCCAGCTTCCTTAGGTCTACTTGGAAGACTCAAAGGATGGCCTTTGTCTGAGGATGCTCTGACTGTTACAGGCATGTAGAAGAAAGGTGGTAAAGAAAAGAGGAAAAAGGATTCTGAGAAAGGGAACTATGACCTCTTTCCCCTCAGGAAATTATCTGAATGTAGTCTGACCCTTTGCCCTGATTTTTGAAGTTCTTTTAAAAAAAAACCTCCATACCTGGAAATTGTGATTTTTTTTTTTTTTGTCCCCAAATCTGACTAACCCAAATCAATGCTTTTCCTCTTTGGGTATGAAAGGAAGAGAAAAATGTCTTCCTTTTGAGTCCAATACAAATAATGTGGGTAAAAAAATTTTTCTTCATTTCCGTGGGAACTTAAACCTTTCACATATTCTGAAGCAAAATTAAGTTTCCTGAAAGGGTTGTATCAGAATTCTGTTTTCTTGCTCAGTACTTTTTATTCTCCATCCTTGACTTAGAAATTTGAGCACATACTTAGCTACTCCAGTCATTTAGAGGGTTACCTCCTCACCTACTTGGGTAGATTGTCTCAGTTACACTTGTTGCACTTCTGTAGCTTATAAACAGAGATAGTACGTTATCAGGCAAAAACAAGTCAGTAGCATTGGTCGATATTGATGGTTGGTTCGGTTTAGCTTGCGTTTGAGCTGGTTTGTGGTGACCATCAAAAAGAGCCTGCAGCAAAGCCTGTTTGGTGACGTCGACACTAGGTACTTACTGTATCCCGTAAATGGAGTTAGAATATGAAGTTCAGAACCTTTGCAAACACTAATGCTTTTTTTCCTTTCTTGTCTTTTCTCCTAGAAGTATCGATACCAAGATGAGGATGCTCCACACGATCATTCCTTACCTCGACTAACCCATGAAGTGAGAGGCCCTGAACTCGTGCATGTATCGGAAAAGAACCTGTCTCAAATAGAAAATGTCCACGGATACGTCTTGCAGTCTCACATCTCTCCTCTGAAGGTCAGTTAGATTGCTTTAGAGCCGGTGGCAGCGGTTGGTCGGCACTGTTCAGGGCAATGTTTGCGGGCCCAATTAAATGCGGTTCTTTAAAACATTCCAGTGGCCTATGGTTGCCAAAGGTCTTTCTGTGGTTTGGAGGATTACCTGGAATTCTTGACCCAGGGCAGTTGTTCTCACAGTTGTTTGAATGTCGGGAAAATCCTTTTAGTTGCTGAGAATGGGCTAAGGAAAGAGCCAAGGGTGAAAATCTCAAAAGGAAAATAAACTGACCGCATATTTAAAAAGCCCAGGTGTGTATCAAGGTTTCGTTCAAATGCTTTCTCTCCATCTCTATTCCCGGTCCCAGAGAAAACAAAGGAAATAAATATAATGCAGTAACACCTCGTAATTGCCCTACCATCTAGACTAAAAAGGAATATGTGTGAGTTAGCTCATCGACACCTCTGTTTTACACTGTATTTCCTTCTATTTGGTGTCAAAGTTTTCTAACACTTTCTACCTTTTCTCTTTAATTTTAAATAATTTCTTGATAAACAGTATTTTGACAAGGGACAATTAAATGAGAATCAAGATTTTCTGTGCTCCTTGACTGCAAATTACTCTTTTTTCTTTGCTGATGCTGTGGGACTTTGCACTTTGGATAAAAGCTTATAAATGTTGATTAAAGTTAAAAAAGAAAAATGGAACCGGAGTCAAAGATGTAATGCAAGAGAACTGAAATGAAAAACCAAACAAAACCAAGAAACTACCAAATAACTCCTTGGCTATTGCTAAAGAAAATTTTCTTTAGTTTTGTTAGCCAGAACATTCACTTTACCAGCACTTCCATGTAGCTGTGTCACAGTAAAAAAATACAGCCATACAGGTGACCCTGATGCTTTCTGGGATCTTATTATACCTTCCAAAACATCAAAGAAAGGCTAAATTATGTTTATTATAGTTCCAAACTTTGATACATTTTAAATACTCTAGCATCCTAAAAATATATTGTCAAATAAATTAGCTCTAGTTACCACCAATTAATTAAAATATTATGCTGATTGTCAAATTCGAGTAAACATTTTGTAATATGTAAAAAATATGTAAATATTATGCCTCTGGAATTCATTGTTCAACTCTTCCCAGAGTGTCTTTGGAAATCATTGAATGACTGATGGAATGGGTGTGTTTAACCTGGAGAAGAAAAGATTATTGTTGGAGGATAGAGGATTTACCTTCTTACACTTTAAGGGCTATCATGTGGAAAACATGATATTGGTGTTACCCAGAGGGCAGAAGCACGACCACCGGGCATAACAAACAGGAATGTATATTTAGGATCATTATAAGACCATGACTCCTGGCAGTAAGAGCTACCCCCAAAAAGATGTAGAGTACTGTGTGAAGCAGGAGTTCCCTGTCCCCAGACATCTCCCAGGCCTGGATGACAACCTGGTAGTAGTATTGGAGAAAGGACTCCTTCAGCGGGAGGGTACACAGAATTGTCTCTAAGGTCCAGTCTAACTCTAGGAATCGATGATTCTATTCTGTGGTCAGATGAATACCTTCTTTGTTTAAGGACAGTTTCATCTTTGCAAAGAAATGCTCATTCTTACTCTGTGTGCTGACCAGAATGCACCGAGAAGGGACAGAGCTGGGAGACTGGATTGCATGGAGAGTATTGCAATTTCAGTTTTTTCTTTCTAACTGGTTGGAAGAACCCCTGTAAGAACTTCTGTGGAGCCTCCCTTCCTTCTTTTCCCTCCCAACTTGTCTTTCTCCTCTTCCTAGCGCTTCCTTTTTAGTCAACTCTACAGTGCAGCTCCCAAAGGCTGCAAGCTGAGTAGGATAATTGAGGCCAGTCTAAAGCTAGCCTGGTCACAGTAAAAAATATGAACAAAATAAAAAAGCATGATAGGACCTTCATTTTGTATATTATTAAGTTATCAGCATATACATTGTAATGTAACTATCTGAACATCTACAGTTTGGGTGATTACACCATGTGTTATGCTCCTTAATGCCTCATTTGGACAATATCTATTAGAGTTAAGAGAAAGTTTGCTTTTCTGAAGATCTGATCTCAGATATAAAGGAATTTTCCTAGTTCCCCTTTATTCTTTGTTTTCCATGAATCTCAGAATTAAGTATCAACTTTGGTGGTTTTCCTTAGCTTGGGTTTTCTGTTTCTGTTTCTCTCTTCTATCTTATTTCTTATTCTGTTCTTTTTTAAAAAAATATTGGTTTTTATAGTTTTACTGTAGTGATATCTTTTACTCTAGGCATCTCATGTCAATTTTAAAAATAGCCACCTATGCGGGGCCGGCCCAGTGGCGCAGCAGTTAAGTTCGCACGTTCTGCTTTGGCAGCCCAGGGTTCACTGGTTTGGATCCCGGGTGCAGACATGGCATTGCTTGGCACACCATGCTGTGGTAGGCGCCCCACATGTAAAGTAGAGGAAGATGGGCACAGATGTTAGCTCAGGCCCAGTCTTCCTCAGCAAAAAGAGGAGGATTGACAGCAGATGTTAGCTCAGGGCTAATTGTCCTCCAAAAAAAAAAAAAGTAGCCACCTATAAATAATAAACTTCTGATATGAAGCATCAAGTTTAGAATAGATTTTTCTCCACTCTGGAACCACCAGCTCAGTGGTGTGATCCCCAAGGTGTTGTGAAGAGAATGGGAAGGTGAGTTCCCCCAGGACTTCTGCACCCAGGCTGTGAGGTAGCTATTTTGGAGCCAGGACTTTTCCCTTGTGACCTCTCTAGAGGTGTTGTTTATGCTGAACAAGATGTACTTTTAGATTGTCTTAATGAAGAGACTGTGGACCTTTCTTCAATCAGCAATAGTGATAGGGATAAATGTGCACGATTATTCTAGAAAAAGAAAACAACCTGATGGGTAGAGTTTGCCAATTTCATAGTGTAGATACTCCCACCGTGGTTGATTTCAGGCTGCCAACCTGAAGCTACTGAATGTATTTGAAAAGATGAGCACGAGGCTCGCTCTCCAGCACAGGGCTGCACTATGAGGCTGAAGCACATGTATTTTTATAGCACCAGGGCACGTTTCCCAGTCAAGTTGTTAAGGGGTTATGATATTATCACAGTTCAAGTATTTGGAAAACCTGCCGTGATTAAAATCTGTCTTATTTTCTCATAAAGGAAGCTATTGGGCCTAGAGAAATGCGAAGAAGTTACAAATTCTCAATCAGACCTGCCATATTTTCAACCTCTTTGCCTTCTTTGATCTGTCTGGTACTCTCAGGTCAAGCACTGGAAGGGAGAAGAGTGAGGAGGCAAAAAATATAATCAGATAATGCCCCCTGAATCCTGCTTCAGAGGCAATGTGGCTCTCTAATATTAATTAGGAAATTTACCTATGGCCGCCTAAACAGAATGAGATTGCTGGACAACAGTTTAAATGTGGCGTCGAGCAGGCTCTGAATCATTAGCTGAGTAATCTCAGTTTCAGGTCTGGCAATTGTTTCTTCCATCACACGGATCACTCAAAGCCTCGGTTCTGAGATTCATCTGCCTCTGGTGCACACACGCTGCCTGGCTGATGGATGGGCTTGCTTAGCCTGTTTTCATTATGCCTTGGCCAGTGTGAAGTATGGGGTTGGAAGGCCAAATGCAATTTAGCGGTGAACTCAAGGGAATTTGTTTTCTGTGCCTCAAGATGAGGATGCTTTCTCTTCAGATGCTACCTAGAATCTTTTGCAGAAGAAAGTGGCTTATAATAAAGCATGAGAATTTTCTTTTCGGTTTAGGTCAATTCAGTAAATATTAATTGAGTGTTTACTATGTGCACCATCATAGGTGATGGGGAAACACAGAGCAGTAAAACATGATTTTCAATATCCATATTACTCTTCTAGGGGACCTGACTTCTAATTATTTGTTATTTATTCTTTCTCTGCAACAGAAATTCAAATTCCTAAAGCTTGTATAATCTGAGACTCCAGACACCTAGCAGAGTACCCTTTACAGAGTATTTGTTAAAGAGAGAGAGATGGAGACAGAGAAAGGGAGAAAGGAAGAGGAAAAGCAGGGGAGGGAGGGTGGGCGGGCTTATTTTTAAGAACCTGGACATAAGAATGCCTGGATTTAAATCCTGGTCCTTTCATTTAGTAGCTGTGTGAACTTGATCAAGTTAATTAACCTCTCTATCTCAGGTTCCTCATCTGTAAAACAAAGGTAATAATAATATTTACCTAATAAGATTTTTGTACTAATTAAATGAAATAATACATGTAAACTGCTTAGAAAGTGCCTGTCACATAGTAAGCACTCACCAAAGGTTGTTTTTGATCTTGTTATTATCATCAGCCAGCTGCCATGACAAATACCTTAAAATCACTTATTTCATTTATCTCATTTTATCTCTGTGAGGTATGATACCCGATTTAAAAATTAAATAGTTACCTTCAACCAAAGAACTAGTAAATAGAAAAGCTAGTATTCTTAACTCAGGTCTCTCTGGATCCAAAGACTGTATTGTTTATCACTTCTGCTATGTCATCTTCCTCTAAACTGTTCTGCTATTTTTAAAGAGGTCTTAGATTCAAATTTTCGTTTATTGACTTCATGTATATAAAAATCGAAGGTTCTTTTTTCATATAGCCTTATTCCTAAAAATAAAATAGCCATAAAATATAAGAGAATGTGTACAAAATTTGATTTTCTAAATGAAAATCATGAAGAGTAGTGAGAGAGGAGAACATTATGAGGCAACAGAAGGAAAATATGTTCTGTCTTTAAAACATTTTAATCCACCTACTAGTAAACTCCCAAGGGACTAAATTCTGCTCCCATGACAAAAAGTTGTATTTGGGCCTAGTTTCCTTTTGCAAAATTTTTGAAGATTATAGCAATTTTTTCTGAGCAAAAGAGACACACTTTGTTTTGAGCATTTGCAGAATTTTTCACATTGAGATATGCTCTGCACACTAGGTACGTGTGTCATTGGTTAGAACCCAGGTAAATCCAGCCTACCACAGTGCTCACATTTCTCCTTCTCAGGACCTGGCAAGATCTATTTCTGTAATTTTTATTTGGTTATTCACTTTTTTAACTTGTATCCTATATATGCTTAATTTTATAAACTATCATCATTTTCAGAGATAAGCAACGTAGAAGTTATACATTCAACTATCAATCAATAAATGAATAAAGCTACTCTTTATGTTCTGTTTCATGTTAAGATGACATTTGTTAGACCAGAAAACCAAGTGGTTGTTTAAATTCTACTTTTACTTCATAACCATTAGTTTTATTTTTATAAAGTTACTATCAGTATTGCCATCATTATACTGATGCCCTTGTAGGGGAGGACGACGTTTCCTCTACACTCTCTGGGTTCATCTGGCCGGAGAATGAATTAAATTCACATGAGACAGAATAGCAGGAGAAAATTAAACAAAGCTTTATAACATGTATACATGAGAGAGGTTCAGGCAAGGTGAGCAACTCTCCAAAATGGCTGAAGCCCCCACCTTAAATATCATCTTCAGCTAGTGACAAAGGAGGATGTTGGGGGTGGAGGTGGAGTCGATCATGGGAGATTACCACACAAGTACAGTAAACAAATGCAGATTTAAGTCCTTGCCTTTGACACCGATTAAGAGTTTCTAGAGATAAGGTCATCCCCCCCTTCATATTGGTACAGAGAGGGAAACACCTTTACAGATGGAGATTTCCTTTACAATGTAAATGTCTCCTAACAAAGGGCAAGCAAGTTCCACTTCTCAGAGCCTCCTTCCCGTCTGCAGTTTATAAAAAGTAACCAGCCCCAAATAATCTTCATGCCAAAGAGACATATCTTGGGTTGGCCAATGCCAGTCCCCCACATCCTCAAGGTCAGGGTCTATGTCGCTTTATTCATTATTATATCCTCAGTCTTTCAACAAATACTAATTATTTGTAAGTGGCAATATGGGCACTGTTATGAATAATTGCCTTCTGGAAGGTTGGTGATATTGACATTAAAATGAACAGGAAATCAAGGCTCAGACTTCTTGTTTTTCCCTTTCTGTTGTCCTCTTCTCCCTTATTAGATCATCACTGATACAGAATTTAATCAATTTTAAACCTCATAGTTCCTCATATCTGAAATCTGGATGTGTCCTAAAAGCAATGGCATCTTGCAATTAAAATTGGCAGCACCTTCTAGGTTACATAAAAAATGGTGTGTCTTACAGTCAAAGCTGTCTTAGATTCAATGACTATTTACAAGGAAGATTGAAGCTATCTTTCATAGATTGGTGTGAATTGCTTTAATCAGATAAATATAATTTTCTGTCCTCTAATTCTCTTTGAAATTGGAGTAAACAGTTCTGGGAAGCTTTACTGGAAAGTGAGAGTATGAGAGGTTGAGATAGACTTACATACACTTTGACAATTGGGCATTTGTTGAATATATATGGGAAAACATATATGGAGAATACATAGGTTGTACAAGTTTGGAGACATTATAGGGGGGATTGCTCAGGCATGGGGAAGCTGATATACAGAACTGCAGACAAGAAAAATAACAAAGTTTACTTTGTTCCACTGACTATTTTCTTACCAGAGTTGCCAGAGCCTGCTTATAGGAAAGTACAATTTAACCAATAGTGCAATAAATCCTCTCCCTCCATGAAGCTTTTCCTATTAACTCTTGCCTGACTCCAGCTGGTCATAATATCCTATAACACATGAAGTTAGTGTGTCCTGCATAGTTAGCATTTTTATATATACCTCATTCTATTGTTCTAAATAATTTTTGTTGAACTACGTATTGTCCTTTCCTCTGGATATGCCATTATCCTTGCTCTTAATAAATGTGTAAGCTTCTATGAGCTGGACCACATCTTATTTTTATTTTGCTTTTCTTTTTTCTCTCTTGTTGGCATCTACAATGAAACTAGACCAGGATTTCTCAAAGCGTGTTTGGTGCAATTGGTCAGCTTTATAAGGAAAATAAGGGGGTGAATGCTGAAAACATTTGAGAAGTTAAATCTAATAACTTATTGAAGTATTTCTAAGAATCTTTAATATGATAATATGCACATAAACCTCTAAGATTGGGATATGGTTAGTACACAGTATGTCCCAAACATGTTTGGTCATGGAACGCTTTGTGCCAAATAAAATTATTTTTTGGTTGGATACATACACTTTTGGAAATACTACAACAGACACATAGACTATGGCTAATACAACCAATAGAAAATAATAGCATAAAAATTTATTCTGACCCTGGAATTAGACTCAACCAGATACAAATACCCAGTCCTCTACTTACTAGCTGTGTGAGCTTCCTCAAGTTATTTAAATTCCTTAAGCCTTGAGTTTTTTATGTGCAAAATAGTGGCATCAACTCATATGCTTTTGTGAAGTTTGTGAGGAAAATCTATACAAAATCTTAGCACAGAGCTTAAAACATAAGAAATACACAAAAATGTTAGCTATCCTTACTGCTATTGATGTTTTGTTATTAGGAGTTGTATGAATTAGTGTTATTTCAATATTCTAAACTAGAAACTTTGGGGTTATTTTTGAAATTTTTTTCACTTTAATTTCTTTCTTTGTTTTCAAATGTCTTGCTGTTCTCACCTTCCTCTTTCTATCCACAGCTACCATCCCAGTCCAGGTTTTCATTACCTCCAAGCAGAAAGTATTGTGATTATTATAAAACATCATGGGGTTTGGAGCCAAAAAATATATATTTGAATCCTGACTCTGCACTTTGTGGCTGGGTAACATTGGGAAAATCATCTAGGATTTCTGAGATGCAATTAATTTTAATATGAACAGAATCTTTTATGTGTATGGATTGATTGATTGATTCATTCATTCATTCATTCATTTGTACAGTAAAGTCTCTTTGACCTCCTACTGAATGCTGGGTTCTATGTTATTCCCTGAGGATACGAAGAGGAACTTACACGCTATAGTTAGATTCACAAGTTTAGAGATGTATACATACAATATGTCATGTTATGTGCAATAAAGAAAGCAGCAAAGAAGAGGTAAATTCTCCCAAGACCTAGTTTAATTTTCTCTGAGATTGGAGAGCTAGGGAGGAGTGTGGTCAGAGAAAGCATTATAGAGGGGGTCATTTTTGACTTGAAGGAAGTAGGAGATAAGGGAGAAAGGTCAAGGCTGTCCTAGACACTAGTAATTGTGTAGCACTACAGAAGAATTCTGGAAATTACAGATAGTTGAGTAAGGCAGAGGGAAGCGGTGTAAGGATTAAAAAGGGGTACAGGACTGGGCCCAAAGCCCATAAAGCAAGGGAGGTGGGTGGGAACAGAAAATGAAGAGCTTTATGTGGAGATTGGACTTCACCTTATAGGTAATGAGGAGTGACTACACAATTAAAAAAGGAGAGAGACCTGGTCAGATTTGCAAATTAGATCATTACTCATGTCATGTAGCAGAGTGGAAGAAAAACAAGAAAAGGGTGATATCACAATCAAGGACATCAGGTAAAATGTGACAGGTGGACAAGCTCTAAGATAAAGCAGAGGCATTGGGAGGGGTTGATTATGTAGGGGAGGAAGACCCACTCTGGGTGTTTCTGGCCAGACAACGAATTAAATTCATGTGAGACAGAATAATAGGAGAAAATTAAACAAAGCTTTATAATATGTGTACATGGGAGAGACCCAGAAAAATTGAGTAACTCACCAAAATGGCAGAAGCTGTCACCTTAAATACCACTCTCAGCTAAAGACAAAGGAGGATGTTGGGGGTGGGGGGAGTCAGTTATGGGAGATTACCAGAAAAGCACAGTAAAGAAGAGTAAGGTCATTATGCAGATTTAAGTCCTTGCCTTCTGCATTGGTAAGAGTTTCTAGAGATGAGGTTATTCCCCCTTCTTCCTGATACAGATGGAGATTCCCTTTACAAAGGTAAATGTCTCCTACAAAGGGTAACTTCTGCTTTTCAGAGTTTCTCTCATGTCTGCAGTTTTTAAAAATAACCAACCCCAAATAATCCTCGTGCCAAAGAGACATATCTCGGGGTGGCCAATTCCAGTCCCCCACAATTAGAAAGATTATTTAGGAAGACATATCATCAGGACTCTGACACCTATTAAGTATAGAAAGTAGAGGAGAAAAAGAAATAGAGGTTAATTCACAAATTTTTTATTTGACCAATTGCATAGAAGAGGTATCATGAAATGAAATCAAGAACGCCAGATGAAGAGCAGATTTTAGGGTGGGAAGAAAAGATCCTGAGTTTAGATTTGAATAATTGAGTTCAAGATATTTATGTTGCACCCAGGTAGAAGGATTTTGAAATAAAGATCTGGGAATTCAGAGAGCTCTGATGTAGAAATGGAAACTTGGGAGTCTTCAGTGTTGTTGAAGCAGTATAAATGGGATCGCTCAGGACAGAGGGAAGAGAACGCTGAGGACTGAAACAGGAAACAAGCCCACCATGTTGTGGTTTTACGGAGAGAGGGACCTACTGAGGAGACCAGGAAGCAGTGAGTAATTCACCACAATGTTTAGCCCTTAGTGGATTGATATTTCTATTTTTTTAACTGAGTTATGAGTTTCTAGTAAAAGGAGATCATATATATATATTTCCTTTAAGATTTTATTTTTCCGTTTTCTCCCAAAGCCCCCTGGTGCAAAGTTGTGTATTTTTAGTTGTGGGTTCTTCTAGCTGTGGCATGTGGGATGCTGCCTCAGCATGGCTTGATGATCGGCGCCAAGTCTGCACCCAGGATTGGAACCGGTGAAACCCTGGGCCTCCAAAGCAGAGTGCGTGAACCCAACCCCTTGGCTACGGGGCTGGCCCCCAAGAGGATCATATTTTATACATACAAAAATATGCACTCCTCTATAGTGCCTAGGATCATGTTGGCCAAACACCGAATGCCTTTTAAATACTTGTTACTTGATCAATAATTTAAAAAAAAGAAAGAAAGAAAATATCTTAAGAGATATAATTGACTATAATAGTCTTGGGGTCCTCATCATCAACTGAAAAAACAATGTATTTTTTTAATTTCTAGCAATCGTGTTTTTTAGTAATATTACTAATTAGAAAATTAAGCTGATGTTACTATTTTTTAAAAATTAGTAATTTTCCAAAATGTAAAATCCTTTCATTTCTGTTTCTTGCCACTAGATGGCAGAAGTAGCTGAGCTGATGGTTCAGGAAGCATCTGGTCTTGGGGAAGTAGCTGAGATTTGTGAGGCTAAATTGAGAAGCTCTTAGTTAATAAAAACATAAGACAGGTTTGGCAGAGATTTACATACTTGTGAATAATGCATTTTGTTCCAGGCCAAGACCTTGGTAAGAGGAAATGGTTGAGTGAAACATGGCCTTGACAGACATATACTGAATCCAAGCACAAAAGCTCCTGGTTGAAATTCTATGCAAATCAAACATTTTTTGCTTCAATTATTATTAATTGGAAAGGGTACCAATAACATACCTCATATAATACTGGATATTTAAGCCAGGAGTTGGAAAAAGGGAAGAAGAAAATAATAGTCATAGGACCTACCACAGCATCTCATAATTCAAGAATGCTCTTTAGAACTAGCCCACTACGGGTTAATGAGTTCCCACCATTGCTTTGGAAAGATAAATCAACAGAATGACATCCAAATGTCCTATTTCTCTCATCTATATAATAATTATAGCAACAATAGTAATGAATTTTCTCTAAGAAATATTAGGTTATGTATAAAAGGCATAACTGGTTTTTTAAAAACGAGGAGTGTTTATAATAATCCTAAGTAAGTGTCATTAGTGATTATTTGTAGCTGCAGATATTCCTAAAGAGTTAGCTCAGTTAACACACAGAAGTTCTTCTTAAGACTAAGATTTTACTACTGCCAAGGCTTTCTGTAGGAATTAGAAATAATGTCCCTAAAGCTCGGAGATGCTGCCTATCAGTAAAGGATAGTAATTAATACTGTTATTAATGATGCTGTTGTTACTGATGCTCTAAAATGATACATAACTCTTATACCCCTCCCCCATTAAAAAACTTGGAGTTGCAACCCTTTTGTGAGCATGTTTTCAATTCCTTCTTTTAGCAAAGACACATAGAAATGATTCCAAATCTCACACATACATTCATAAATACGTGTTGACATTGATTGGGCTGTAGGATTTTTAACTCTTTCCTAGCTAATCCATAAGAGTAACAGCATACAGTGGAAAGCTGATGGACTTTAGAATCAGACCTACTTATGTTCAAATTCTGGCTCCTTTGCTGTCTAGCTGTGTCCTTTAGCAAATCTATCGACACCTCTCCTATTGTAAATAATGATATGGAACTCACGGCATTGCTGTAGGGATTATTTGAGATAATACATGCAAAGTCTTCAGAATAGCACCTAGGAGGTACTCAATAAATGGTAATTATTTTATATTTAAAAAGTAGGAAATGTAGGTGTATGCAAGAACAAATCTGAATTTAAGAGCAATCAACTCTTTGAGCTCTCAATAAAGATATGCTCTTATTATCATATCTCCATACTTGCTGTTATTGAGATAATGGCTTTACATTACAGAATATCTCCACCTCAGCTAAGCAAGGGTACATTATCCAAAATGGTTATCTTTCATACGAAAGTGAGTGTCACTTTGGCTAGTTCAAACAAAGTGTAGCAAATAAGTTTGGGTCATGACCAGGTTTTGAGTAGTCCAAACAAGACTATACAGAAGCATAAAGAAATATACTTTCCTTAGTGGATAGTTATGGAAGATGTTAGAACATGTGTATAATCTTTCAAGGTAGTTACTGGGAGGGAAGCATTGATTTAATTATACAATTCCTGGTGTGTTTATTTAAAAATTATTACTTAAAAAATTAAAAAGCGTTATTTCATGGTAACAAGCTGATATCTAGTAAGCTTTGAGTAATGAAATAGAGCTATTTAACAAACTTACTGATATCATACATTAACCACGTTAAACGTCTAGAGAATATTATTATTAATCTATGAAAATAGAAGCAGTTTTGCTCTATGTCTAGCAATGTATTTATAATCATACCCCTCTAAGTCTAAATATAGATCAAATCCTACTTCTTGGAACTCTAAAGGATCACTCTAGCACCATTTCCTATGGTGTAATTTTGTTGTTGTTGAAATCAAGTGCACTTTAACCTGGGGTTCTCTTCAACAAGGAGATTTTAGTTGTAGCAATAGTCTTTATTTCTTCATTTATGTTTGTTTAACAAAACAACTAGGTTCCTTGTCAGGAGAGAGGGTATGATGCAGTTGCTAAGGTCTAAAATTCAATTTTGTGAATTCTTCTTTTTTATATTTGTATCCACTCAGCAAGCTTTCCGTCTAGAGACTGTTTTAGGAGAAATAATAACAATAATAAAGTGTAGTATTTATTGAATTCTTAATACATGCTGGCAGTATTCTAAATGCTTTACAGGTATTGAGTTATTCCATTCAACCACACCATAAGATAAGTTTTCTTATTTTCCCCACTTTATGGACAAGGAAAATGGGCACAAAGAAGTTAGAAAAAACTTTTCTAAGTTCACACAGTTAGTCCTGATAGAACTGGGATATAAAACCAGCTAGACTGACATCAGACCCCTCTCTCTTAGCCACAGCCCTATTTTATTCATCAGTAAATGCAATTATACAGTTTGAAAACTGAAGGGAACAGTAGAAATCATCGAATCCAGTTTGAATCCAATTTCAAACTGCAACTGACCCATTAGTAGAAGTGAAATCAATTTACTTGGTGATTTTAGAATAGAGTAGAAAATATAAGAGTACATCACAAGTAGAAATATTTTTTTCAGTTTAGTGTGGGTGTGTTTGGGTGTATACTGACTCATGCTGTAAAATATATTTCCTATTGTGATCAAGATCAGGAAAGTCAAGAAGCCACTGATCCTGTCCAACTTTCCCATATTACAAAAGGAGGGGTGGTGAGGAAGAAAACTTTCGGCCCAGAGAAGTTAAACAATTCCTTAAAAATACGTTGGTCAGAAATGGCAGAGCCTCAACTTGAACAGTTTCTATTATTAACTACTGCTGTTTTCTCTGTCCAGCATCTGTTGTGCCTGCCATTACTCCAATTAAGTTACTTAAGCCAGTGGTTCTCAAACTTGAGTGTTTCTCAAAGTATCAGAATCACACAGAGGCCCAGCCCCATCCTACTTTGCTAAGCCTGGGGATCTATATTTTTATTAGCCCTCCAGGTGACCTTGTTACACCTGAACTTTGGAGAACTGCTGTCTTGAACTGCATGATGCCATAGCATTGACTGAATGATTGCATGTGTGTTACAAGAGCTCTTCTAAACACCATGAGAGACAATAAAGGAAGTGAGAGATACAGCCTCTATGAGGAACTTAATTCTGTTAGGGAAATCAGGATGAGCATGAATCATTTAGTGAACAGAAATGTGTAACTGAGTGCTAAGCACAAACGGTATTCCAGGAGGCAATTTTTGAATTCCTCTATAGGCACATACAAAGGATACCCCATAATGCTTATTTAAAAGAAAATGAAAATATTTTATGAGAAAATATGGTAGAGAAAGCTGAGTTGATTTTCCCCGGCTCACAGAGGAATTGCCAGTGTCAAGCAGGTGGATTTAACCCCAATGCGACGCTCCCAAGAGGTATTTCCCCAGGCCAGCTGACTCACCAGCATCACTGGGAAGGCACATGATTTGTTCCTTTTTTATTGGCAGAACATTGAGTGTGTTAGAGCTTGCGGCCAATTTTGGGTCACAGGTAAATTCATTTAAAATGTCTTCAAGAGGCTCTTACTGAAGTCCCTTTATACATCACACTAGTGGAGAATCACCTCCCTGCTACCACCTTAAGGGCCATGAAGCCACAGGGCACAAATAGAGTCATGGGTCACTTGTAAAAATTAGCTTGAAATGATAGTAATTGAACTTCAGAACTGGAACTCTAGAGATTTTCTGGTTTTATCTCCTCATATTATATGTGAAGGAATTTAATAAATTGTTTTGTTGGTGGTTTATTTTCTCAGAGAACAATAAGACATTCATATTACCAGCTTTTAATTAGAAACAAGCAATATAAAACTTATAGCATTTCTAAAAATAGGCTTATTTCTCTATTATGTACAATTAAAGTGGAGCTGCCACTATCCATTCAACATATTTATGTGAATTAGAAAAGGGAGCCCCTACTCGAACAGCATGATACCTTGTTATTATTTAGATCATGTGCTGCATGGACCCAAGCAGTAAATTCCCTATATAGTCAGATGACCTGATATTCAATAGTAAGAACACAGAATCATGGAACTTAGAACTGAGGAGAAGCATGTGAAATAATATAGTCTAATTCTGTTATTTTATACATAAAGAAACTAAGAGTCAGATGGGTCATGAGACTTTGCCTGGACAGGCACACAGTTAACGCTAAAGCTGAGACAGGAATCTAGGTCCCAGATTCCCAGACCAGAGTTTATTCCTCTATTTCACAAGAAAAGCAGGGAGCAGGTGTGTTCTCCTCAGCAGGTCACAGAGGTTTACTTATTCCCATTTCTATGCGATGTTGCTGGAAATTGTTATCACTAACTTTTTATTTGTTTATGCCAATTTTCAGCTTTCCCAAAGGGCCAAAGTGAGGTTGTTGATATTGGACCAAAATGTCTTTCATTCTAAAACTCTCCAGCTAAATTGTGTGCATCCAGTTTGATTCAGTAAGAATAACATCTATTTCATCACTAGTTAAGTCTGATATCACTTTGTGTATTCATGTAACCATTGATGAGATAGTTTTATAAAACCAGAATGTAAAAGATCCATATCAGAAAGACCAATCTACATAGTGGCAATACTATTATTTCTCTTATCAGGTGTTTTCCCAGAGCTGCAGGGCAGTGTGGGCTTGGTGTCGGGAGTGTGCCATTCAGGAAATCACTGAAGCTCTCTGAACCCTCATTCCCACATTTGTGTACTGAGGATAATAATAAATAAATTTAGGGCAGTCATTAAGACTAAGGAGGTGGTTGTCAGCTTGAATTTTACTATCTGTACTTAAAGCACATCCCACTCTCCCCTAGATCCCTGTGGCTACCTCCACTTTCCCTTTCTATTTTTCTATTCTCCATTTGCCTTTCCTTTCTCTTCTCCTCATTCCCACTTTCTAGAATGATCAATGGAGAAGGAAAAAACAACACATGATAAAGAAATAAGAGCTTGGGGGGTTCAGCAAACAGTCAGTTCAAGTTGTCAGTATGTGGGGCTCTCGAAAAAGTCAATGGGATTTTCGTCTACAGTAATGGAATTATCATATCAAGAACAAAGAGATGATAATTCTGCACTGTTCCAGAGAGTGGCATTAGGATCTGAGAATCATGTTTCAGGGAGAATAGCTGCAAAGTAAGAGTGCTTCCAGAAAGGGGCAAATAGACTGGTGAGGGGATTAAAACCATGTCAGATGGAAACATCAAAGGCATGAGTGATGTTGCTCTTGGAGAATAGACTCAGCTCAGGGGACATGGTAGTTCCTGGCTTCAATTTGTTTTGAACAAACTATTATATACAATTTCTGTAGACACCATGACCTCTAGAGTAAACAATGAGAAGATAGAGTCCAGTTTTGTAAGTTTTGTTTTTTTTTTTTAATAGAGCTGTCCAAAGATAGAATGGGCTGCCTCACAAGATAGTGAGCTTCCTGTCACTGGAGTTATTCAAACAGAGGCTAGAAAATTCTAAGTGAAATATTGTAGAGATGATTCACGTATGAGATAAGACATTGAACAAGTCTCTTTAAACTTTTTGAAGTTATTAGCCCCTTTGAGAAATTAATAAAAACCATGGGCCCTTTTCCCAGAAACAAAACAAAACAATACACAATATATACCCACAAAAATTTCTCATAAAACTTTGGGGATGATATGGATCACTTAAATCCCATCTGTGAACTCCCTAAGGACCACAGACTCAAGGTTAAGAATTTCTGGGAGGAATGAATCTCAAGCTCCCTTCCATCTCTAAGAATCTATGATTGTCATTTCTCTGCCTCACAGTTTCTGCCTGGGTAAGGAATGCTTGTCCTTCTGAGAAGAAATCTCTTCTAAGTGTCAGAGAAAAACAGGAGGAGGTCTTCTGATCCAGTGTGTCAGTGAGCCACACCTGGTTGCAACAGCAGCTCTCAGCAGCAGAGAGCAGCAGGTTCCCCCAGACAAGAAGGACTGAGGGTGCTTGGCTTCAGGAGAGTGCTCTAAATGTAGAACCTCCACTTCTGATCCCATTTCTTTCAGTATTTTTCATGTATACTCCGAAGGCAATTTTCTGTGTTTATTAGTTATTATCATAACCTTTTACCAGCTATGCAAGCCAAGAACTATAATATCTTGCCTCTCTGAATTCAAGTTTTAACGGTCATAAGATTGTTTTCTTTATGTGGAAGGGAAGTTGCATCCTAGCAAAGAACTGATTTCAAATTACCCCATCAGCTTGCTAAAATGATGATGCAATTTTTTCTGTAGGATTCAGGCACAAGAGGGTGTCCGATTTGTGGCTAGACTGTTCATGAAAATGTCAGTCATAAAATGTCAGTCATAAAATGTGCACCGGGTATTTATTTTTTCATCAGCGTCACAAAAGTGCACTTGAATTGGATTCTTCTCCTTTTCCCTGTACCATTAGGATATTGACAGGTTCAGATTTGCTGGATTTGAAATTTTGAGAACAGCTAGCTCATAACATTTCGCTTTCTGCTCCAGGGCAGGGTGAGTTGCTTATAAATCAGGCTTCAAATGTGATGAATCGGATGTCTCCAACTCAATTAGCTTAATGTGGGTCGGAGGATTTCCAGGTTTTTGCAGCCTCTGTTTTACTAATCCTTTGAGCAGACTGTTATATAAAATGTGGCTGTGTATTAATGCCCGAGTCTCAGGAAAACACGGTTGGTATTTTTCATTTCAACATCTAATGTCATCCTGGATTTCATAGCTTTGATTTGGATCCCAAGCCACTGAGTGATGGTTCTTAACATGATTTATATTGTTGCAAGCCTGACCTTGTTATCTTTCTGCCTTCTGACCGAGTTAAGAAAGTAGCCTAATAGAATTGCTGCTGTCACTGGGTGATTTAATTGGGGGCGGTGGGGAGTGGGGGGGTGGCGGTGAATCTCAGCGATTTAAGGAAAACTGCAGAAGCTGTAGCTGTTCTTCTGTCAAATAAATGATCAGATGAGATGGGCCCTAGCAAAGCAGATGCTGACAGTTTCAAGAGCTTTCAACATACTCATCATACTTTGGTGGTGAGATTTGTTGGAGGAATTGATTATGGAGTTTGTTTCTCGTTTTCTTAAAGTGTGTGTATTGAGGTAGTGAATAATGTTTATTTTAAACAAAATATCTTAGGGGCCAACCCCATGGCCGAGTGGTTAAGTTCGTGCGCTCCTATTTGGTGGCCCAGTGTTTCGCTGGTTTGAATCCTGGGCACAGACATGGCACCACTCGTCAGGCCATGGTGAGGCGGCATCCCACATGCCACAACTAGAAGGACCCACAACCAAAAATACACAATTATGTACCGGGGGCTTTGGGGAGAAAAAGGAAAAATAAAATCTTTAAATAAAATATCTTAGATTTAAATACATTTTATGCTTAGGAATATTATTTGACATCTTCTCTATATTGTCTGTTCATTAGCTAAGTTATTAGCTATGTATTTTCTTCTCCTTCCCCCTCTTCTCTTTTAACTCCTCTATCAATCCGAGCTCCATTCTTGCTCGTTAATTCTTAAGAACAAGGACTTTGAAATGATACCTGCATGGTTCAGTCCAAGCTCTACCACAACTTGCTGTATGTGACCTTGAGCAAGTCATTGGTCTCTCTAGGCTTTGCTTTTGCATCTATTACATGATAATATCAGTAACTCCCTTATGGGGTTGAAATGAGAATTTAGTGAGATTGAGCACTGTGCTGCTGTGCTCATGGTAAATTAAGGTTCAGATTAGTTGTTATGCATTGTTTGAGTACCTACTCTGGGCCAGGCACTGTGAGAGGCACCACAGAATGGGTGGAGTGATGAATGGGACATAATCCATTTGCCTTATATCCACATATGATGTTTTATAGTTTACAGGATGCTCATACGTTTCTCCTTTCATTAGCACAACAACCCAGTGAGAGAGGTACCAATTGTTATTACTCACACCTTTCAGAGAAAGAAACTGAGACCAAATAAGATTTGGCTATTTGGTTAAGATCACATAGTTAAACTCTTTTGCAAATTCCTACTACAAATGTATTGTACGTTCATTATATTATTCCCTGTGCTAGAAATCCAAAGATAAACGAGAAACAATCCCTATTCTAAAGGATCTCAACGTTAAGTGCAGAAGAAAAACAAATAAATAAGGTAAATAAAGTAGCTGCACACAGGACAGAGTTACCAGTAGCCTTCTTTTCCCCTCATATCATCTCAAACCTAAGGTCTTTAAGGCACTACATCCCAACAGTTGGATCTACTTTGCCCACAACGTTCTCTATGCTCCTAGAAATTCTTGGTAAATATTGACATTGTTTACTCAGAAATCTGAGGACAGAGAGAAGTTCCCATGCAGAAAAACTGAGGAAAACTTAGCACACCACAATAGGTACAGTGGTACTCGTCCTGGGAGGGCACAGGCAGAACTGTCTTTATGGCTTTACTGAGAAATGCCTGTTGCCTTTGGAAATGCCACCTGGCCTATTGCCCATACTGAAGAAGGAACAGCAATAATCGTAAAGCCCTTTGCTTGCCTTAGCTGAGGAAAGAGCTTGCCCTTAGACACAGAGGCAAAGGTAGAAACCCCAAAACAGCTGGGTTTTCCTTGTCACAACAAAGCAGAGTTTACACCAGGCCAGACCCACTCTAGCTCTTGCCACAGCCTATTCTCTACATCCTGGTTCCAGTTAAATTGGTTGGAAATTGGCTTCACTTCAACCAAGTACCTCATTTGAGGGCACTCCTCAAGTTTGAGGAACAGAAATAATCCTAAACCCTTTTGCTTGCCTTGGCTAAAAAAGTCAGGTAGTAGACTTGTTGGCTTTGTGGCATGCAGAACAAATTTTGAACATTAGCTCTGTTATCTGCTAGGTGTGTGACTTTGAGCACATCACAGAAAGTTCTAGGTCTCCATAAATGCATCTTATTTACCTCAAAGTGTTGCTGTGAGGGTTAAAATAGTTTTCCCCACATTTTACCTAATCTTAAGAACCATCCTTTGAAAAAGATCTATGTTCCTGGACCCATTTAGACTTACTGAATCAAAATCTCCAGGTAGCGGCCTGAGAACCTTCATTTTTAGCATACATCTCAGATGATTTGTATCGTTTGGCAAGTTTGGGAAACACTGAGGAAGAGCGTATAAAGAGCCAGCACAGTTGTCTGGCACCCGGCAGGCACCATGAGCGCTCCTCAGTGTTACCTTATCATTGAAGATTGTTGTTGATGTGAGCATTCATATAGGCACTGGGCTATTTAGGTCCTAATGTTGTTAACAATTAGCATACTACTTGGCACTTTAGTGATTGTCAATCTAAGTTATTAAATTAAATCCCTTAATGAAGATTTCTTTGGAATCTACTAAGTACCGACATTATGCCAGATACTGTAGGAGAAACAAAATGTATATAAACGCTGATATAATCTGAAGTATAAATGTAATCATTAATTTTCAGTCGTTCCTGAGGCAGGGAATCATTTAATCTGGAATATAGAGAAAAGGTACTATTTGGACTGACTTTAAGGGTAAGCGAACTTTCCAAAGACTGTGTTCATTTTTGTTGTTCATACATTTATTCATTTCATTTGATTATTCCTACATTAGATTGAAAGGAGAAGGGCGTTCTAGTTTAAGAAATATTTAAAAAGACAAATTTAGGGAAAAAAAGTGTCTCACACTTGACATCAAGAAACTATAAGCTGAGGATTGTAATCTTCTCTTAATACATTATCATTTTCCTGGAGCACCCATCAAGCCCTTTTGATAATTATTATCTATTTTTTCTTATCCAGAAAAGAGCTTCTGAGAAACAGACATATTTTTCTCCTTCTGGAGTACAGTGAGTATTTACTCAGCTGTTGAATCCTAAACATCAGGGAAGGAGATGTTCCATTTAAGAAGTTTTCCTAGTAACTTAAATTCATTCTTTAAAGTGATTCAGTGGGGCTAGCGTTGGGCATAGTGGTTAAGTTCCTGTGCTCTGCTTCAGCAGCCCAGGGTTCGTGGGTTTGGATCCCAGGTGTGGACCTATACACCACTCATCAAGCTATGCTGTGGTGGCATCCGACATACAAAATAGAGGAAGATGGGCACAAATGTTAGCTCAGTGACAATCTTCCTCAAGCAAGAAGAGAAAGATTGGCAACAGATTTTAGCTCAGGGCCAATCTTCCTCACCAAAATAAAAAATAAATAAAGTGATGCAAATTACTTACCACTTTTGATGGGAAATTTTCCAAATGGATTACTTGGCCTTTCCTGTCTTAGAGAATACCAAAAAAGGTGTAACCTTCTTTTATTGTTCCATGGTCAATACTATGAGCATAAATTATTGTACTTTAATAATAATTTCACTTAGTGTTAGTAAAAATTCCTATTATGTATGGCTGTAGAGTACAAAAGGTAAATAAAACATGGTGTCTTACTACAATGAGAGACTGCCAAGTGTCATAACTGTTCATTAATTAACTATTAATAATGCAAATAGCTAGCATTTAAAAAGTACTCAGGGGCTGGCCCAGTGGTGCAGCAGTTAAGTTCGCACGTTCTACTTAGGCGGCCCAGGGTTTGCCAGTTCGGATCCCAGGTGCCAACATGGCACCGCTTGGCACGCCATGCTGTGGCAGTCATCCCACATATAAAGTAGAGGAAGATGGGCACGGTTGTTAGCTCAGGGCCAGACTTCCTCAGAAAAAAGAGGAGGATGGGCAGCAGTTAGCTCAGGGCTAATCTTCCTCAGAAAAAAATAAAAATAAAGTACTCAATATATACCAAGTTGTATATTACCTATATATGAAAACTATTCCTCACAACAATTTTATGAAGTTAGTACTATTTTTACTCCCATTTTACAGATGAGAAAATGGAGCTCAGGCTATATAGCTTCAAAGTCACATAACCAGGTTAGTAGCACAGTTATGTGGTTTTGTTCTGTTCTGTTTTATTTTGAGTTCTTGTATCTGTTTAGTGTAATTGGGACCAAATCCTCAGGAATTCAGGCTCTTTTAATTATTGATAGCATGATTGGGCAAGATACTTATTTCTGAACTCACTTTCACTTTTATAAAATGTGGTTAGTATGATCTTGAGAATTCTTGGGTATTAAATTAGATAACATGTTTAAAAAAAATCTAACTTAGTACCTGGCATATAGCAGTTACTCATCAAATGTTACCTTTACCTTGCCAATTTTGTCAGACTAATAAGAACTAACACTTCTTTGGATTTCCAGAATGGCAGCTTCACCTTATTCTAATTTACTGTTCCTAATTATTGTGTGATAAGCATAATAGACTAAATGAGCTCTGATTAAGTTCTGATTGCTTTTAAGGTTTTCTTTTTATCTTTGTCAGTGTGCATTTTTACTAAAAGGTACCTAGGATTGAATTTATTTTCCTTTATATTGCTTAGAATTTGCTCTGTTTCTCCAAATATGAGGATCCATGTCTTTTCTTAATTTTGAAAATTTCCCACCATCGAATCTTCCAGTATTGCCTCTTCCCCGTTCATTCTATTGTCTCCTTCTGAGGACTTGTAAATTGGACCTCTCCTTCTATCCTCCATATCACAATCTTTTTTTTGTATTCCATCACATTTTCTTTCTAGTTTATATTCTGTATAATTTTCCATTCACCAGTTCCTTTTTCAGCTATGAAAAATCTGCTGTTCAATTCACCCATGATTTTGTCTTTTTAAACACATAGATTTTTGTACTTTCTCCCAAATTATTCAATTTTTTTATTCAAATGCCTTGGATGCTAATTCTTCCACTTGTTGTGTGTGCTGACTCTCCCTCCTGGTGGAGTGTTTCCTTATGTAGTTTGTAATTTATTATTGTGAATTTAACATTAATAGAAACTGTTTGATCAGTGGTAGTTACACTTGCCGTGGATTGGGGAACTGTCAGTAGAGAAAGGTTGCGTAATTGCTTCTGCTGAACACTCCAGAGGATTTACTTACCCAGAACCACAGTTTTTCACATTAATTTCTCAACTTAAGAGTGTCTCACACCACATGGGAACTGTAAGTTTGGAATATACATCCACATGAGGAGTTGGCTTGGGGATTCAAATTCCCTTAAAAGACATTTTTATTTAAAGCAGAGACCATCTTCCTTGTTGCTTCCTTAAGACAAGCTCAGAGATTTGTTTATTTCCCTTTATCTAAGGAGCAGCTTTCACAGAATTCAGGCTTTATGCTTTATGCAAGAGTCACAGTTTTAAATCTATGCCACATCTCCTACCCCCAAGTGGGCATTAAAACTCTAGCTTCAATCTATTGTGGTTTATATAGTCCATATGCAATAGTGTTAGCTTATAAACCAGTTGTTCTGGATTCAAATTTCTACTACATTTCTGGCACCTAGGGATATCCAATTCTTGTGTTTGAGCTTAGCTATATATTTAAAATATTTATTTCTACATTTTATCCAGAATTTCTATACATTGGTATTAGGAGGGTCAGCCATGTTACGGAAGTGCATTTGGTCTATATAACTGCATTCATTCAACAGGAAACACTTATTAAGCATCTACTTTATATCAGGCACCAATGAAGTCACTAAAGATAACAATGGTGGATAAAACAGAAGCTCCTATTTTTACAAAGTTTAATTATAGTGGGAGTAGATAGATAATAAACAAATAAGCATATAATGCCAGGTAGTGGTAAATGCTATGAAAAAAAGCAAAATAAGAGAATGGTGATGTGGGGAAATGATAGTGGGAAGAATGACAATGAGAGACTATTTTAGTTAGATAAAAGTGTGAGGGAAGAAATTTCTATTAAGATGACATTTGAACAAAGGCCTAAAAGAAATAAGAAAGCTATCCATGCATATAATAGGGAATATCCCAATGAAAGACAACATCTTGTGCAAAGGCCCTGAGGCTAGACAATGTTTACTGTGTTTGAGAAACAGCAAAAAGGCCAATGTGGCACACAGAGCAAGAACTGTGGTAGGAAGTGAGGGAAGGAAGAGAAGTATTGGGGAAGTTAAAATGGATGAGGTAGGCAGTTGGTCTGTGTCTTATAAACTAAAGTAAGCACTGTAGTTTCATAAGATAAGAAACCAGAGGAGTTTTGAGGAGGAGAATAAAATTATATGATTTATATTTTGAAATGTATCTTTTTGGCTACTCTATAGAGAATAGACTGTGTCTATATTATAGAAATCAAATATTGTCACCTTGTTTGCTGAGATGAACTAGGATAGAAAACGAATTACCTAATAAAGTTTCACTTTTACAAAATATGATACAATTTTTACAAACCAAAGTGAAATTTCTAGCCAAGTATTAAAACACCTTTACCTTCTCCCAATCACATCTTATAATTTGTATTTGAGGCCGTGGTTTATAGAGACAGTTGTTTCTAATAAAATGTAAATCAAGTTTGAATTTGAGCATGGGGTTAGTGCATATTCCAAATGTGATCATTATTCTAAACTAATTCACCCCATTTCTTAGGATACATTTTAAGGTTGAATGACTTTTTTTTAAGTTTTCTTTCCTTGATGGAAAATTATCTCACTCCTGGACTACATAGTGTGAAACTCTCCTTGCCTTGAATTAAAAGAACTACAGCAAAGTCAAGATTTAATTATCACTAACGATATCTTATATTTTATAATGCTTGATATATCATATAAAAAGTTATATGTATGGATAGGTAGAAAATGTCAAAGAGGATGGATGTTCCAGCAGCATTCTATACTTGGTATTATTATTTGTTAGTATCTAGTACTTCAACTTTGCAAAAACGGGAGTTCAATTTTGTCAGTGTATCCAGAAGTGATCAGGGTCAAAGTATTGACTCACATTAGCTAAATTAATAAGATTTTTAATCTCAGTGCGCACATCACTTCTCTTCAGAGTCTTCCTGGATTCCACAAATCTGAATTAGTTACCCTCCTGGTGCTTCTGTAGCACCCTAAATTTATTCCTATCTTAGCACTTACCATCCTGCATTGTAATTGCTAGTTTCTAGATCCTCAGGCTATTTCCCTTATCAGAATGTGAGTCCACGAGGGTAGGAACTGTATTTGATTTTATTCTGTATCTATAGCAGTACCAAACTTGACACATAAGGAGGCTCAGTGAATATTTGTTGAATATTTGAGTAAATGAATGAATAGAAATCTGATGCCAACTAATTAATCTGCAGTGAGGGATCAGTCTGCCAATTGGACCATAGACTTCATTGGGCAATTCAGATAATCTTTCTTGTCTACTTGGGAAGCCAAATTCTAATAAAAAGATTATGGAGTGAACAATGATTTAGAGCAAGGGAAGTACAGTGACCTTAACCACTGATGCCTTTAACCATGGTTGCCCCATGCAGCCGTCTCCACTAAGGATGGACTGCCTGAGGGAGGAGAATAATTGTCAGCGCTGGCATATCGTCTCCTCTAGGTAGTTCTTGAGGTTGCAATAGATTCTTATTATTTTTCTCTGCTTTCAGATTTCAGATATATCAACATCATTTGCCCTATACTACCCACAACTGCTGTAACAAGTTACCATAAACTTTGTGGCTTGTTATCTTAAAGTTCTGGATATCAGGAGTCCAAAACAGGTGTCACTGGGCTAAAATCAAAGCATCCGCAGGGCTCTTTTCCTTCTCAAGACTCTAAAGGAGAATCAGTTTCCTTGCCTTTTCCAGCTCCTAGAGGCCTCCTGCATTCCTTGGTTTACGGCCACTTTCTCCATCTTTAAACCCAGAAACATAGCATCTTTACATTTCTCTCTGACTCTGCTTCTGTCAAACATATTCTTTTCTAACTTATTTAAGGACCCTGTGATTACATGGAGTCTCTTGGATAATCCAGGATAATCTCTCCAGCTCAAGGGCCTTAATTTAATCACGTCTGCAAAGTTGCTTTTGTCGTGTGAGGCAGCATTTTCACAGATTCCAGGGACTAAAGAATGGACGTCTTTGGGGGAATGCTATCCTGCCTACCACAGTCCTTAATAGTCTTTCTTTAGAAAGGGAAGCCGAGATGTAAGAGATTGGACTGTATGGTATACTGTTCTCTATTTACATTCCAATCCTGCAAATATACCCAGGACATTTCTTGTTCCCCAAATCTCAACAGACACTTACAAGCTGTGTTTCTAAGGAGTTTGAAGATAACACACATTTTTCTTTTTACTATTGCTAGTATTAAATAATGGTGATAACAATAGTAGCGATAATAATAATAATAAACTACCACCTTTACTGCTAAACATATGAGGCACTAGCCTGGAAACATTTTACCCATTTAGTACCTACAATTATCCTGAAAAGCACATGTTAACATCTTTATTTTGCAAATAAGGAATCTGAGGTTGAGAAAAATTTAAGCACTAGCCCAAAACCATTTAACCAATAAATGATGGAGCTGGAATTCAAATAAAGGGTCTCTTACTTAGTGCAGTGATTTTTACTAGGTTTAGAGTCTTAGACACTTTACGTAACCTTGCTGTCTCCAAATGCCTAGCTACATAATGGAAATAGTATCTATCTCACAGGAATTTTGTGAAGACAAATGAGCTGTTACATGGAATGTATGCAAATACTTGACATAGTGACTGGTATACAGTACATGCTCACTAAATGTTACTTTTTATTTAAAAACTAAAATTTAAACCCTACATCATGACATCTTATGCCAAGTTTCGAGGGGTCATTTACCACTGTTCCATTGCTCCATGAGCACTTATTACATGAACTAAATATGATATATTTTAATACAACCCTTTTGCCATGGTCAAAACTGTGGCACAGTAAGGTTATGTCATATAGGAAGACATCAAGAGAGCAAGTTGTCCTGAATCCAAGTGTAGTGCTCCAACCCATTGGCAATTTTGACTAATTTGACATTAAAAAATGTGAAAGACTGAATGGCAAACACACTATCTATAATATTGCAAAGCAATGAGAACGAATGTTTGTTTTATGTATGTTCGTATGCCTGTGTATGTTGGGGGTGGGTGGAATTTGGACTTATCTGTAAGTGGATGATTCACCCAATCTAAGAACAATCAAATTTTAGGGTCAACCCATGGAAGTTGCTGCTAAAACATGGAGTCAACACAGTCCATGTTTTTAAAACTAGTCCAACTAGTTTTTTTCAGGTAAAGCTCCTCAAACTGTCAGCCTCCATTATCTGTATGTGATCCTTTGGGTCATCACTTATATTCCTAACAAGAACTAGTGTTCCATGAAGATTTCAATGTTAAAATGTTTTTTTAAAAGATTAGTTTAAATGCCTGGAAAAAGTTGTACAATTTCTTACTTTACCTTTCAATCAACTTTGGGTTTTAGGAAAAAAAAAACAACAAACCTGAAGATGAAAAAGAGTGTTGGCAATTAGGTCAGCACAATCTCTGGTTTTATATTTGAAGTAAGGCTTAAGCTGTGTCTTTGATAAATAAGTAATGACATTTCATACTCTGTACTAAAATATCTAATCGTAACAGCATTTGATAATAAAAGGGATGTCATTAATAATTGAAAATTAATAATACCAAGAATGGCTTCTGATAAACCAAACATTTAGTAGTTAGGTAGGATTCGGCCCTGAGAGTTCAAATAATCATGTCTGTGATTTCCCTATTCGAAGTCACTATCTGAATAGTTGAAATGTTCTAACCTTTGGCAGAGGAAGAGGATAGGGGCAAGACCAGGGGCTTCCCTGTCAAACAAACCTGAGTTTGAAACTTGGGCACTACCTTATATCTCTGAGCTTCAGTATTCTTATCTATAAAACTGGCATAATACTATTACTTCACTGGGTTACTAAATGAGAAAATACGTGTAAAAGGCCTAGAATAGGGTCTGATACATAGTGAATGCTCAGCAAATGGTAGCAGCTATTTTTGTTGCTATTATTTTCAACAATAACATTAATGCCATGTTTGGGGGAAAATCTACATCCATATTGCAGTTATGAACAAATTTTCAAAGTCACACTCAGATTCATCAGCGTGCATTGTAGGGAAAAGTACCTCAGGACCTCCCTGCAGAGTGTTTGTGAATCTAAGAAGGAATAAACATAGAGAAGTCCCAGAATTTAAAGGCACCTTACAAACTTAAGTTATGATGATAAGAGTGATGCAGTTATGCTTACAGGATAATATTTCAATTTCTTCTCTGAGGTCCATTTCTTCAGTACGTCTGGGTTTTTGTTAAAGTTCTAAGATAAATGTGTGTACTGTTGAACCCGCTGAATCAGACTTTTCTTAAGGACCATCCATCTATCACTTTAACTTACCAGGCAATCTAGCGCTGGAGCTGGAACACGTGGCAGAGACAGATTGCTTGGTTGGAGATGAGGGTGACTTGGCCACAAAAGTCTCTCATCTCATCTGTTCTCATGAAAATATTTGTGACACTCTCTTGAGGAAAGCCAAGAGGCTCAGTTTTAAGAAGCACACGGGCAGACTGCCCTTCCAGTGAAGAGCTAGGCATCCCAGATAGCAGGTTGTGTTGGATAGAGAAAGTTTGACATTGCATTCATCGGCTTTAAGTAAGCTTCACCCTTTTGTTCCACTCTTTACTCAACAACCTTTCCCTAAAATGTCATTCAGGGACATTTATTATGTGTCTACTCTGCCATATCCACTATTGGGTCCTGTGCACATGTTAACTCTTTTAATCCTGAGACAACCCTATTAAATTGCATTGGGTATATCAGAGATGAATAAAGCGATTTACTTTTCTTTGAGCAGTTCTCAAAGAGTCCACTGCAAAAGGCATCTTACCTGAGAAATTCTGTTACATCTGGCCTTCACTTTTCCAACCCATTACCCCTCTGCTCTACACCACTAACATTTACTCTGATCTTTCAAGTCCTTATTAGAACCACCACTTCCAGGAAGATTTTCAGAATGCATTATAGGAGAATCTCTTCAGTTCCACTTTGTGTGGGTCAGTTCTTGTCAGTTCTGCCTTTTTTATTTCCTAACCATTCCCATTATGCACTTATTCCTGACCTTCCTCCCCACAGAGGATTCCTCCTGAGGTATGAGTGATGGTACACTTACGTGACTGTCTGGTTTTCTTTGAGTTACGGTTTTTGTTCTCCTTTTCTCCCCTTTACATATTCATCTATACCCGTGTTTTCCATTTTTTAGAGTAAGATCCTTAGAAGGCTGGCTAACTTGTAGACCTCTATAATAAAGAAGTAACCACCCCTAGAAAATGTTCAGAGGATTTTTAGAAAATAATCTAAAATGGAGTAATTTAATGCCCTCATTTCACAGATAAGGAAACTGCAAGGTGAGGCTCACTGCCTGGGTTTAAAACATTGCTTGGGGGGCAAAAGCAGGATCTGAAATCAAAAGCCTCCTGGGAATCAATATGTTTAAAGAGTAAAAGGAATTCTCCCATCAGTATTCTAATAGTCTCTCCACTATATCATTTATTTCTCCTTAACAGAATACCTTTATGGTGACTTGATAAGGTAATTATATCACTGAAGACAATTTTGGAACTAAAATGTAATTTAGAGGACATTAATCCAATTTTTATCATTACAGATAATCCCTTACATTTACATTGCACTGAAAATTTACAAAAGCCTATATAGACCTGACTGTTTCTCACAAAATTCCCATGATGTAAGCAAGACATTTTTATCTCAATTACATAGATGGGGAATTAAAAGCAAAAGTTCATGCGAAAAAAGAGAAAGAATCATATAATGAACTCCTTTTTGCACGTTACTCAGTTTCAACTACTATCAGCTCTGTCCTGTTTTCCCTATTTGCTCCCTAATCCCAGGTATTTTACCATTTCTTCTGTAAACATTCAGAATGTATCTAATAAATAAATCACTGTTTTGTATATGTTTTGAATGTTTCATGATTAAACAGTTAAAAACTTAACCTTTACACTTGGGGACTTATATTTTCCATATTGGAGTAATTAGGTGGTGAAAAGTATGAGTTGTAAACATTTTGTCCACATCCCAGTATTACTAGCTTATGTTTGAGAACCTACTATGGGGGGAACAACAAAGGACACTGAGTTGGTGGAGTGGGGTGGAGGCACTTGCCAAAAATCACATTGTCTGAAGTCAGATGAGCTGAATTCAACAGATAATCAATATCACAATCAATTAAGTGAGAATTACCGTAGGGTCTTTTAGAATATATTTGTGAATTGCTATTTATGATATCATCAAGATCAGGGAATAAGGGGCTTTGAACTGCTTAAGGTAAGTTTTTGTCTGCCTGGAAAAGTTAGTTAACATGAGAAGTGCTCTCCACATTTGTACTATGTTGTGTTGAGGTTTCATTAGCTTTTTAATTGTTTGTCTATTTTCCCAGTTCCAATGTACCCTGGACCTTGAATCTTTCTAAAGTGTGTGTATGTTGAGATCTTCACATGGCTTTTGCTTAATTGTCCACAGCTGAAATGGACAGGGGTACTTCCTTGATGCTCTGCGGCTGCAAATGCAGGTCCCCTAACCTGCTTTAGGCAAAGGGTGCTTAGATGACCAAGCTAGATCTCACTTCCTGGCCAGATTGGAGTGAATGCAAAGATGGGAAAATGCTCTGAAAAGACTTTAAGTAGTTTCTTCTGTCCATATTCCCAGGGGCTTTATCATGGATTTTTTTTTTGTGTGTGTCCATATCTGAGCCTAGTTTTCCAATGTTTCCAATGATTCTTTATCCAATTTTCTAGCAATAAATTCCTTTTTTCCTTAATTTAGCCAAAGCCATTTGTTTGTTTGCTTTTTTTTTTTTTTCCTGGCTGAGACATCATCTGTGTGTGAATAGAGTCTACTGCATACCTGCGTAAAAACTGTCAGTTATCTCTTCCAGTTACCCAAATCAGGAGGGACCTGAGACTCCTAGCAGAATGCTCTTCCTCTGGTAGTTCAACTAGCTCCTTCTCATACTTCAGGCTTCTACTCAAAAATCACCTCCACAAAGATATTTTTTTAACCATGCTATCTAATCGTTCCTCTCCAAATCACTCTATCACTTGACCATGTTTATTTTATTTCCTTTATCACAGTCTGACTTTATTCTGCTTATTTTTATCTGTGTATTGTGTCTTTACTCCCAAAATGTAATCTCCTTGAGAGCAGGGTCCTTGTCTATCTTTTTAATCTCTGTATTCCCAAAAATAGTGACAATGCTTGGCACATAGTAGATCATCAGTAATTATTTTAAGTGAATTAATAGACAAATGAATGAGTGAATGAATAATGCCCACAGTCACACAACTTCTGAGAGAGAGAGACTGGATTTCGACTGAAGTAGCCTGATTCCAGTGTCTATACTCAGCCTTTGCAGGCAGTTTAAAAGCAAGTAGTTAATGTGTAAGTGCATACCCATGGGTGCACAAGAGAGTGAGAGAGAGAGCAAGGTCAAGAAAGACAGAGAATGTTGAAGAAAACAGAAGTATCTGCTTTGATCTGCTCACCTGCAAAATGTTTATGTTTAGTGCCAACACAAGGCTCTTAAGTAAAGTAAAACTGTTAATCTTTTCTTTCTGTTTGAGCCAGTAAGGCATTTTCATCTAAGATATCCATTAAGGTGGCAAGTATCTTTTAATTTAGTATGGCAGCGTTGGTAGTAGTATTCTTAGGAGTCTGTAGATTGCACAGAGCCTCTCGTTTGTAATACATAGCACAAGTCTTATGTTTTATCACGTCTTTGGAATAAAGGTCATGGGATGGGGTTGTGAAAAGTATGGCATTTCTGAGTTACTGGGCAAATTCGAGCTACCAAGTTGTCACTAGCTCTATTGTTGATTAAATGGCTGTTCAATCTAAAATCTGCCTTTATCAAGGATTATGTTAGGTACTTAATACGCTTTATTTCACTTAATCCTTGCAACAAACAGCCCTGTGAGGCAGACGTTATTATCCCATTTTGCAGACAAGAAAACTGAGGTTCAGAGTGTTAAGTAAATTACCTAAGTAGTATCAGTGAGCTGATATTCAGCATCAAGTTTGATATTCCCTAGTCCAAACTCTTAACCATTCAACTACGTTTAGAAGAAGGTATTAAAGCCCTTGAAAAAGAACATGGTTTATATTTAAACAAATTACTAAGAATTAAACAAAAAGTAAGAATCAGTATCTGTGGTAGAAGCAGCCTGGGATTAGGAATTACAAAATGTAGCTTCCAAGCATAGTTTTGATACTATGTGGCTATGTGACCTTAAACAGCTTATCCTGTGGAGTACTGGAAAACAGCTTTGCACTTGCCTCTCAAATACCCACATCCAACCCCAGCTTCACCATTTCCTTTCTCCATTACCTTGTACAAATCACTTTATTTCTGTTTCAATTCTATAACTGTAGGAGGAAGAAAATAACACCTGATACATGGGGATTAAGAAATATAATATGTAAGAAAGGGGTTAGAAAACTCTAGAATGGCAGGGATTAAGATTTTTAGATAATGACTGCTTCAGCACTTAATAGATATTTTTAAAAGTAGGACTTTCTTTTGGCACAAGAGGTTATTGCTTTGGTGTTTTAGCCAATACTTCCATTTACATCTTTTTTGCTTTGTTTTGTTTTTTTGTTTTTCACCAGCAGCTTTAACAAATTATTTAAGTGATTAACTGTTGTTACTGATATAATGTGACTGTTTCCTTGAGAGAGCTTTAAAATGTTGTGGTTTGTTTTGTTTGCCAATGTCTCAGTTAGAAGATGGGTTTCATTAGGACAGGAATTGTGGCTTATTTATCTGCCTTCCCTGAACCTGCACATAATACCTGAAAACCCAGTCAGCCCCTTGTCATTGGACTGACTGCGTTAATGAACACCTATTATGTAGCCTCTTTGGATCTCAGTTTCTTAATCATTGTGGAATAAAATAGAAACACAATGTAAGCATTTCTGAGAATTTAACCCAAACCTAGGAGATGTTGAATATTATGCCAAGATATACCTCATAACTTATTTATTGTTGCCAATCACTAGTTACCTCTTTTAGTTTTACTGCCAGGGGACACACGAAACTGATAAGTAGGCAGCGAGTATCCCAGTTCCCACCCCACTGAGCAAGTCTACCTTTGGAAACAATCTGGGAAGCTGTCCTGTACAAAATGGTTGTCTTTTCACGTGTGGTTTGTAGTTAGTTATTTTCTTACCATAAGTGCCTCGGCTCTGTCCTCTGGTATATCGTGCATTTTGATTGCCAGTTGGTTATGAACCATGGCTCAGTCAGTGAATACCTTTTGTCTCCTCCCTTGAAACCTGCATGGTTGCCTGTTGTCAGATCAAAGTAATGTGGATCCGTGACAGACCTGAACAGAACTGACATTCAGCGGAGGTGTGACTGCATTTGCGTGTCATTGATAAGAGATGATTAGTTAATTTAATTTCCATGGAGGTTGACATATTTCATTATGCAAAATAATAAACATGTTTTATATGAATTCCGAGGTTACCAAATTCATGACATGTGAATTCTAGTTAGTTTTATGTGGGCCATATAGAGGATAAATGAGCTTATAATTTTGCTTAAGTTGAAATTTCAGAAATTTCCTCAGGGGTCTCCTTTGGAGATAGCAGTATGCTCCCAGGAGAGTCTAATGGCCTTCCGGATTTCTGACTCTTCGATCCCTATCTCTCTTAGAAAAAGCATCGGCTTTCTGATTGGATCGTAGGCTAGATACTCAGATCTAAGATGTTTCAGGTAAAGCCCGGACTGTGGGACTGTAGAGGCCAGCTGGTACAGTTATAATAACAATAATCTAGGATCTGAGAGAGCTCAGACC
Source organism: Equus caballus (assembly GCF_041296265.1). Lineage (NCBI taxonomy): Eukaryota > Metazoa > Chordata > Mammalia > Perissodactyla > Equidae > Equus > Equus caballus. The sequence continues at coordinate 63,359,160 of NC_091690.1, forward strand.
CAGCCCCAGCTCTGCTACTTATTAGCTGTGTGACATCAGGCAAGTCATTTAATGTCTTAAGGCTCTCAAGTTTCATATATTTAAAAAAATGAATATCATAATTCCTCTGAAATTCCATAGCAATTTGTTTGTCTCTCTCCTATGGGAAGAGAAAGGAAGTGATATTAATATTAATTGAACATCTATATTCTTCTGTATTCAAACCTATGAAAGTACTAAACACTTTCATATCTGTTATTTAATCTACATGACAAAGTTAAATGCCATTATCTATTTATTTAACTAGTGAGGCCACTGGGAATCAGAGTTTAAGTACTTATCCAGGATCAGACAACTGGTGAGCTAGTAGGGAAAATGCAAACCTCAATCCCCTTACTACCCCTTAACCTATTATCACTTCACTGCAATTTCCTGACCCAAATATTTCACTTTCTACCTCACAGTACCTAAGTAGACCATTCCTTCATCAAAAATTGTCAGTACTGGGGCCAGCTCCGTGGTGTAGTGGTTAAGTTCATGCACTCCACTTTGGCAGCCTGAGGTTCGCAGGTTCAGATCCTAGGCGCGGACCTACGCACCACTTATCAAGCCATGCTGTGGCAGGCATCCCACATATAAAACAGAGGAAGATGGACACAGATGTTAGCTCAGGGCTAATCTTCCTCAAAAAAAAAAAAAAAAAAAAAAACTGTCAGTACCTACCATGTCCAAGTACTGTTCTGGACATTGGAGATACAATATGAGTCTAATTATTAAGTCACCGCTCTCGGGGGATTTCCTTTTTTTTTTTTTTTTAAGTGGGCTGTGAATCACATGAGAACAAAATGAGATAAAATGAAAGAGTTTTGGAAAATATAAACTACTAAATAAACTTTAGGTGTTATTTTTAATACTTAGCAAATTTTCCCCTGGATTGACTTTAGGTATTTTTCAATAAGAAGCCCTTTACTTTTCCCCTTATATGACAGTAATAGTCTCTGAATAGGAGTCTTCATGTTGGAAAAAGCTGCATTCAATTCAACAGAAAATATTGCTTTATTCACCAAGATTATAAAGAATCTAGATTCAGTGACATGACATATGCATGCCATAAAAGTTGGGATGATTATGATAGCTGATTACACAGGTTAAGAACACATATCTGTGGTGCATCCATTTAGCAGACACAAAATGCAACAACCAACAGCAGGGCTTGGGAACTCACCACTCTGACTCAAGCGCTCTGCCTCTGTGGAAACTTACAAAACTCACATCAAGCTATGTGACAACACACATCTAAGAATGCAACGTCCATTGTTTACCAGTGATTTCTGATTCTCTTGCAAAACAGGCTTCTTTCCAGGCAATTAGGAAAACATGAAACTGGATGAAAAGGTAATGGACCTTGTGGTTCAGAGATTGGTACATTCTGAACTTCAATGCCCTTATTCAGTTAGCCACAAAGTTTCAGTGAGCCCATTTCCTAGCAAGAAACAGAACATTCCTACCACCTACACAGAGCTGCTCAGCTCAGCTTAACTCAGCACAATTTAAATGCTTGGTATACTTGAGGAATAGAGGATATAATGACCTTCCTGGTCCCTAGTTCCATATTCTTAGCTGAGCCCCACCTTAGACTCAGCCCTGCTCTGGACCTTGGAAGCTACCATGAGTTGGAAGAATATGAGGTATATTAATTCTGTGGCTCAGTGGAATCAACATCAGATTATCCTTATTTCTCTGACATTGTACCTGTTTGCTGCCCTTCATTCATTCTTCAAACACACACGATCACCTACTATGCGCCACATCTACTTGAGTGAGCAAGCCTGAGTCCATAACTTCACAGAGCTTGGAGAATACCACACAGACCACATAAGTAAAGAGATCATTCTGACCAGTGTGAGTGTGGTTGGTGCTAATATAGAGATAAGCACAGGATATGGTGGGAGCATAGAGGAGGAGAACCTCACCCAGTTTGAGGGTGATCAGAGTCTTCTTAAAATAGATGATAACTAAGCTGACATCACTCATTCTTAGGTTTATTCAATAAAGATTTATCAAATGTCTAACACTTGTCCACTATTTAAGGAACTAATGACATGGTAGTATAATTAACAAAATTAAGTCCCTTTTCTAATGGAAGGGAGACACAATAAATACTATAAATGTGAAGGTGAGTTTGAGCTGTGAAGGAAGACACAGCAGAAGAAGGGCATGATGATTCAGGCTTGTGCATTGAGTGTGTTGGCACATTTATGTTAGGGCAGTCAGATCAATCCTCCGTAACTCTGAGGTGATAAATATTTTGAGCAGAGACCTGAAGAGGATGACAGAACAAGCCACCAAGATATCTAGGCACAGCAAACCAAAAGCACATGGACCTTGAGGCAGTAACTGCTGTGTCAGAGGAAAAGCAAGAGTGACCAAGAGGGAAAGTACTAGGAAATGAGGTCAGAGATGGCCTGGGGGAAGATTGCATAATTCCTTGTAGGGCCTGACGGGACTTAAATGGAAAATTATTGGGGGATTTTTGACAAACGAGTGACTCAGCTGGGTTGTTTTTAAAAGAGTGTGTACATATGTGTAAGCATGTGTGAGCATGAGTGTGTATGCATGTTTCATTGGTGGTAGGAGCAGAGAAGAGTGATGAGAGAAAAACATGTGGTGCTGAGTAATTTGGTAATTATTCTCCGGGCAATGCAAAGCCACCAAAGGATTTTAAAAGGAGAAAGGACTGGAAATGGATGGACTTGGAGGAAGGGACACTCCTTTGGAAGCTGTTGCAGCAAGTTAAGATTGACCTTCAAATACATTGTGGATAACCTACCCAGCGCTCAGATCCCGCAACTCTGCATGACTCTGCTTATTCCAGTCATAGCTGAGGTTCTGCTACCCACTTCCAATTACACCTGGGGCTAGTCTCCTGATGGAATCACTGCTTTTCACTTGGCCCTAGTCCCTGAAACCATGTTTATTCACCAGTCATCACCACTTCTGTCCCCTGGGACTTTGCTCTCACAGATCACCGGCCTAGGCTGCAACCCACCGTGTGATGTAGTCCTGACTCTAAACTCTTTCCTATCTGCCTGGGTCAGTTTCTAAGCACATATTTTACTCTCCTGGGGATGGCCCTGTGTCTGGAGTCTCTGACCTTCTGGATAGAGCAGAGACTCTAGAAGAAGAAAGTCTTAGATTTTAGTATTCTACTTTTAGTTCAAAAGTATGTTATAGATAAAGATAGTCTTCATTGCTACCTTCATCGCTGACCTGTTCAGAACACTTTTCACCTTCTTTCTCCCTTTCCCCCAGTCACCAAGTGCACAGTGATCCTAGCCAGAGAGTATGGGGTGCATGTTGTTTCCAGTTAAGAGTTAAGAATTCCATGTGTTACCTTCTGCTTTTCCCTCATCACACACAAGAAATATTTGCCTTTTTCAGAGGGACCCTGCAAAGAAATTGAGGGCAGAGTATATGCCAAGTCTGTCTCTCTTCAATGATGAGTATTCAAGTATCTAAGACAGAGATAATTTTGAGCACAAAAGTCTTCTCTTCCTTTTGTATGTCACAACAGTGTGCCTACTGCCTACCCTGTCTGCTTTTAAAGTGCCTCACGTGTATCTACTGAATGCCTTCATGGTGTAACTACATTAGGCTGTGACAAGGCTCTCATAAACTTCTCATTAGTTCTCTTCCAGGCCAAGATATTCACCTCAGCAAAAGTGATCCTTTCAGATGGCATGTTCTTGATAAAGTGAATGAGGAGATATGAAACGTCTTTAGTCTTTTTTTTTTTGGAACGTCTATCATTGGCTAGCCATTGCTCTAAGCACTTTATATACATTATCTGGGACTTGGAGAAGCAGAGATTCTTATCCCCAATTTAGAACTGAAAGGCCCCCCATGTCCTACATGAGCATATGTAATCTTGCTCCCCAGGCCAACTCTGACATGTCTGAGTGATTCCAATGCTCATTCACTGTTTATCTAGACTTAAACACATTTGGGAGGCCATTCTTCTGCCTAACACAGTATATAAGGACCCAACCAATGTGTGACACAGAAAAACACCCCCAAAATAGGAGCCATTATTTTGAGTCAGGCTGGGGCTGGCTGGAGAGGAGGGGAGGAGTAGAAGGGGAAGGCAGCTGTCAGGCGACTAGAGGGAAAGTTGCCAAATATATCAGTTCCAAAGCCCATCACTACTTATATTTAGAGAAGGAAGGACTGAACATTGTCTTTGTTCTTAGCAAAACTAATTTCACTGCTTGGTAATAGCAAGTTATTTGTATGCAGACAGTAAAATACATCAAGAGTCTGAGCCTCTGCCAAAGGTAGAGATTCCCAATGAGTCAGTAGTAATCAACTGGATGATAGTTGAACCTGACCTGATTAATCCACTGTCACATCGTGTCTCTATGCTGATTGATGTTTCAGGTAAAAAAGGGAATGTGACTGGAAACCAAGTCTTCTCACCTCATTTTATCCCATATTGTCAGTCACTATTCTCCTGTACTCTTCTTTCCCATGCCCAACAACCTTTACATTTTAAGATAATGGAAAACTCTCCCTCTTGTTGGAAACTTCAGGGACCCCACCATTAGGATCATGACATAATTCTATATTTATGCTTTAAGGACGTTAGTATCGCTTAGGAATTTTATATATAATCCTTTGGTCTGATGGTTGAAAAGTACCTATTGAAATTTAAATGAAAAATTACAAGATAGTCCATTTAAGCCAGTAGTTCTCATCCTAAGGTTCCCAGGTCCACTATACTTCTTGAATCTAGTAAAGATGATAATGATGGTGATGGTGGTGATGATAGTGATGAGGATGGTCATGATGAAATAAACAGCAACTAACATTTACTGAATATGCTAGGTGTTATGCTAAGCATTTTACCTTCATTATCTTACTCCTCACAATTTTGTGATTTATGCACTATTATTGTCCTACTATGTAACTGAGGAAACTGAGGCTTTTGAGGGGTTAAATATCTTGTACAGGACCCCACAGACATTAAATGTTAGAACTAGTATTCACACTCAAATCTGCCTACTACAAAGTCTGAGTTCTTAACCATGCTACTTTCAATATTTCAGAAAGCCTAGTCCAATAGAAGATTGGCTCTACAGAAGTCTATGTATTCTAAATAAAGAAACCGGTTCCTTGGCTTTTGGCTGGAGTTGTATCAGCCACTCTGCTAACAATGATTTACTCAGCCTGATTAGAAGCCTGTCATGATGGTTCTAGATATATTGAATGTTGTTTTTGTTGTTTTGTTTTAAAAGAATCAAATCATCACTGATTATATACAATTGGCTTGGTAGGAAAATTCTTTAGCACATGGAATCTATGGGATACTATAATATATAGAAACCTTTCATTAATACTAGAACAATTGGTGCCTCTGTTCTGAAATGTAATATATTGCAGCCTAAAAAGCCTTAAGTTTATATTTCTGGTGCGTGAAATTAAATCAACACCCTAACTTATAAATTCTGTTGGGTCATAAAGTTTTAACTCATGTTTACTTAAAATGTCTTTTGAAAAGCCTCCAGAACACCACAAAACTTCTTTTCTTTAGCAACCATCTTTACAACAGAAAAGAAAGGTAGCAAACTTTCCTGCCAGAGGAGATAAAGAGAGAGATTTAAATGTGAATGTGGATCTTAGAAAAGGAACTTAATCAAGGATCAGGCCCGTAGCACCAGGGAAAGGGAATTAGGTGGAAAAACCTGTTTGACGCTGGCAGTGTGAAAGTTTCAGAGAGGGTTATAGCAAAACAACCATTTCTGTAAGAACTATGGAACTTGATTGTGTAGGGGAGGAAGACATTTCCTCTTCCCAAATGTGGGTTCGTCTGGCCGGAGAACGAATTAAATTCACATGAGACAGAATAGCAAGAGAAAATTAAACAAAGCTTTATGAGGAACCATGGCCCGGGGCCTTTCTTCCTGAAGGAAGAAAGGGCATCGAAGAAGTGGGGTGCACATTAGTGGTTATATACCCCCAAACAGGGTGTTTCACATGTGATTGAAATGTCCCTTTTACAATAGTCACGAGGCCGCTCTGTCAGCACAGAACTCGATGGAAATGACAGATGGGTCGGCTGTCCCAGTGAACACCGCGGGGTGGCAGGTGTGTTGCCTCGGGCTGGGGTGGGGGGGGGTCACAGATGAGCGCCACAATCGGTTCCCAGCCTAAAGAAAGATGCTTAATCTTTAAGGAGATGCCAACGTTGGGAGGGGGAGGGAAGTCAGTTACCGGAGGTTACCAGAGAAGCTCAATAAAATGCAGATTTTAAGTCCTTGCCTTTGGCATTGATTAAGAGTTTCTAGAGAGAAGGTCATCTCCTTTCTTCTTCCTGGTACAGAGAGGGAGGCACCTTTTACAGATAGAGATTTACCTTACAAATGTAAAGGTGTCCTAACAAAGGGCAAGTTCCATTCCTCCTTCCCTGTCCCAGTTTATCAAAAGCAATCAGCCTCAAATAATCCTGATGCCAAGGAGACATATCTTAGGGTGGCCAATTCCAGGTCCCCACAACTGCAAGTGGGAGCTGGAAATATGTTTAGAACTTTGAAGTGGGCGCTACACGCCATGAACAAAGCTACCACTTGCTTTGGCCATCGGAAATGGTCCAAAGAACACTTTTCGAAGATGGCTGTGATGCGGGGTCGGTGAGCCGAGGAGTCGAAAGAAAGATTTCTTAGACTCTCAAGATCTGGCAGTAGTGCTGTTTTATTTAGAGAATAGTGTGGAATAGCATGGGGACAGGACCCATGGGCAGTCAGAGCTTCTGCTGCCCCGCTTCTGCTGCCCCCGCTGGCATGGGGACAGGGCCCATGGGCAGTCAGAGCTCCTGCTGCTGCCCCGAGTTGAGGGTTAGGACTAATTTTATAAGGCATGGGTACGTGACTTATTTTTACTGGAGAAAAGAAAAGATGATGTAAAAAGTCATTAAATGATTTCAGTGCAGATGGGGTCTGGTTATTGTGCGGTCATATAACTTTAGATACGAATCTGGTCATATAGATCGGCATGTAGGTGAGGATGCCCTGGGCTTCTCTCCCTGGGGCGGTCCTAATTCATACCATAAAATAAGTCCACTGGGTTGTATAGTTTGGCATGTAGGCCAGGTCACCTTGGGCTTCTCTAGCTGGGGCAGCCTTAATCCACATCAGCTGTTTTATGGCAGCTGCGTTAGAGCCGTAATAGAGACTCGATTATAACAAGCAAGGTGTGGTCCTACAGTTATCAACCTTCTCTGTCCTGGACTAGGCCTCCATCTTGTTCGTATCTGCCACTGGCTTCAGATTTCCCCTGACACTGGCAGTGTGTCCTGACATTCCATCTCTTCCTATCCTTTTGCTTTATTTTGAGGAGTAGCTCTGGCAACTTAGCCTTGCTGATTTCTCTCTGATCACTCCTTTGACAACTGGGAAATAATTACCTTTGTATGTCATTCAAAGTGCTTTAATCATTATTCACTCACTTATTCATCTAGCAAATCAGTCAACAAATACTTCTAATCATCTATTATATTCCAGGCACTGTAATAGGGTTGAAGACGTAGATCTTTTATTTATTTATTTTAATTTTTTTGAGGAAGATTAGCCCTGAGCTAACATCTGCCGCCAATCCTCCTCTTTTTGCTGAGGAACACTGGCCCTGAGCTAATATCCATACCCATCTTCCTTTACTTTATATGTGGGATGCCCACCACAGCATGGCTTGCCAAGCCGTGCCATGTCCGCACCCGGCATCCTAATCTGGCGAACCCTGGGCTGCTGGAGCAGAACGTGCGCACTTAACTGCTGCACCACTGAGCCAGCCCCAGATCTTTTAAAATAATGTCTGTAGCCCAAAGAATAAGAGAGGGAGCCATAGAGATCCGTAAGGGAGATGAGGAAGGCATTACCAGTATCGCTAACATACAGATGAGGAAAGGAAGGCTCCAGGGTTTTAAATCACTTGTCCTGTCAGCGTTTATCATTTATCAACTCCACCTTTAAATCTAGAGTTATAGACCATCACAGGTGCTAGGTGCATATCGCTGAATGAACCTAGGGTGGAAAATAATGTGTAGTCTTAGTAGCGGGTTCCTGTGATGTAAAGGGATATTCTTCACAAGAAATTCTGACCTAGAGATGGCAGGGATAAGTCACGGGCAAAAAGTTTCTCCTTATTTATTGTGTGTGTATGTCCTTGACTGAGAAGCAGAAAAGGTAGGAGTAGGAAAGAAGTTATGTAACTCCAGCACTAAGGTGATTCAGGGGTGCAGGAGATACTTCTTAATGTTTAGAGCACAGGACTGGAGCAAGTCTGCTTGGCTTCATACCATAGCTTTATCACTAACTTTAGACCACTCGAGTAGTAAATGTTTAATCTCTTTGAGCCTCAATTTTACAATATGCAAAAGGAAGATTGTAACAGAACCCATCTTAGAGAATTGGTGAGAATTAAATGAGGTGATACACAAACACACACACACACCATTTAGAAGATCTAGTAGAATGAACTGTGTTAGTTGTGATTATCCCTGTGCTCCAGAACTCTAGAGGATAGAGGATATCAAAAGAAGAGAACTAGGCACCATTTGGTTATATTGGGTTTTGAACTACCCTAGGTACATATCTTTCTTGTCCCTTTCAGGTAATTCTCATTACTTTTTCCAAAGTACCTTTAGATCCAGCCTTTAAATCTGTGCTTCTTTTGCTCAGACCTCTATTTCTTTCACTTACTCCCATTGACCAACAGCAAGCTGCTATTTGGCTTGTTTTCTATCAAGATATCAACAGCCTATTTCTAGAGACCAGAAGTTAATCTCCACAGAAAGTCATCAAGAGCTATGATTAAACGGATGCCAGAAGATTATTAAACCAGGACTCTGTTCTCCTGAGCTTTTCGCTTAAGAATATTACTCAGTCAGCCCTGACCTCTGCCCAGCCCTCATTCACTTTATGATAAGGGAATTTAGGATGTACATTTCAGCTCTTCTGATTCCCAGCTACCATCTTCCAGTTTTAAGGGAAATTGTAAAATCATATCTCCAAGTGTGTAAGAGCAGATTCCATTTATAGAACTTGAAATCATGTACGATTCTGTCTTAAGTACTTTACTAATTTAATCTTACTTAATCCTTGCAATAACCCTGTGAGATAGCTACTATTATTATTTCCATCTTATAGATGAGAAAACTGTGGGCTAAAGAACTTGCCCAATACCACAGACCTAGGAAGTCGTGGAGCTGAGGCTTGGTCCCCTTTTCTCTGACTTAAGAGCCCCTGTTTTTGTTAACCACTGAACATCCTGCTTTTCCAAGATTTGTTGAAGATTGCCTTTTTCATACTCTTTCTTAGAATTCCTTCAAACAGTTCTGAAGATATCATCTGTTTTCTTCTATCTTTCCTTTGGCGCTTCCTCTTTCTCCTTTTCCAACTTTTTCTGCCCTCCTCTTCCTCCTTTTTCTCCACTTTCTTCTCCACCTTATCATTTTCTGCTTCCTCAGGCAAAAATAATGCTAATATATGATAAAAATGTTAAGCATTATAAAGAAAAAATATTTTGGAAATGGAGGGGGTAGATTCTGAGCTGGGTCTCAAAGGTTGGGTTGCATTTGGATGCATGAAAAGTCCATGCAGATCATTCCAGAAAGAAGGAATGGTATGAATGCAGGTGTCATACAGACATAAAATATGGGAAGGTGGGATCCAGCATTTTGGTTTAGATGAAATGAAGGGTGACTGAGGGAAATTATGAGGAACTAGACTTTGGATGATAAAGTGGGGCAGGATTGAGGAGAGTTTCATATATCAGTGTGAGGGGGTTGAACTCAGCATTGTAGGTTATGGGGAGCCATGAGATATTTTTGAGCATAGGAGTAACAGTATCAGAGAATTGTCTTTCAAGAAAAATTATATTCTGGCAGCATATAAAATGAATTATAGGAAAAGGAGATTGGAGGCAAAGTGGTAGTTTGGCCATTGTTGTCAGACTTGGTTTCTGCCAAAACTCAACTGAAGGATGACATTCACATCCATACAGGCCAAGGATGTAACTTGGAGAATGTACAATCCTCATTTCAAAAGCTGGAACTTCACCCTTTTCTCTACTCTCAATAAAGTATACAGATAGGGAGGCAAGTGAGTTAGAATCCTACTATTATGGAAATGGACTTAGATTTGTCTCTAATTTATTTTGAACTAAATTGTGTCCAAATTTTGCCTTTATTAATATTAACCAATTTCTTGAAATTCATCTCATTACTCTTTTTATCATAGAAGAATGCCAAAGTCTCTTGTCAAAACATCATGGTTAAATGCCACTGGTGTCCTTTAGGGTCATGGTAGTAGGAAAAAAAAGAGGCGATGGATAGGAGAGAAATTTTAGAAATAGAATTAAAAAGAGCTGGCAGCTTATTACATTTGGGAAGAAAAAAGAAACTTCAGGAAGGGATTCAAACTGAGGTAACTGGGTGGATGATAGCACCAGTGAGGAGTTAGGAAAACAAAATTGGAAGGTTTACAAGGGAAACTTTGAGTCCAGTTTTGACAAATGATCTGTTAAGTTAATCAGACATATACTGCATCTAAAAAGTAAGTGCAGCAAGTATACACTGACGATTTAAATAAGCTTGCCCTCCTTCACCATAAGGTCCCTCATGTTTCCTTTACTAGAAGAAACGAGTGAAGTCTTTAGTGGGATGTACTTAAGGAGCACATTTTAAACAAGAATATTGAATGAGTTAAGAGAAAAGTAAGTGGTGATACTCAAGGGGGCATAGAGTATACAAATAAAGTTGCCTATACCTAAAATGTAGAATAAAGAATCACCATTATCCTTGGGAATATAAATAGTGACTGCTTAGACCAAAGACAGATCATAGCTAACAAAAGAAAAAAATACTACAGTGCAGTTTGTTTTATAGTATCATAAATTTTAAAATGTCTTTATCCTCTAAGTCTTAAAGATAAAGCAGTGCAGAATGGATATGTGGTGTAGTGGAAAGAGGCAGAACAACTGATTTGAGCCCTTTCTGCAATTTATTAGACATATAATTTTAGATGAACTTATTCAGTATATCTGAGCCTTGTGGATGGCTATTATTGTTGATGTTTAAGCAATTATGGTGAGTCAGGTTCATCTTTGCATATTTCAGTTAATATACCTTACATGCGTGCTCTTGAAGGAGACAAGGCATGTCTTTATCCCCTAGATGATATTTAGTTTATTGTCATTTCTGTAAATATTAAACATGCATTTAGATGTAAAATTATAGACCTTTTTGCACCTCAGATAAACTACAATATTTGTTACTTCCACTAGCCTTGTCAGAAATCTTCAATCATCCTTCTTCATTTCTTGTAGGAATAGGTTTCACTGTTGTCCAGTCCCTTTAAGATACCTGAAGTGAAAGGCCTGTTTCATATAAACATCACTCTATTGGATTCCATCCCACTTTTAGTCTCAGAGACAGTTAGGTGGTGATGGAGAAGTGGTGTAAACTGTCTCGCAAGTGTCCCTGACTATGTAAAATGAGAGGGGCTGGTCACATACAGAAGAGCAGTTGAAAAGGGAATCCAGGGGCCTGCCCAGGGGCGCCGCGGTTAAGTGCTCATGTTCCGCTCCAGCAGCCCAGGGTTCGCCGGTTCGGATGCCGGGTGCGGACATGGCACCGCTTGGCAAGCCATGCTGTGGTGGGCATCCCACATATAAAGTAGAGGAAGATGGGCACAGATGTTAGCTCAGGGCCAGTGTTCCTCAGCACAAAGGGGAGGATTGGCAGCAGTTAGCTCAGCGCTAATCTTCCTCAAAAAAAAAAAAAAAAAAATAGGGAATCCATCCAAATCCATCCAAGTCTGAGGGCCAAGAAAAGGGATCCTGTTCGAGAAGTCACAGCCTGGAAAGATTACCCCCTATGGCAAAAAGACTAGAAGAGAGCATGGCTCAGTTGGCACAGCTCCCATGCAGCATCCTGGCTTTGACAACAGCCATCAGCCAAGGCTTTTCCCAACTCCAGCTAGATCTGGAGGTCATCTCCTCACCATTCCCACTCCACCTGTAATCACCTCCCAGATCCAGGGCTCTGCTCCAGTAAAGTCACTGGGTGCTTAACTACTAGTAGGGCTTCCTTCTCTCTCTAGTCTCTTTCCAATTCCATTATCATGATGAAACTCCTTGCAGAGCTTCCCTTTGTCCCCCTGGTTTGACTTTCAACAGCTTGCATTGTAATTCAAAAGACTAAACTCCAGGCTCTATCTGCTTAATTTGTTTTTCCTTTTGGTTTCTTGGATGCAGTGGCAATGCTGGAAGTTCCTTTCATGAAAGTGAGGGAAAGAGACCACAAATATTAAAGATAATATTTCTTGATGCCTACAGATTTACAAATAACTCTTTACTCTTCCATTCCAATTCATTTCTAATTTGGTCTAATTCTGCCTCTCCAGCCACAACCTTCCACCAATCCCTTTTCTCCAGTGAAATGGCATATCTTTCTGGAATATATTAGATACTTATTGTCTCCATACCTGTTCGTTTGGGTGTGTTCCCCTGTCCTCCAATTGGTTAAGTCTCCTTTATCTCAGGCTGCTGAAATTCTCCCATCTATTTTTCAGTGCCCTTTTAGTGGTACCTCCTTGATGAAACCCTGCCTCACTTTATAAGCTGTGTCCTTTGCTGAATCTCATTGGCTTTTCCTAACTCTCCTTTGACCTAGTGTCTTTATAGTTTCTGTGTATTTCTCTTAACATTCTTACTAGTTTGTAAACTCCCTAAGGGATGGGGCAGTATCTTATATTTCACAGTATTTTACAGATCTTATATTATTTTTCATAATACCTCTATTTAGGAAAGGTTGAATTGAAAAACTTTCAGAAAATACCTAAATCATTAGGCCATGCTGAAGTGAGTAAGCTTTATATTATTTTAGAAATGTGGTAACAAAAATAAACGTAACCTTTTCCACCTAGTTACTTTCAGCTCTATACCCAGAGACATTCTCTGTCACTCTATTATTGTTGGGATTGTGATGCCAATGATGCTAATTCTTGTACAAATATATTCACAGTTGCTGAATTTTATTGAGCATTTTATTTGTGCCAGGCACTGTATTAAGTATTTTTAAATAAACAATAATTTTGTAAGCACTGAATTTGTAGTTTATCTTGAATTACTAGATGAGTTTTATTACCATCAGAACCCATATATTTTAGAAGGAAGCAAAATAATGATCACTTTCAGGCAAACTCAAAATCTGAAAAGGAAGACTAAATTGCTATTGATTAAACATTCAGTGCATTTTCCTAATGTTTCTCTTATGTTTTTCGGTTGCCTAAGCAACTAGGTAGATGAAATCAAGTATGACAGTTAGATCTTTCTTCTGTAAACAAGATGTTTTTTCATATAATTTTCCCAATTATTCTCTTTCCCAATTTGGTAGAGTAGATTTCTTATGATTATTTTCCTTAGCCTTCCTGATCAAATTAAAGAGACTCTATATCCTCCTTATATAGGGGCTTGTTAATTGTACTACATCAACATCATCCAACTTTTCAGGAGGCACACTGCATTGCTATGAGCCTGTTGAGAGTGGAATCTTGCATATCTTTGTATGTCTAGTATTTGACTTAGTGGGTACCACATAGCAGGTACCAAACAACTGTTGAATGAGTTATTGAATGGATAAAAAAATGTTTCTGTATTTCACCTTGCGGCACCTGATTTTTTAAGCTGGTAATAATGAACTTCCGTAGTGGCAGAGATTACTCCATTACTCCAAGAACATTCATAGGACACTGTCCAGCTTTAGCTTAAAGAACTTTTTACCTTCTTTTCTGTCTCTGGGAATAAACATTGTTATTTTAGATGGATTTTACACCTATTTACAATAGATGGAATTCATCTTGTTACTCACATAGACAAATAAGTAATTAACACACTGACTCACACCACCTTGCAATTTTAGGACTTATTCTTGCTGTGCTCCTAGGAATGCACTGTCAAAATACAGATTCAGCAAGATCTTTTGGCAACCAGTTTGAAGACGTTTCCAATTTTGGACACTTTGTTCAGAAGAGAAAAATGAAACATCGTATGTTAATTTTGGCCAATCTTAACTGAAACCCACTGGCTTTGGGTTAAACCTGAGTTGGGGGAATGATCTAATAAAAGAGAATCTTCGAAATCTAAGCTGTTTGAGCCTTGCTGAAGGTTAGAAGGCCTACACACAAGAAATATTTGTACCACTCCATACCTTATTGAGATCTAATTTGTCTATAGAAATAGAGAAGATAAGCCAAACAGAGTGATGCTACCCCAGTCTGGCACTCTATATGGCTTAGTTCTCTTGTATATGGGTCATATGACTAGTTCTGGGCAATAGATATCAATAGATAGATATTACAAAAGTGATATGTGTCATACCTGGACCAGAACATATCAATGCATCTTCCCTCCAGTATGTTCTTCCCCTCACACAGAGATCAAGGAGGCCTCATGTTCCAGAGGATGTTGCTACAAAGTGTGGAGTCTGTTAGTCTAGATCGCTGAATGACTATGTAAAGCAGAGAGCCCCACTGACCTGCAATGATGTAGCATGAGAAATTAGTAAGCTTAGTTTTATTAAGCTACTGAGATTTCAGGGTCACTGTATTCTTACAACAAGCCTAACCTATCCTGACTAATACAGAGGGAAAGAGGATGAGAATTAACATTTATTGAGCACCCACTGTGTGCCTACACTGTCCTAGGACCTTCATATGGTCTGTTGTTTCTGTCGTTTTATTTATTTCTCACAAAGCTTCTGTGAGGTAATTTATTATAATCTCCGTTTTACTGATGAGTAAATTGAGGCTCTGAAACTTGATAACCTCATGCATAGTAAAAGGTAGAGATGATCTGTCAATAAATTTTTGTGTGAGTCTCAACCCTATCCTGGTTCAGTAACATCATGTTGACTTCCATTAGTATGTACTTGCTTACTCTTAAGGCCGTTAGAAGTTTTGAGCAACCACAAGTGATGCTCTTGTGCCACAGCCTACGAATTCTCTTTATTCTTAAGGAGGGATCCAGGGCAGCGGGGTGTGGTATAGGTATAGGGTGTCACCTAAAATGAGAACCAAATATCTTGAAAGCGTAAGTAAGTGATAATTCTGTGGTCCACATTAAGATCCTTTGGGCTAATAAATTGCTTTCAAAAGAATCCAGCGCAATTATCAAAGTTAGAATTAAAGATACTAAGGCCAGAGCCAAAAGACAGTCAAGTTTAGGGGTACCAAAGGGCACTGAAAAATGCAGAGGCAAAATGATATGGACATCTATGTTCACAATTACTTCCACTCTGCCTCTTCTGTTTTAAAGCAGAAATATTACAGACCTGCCTTCTGGCAGCCGTACATATTAGCTACTTATTCAAGAAAAATTCGTATTGATTAGGTCAATGACCACAGAGTCAGGGTAAGCCATTTTGGAATGAGTTAAGCATATTTGTGTCATAATGCATATTCAATTATCATCCTTTAGAGTTATTTGAGTGTTTCTTACAAATTATTGCATATGACTCACTTTGGCTCCATAGGAATTATGTTATTTAGTCTCATTATTGGGTATTGTTCATTCTTGCTAATGAACAAAATGAAAAATGGAAATATTATGTATTCAAAGTATATCAAATTAAGTACCATACTGAGAGGGTGAATAGGGACATGTTTACCAGATCATTGCATATAGGAGGCTCTTTTAGATGAATAATAAACATCAAATCAAATTCTTTACAGTATATAGCAACCTCTGGACTTGGAGTGAGAATACCTGTGTTGAAATTATGGCTCCATGTAAGCTGGACAATCACATTACTTAACTGAGCCACGTATTTCTTATCTATAAACTGAATTAGATTAAATTTACCTTACATGGTCACCATGAGATTTATAGAATAGAATGTGTATAAAAGCACATGTGATCTGGTGCATTATGGATACACAATAAAGTGTTAGAGACTTAGTTTACCCTTTAAAATACTTGGAATGTATTACCCCAGTTGGTTATTCAAGTTTAAACCATCAATGACTATTGTTGACTCTTACTAAACAGGTATGGACATAGTTTAGATGTGTCAGAAGGAGCCACGTGCCATCAAAGAATCTTTCCAAAGGAAGGAATTACCTTGGTGAACTCATCAAGCCCCAGGGTCAGGCTTTTGTTTTGCAAGCTCAAAAACTCTAACTTGGCAGGGTCCCAGAGTTAATCAAACTCAGGGATACTGATTCATATTAGCAAAGCTCATAAGACACTGATGGAGATGAATAGATACTTATTAGAGCTTATTAATTTTAATGAGAAAAAGTCTCTAAGCTGACTAAATGCTCACGTACTCTAACCAGTTCATTATCCCTTGGTATGTAAATTATGAGGGGGAGACAAATGATAACCTGAAATTTACATGTGTCTGAGTAGGCTAGGCTATGCTGGGACAGGCAACCACAAAACCTTAGTGTCTTTAAATACTATAGCTCAATTATCTCTCAAACTGCGTGTTCCATAACGGCAAGTGGTGGGATATTTGGCTCTAAGCATCCTTACTCAGGAACCCAGGATGACAGAGGCTTCACTTCATGGAGCTGCTTCAGCAAGGGAGAAGAAATGATGAAGGATCTTGCACTGGCTTTAACAATCTTCCACCAAGAAATGACACGTATCCCTGACAATGAAATGACACTTTTCATTGCCCAAGTAAATCAAATTGCTATACCTAAGTTTGAAAATGCAAAGTGCCATCATCCCATAGATAGTAGAGGGGAACTGGATATTGGCACGTACACTTGATAAAGGAAGTTAAGTAGATCAAAGGTAAGATTTCATTGTAAGTTTTGAATGTCTAATGCCCTCATGATCTGAAGCCTGGTGTCCTTCTGGCCACATAAAGGTATAATTGCCAGATGCCTACACTCTCATAAAGTTCTATTGGCAGAGCATCTTCCCCCTGCAATACAACTAAGATGGGCACAGCTAAACCTTGCCTCAATGACTCTGTTTCCACCTTGCCAGCTGACCTACCCTCCTCTGCATAGATATATTCTTTATTTATACCCATTAATTCACTCAATTAGATGACAGTTAGGTCTTGGTGATCTGAGCGCCCTCCAGTCTCTCTCAGGTAACTTACATATCTACATCGATTAAATCTTAATTACATAAGCTAACTCTGAGGATAACCTTATTTTCCTCATTTCGCAGTTCAGGGGTACCTAATTGCTCCTTCTCCCCTCCCTCTCCCACAACGTACTACCTACAGATTCAAAACGGTTTTTAAATAACTTCATAATGATACATCTGTTTCAGATTGTTGGAAAGTAGTTAAGAATATTTCGTTAGGGGTAATCAGGTCTTCTTCTTACTTAACATGTGCTTTCCCATTCTCTTAATTGTGTTGGAACAACTGTGCAGAAAGTAATTCCAGCCTCCTTAGTTGTCCAGAGTGAGTTGCATTCTGCTCATTGAGACTAAATATAAGTGTGGTTTAATTGTAATCTAACAATCACATGCTGATCTCACATTTTAAATAAGTATCCCTTAATGAATAATGACCTGTAGATTAGCAAAAACTCCTATACTTGTACCCAAATCCTCTGAGTCCAAAAATTTGATGACTTTTAGATTGAATACTTTTTTGTCTGCATGAGTTTATTATATATTCCCTGTCTTAACCTTTGAACAGTTCTGCATTTGACAACTATAGTCAATTTTTTTCTCTTCTGCTACAATATTTTAGTAGTTTCCTCAAGACAGAAGAACAATGTATTCATTTAGTTTTTTGTTACCTCTTGTTCATTTATTGTTCATTTATTCCATTCTTCTTCATACATTCAGCAGACTTTAGAACACCTACTGTGTTCAAAGCTGTCAACTTTGGGAAGCAAGATGAAGAATAAGATAATATTGCCCTAAAAGGACTTCATTTGGGGGAAGAGACAGAAAAACAGAGGCCCATTAGCTAGAAGCAGTGAATGAAAGCAAGAAGGGGAAAAATGCTTTGTGTGTGCTAAAATTCCGAATGAGCCAACTTCAGGGCTTTATAATACTTAAGCGTCCTCTTAGATTTATTCTTCCAAATTTACAAAGCACTTTATCATAGATGATCTCACATAATCCTCTCAACATTTCTGTGGGAGGTGGTGTTACTCCCTTTTACAGATGAGGCAATACAAGGTTATTGCAGTTAAGCAGTTTGCTCAAGGTTTCGTTATCATCAACTGACATAACCCACATTTTCTAAAATATTCTCATACTCTAGGCTTATTTTAAGCTCTGCGCCTATGGCTTATTTGATCATAGATCCCCAAGTAGTCCTTTGGCCTGGCTCCATTGGCACTACAAGTTATAGACTATCAAGATGTTCTGCTTTGGTGAAAGTTCATTTTCCTGAGGCTATATTATAAGAAATAAGGTACATGATAGGAACCAACACTTGTTTGGAAGTATTTGCTTTCAAAAATTGTCATCTGGGTTACATATGTCCTTATCCTTTTTGTTTATTTATCTTTTAAGGAACGTGGTTTTATTTTGTTTGCAATCCTCTTTCCAGAAGAATAGGTAGCTTTTTATTATCTACATAAATGTAGTTCTCCATGTTTCATTGTTCAGCTTATAGAGAAAAATTGGAAGAATGCTGGAAATTAGTTTCTTTTATAAGTAAAGGTGAAGAAAAATAAAAATATACGTAATGGAAGACAGAAGTTTGCTTAAGTTAAAAAGATTGAGGTAAAGATAGCAGAGAAGAAGGCTTCTGGACACTCCCATAAAACTTCAGGGATAGGACTTTGATGAGTCTGTCAAAGTTTCTGTCTTACCCTGAGTTTTATAAGAACAATTCAATAAACTTGTTTTGAGTGCTATGCAACCCCACACTGCATTACACAACGAAGTTACAGTAAGACATGCTCCTGGCTCTCAAAGACCTTGCATTTCATTGAGGGAAAACAGAACAATAGGCAATTCCAATACAATAGAGAAAATGCTTGAACTATAACGTGTTTTGTGAGCAAAGGGCACAGAGCTGGGAATAGAAGAGTGGGCTAAAGTTTAGGAATAGGTTGGGGGACAATGTGAGAAGGCTCTCACAGGAAGTCACTTCTGAGCAAGCGCTTAAAGACTGACCAAGGGTTAGCCAGTAAAAACAAGAGCAAAGAAAATTGTGGGTACAAGTATGTTCACTACTTGTCAATTGACTAATTCTATACATGGCACTATTGATGGCCTTTAGCATAAATTACCTCACACAATTCTCTCCTCTACTCTACGACATAAATACTATTTTCAAAAACAAGACAAGAGAGAAGCTTGTGCAATTTGCCTCAGAAGGACAGAGAACTCTAGGAAGGAAGCCTCTGGGTGAAAGAAGGCCCAATAAAATAGATATAATGATGCACAGATTAAAAATAATTGGGAACAAGGCAAGAAAAATGTGCTATAGTGTTTTTAAATAATTGAAGTTAAGAAAAGACATAGGAGAAGAAAAAAAGCAATTAGAAACTCAAGAAATTGTAAAATTCCAATGACAGTCAAAATATTAATATAACAGGTATTATTTATTGTGTTAGCCATATTTCAGTCCTTGTTTTATGTGGTTTCACGTGTCATCTCTCTTTTAATCCTCAAAACAATCCTATGAGGAAATTCTTATTATCCTTATTTATATATGAGGATACTGAAGAGCAAAGAGGTTAGGTGAGTATTTCAGTGACACAGTAAGAAGCAAAGCTGAGTTTTGAACCCAGATATGCTGACTCCAGAGCCCAGGTACTTAATCGCTATTCCTTTGAACCTCCTGGAGACCAGTAATGAGATAGCACAGTCTGTAGCTTTCTTATGTAATATTAAACTTTAGTTATATCTTCCTGAGACTGGACTCTATTTTTTTATGAGGGAATTACAGAGAGGCCCTGCTCTTCTTATCTGATTTGGGAAGCACATTTTCCTTTAAGTAAAGATGGCTCATCTCATCTACTGCCTTTTTCACTGGAGTAACTCTCAGGAAGTAGACAACCTTATCCCCAAAACATGGAAGTTTATCACAGCTCCTTACATACTGACAGCTTTCACCAACTGTAGAGCAAAAGTCACTTACTTTTCTGCTTTCGTAGATAAAACAAAGAAGCATAATGATAGCTGGAGTCATGGGTATAGGAAATAACTTAAAGACTTTAGGGTTTTAATGATTTTAAAAAGAAATTAAAATCATAGATTCCCATATTGCTATGAAGTTGTTAAAGAGTGTAATGAAGGCTCATTTAAAATCATTTTCATTCTGTGCAGTGTGTCCATGAAATAACATATAAGACAGGAAGAGTGTAAGCAAAACATCTCTTCAGAGTCTGAGCTCTTCATGAAATATACATATTTAAGAAACAAGGGAAATGAAGTTACAAGATCCTAGTACAGAAATGAGAAAAGAAGGATACATTATAACAGCAAACTGCTATTTTTGTCCCTTAAGTGCCAACAGACTTGCTTCTCCCTCAAGATAAATAACCGTTTCTCTTTATGGCAATTATGGCACAGAACTTTCATTTGATTATAATTTTAGTAGGTTGAGTGGTCATTATGTGGATGCATTTAAACTGTGCTTTCTCTTCTATCATATTGAAGTTCCACAGTCATTTGTAAATTTTAAATTTTCCATTGGTATCAATTAAAAATGTTTTTTTCTACCACCTCTCTTTGGTTAATGTATGTTCCCTGTATGTTCTCTTTGTGTGTGTTCCACTTTTTTACCATAATATATAGCACCTATTTAAGTCTAGTTTGAATTTGTAAGGCATTATGGTTCAGAAAAAATTAAGGACAAATTATCAATCTGTTCGACTAGGAATTTCTCATAGGAAGAAACTATATTGTCTTCAGGTTTTATTTCCAGGAGTTAGTAAGCCCCCAAAACATATATTTAAGGCATAAAGGAATTAATTGCTTGGTAATAAAGGTGACTTATTGAATTGAACTGTACACAAACAATAGTGAGATAGAATCAAGGGAAGAATAAGTCCACATTAGGAAAGATAAGCCCAGAGAGATCCTTAATGTCACCATCTGAGGATTCATTTCGGCATCTTTTCTCTCAAACCTGTGAGAAGTAGTTTGTGCTAATTAAGAGTATTCATCTAGTTTTGCTGGTGGTGAAAAAACCCCTTTCTAAGAACAATCTCAAGTTTTGTTGTGTTCCTAAAATATTGATGAAGGGCCAAGAGCACATGGCGGTAACGGGCATTTGAGGGTGTTTGGGGCTTAGAAACATATCAGTCATTGTTGAAGGAGACACTTTTTCTTCTTAGGAGCAAACTTTAAATAAGATTTTCCAGCAAGATTGTCCTTTTATGTATCATGATCTTATTTCTTAGAAGTATAATAAATAAAAAGAGTAGCAGTTCACCAGGGTGCAAAGAATTCAACAACCATGTCTATTAAAGCTCTTCATTTGAATTGCCAAGACATCTAAGCCAGTTACTCAGATTTTATTAAAATGCAAAAAAGATACCTTTATACAAATCACCTTTTATAGTTTAAGAGCAAAGTGCAGATCTGGGCTCAAATTTAGCCTGGCCTTGTACTAGCTGACAAGCCTTAGTCCCTTTTGAGTCTTTGCATTGAGAAAAAGGATGCAATCATATAATTGTGTTTTTAAAGGCAATTCTTTCTAATTAGGGCACTAACCCTGGTTCTGTAAGAGTTCGAATAGGTCACTTAACTCCTCTATATGGTTTCCTTCTATTATTAAAATTAGATTACTCTCTTCTAAGTCAAAGTTCCACTCTTAAAGATTTATCCTAAGGTAAACTATGCAGAGATTCATGCATAAAGGTATTCATATGCAGTGTTGTTTACACTAGAAAAGAAAATTAAAAACACCTGGCTATCTATCAATAGGGAGTTGGTTGAATTATTGTACAGTTGTACATTAGAATTATATGCCACCAATAAAAATGTTGATAAATATATTTTAATTAATATACATTGTCATATGGAGAAAAAGCAGATTATAAAGAAAAATGTATAGCATGATTTTATTTTTTAAAACGGAATATATCTGAACAATATGGTTGAAAAATAATTGTTTATTGTATGCTATGTTCCAAATACTATTGTATTTTACATGTATCATCTCATTTCATTTATATAATAACTCCCACAGGCATTGCAATTAATATCATTTTTACCATTTTTATGTAAAAAAAGCCTGAAGCACTGGGATGTTAAATAACTTGGCCAAAGACACGTAGTCAATGGTTGCAGTCCTTGAACCTGAGTGCATATTCTTTACCACTGTGCTATTCTTTACCACTGCCTCCTAAAAAAATCTATAATAGTGAACAATACAATATTAATAGTCGCCATCTATTAACCTCTTTTATTGAGTACATGGAGATGGCACATTACTCAAGAGCATGGGCTCTGGATCCTGCCTCTGTCACTTGCTAGCTGTGTGACTTTGAAGTTCCTTAGCCTCTCTGGGTCTCAGTTTTCTCATGTAAATCAGGATTAACAATGGTTTATAGTTTCTATGAAGATTAGACAAGTTAATAAACGTAAAATATTTAAAACGGTACCTGGGACATGAAATATTTTTTAATTGTTAACTGCTACTAAATCTGCCACGGGGCCAAGAAGGGGTAGAATCAGAATTTGAAACTTGGTTTAACTCCAGCATATATTCTTACATCTCTATTCTGATTCTTCTAGACAAGTATCCCTACCTAGCACTGCAATACTCATATTCTCCCGAGATTACAAATGAGTTAATTCACCTTTAATTTCTCCCCACTGAAGGGCTAGAGAATATTGTTTGAATAGGCTTTCGTGTGGAATAAAACAAACAAAACAAAACAGCCTTATGTATTTACACTCTAATCCCTCGAGATTTTACAGTACTTTACTCTGAGTTATTTGTAGAGCTTTCTCATCCTAGGAATATTGTTCTCAAAGGTTTTGTGGGGGAGTTTCCATCATTTAGAAAAAAAGGACAAAAAATGTATTTGGTCACTAAAAGTTATGATCCTCCTCAGACTATGATTAGAAGCCTACATTATTTTTATATTGGGCTTTTTTTCTTCATTCAACAAATATTTATTGTGTCCACTATGCTTTACGCCTGCTTCTATGGTCTGTCTGCTAGTATTTCCTGTTCTCTGCCCAAAGATGACTGTGTTAGTTATCTACTCTGCATGAGAAATTACCTGAAATCTTAGTGGCTTGAAACAATGTCACTCATGGATTTTATCTTCTGTGGCCAGGAATTTAGATAGGATACAGCAAGGGTGAGATGTCTGTGGTCCATATATCAGGGGTCTCATCTGGAAAACTCAAAGGGGCTGGAACCATCTGAAGACTCATTTACTCAGAGGTTTGGTAGTAGATTCTGGCTCTCTGCTGACTTCTTAACTGCGCCTGTAGTCTGGAACATCTATACTTGGCCTCACCGTGTGGCCTGGATTTCCTCACAACATAAACAATAAGTTCCAAAGGCTAGCATCCCAAGGGAGAAAGCCAGGCAGAAGCCGTATCCTTTTTATGATCTAGCCTTAGAAATCACATAGCATCACTTTTACTTTGTTTTTCTTTATTAAGGTAACGTGTGTAAACTCTAAAATTCTTTATACGTGTTGTTACTGGCATTCACTATGGTCGAATGCCAAGACTTTCAGTGTTTATGTATAATTCTCAACTCTTTAACTTCTCTAAGTTTGGGTTTTCTTCTCCATAAAATGAGGATGGTGATAATAATTACAGCATGGATAATAACTACATTAAAATGATGATTAAAAGAGAAAAACTATGAAACCCTTGTTTAAAAAAATGCAATGTATTTTATGTGTTTATTTCCTTTTATAGGTTTTAAAACCTTTCCAGGAACCTGTATTCTACAGAAATAATTTCTATATGTGCCATATCATGGTCAGCATACAATTCATTTGGGGGCATGTTAGAATCAGAGAGATGTGGATTTGAACTCTTGCTCTTTACTAGCTATGCGATTTGGACAAATTTCCTAACCTCCCTGAATACAAAGTATTCATAGATGAAATAAGAAATATCTATTCTCAGAGCTTAGGTAATATCAACCAATAAATAATTTTAGTTTTTGTAATTTGAAGTAAAGGGCACACAAAGAATGACATGACTGATGTAATCAGTAGTTGTGACACTGGAGGTGACTTGTGGAACATCAGTGTAGGGACATATGCAATCTGACTTAAACAGAGAAACTGCTGGCTCATAAGGCAGCTTTTTGCAAAATGGAAAAATATGACCTTCTCTTGGAGATCATGCCAAGGCATACAGCTTGGGGACAAGAGTGCGAGCTGGATTTCAGTCCTCACTTACCCTCAGGTGGTTTCCTTTGGCCTCAGAATAGCTTGCACAACCATATATTGTGGCCCAGTGCCTTCTAATTTCATGCTGTTTGTTTGTGGGAGAGCTCCTTATAACCAAAGTTAAATGCAATCATGTGCTGTAAACAGGCTTTAAAAGAAAAAAGGCTCTGATTTGCAGCATTTGCTGATATCCTTGGTGTAAGTACTTCCACCATGGCTGATTTCAAGCTACCAACATTTTAACAACTAGCTCACAACACAATTGTGTCTCACTCGCCTGTAGGAGCTGGCTCAAGCACACCCATTAGCAAAGAGTGAAATTTGAGCAGGTGCCAGAAACCAGCCCTGAGACCTCATAATTTCCTTTAGACACAAAGCATCCACTGAGCAGTTCCCATGGTAAAACAGAAAGGCTTCCGGAGCTGTGGGCAGTTTCATAGGAGACATGCCCTTTCCCCCTCTAGATTCTCTCTATTTGACCAGGAAAAAAATATTAATATTTCTTCCCAAACTCTTAGTGATACTTTATAGAAGACAAGTAGAAACATTTTGGAACATCACATTTCAGGAAAGAAACGTGTGCTATAATTATTTTTAAAAATGAGATATACTTCTGCAAGATGCTTTGGGAGGAGAGGAGACAGGAGATGATGTCACATGTCTTGTATTGGAGAGAAGCCAGGCTATGCCAGCCAAGTAAAAAATAACCTTTTGGTTACAACTTGTTAGAGCTCAACGTGCCCTCTCAGCTCATGCTTCTACTTTTTGGTCACATCTAGCAGATTTAATGGTTATAGCAAATGTCATTTTTTCATTTGTCATCAGAAATGAAAGTTAAACTGTAATCAAAGACTTGGCTGTTGGATTGTTTTTAACTTTATTTCTGGTTTTGGTTTTGTATTGTATTGCAAAGGGGGTAGAAGAATTTAGACAAAAGCACTTTTCAATAGGGGGAAGTTCTCAGTTAGCAGGCTAATGTGACCTCCCATTTTTTTAAATTGAAGTATAATTGATGTTAACATTATATTAGTTTCAGGTGTATTGTGTGACCTCCCTTTGATTCAATTACAATCACTTGAATTCAACAAATATAAATAGGACATGGCCCCACCCCTCAGGAAGACTACGGTTTAGAAGTTAGACTCAGACAATTTCATATAGCAAAGAAATAGTACTGCTGCTACTGGGAATGGTAGTAGTAATAGAAGCAGCAGCTAGTAGAAGACCTAGGTTTGTATTCAGAGCCTGCTACCTACTGGCTATGTGAACTTGGACAACTTACTTGATTCCTCTGAGCCTGTTGCCTCATCTATAGAAAAAGAATTCTACCTCATAGGATAAAAGGAATATATGTCAAGTTCTGAGTATCCTATCTGACACAGAGTAGGAGTAAAATAAATGGTATCTACAATTATTAATAGTATCATCATCAAAGCATTGTTGTGACAATTAAATTAGATAACATCTCTTTAAGAGCATTCAAGAATTATTTAATGCACACCTACTAGGGGTTGGCTGCATCTGTAAATTGGGCCACATATTGACTGCAACAATGAAGGAACACATATGTGTTCCTTCCACCACACTGGCACTCCTTATAGGAAGGAAATGGCTTTAATACAGCAGTGCCAAAGTCGATGGGGGGTTCAGAGCAAGAGGAGATCCCGCTTGATGTGAAGGATCAGAAATGGAGTTTTAAGAAAGGTAGCATTGAGAGGAGCACTAAAGAATGGAAAAGAAGGGATTGAGAGTCTTACCCCAAGCAGAAATTACTAATTGCACAAAGGCACGCCTATCACCACAGGATATCATGAATAGGAGGATGAACTACTTCTGCCACTTTTCTCAGAGACACAGTTGAAAGTCTACAGCTCACCAACAGTGGATCAGGTAAACGAATTTTAGCTAGACTTAAAGATCAGCATTTTAATCAGTATTTGGAAAAATAACTGATTTTAAGGTATAAATATTGGGGATGTTTGGAGGAGCAATCGGTTTAGAAAATTATGTAATTTCAGGTATCAACAGATTCCTTCTTTTACCCCTTCTTGAAGTATTTAGTACCATTTCTTCAAAATGTAAAGGGGACAGGGAAACCACTTGATTTTCAGTTTGTTTTGCAAAGCCTCTTTGAAAGCATGTCTGGCTGGATATGCTAGTTTTTTTTTTCAATTACCCTTGGAGAAAATGACTATAGACTACTTCCAATAGAGTAATCCTCACTCGCTCTTCTCTGCTCATTTGACATTACCTGGTAAGCGTGATATGTCATCCTCTATGTCTTGCCTATTTATTGTGCACTTTCTGTCAATGACGTCCAGTAGGCTATTCAGAGTATACACTGAGTCTCTGTTAGGGTGATTTGCCTTCCTCAGGTACAATGTCTTATAAAAGAAGGGACAACTGTACACTTTCCTCCAGAAAACTTTGTGCTCATTTGTGGAACCATCTCATTATATCAAGAGATAGAAAGGCTGTTAGATTCACTTAGGTTATTTTTAAGTGAGTCAGTCTTTAGTGGCCTCAAAATGAGGGCATTGTAATGCAATCCTAAAGGACAAAAGCTCACCAGAGCCATGACCTTAAAGAATAGCTCCTTTCATTGATGATAGTCCAGCGTTGCAGAACCAGCACTAAACTGGGAGTCAGAAGATAAAACTTAAAGCTTTAGTTCTGTCAAAAACTAGCATGAACTTTAGACAAGTCATATGACAACTCTGATATCTATCTCCCCATTTGTAAAGAGATTAGATTATATAAACTCTAAGGTCTTGCGGACCCTGGCACTACTGTCTCTCTAGGTCTGGGACATCTTCTGGGTTGCTTGAGGCACTTTACAGGTTGCAAACTTAAGTCTTGTGTTGCAGGAATAAGGTTTTGTGATACTTGAGTGAGTATCCCTAACGATAAAGATTTTAATGTGTAACAAAATCAAATGATGATCTCTGAAGTTAGCAGGAATTTGAGGATGAATAATAATGGGGAAGCATCAAGAAAATATATTTTTATTTTTTCAGTTGCTGGTATAGTCATATTCCCACAACCTGACCTTGATTGAATGTCCCCCAAATATCTTGTCAACACCTATTTTTCTGAGTGCTATTGAGCTGCGTGTCTGACACTTAAACCTACCTAGAAGCACAAAAATGGAAGGTGCTAAGAATGTCCCATTCTTGTCCTAACACTGCATAAATTAATAGCCTCTGAATTATCTGATTGTCCCTTCTTAGAATCTTCAGTTACTTAACCACTACCTACAGAATAAAGTCTAAAATCATCAATATACTGTAAAAAGCCCTTTCCAATCTGCCTTCTGGCAAGTTGCTCACACAACATTTCCACCATCCCTCTGCACACACTCCAGCCATCCTGAACTTCTTTTACTATTCAGTCTGCAGGTATTTGCTTGTGCGTGTAGTTACTTCTGCCAGGTAGTATGGTCCTTACCACTTACCCAAATGAATCCTTTATCTATAAGCATTGCACATGCCATCCCTTTTGCTGGAATGTTGTTCTTCACTTTTCATGCCCAGCAAACTTTTACTTAATTTCAAATCTCAATTTATTGACGTCTTCCCTAACTCTGAATTTCTTCCCAAGCATTTACCTCACTGAATGGCAATTATTCTCTTATGTCTTTCTCCCCTGTTAGACTGTGAACTCTTCGACAACAGGAATAAGCGCTTATTTATTTCTGGACTTTTTGTGCCTAACATGGCTGACACAGAGAAGATTCTTGTGACTATTTTGGTGAATAAATGGGCAAATGAAGTATACTTAAATGAGTATCCACTTTACTCTCACCTCTTCTTTGAAGCCCTTCTTGATTTACTGTCACCAATTCCCAGTCACCTCGCTTCTCAGTATTTCCATTTCACTCTTTTTTTTTTAAACTGTTTTTTCTTTTCTTTTCTTTTCTTTTTTTAAGATTGGCACCTGAGCTAACAATGGTTGCCAATCTTCTTCTTTTTTTTTTTTCCTGCTTTTTCTCCCCAAATCCCCACAGTACATAGTTGTATATTCTAGTTGTGGGTCCTTCTAGTTGTGGCATGTGGGATGCCGCCTCAGCATGGCCTGATGAGCGGTGCCATGTCCACACCCAGGATCCAAACCAACAAAACCCTGGGCTGTTGAAGCAAGCACATGAAATTAACCACTCGCCCATGGGGCTGGCCCCCCATTTCACTCTTATCTTTATGTATTTGTGTTCAAGTATGTTAGCCAACACTTGTATTTTATATAGTTCATTTCTTTTACTTTCAATAGGCCATATTTTCTTTATACTTTATCTCTTTTTCATACAGCCCTGTCCATGTTTAATAAAGCTGTAAAAATTTCAATATAAATGTTACTTGTTGTGTGTTCACGCCTTTTTATATTCATATTATCTATTTTGTCTATAATTAGATAGGAAGAGACAAAAAATCATTTTGCTACAGCAACATAGCAGAAGTACTGGATAAATATTTAATGATGGTCATGTTGATTCACTACAATATGCAGAATGAAAATAAAGCAATTGCCACCATCATGCAATGTAAATCTCCACTGTAAAGATTTGTTGCCACTGAAATAGCTCCCATATGATCTTACTTTTTTTCGGCTGAAGCTTTACGGTTTAAATGATTTCCTGAATTTTAACTTTAATTCCAAGGCCAATTAAGTAAGTCACTGGGTTTTGCTGTGCCATCAGCCTAATGTTTTTAGGATAGGAATGGATTGTCCCTGATCTTATGTTCAATCCCTGGGTCTAAAGGAATTTCTGTGGCATTACATACAAATGATTTATTGCCAGCCTTTTCTATTCCCACAATGTGTTTGTCCTCAAATCCACCCCTGCCCCTGGAAATTCTTGCCAGATTAATCTTCATAAACCTATTCTTCATCATCTCAGTCTACCAGGGTAAAAACATTCAATGTTGATCCATTGAAGGATGACTGATATATAGAAATAGTCATACCATGGTATGGTAAATATTATAGGGATAGGTACATTATTCATTCAAGATATGTTTATTTAGTCCTCATCTGTTGCCTCGTAATCTGCTAATTACTGGTGTATAGATTGGTTTGGTCCCTGCCTATGTGTTTGGGAGTACTCACAAGGGAAATGTCATATCAGTTGGCACTTGAAGGTGAAGTAGAAATTCACTACTTGATTCAAATTTCTTAGCAGTTCCTTACATCTGTGAATACATCTCTCTCTCCTTCACTCTCTCACATGCACTGTCTCTCTTTCTCCTCCAGAGCAAAATAGAATGGTTATGGAAGGCTAAATGGCAAGAATTTGAAATTGTAAAGCAAAATGGAATAACAAAGGAAAACCTGGAACTTGAACATGAGACTTTTAAGTTGTATATATTCTAAATCTTTAAGCACCTATTGGTAAATTTGATTTTTTTAACATAAGTAAATTTGGGAAACACAGTACTTTAAAGGAAGAGCTAAACTGCTAAAACATGTCTTGATTTAATCCCAGGACAAGGATCCAGTGATGAGCAAAATTGAAAGTGTTGAAAAGGCACTCATCTTAAACACTAACAGCAATTCTGGCTGCAGTGGGAATAAGGGAGTTAAAGGCAAAGATATAGGAATATGGTAATTGGAGTCTTCAATTGGTGTGTTAAATTAGTATAGCAGGGGTATGGATGTGGGAGGTTTGGTGTGTGGAGGGTATATGCACAGCGAGGATTATTGCTGTTCTTCACTTGGCTGAGTTTAAATGGAAGGGTGAGAACAGAGAGTGGGAAAATAAACATTCCTCTCTTCCTTTGGGAAATTCAGAACTAGCCAACAAGATCCAATTAAAACACATAGAAGTCAAGGGACCATTTTATAGTAATTCAACCTATTTAATCACATGTTCACTAAACCCAAAGTTGTCCACTCAACTCAATAAGGCATCTCCAATTTCCTCCATGTTAATTGTATTCTGTGTTATAAAACCTAGGATAGTAGAGGAAGAGAGTAAAATAACATTTATCCAGAATCTGCTTATCACCATGGATTGCACACTTTATCTTTTTAATATTTTAATGCTATAACAAACCTCCAAAATGGATATTGTCTTTAATTTTAATTTTTCCAGCATTTTATCAGACTGATTTTCAAACTTAGTGGAATGTGGAAACAATAATATGATGAACATTCATAATTTCTGGATTCAACAATTGTTAGCAGTGTGCCAAATATGTATTATCTATCTTTCTGCCTTTTATCAATTTATCAATCTATTAATCTGTCTTCCCTGGTCCAACTGTGCAAATAGCTAGAATAAGGAATTAGTGTAAAAATCAACTCCAATGATGGCAAATGATTTTCTTTCAATTTAAAAAACTATCACCATTCTTTTTGATGCCCAAATTTTTATCAAATCTTTTCAAGGGGAACCCCTTCAAACTGGCTATCATGTTCTGGAACTTTCCTTCCCCAGATAAAAGATTAGCCATTTCTCCAAGGAGCTCTAGCTCCTTTTAGTAGAAAATGATAATTAGAAACCAAGATCTTGGGTCTAGTTATGCTCATTGTTACTAAGGTGTCATTTCTTAGGCCCTTTAAGTGAACAAATAGGGAATATATATATTTTCAAATGTCACGGGTAGATATTGATATTTCAATTCAAGTCTAACATTACATTGTGTTTCCTTAAAATTCCTTGATTTTATATTTGTAACTCCTTTCTCTTATGCTAAAATTTTTTTCTTAATAATATTTTTACTTTGCTTTGTTCTGCATTATACACCAAATAGCTTCAAAATTACAACACTAATAATACAAATAAACAATAAAATTATTGAATAAAATGTAGGGGCTTCTTTGCAGTTCATGTTTTCTTAGAATACACTCCAAATAAGATGAACAATATTCAAGTCCCTTGAAATAACTATTTTCTCTCTAGGGTTATTACCAATTTGATACTCAGGCCAGGTTGTTTCAGTTTGTTTGCATTGTTAGAGTTTACTGTTTTGTTTCTCTTAAATTTTATTTATTTTGAATACTTACATGATTCAAAAATAAAAACCATATTAAAATATTTAGCAGAAAGATATTGCTTCTATATTTTCCCCATCTCCCCAAACATTTATAGGTACAGTCATATATAATTCATTGTCTAAATAGGATACTTTGGAGAAGGAAAGGAGTTGCTTAAAATAATTACAATTCAGAATTTTTGAAATACTTATGTATTGACTAAAAACTAATTTTATTGTATCAGAGGACAAGTAAAATAATTTATACACTAGCGCTATTCTTATAAAACTTTTAAGAATATATAAAAGTCCTTATAGATTGAAAATAACATATACACGTGCATAATAAAGCAACTTTAAAAATAAAAGGGTAAATTCTGGACAAAATGTTTTTCATGATCAGCTTACATAGTTACTCATTTTTATTATTTTCTGTTTACCATTTGGTATTTCTTTCCACAAAATAATGTCTGTGTATATATTCCTTTTTTTTTTTTTTTTGGTGAGGAAGATTGGCCCTGAACTAACATCTGTGCCCATCTTCCTCTGTTTTGTATGTAGGAGTCTGCTACAGCATGGCTTGATGAGTGTACTGCTCATTATCTGTAGGTACATGCCCAAGATCCAAAACTGCTAACCCTGGGCCACTGAAGCAGAGCATGTGAACTTAACCACTATGCCACCTGGCTGGCCCCCATTCCTCTTTATTACCACATAGTACTCCATTGGGTGAATGACCATGGTTTATTTACCCAATGCCCTGTTGGTTGGATATTTGAGATCCTTCAACATTTTGCTATTATATACAATGCTGTCACAAATAACTTTGTGGCTACACTGTTTGGTATTTATAGAGGTCCAGTTGTAGAGTAGATTCCTAGAATTGGGATTTCTGGATTAGAGGGAAAACACATATGTAATTTTGTTAGATATTGCCAAATGACTCTCATCGGGGTTGTGATACTTTGTGCTTCCACTAGCAGTATAGGAGAATCCATGCTTCTTCCTGCCAACTGAGTGTTATCAAACTTAGGAATTTTTACCAATCCAATAATATGAAAGAGTATTTCAGTGTAATTTTGTTTCTCTTATGAGTGATGTTGAGTATCTTTTCATATGTTTGAGAGCTATTTATTTTTTTAGGGGGATGTAGTCTGTTATGTCTTCTGCCCACTGTTCTCTTGGGCTTTTGGTATTTTTCTTCCAGAATTCTACAGGCTCTTTCTACGTTAAAATGATATCTTTGTGCCTGTGGTATAAGTTGAAAATATTATTTTACAGTTTGTTATTCATATTTTGAAAAACATATGATTTTATTGTTCATATATATAAATATATATATTTTATTGCTCATGGATTTTGAGTCACAGTTACAAATGCTTTCTCCTCTCATGTTATGAAAGAATTGATCGTATTTGCTTCCAGCTCTCTGATCTGTTTTGAGTTTATTCTAATGTATGGTATGATGTACTGATCTAATGTTATCTTTTTCCAAGTGACTATCCCATTGTCTCAACATTAATCATTTAAAAATTAATCTTTTTCTCACTGATTTGATATGTTACTTATATCTTATACTAAATTTCATATATATATATACATTTGGGTCTTTTTCTCAACTTTCTTTTTTTGTACTTTAATCTGAGTAATGTGCAAATATCATACTGTTTTAATTGTAGATAATAATAGCCTCCCTCTTTTTAAAAACAAACGAGGAAACCAAAGTTCAGCAGAGAGAAATGGTTTTCCCAAGGTCAGTCTACTGAAAAAATATTAGAGCCAGGATTTGATCCATGGCCGCTCCATGTTGGTACGATTTAAATAAACTTCTAAGCAGAATCTTTGTCTCAGTTACATCAGTCTACCTGGCATAGATACTTATGTCAGAGGAGCACTGTGAATAAGTGTTGTTGTTTGGTAGTTGTAAACTACAAGAATTAAGGGTGCAGAGTAGTTTTTGTAGCACAAAATGATTATTTTGTTAAAAGCCTTCTGACCTCTTTCCTAATTTATGGATTATTCTGCAGTCTAATTCCAAAAGCTTTTGAAGAAATCTTTGCTTCACAGAAGCGGGAATTTTCCCTGCATACATACTATTAAAGTATATATGGCAAGCTTTGAGCTGATTTGAGTCACATTAGACATGGGGAACAGGGGAAAGAATCTCTATCATTGTCTCTTCTAGCTCACGTTCCAATGTCCATGTAGGGTGAGAATCCCTATGGTAAGTTCATCCTTATACAAATATGAAGAAGATCCTCTAGTAAATAGATATGAGGCAAATAAATGCTGTTTCCCTGGTGTGGAGCAGTTTAAAACGAAAACAAAAACCCACTGGCAAAAGCCATCTGGTCTGGCAACTTTCCCGGTTAAATGCTTTTAATTGCTTCTGTGATCTTGGTGGGTTGATGTGCCATGGTTTCCAGGGATTTGGGAGAATTGACCTTTATGAAGTAATCACAGTTCGTCGTACAAAAGAACTCTGAGTTACCAAAGCAGGCAGCATGTCCTGCTGAGGAATGCTAATGAGATGGATCAGATGTGTCATGGTTTCCTATTTGGATTAATTTCTCTACAATATTCTACACATAGGGGCATTCCAACAGTCAACAACGTTCTACCTGGAATGTTCTGTAAGCTTTGGCAGTGAATCATAAATCTAATATGGCCTGTAAGTGAGATCTGTTTGTTTATTGTTAGAGGCCCTCTTGTGATGCTGAAGTCCCTTTTTTAGACATCATCCTGAGGTTTTTGCTTTCTAGTTGAGAGAAGACATTTCCTGATATAGCACTCGTTGGTATATAATTTCCCCTGACATCTATGTCTATTTGTGTTGAATTTCATTCAGAATAGGTTTAGTTCAAGTCCACTATAGGCTAGTTCTCTCATTTTAAATTAATATTATTAATAATAATAGTTAACATTTATTGAGCAATTGCTATGTGCTTGGCACTATGATAAATACATTTTACATCTTACCTCATAAGTGAAGACTAAAGTCTTCACAGCACTGTATAATTTAGGCATGTTTATAATATTTTCTCTAGAGGTAAAAAAGCTAAAGCTCTATGCTAGTGAAAAGATCAAACAGATAGTAAATGATGGAACTTTTAAGTCAGGTCTGAGTGAAGCCAAAGCCCACTCTCTTAACCATTACAGAGGAAGAGACTGAGATAGGGGGACATTAGTTCTCTGCCTTATATCACACAGCTATATTCTTACAAAGCCAGGATTAGAACTCCTGTGTACTGTCTTCTGAACCACTCTACTGAGAGGCCCAACGCTGAGACTCAGTGTACTCAGAATCATTTGTTGCCTCCTCTCTACTCGGTAGTTGTTTTTTCATACCTCTGTTGTAACAGTTATCATTCTATATATTATTCTCTGTTGACATGTTTGTCTACCTGACAACAATATGCAGAACTTGGGACCAGGACCCTGTATTATTCACTTCTGTCTTTGGAGCACCCAACATAGCCCATAAGACATAGTGGGCTCTCAGTAAGTGTTTGTTGAATAAGTAAATTCAATTCCTGGTGCAAATTGGCTTTATATTTTATTCTAGGATAATTCCTTGCCAGGGTAACAGTTTCTGAATATCATAGAATACATCACATTGAAACTTGACATGTTTGATGTGTGTTGTTGTATACATAACTGCTAAGCCATCACCAAAGATGAGTTTCAGTGTACGCCTGATGTGGAGGACAAGAGGACATGTATTACATCCACTGCTCTCCCTTTCTCTTTCTGAATCTACCAAAGAGGAAAGTATAACAGGTTGATCAAATCTGGCATTGTAGGCCTAGTGAGCTCTTATTATGGTTGCTGAAAAATATTTTTAAAAAAATAACATCCAGTATCGCTAAAAACTATATTATCAGAAACAGAAATAATATTAGAAACCCAAGGGTATTTTCCAAATTGGAGATGGTCTTCTAGGCACAACATTTACCTTTTCTTTCTTTTCTCTTTCTTTCCCTCTTTCTCCCCTTCCTTCCTTCCATCCTTCCTTCCTTTCTTTCTTTCTTTCCTTCCCTCTCTCTCTCTCCCCCCCGCCTTCTTTCTCTCATCCAACATTCATTGAACACCAAATATACGATAGATCCTCAGGCTATGGAGATGAATTGGCCATCATCCCTCCCCTCAATGAACTCATAATCAAGTTGGGTATCATAATCAGATAATCAAAGTACAATGAGGTCTGGCAGAGGGTCAGTCCCATCTAGACAGAAATAACAATCCATCAATACCACCTCCTTCTCCCCTCCTCCTTGCCCCAGTGGCACTGAGCCCAGGCACTGTCTGTTGATTACTGGCTTCTAGACAACAAGAGTATCAGGAGTGGAGCCCTCAGCACAGAGGACCCATACATGATCAACCTACAAGAGGACTCTTCTTGAGTTATCACCTCTTTCTCCTTTCTCCTTCTTCCTTCGTTTCAAACTTCTTTGATATTTCTGAGGAGAATGGACCATACCCCAATCCCTTGTTCCTGAGCTACCCTTATTGAGAGCAGCTGCATTCTCAGAGGATGCATGTAATGAGGAATACTGTAATAAACACGCCGTCTCTGAGGAAGACTGTGTGGTAATAGAGAAAAGATTGTTGCACTGGAAAATAGGAAAGCAAAGTCTGTGATCTGGCTCTGTGACCTTGAATATGGGCTGGACCTCTCTGATACCTAAATTTTTCATCTTTAAGGCAAGAGGGCTGGCTCAAAGATCTCTTTGGTCTTTTCCTCCTCTGACATTCCGTCTCTTTGAAGTTGCTTTATAACCAGTAGAAGCAAGTTGGAACTTTATGTAACAAATACCGACCCCCATCTGTGTATCTGACAGTTCTAAAAGTTAGCCCTTATATTGCTGAAATTTGGTACAACTCAATATGCTTTGTTCACAGTGATAAGATCAGATGTGCAATTTTTACGAGTGGTTTGCTGAATTCTTTGTACATTCCATGACGTTCCCTAAAAAGATAGAGGCCAATTGTTAAGCACGCTACTAACAGTTTCTGCTCAGCTGAAGTCTAATTAAAGTTAGACACTTTAATGAATTTTTGCATTTCCAATCCCTAGTGGATGATGATGTAGTCATTTCCAGTTCATTAAAAAAAAAAAAGAAAACAAAAGAGAGGCTGTTCTGGTGGCACAGTGGTTAAGTTCGCCCACTCCAATTTGGTGGCCTAGAGTTCATATGTTCAGATCCCGGGTGCGGACCTACCCACTGCTCATCAAGCCATGCTGTGGCAGCATCCCATATACAAAATAGAGGAAGATGGGCATGGTTATTAGCTCAGGGACAGTCTTCATCAAGCAAAAAGAGGAATATTGGCAATAGATGTTAGCTCAGGGCCAGTCTTCCTCACCAAAAAACAAAGAAAGAAAGAACGAAAAAGAAAAAGTAAAAGATATTACATAGCTAAGCCAGTCATAATTATATTCTTATTTTTGTGAAACCAAACTGACATCTCTCTAAATACTAATAAGTATTTTATCCTAACTGTGGAAAAGTGATTGATCATAACTTTGTAGCCTTGCGCAAGAAAGGTGACTGTATTAACTTCATGTAGGGTCATTTCTCAGTTGCTGAACAAGTAGCACATTGGTGAGGTTGGGCAATATGTTTCTGCTTTCTGGAAAACTAGATTTACATGTATGTTTAAAAGCACAGTGGTTGCTGTATTTATTAATTAATTCTCTCTCTTTTATATGTTTATTTGCACTATTAAATAGTTGTGGGAAAAAAGTTCTAAAAAGTTTATCATTTACAGTCATGAAATAAAAGGTCTGAGGATAGCAGACATACAGGACCTC
Source organism: Equus caballus (assembly GCF_041296265.1). NCBI lineage: Eukaryota > Metazoa > Chordata > Mammalia > Perissodactyla > Equidae > Equus > Equus caballus. The sequence goes on from NC_091690.1 coordinate 63,396,293, forward strand.
TTGCACGCACTTCCAGGAAATCTGTAAGTGGTTTCATTTGCAGTTATGGTTAGAGTCCCTGACTGCCTGGGAGCCATTTTGAAAAATGGGAGCTTATCATCTTTGATGACTAAGAAGGTTTTGTAAGAAAGTTCTGGAGTTATGAATTGCAGATCATGTAATTTTAGAGTTAATAAAGACCCATGGGATCATTTAGTTCAGCCTCTTCGCTGAAGAGAAAACTGAGGCATAGAGAAGTTAGAAATTACCCAACACTGGCGACAGTTAGTAGCAGAATCAGGTCAAGGGACAGGATCTCCTGTCTTTCTGGTGTCTTTTTCTCTCATCGGCACTGATTTCTCTAGGGCTACAGAGACTCATTCACTCTTTCATTTACCCAAACAGTTACTGAACGGCTGTTATGTGGCAAGTGTTGGGCCAGGTGCTAGAGACTTAACAATAAATAAAATATGGTTGCTTCTCTCCCAGAGCTCACTATTCTATCTATCAGTGAAAAGCTATAAACTGGTAACTTTCCCCACTCCAAAAAGTAAATTTCATGATGAATTGATTCAATAGAGTTCTGTTAAAAGCTTGTCAGTTCACTTTCAACCTCAGGTTCTTCACTCCTGAAATTACTTCTAAATACTTACCCAAAGCTTATCCTGAACTTTCATCAAGACTTCAGTGAAGTCCTGACCATATTGAACTCATTATATTTGATCAATTTCTTTATCATTTTTGGACCACTGCGTGCGTGTGATTGATTGATGGGTTAATTAACTTTTTCCCATTTCTAGCCATTTATTTAAAATTATCTGAAAGCATAACTTAAATTAAAGATTTTTAGCAACACTTATTCTTCACATAATATTCTTGCAGTTAATATAGTTATAAGACATACATGTAGAATAAGCCTAGCAGACAGATAAAAATAAGGCCTCTGGAGACAGACTGGCCTGGATTTCAGTTCTAGATCATTTGCTTACTACATGTGTGACATTGGCCAATTTATCTTAAATTCTGAGTCCATTTTCTCAAGCATAAAATGGATGTAATAATACCTGCCTTGAAATGTCTTCAAGATGCTAAAATGCATGTATATATAGTGCATAGTATAGGGCATAGAAGAGAGCGTGCTTAACGAATAATAGCTGTAACTCCTAGCCTTTGGAGATTAAAATTGATATTGTTAAAATTTTGCCATTTTTATATTCTTGACAATGCAGTTTTAGTGAATTGAGAGAGTTTGCAACCTTGAATAATTAGAGGTTAAAGAAATTTCCAGGGATCATCCTATCTACTTCTTTGCCTTCAGGTCAAATTAATTACAAAATATTATACATAAGTGGAAGCTACCTCCTGAAAAAATTTCCAATGGATCTCTTATAGAGTAGAACAATAAAATAACTTCTGCCCTTATAATATACGTGAATTTGGGCAAATTGCTTTACTTGACCAGCTTCACATTCTTCATGTACCTACAACAATAGTTTCACAAGGAAGAGAACCTCACCTGTCTTATTCCCCACTGCACCATCTGCACTAGAGAAGTGGCTAGCACAATATACATACTCAATAAAACTTATTGAATGAAAGGACAAATAAATGAATTGGGCTTTTGTGAAACTTAAATGAAATTTTACACGTTTGATAAATTACTGGCCCAAAGTCATTTGTTAATATTTGATATAAATAATGTAAAAAAGGATGTAATTCATGGATGTAGTTATCAAGTAAATATAATGATATATTTCCTAATAGAAAAACTAAAGTACAGGGCATCCCTGAGAGAGCGAATCTGAGTATGACAGAGATGTATGATACCTGAGCTAACTCTGTGCATAGGATAAATTTTAAGTCTTCATTCTTGGAGTGCTTTCTCTAGCACATCCTCCAAATATGACTGGGCATTTGTTTAGTTGTTCACTTTATGAAGTTAATATTATCCAGATATTAAAACTGACAAGTACAGAGGCCAGCCTGGTGGCGCAGTGGTTAAGTGCACACGTTCCGCTTCCAGGGCCCGGGGTTCACCAGTTCGGATTCTGGGTGCAGACATGGCACCACTTGGCAAGCCATGCTGTGGTAGGTGTCCCACATATAAAGTAGAGGAAGATAGGCACAGATGTTAGCTCAGGGCCAGTCTTCCTCAGCAAAAAAGAGGAGGATTGCAGCAGATGTTAGCTCAGGGCTAATCTTCCTCAAAAAAAAAAGAAAATTAAAAAACAAAAAAACCGACAAGTACAGAAAATAATACTAAGACTTAATCTCGTTAATAAGTAAAAATGAATGGATCCTAAATAAAATACACCCAGCAAAATTTAATATTAATTGAAGACTAATCTATAAAGTAAGGTTTAATACCTTGAAGGCAGATGGTTTAATCAGAAATCTATTACTATAAAACAGAACATCTAAAGATCAAAGAAATAAAAAAAATCATTATAAAATGTGTTAAAGACATTTGATAAAATTCAACACAGATTCCTGACAAAAACTCTTAGAAAACTAAAAATAAAAGTCTACATATTTGACATTGTAAATAATAACTATCCCAAACTAACAATCCCTGTCATACTTAATGTTGAAAGACTCAAAGAATCCCCGTTAAAAGTGAGAAAAAAAGAAAGATAACTGTCATAACTGTTATACTTTAACCTTATTTGAAATGTCTGACCACTGAAATAAACCTGAAACAGAATGAGATATATCAGAGAGAAGATTAATTGCTGGGTTTTCTTGCCAAAAACTCAAGAGATTGGCCTGAGATAAAACAAGAATAAAAAAATCAATTCCTTCCCTAAGTACCTTAACAAAGAGAAAATATAGTTTTAAATATTCCATTTATAATAGCAGCAAAAAGCACAACACATCTAGGAATAATTCTAGTAGGATCTATGCAGGATATACATGAAGAAAACTGTAAAATTTTACTGATGTCAAAAGTTATTTGAATAAATGGCAAGATAACCCATATTCTTGAATATGAACTTGAAAAAATATAAACATTTTCCACTATTTACTACAATTCATTGTAGACTAAATAATAAAGTATTTGAACCCAACAAAAGAATTATGTTTGCTTAGAATAATAAATGGATTGTTAGAGTAATGCTATTGGTCAAAAGGTAGAAAAGTGAAAGGACCCTTTGTCCTACTATATATTAATAAGCATTATGAAGCTGCAACAATGGAAAAATGGTACAGTGTGGTGCAAGGCCAGGCTGACAGACCAATTCAGTAGAATGGCTAACTATGAGATAAAGCTTAGTATATACAATAATGTCATATATGATAAAGGGAACAATAAAAATCAAAGAGGGAACAGATAGATTATTCAAAACATGAAGTTCAGGGGCCGGCCCTGTGGCGTAGTGATTAAATTTGCATGCTCTGCTTTGGCAGTCCAGGGTTCACTGGTTTGGATCCTGGGCACCGGCCTACACACTGCTTAACAAGCCACACTATGGCAGGCATCCCACATATAAAATAGAGGAAGATGGCCACAGATGTTAGCTCAGGGCCAGTCTTCCTCAGCAAAAAGAGGAGGATTGGTGGTGGATGTTAGCTCAGGGCTAATCTTCCTCAAAAAAAAAAAAAAAATGGAGTTCAGAAAATGGATAATTTGCTAAAAGATCAAGTTAGAGCCATTCCACATTAGTATAAAAAGAGTATAGTTAAGAGAACAGGCCCTAAGGACTGCCAACTCAAATACCAGCTACATTGTTGATTAGTCCTGTGATCATGGATAAGTAAATCAATCTCTCTGAACTTTAGTTTCTTCGCATATAAAACACGGATAGTAATAGTTGTTGCCTACTAACTATTAATATAAGTAATAGTCATAAGGTGGTTATAAATATTAAGTAGAAGATCATTCATATAGAGAATTTAGAATACTGTTTGGAAAACAGTCTTCACTCAATAAGCATTATCAATTATTCTTATCATCAAACACCAGTTAATTACAGAGGTATTAATAGGCTAATGTGAAAATAAAACCATAAATAGTCCATATTTTACTTATCTTAGTTTTGAGAAGGGCTTTCTAACATAAGTGCAACAGAAGAATTCACAAAGAAAAAAATAAATAGATTTATCTACATAAGAAATTTAAAATGGTATGTTTAAAATATACACAAATTGAAAAGCCACAAATAAGACAATTATTATGCTTAAACTATAAAGCACCCTTACAAATCAACATAAAAATCACCAACATACTAGATAATTCACAAATATTAAGATAAATTCAAATAAACTCTTAAAATATTTTAATCAATATTTAAAACATTTTAAACAAAAATATGAATGGGCATCGAATTAGGAAAAGAATATGGCAATACTCCAGGTGAGAAGAGTGTGAGAAGATGATCACTCCAGGAAACTGCTGGACAGGATTTAGATCACGTAACATTTTGGAAGACAATTTGGCAACATTTAATAGAAGTCCCAAAAATGTTTTCACCATTTTAGTCTTATTCTAGGAATTCATCCTAGGGAAATAATCAGAAAAGCAAATAAACATTTTTGTATACTTATTTTATCATAGCATTGTTTATGTAGTTGGCACATCCATGAAATGGAATATCATGCAGCCAAAAGAAATCATGTCTTTGAAACATACTGAATGGTGGTCCAATTTCTCAAAATAATGGCAAAAACATGTGCAAATTATAATCAGTAATCACTTTGGTATCTACATTTATCACTGCATCTGCATCTATATGTGTACCTTTATATAGAAGGAAATATACCAATTTTCTAGCATTTAAGTAGATAACAGAATTACAGGTGATTTTTACTTTTATGTTGTGTATTTTCAGGTTTCCACAATGATTAGCAGCTCTTGTACAATCTGAAAATATAAAACAAATGGTTGAAATATAGATTGTATTCTGTTTGTCTCTATTTTTTGAAAGGCAATACTTAAGATGTGATGTAACAACTTGTGTTTATGAGGTTTATTGTATTGAATCAATTTTGCATGAATTTAATTATAAATTCAACCTTTGGAAAATTAATACTAGACTTCCTCTTTAGTTTGTTTGCAAAACTTGGGAGTGAAGAACAAAACTGAGGTTATGAAATTGCTCTCGGGAACAGCTGGAAACATCATTCAGGGTTGTACTCTGTTTAATGTTCAGTGCCCTTTCACAGGGAACTAAGAGAAATATGAGTCTTGGCATATGTTATTTTCTGCATGAAAGCTTACCAAAATCCCTGGTGTATTTCAATTGCAAGAATGATAGGCAATAGCATTTTATCGTCTCTGCCATACAGTTTGGCATTTGATTACATTCAGTTTAGCACTTTACAATATACTGTCTTTGTAATTTCTCCCTCTCATGAACTCTCAAAGCATTTTATCTTTTTACTCAATTTTAGCACATTCTCTTCCACTTTCAAGTTTTTATTCAATGAGCAAATTTTATCTTGTGGTATATCCACCTCCTCTCCCAGACTATAAATTCCTTGAAATTGGAAACTATGTCTTATTCACTTCTTTCCCACTTGCACCTAGTCCAAAATGCCTGCACAGATGAAGGTAATATTTGTTACATGAATGAATGAGTGAATGATAAATAACTATTTAATATATTGTCTTCTAATTATTTCAGCTTATATGTTTTCTCTTCCCAAGACGATTGGGAGTTTCAGGAGGGCAAAGCCCAGAGTGTCACACACACACACTATTTTTGCACCTAATACTGCTAATAAACTCAGAAGTATTACCCACTTAGTTAAGTTGTTTAGCCTGTTGTTTTGCAAAGTAGGTTAGATGAAAATATCTGAACATGGCTTATTAGCACGACTATTGGTTAACCTTAAGCTAAGAACAAGGATTTATTTAAAGATTTTGCTTTTGTTTTTATCCTACTAATTTATGATAAGAAGTAGTTGTTACTTAAAGCCACATCACTTCCACTTTTCGCTTCCAAATATTTGATAAGCACCTACAATGTGCCAGGCTCATTCTGGCTAATGAATAAAAAAGGTAAAAATTCTTGCCTTCACAGAGCTTGCATTCTAAAATAAGTGAGATATGATGTCAGATGCTGATAAATGCAATGTTGAAAAATAAAAAAAGAACAACCAAAAAAAAGGGGGGGGCTTCATTGAAAAAGTGTCACTTTAGTAAAGACTTGAAGGAGGTGAGGGGGTGATCATAAGGATATGTCCGAATGAGAACTCTAGGCAGAGGTTAGAAAAAGACATGGGGGCCAGCCCCACAGCTGAGTGATTTAGTTTGTGCACTTTGTTTGGGCAGCCCAGGGTTTCACCGGTTCGCATCCTGGATGCGGACATGACACTGCTCATCAGGTCGTGCTGAGGTGGCGTCCCACATAGCACAAACGGAGGCACTCACAACTAGAGTGTACAGCTATGTACTGGGGAGCTTTGGGGAGAAGAAGAAGAAAGAAATAAAAAAGGAAGATTGGCAACAGTTGTTAGCTCAGGTGACAATCCTTAAAAAAAAGAAAAAGGCAAAGACTGGGGAGGGAGTGTATGTGGTGTATTTAAAGCACAAGGACCAAAGCAGTGACCTGTGAGGGGATGTGCACCAGAAGGCTAAAGTTAGTTCCTGACTTTACAAAGCTGTGATGAGGTATGAACTGCATGTAAAATATTTAGCACACTGCCTGGCACACATCAAATAATTGATAAATGTTATTTGTTATCATTATGTGAATTATATGAGATAGACTCTTTGAACACTGCTAGAAAAAAGCATCACAACTTGATGATGTTTTTTTAAGGTGAAAACTAGGAGATTCTTCTTTCACATGTCTGGGTCAAGCCTACCTGATTCTAATGCATTATTTCCTTGAATAACCACTTGCTGTGTATTCTTATTTCTGGTGGATAATTATTTATTTTTGTTTCTAAATAAACTTATTAAGAATGCGATCAGTGGAGCTTCAGCGAATGAGCTGAGGGCATCTGAATTTGTCCTATCCAAATGCCTGAAGAAGCCGGAATTGGATTGGTCAGCAGGCTTTTCATGCAGTTACAGTACTGAGATGAAGGCCCTCCCGCTCAGAACCCAGTGTTCTATACTCCCTTGGCGAGGATCATGGTCCTTCTCATAGACGTTAGGTCTAACAGACATCCTCAACATGAGCCAAGTTCCCTTAATGGATGTGCTGGAAAGAGCTCCGTGTTACTGAGTCAAGAATGTAATCTGAGCTGTGCCGACAGGAAACAAATTGATCATTTTGGCCCACATTCCTGAATCTGAAGCAGCCCTCCCCCATCAGGGAAGACTTTCCAACGTGACGCAGTTAAAGTCCCAAATGTTCCTTGATGCCGATTCCTAATTTAGATTTGCTGTTAAGCCCTTAAAGATATTTTCAAATAGTGTCTATGCCCTTTTAAACTCTCATTGGAAAGTGGGATGAGATTCTAGTATGTGTTGTTTCATGCATGATCCTTAGTGATATTTTCTTTTTCTTTCCAAGTGGAAAGAAATTCTTCTAATTTTCTTGCATTTGGGCAAAGAAAGGGAGCACAAAGCATTCCCAGGATCTCTTAGACTAGTTTGTCTGCCAAAGATTGCTGAGATTAATAGTTTAGGGTATAGACTCTGAAAAGTTTGTTTCCTAAGCAACAGCAGAAAATAGAGGAAAAATCAATTTCTGAAATCAAAATTAAGTACCATGGTAAAGTCTGTTTCTATACCAAAGCAAAATAAATAAAATAGAAAGGAAAAATAGAATTAATTGGAATTTCTTAAATTCTTTATTGATCCACTTACAATGCAGGCCAGACAGAAGCATATGCCCAAAATACATCGTTACTATTTGCACTATTACTAAATGTTAAATGGTGTCAGAAATGGACAGGCGTGAAATTTCATTAAGAAAATTGCTGTAAGTGAGAGGAAAGAGAAGAACAGAAATTAGGTAGAGATAGAATCAAAAAAGCAGTAGAAGTTTGTAAGTTGTCCTAGTTTCTGCTTTTTTTTCTTCATTATTTTTGTATTTCTTTCTTATTTATGAATTCATTTCATCTTTTTTTAACCCCTCCTTTTTAAGAAAATCAAATGTATTCAAGTTTTAGATGCCAAGTGGCCTTTTATGTTTTTGTCTTTACAGCTTTGAGGTATAATTGACATACAATAAACTGCACATATTTAAAGTATGTAATTTGATAGATTTGATGCATGTTTGCACCCATAGATTCATCACCACAATCAAAATAATGAACATATCTATCATCCCCTAAAGTTTCCTTGTGCTCTTTGTAAACCTTCCCTCCTCTCACCCCATCCATCACCAGTCAACAACTGATATGCTTTGTCACTACAGATTTGCTTACGTTTTCTAGAATTTTGTATAAATTAAATCATACAGTATGCGCTCCTTTTTGTATAGCTTATTTCACTCAGCCTGATTATTTTTGAGATTCATCCATGCTTTTGCTCATATCAGTAGTCACTCCTTTTTATTGCTGAGTGGTACTTCACTGTGTGACTATAACACAATTTGTTTATCTAGTCATCTGTTGTTGGACATTTGTTTTTTTCCCCCCAGTTTTTGGTTATTACAAATAAAACTTTATTTGTGTACAATTTTAGAATGAACATACACTTTCATTTCTATTGGGTAAAGGCCAGGAGTGGAATTGCAGACTCCTGTTGTAGATATATGTTTAAATTTTTAAGAAACTGCCCAACTTTTCCTAAGTGGTTGCACTATTTTACATTCCCAAAATGATTGATTGTTCCATGCTACATTTACATATTTTTCTCTCAGTGGCTAGACATTTTCCTGAAGTCAGTCGGTAGTAAGAACATATCTATTTCCTTTAGGTGGACAACCATCCCCACAGTGAGCATATCTCCCAAATTTGTGCCTCTAATTATCATCTTCCTCTGGAGCTTCAGCTCTGCAATTCTTACTGCTAGTTAGCTAATCATCTACTTTATTAGTACTTTTTCATAAGGCCATGAAGACAGGGCACTGGATCAAGGTTCCCTAACTCAGTTTCTCTGAATTCTCTCCCTTGGGAGAGCCCAGAGTAGAGCTGCTTTCTGACATGATCTAGCCCTGTGAAGAATAAAACCTTTCTTTAACTCTCTTCAATTCCTCTGACACAGAAGGAAACTTTCACAAAGATGTCACCCAATACTTCACCAAAGACATCAAGGGAAATGAACACAGAGAATAAAAATAAGGGTTTCTGATCCCCAACACAGCTGGCATGTTCACAGGCACTATAATCCCTGCCCCAAGGAAAAAGACTGGTCCCATATGACAAGCACCCTGCCCCCATTGTGGTTCGAAGATGGGGTTCTGAGTCAGACTTGGCTGGCATTCAGACCCTGCCACCATTAGTTGAGTGACCTCTAGCAAGTTACTTAATTTCTCTGAGTTGACTTATGTATAGACTGGAGTATCTCACAGAATTCTTTGAAGATTAAATAAGTAGTTAAGTGTTTGAGTCACATTAAAAACTTGATAAATGTTAGATTTGGTAAGAATTTAAACCACATAAAACATCAGACCCACAAGATAAGCCTCAAATATCCGTATGTTCCTTGACTCCAACAATCTTTTGACCTATACCTTGTCTTATAATTCACTGATCCTATTATCTTTTTTCTGGTACTCACCTCTCTCCTAGCCTTACTACCTTTTTCGACTCAACTTAAATCCTATGGAAGTTCATTATAATCACTTTCATTGCATAGACTTTCAAACTTTCTTGCCCTTCTTTCTCGTTGTTCATTGCTTTCACAGAATTCACAGTTCAATAAGGAAACTATTAAGCAGATAATTGTAAATGTTGAAATACTCAAGGACTTGGTCTTTGAGATTTTTCACTATTTCAGCCAGTGATCATGGCTTTAAATACCATTTATATGCTGATGTCTTCTTTGAAATGCTAGACTTGTTTATCCAGCAGCTTGCTTGATATCTCCAATCAGATGTCTAAAAGATATATCTCAAAGTTAGCATGTCCAGAACGTAAGTTCTTAGTTTTCCTGAAAACCTGATCTATCCACAACCTTCATTTCCATCAGTGATAAGTTCAGACTTCTAGTTGCTCACACCAACAGGTTCGGAGTCATCCTTGCCACTTTCTCTCACACCTCACATCCATTATCTTCAAAATATGTATATAACCCAATCACTGTTTTTTATTTCCATATGTATTAGTTTTGTCCAAGCTACCATTACCTTTAAATCTGATAATTGCATTAGTTCTTAATTGTTCTCCTTGCTTCCAGCCTTGACTCTCTACAGTCAAAATTCTCAAAAGAGCAGTGAGAGTGATCTTATTAAAATATTAGTCGTATCATGTTACTCTGAAATTGCTTCCCCCCTCATTGATCGAAAAAGCCAAAGTGCCCAGAATAGCTTATGGAGCCTACAAGATGTACTTTCCACACTGCCCCTTCACCCATCTCTCTGTCCCTTTCTGACCTTATTTTGTACCGTCTTTCTCCTCACTCTGCTTCAGCCACACAGACCTCCTTACTGTCATCAAATAAGCCAACCATAGCCCCTTCTTAAGACCTTCATGTAGAATGTTCTTTCCCCAGATATCCTTTTGACTTACTCCAATTTCCGTAGGATCTTTATTAAAAAGTTATTTTTTCAATGAGATTTACTTTAATGAACCTATTGAAAAATGTAACCACTTTCAACACTTTTTATTCCATTTGTCATTTTATTTTTTTCTTTAGCATGTATCAATATTTAATAGACTGTATATACTGTTGTTTATCTTTCTTATTATCTCTTCCCTACACTAAACTGTAAGCTCCACAAGGTAGGGATTTTTGTCTCTTTAGTTCATTATCATATCCCCATTGCTTAGAAACATGGCTGGTGCATAGTAATACTCAAGAAAATGTTGAATAAATGAATGAATGGAGGAGGAGTTTTTTCATCACATTGTCTACTAGACATATATACTCCTGACTTTTCCAGGGTCAGTAAACTTGAGCATATCCAAAAGTTAACACATCATCACTACTTTCATTTTTATTATATGGATGTGAAAATCCCAAAGGCACAGGTTAAACCTCCTGGAACATACTGAAGTAGAAAATAGCAAAATAATTTGCAGCAACACTTGCTATTTAAAAAAAAAGCCTCTGCTTTAGAAGAATTTAGAACTCTCACATGGCAACTATTGACCATGAGGAAGAAGCAGTAGCTAGAACAAATGATAGAATTAAATCTCTAAGAAATTCATTAGTGAAAGTTTCAGACAGAGACTATAAAATAAGAATACTTAAAATTATAATGAGACAAGGGGAAAAATAGAAAGTAAAATGAAAGAAGAGGGCACTCTAAAACAAATTCTTCCTTTGTCTTAGAGATATCTCCAAATCTCCTTGGGCTCAAATCTTCAGTTCTTTTGACTTCAAGTTCTCAGCCTATGAAGCACCTGTCACATTTTACAGATATGTATCTCTGCAGTTATTCCTTCTTTCATTCATGCATTTAGTAAATCCTTTTAGAGTATTTATTATACAGCAGGTAACTTCTCAGGCACAGGGCACACAATGGTGAAAAGACAGGCATAGTCCCTGCTTTCATGAAATGTCTCACGAGGAAAGCAAGAGAAATACATAGTATACTAAATAGATAATTGTCAATATGATAAATATTGTGAAAAGTAATGTAGTGTACTATGGGAGGGAGTCAGGGATCCAAATCTAGTCTAGGGTATCAAGAAAGAATGTTTCTTATATTGTTCCTTGCCTTTTTTCCTCCCACCGTCACCCTAATTAAGACCTTCATTATCTCTACTACCTCCATCATTCTCCCTAATCTCCAACTCTGACCTTGGTTGTCATGATTAAACATTTATTGGAGTTGTCTAACTACAGTATGGCTATAGACTTTTTTTCCTTATTTTCCACTATTCCTCAAACATGTTTCATGTTTTCCAACCTTTTTCATTTTATTCATGCTGTTTCCCCTGGCAAATAAATGCACTTGTTGTTTTGATCTGTCTTCTAATGCCCAACTCAAATTTTCTCTCTTAGAGAAAACTTGTTTGCTCCACTCCAACTCATGGGCTAGTGGAATGTTATGTGAACTCATAGCGTTTTCTTCTTCTTCATTTCATTTATTTGTATTTCATCATAAGCCATTGCATGTCTTAAAGATAAGGACACTTAAAAAGCCACTATGTCTTAAAGATAGGGACACTGAAGACCAGACAAGTTTTGAAAATCAAGAAGTAAGTGAGGGGCAAACCAGAATTCAAACCCTAATTCTTCTAGGTAAATGGCCTTAGATTACTTAATTTCTTATAAATGTGGTTTCCTAATCTGTAAAAAAAAGATAATATTATCTGACTCAGAGATTTCTTGAGACAATTAAAGGAAATGACAATATTTCCTAAAGTGTAGTATACTTAAGATGGTACACAGCAAACATTTTTTAAAAAATTATTGTACTTTAATTTTAACTTAAATCAGAAAAAGATTTGTAACTGGAATATAATACATCAATTCTCTTTTCAAGTAGACTTTTAAAATTATTGCTGCTTTTTATTTTATTGTTAATCTTATTAATATTCTATTTTCATTGTATTATTTACATGTTACCTATGACTTATGGAGATTGAGCCTTATTTTTGTTTATTCTGCTGATAAGTTTTCTTTTAAAATAAATTTATTTAAATAAAAAATAAGTCAAGTTAAAAAATGACCTAAGGAAACAACATAGAGGTAGTACATGAATATGGCAAAAATGGATGAGATTAAATAAATACTGAGATAAGGCACATTAATAATACCTTAGTAAGCAAAATACTTTATGTATCTTAAAGACAAAATACTTTAATTTCATGTAAAGATGCTTAAGGTAAAGTAGCTGACATAGGGGCTATGCACCTAGCAAGTTGGTCTCCCTTTTTCTCCTTATTCAGCGGTGAAAGATACAACTTGGTGATGCTATTACACTTTTCTTCCTTTTACTGTATATGTTCTTTAAGCTGGAGAGAGGTTGCAATTAATATTAGGAATATTTTCAGTAACACTATCTGTAATTGGCGTTTGCACTCAGGATTTCAGCAGCTGCTGTTTCTGTTTTTCGTAGGTGTCAGGATGGAAAAGAAATAGTTTGTATATTTTCACTAGCAGATCTCATTTTTAAGGAAATGAAAGAGGGAGTTTATATATTTATTTATGAATATGGTTTTATGTATTAAAATTTTTAAAAGATCTCTTGTATCTATCTATGGAAGGGAAGGGATTACAAAGTGATAAAATTGACAGCTGGTAGGCCACAAATCAAGTCTCATTGATTTACTTTATGAAACGTTGTTTTTCAAAGCACTTTGGACCCTTCTTACCGTGACTTTGATTTTTCTCCTATAGGATAAAGATGAGTATGAGGTAAAAACACAAATAGAGGATAATAATAAATACTTAATGTGTGTCTATATAGAGCCTTCCTTTCTTCTCCCAGGAGTATGAAGCAGTTTAATTAAAATGGTATGCTCATTCATTTGTTCATTCATTCAGCAAATAACTCCTAAATTATTCAAATATATTTATTGAGTTCCTGCCATATGCAAAGGACTATGTAGATCTCTGAGGATACGAAAAATAAATAAGGCATAGGAATTTTCTTGAGTTGTTCACTATCATTTAGGGGGAAAGATTTAAGTTCAAAGTAATGACAAATAAATGCAATAAGAGGGAAACCTGAGATATATACAAAGTGCAAAGGAAACATTAATTTTAGTGCAATAGCACAAACTGGCTCTGTCTAGAGAGATCAGGAAAGGTTTCATAGAGAATTATTGAGTGAAGTCTCAAAAAACATATAAGGATTTGTCACATGTAGAATGACAGGAAGCAGGAAGCCAGGTGGAAGGATAGGCTTGCAGGTAGAGGAAACAGCAAGTACAAAGATATAGCATATAGAGTGTGTGAGGGAAACAGAAAATACTTTTGTGAAGATCCACAAGACATTATGGCAACACTACATCTTCATCAAAAATGGCCACTGGACTTAAAAGATCATTGTCCTACAGATAATTCTTGGGTCATAATGTCTTGGACTAATAGATTATTTGAGCTCAAGGGGAATTTAGAAATTGATTATGTAGACCAATAGCTAGAAGTAAGACAACTGGTAAAAATAAAATTAAAACTAAGAGTATTGATGCCCACATTAGCACCCCACCTCCATGAATGGGAATAATTCTGTTGTTGAGATAGCTAGAATCCTGGGCTCTCTAAATGAATTACAGTTGATGTGAAAGTTCTCAAACCAAAGGACTCAGGTTGGGTGAGTGGTGTTTAAATGTCTGTATTTGTGGCATGCTGTGGCAAGGCATGTAAATTCGAAGAAATTGTCTTGAATTCTCTGTTACAAAATTGTTCAGCTACCCATCTTTTAGCATTGTGTAGCTGTTTTAGGAAAACTATCTATGGTCCTGTTTTTGCATTGTTTTTTGTACTCATAAGTCAAAGTTCTTGCATGTTCCATTTGATACCCATTCTTTCTTGGCTTCTGGCTTGATGTTCTTCTACTTTGCTGCTGACCTCTATCCACTCAGCTCTACATTCCTTTTGATAGTTATTACCATATCAATCTATATCCTTAGTTGTAGCAAAATTTAATTAAATGTGGGCAGATCACAGCATATGGATTCAGAAGTACTAGATAAGTTCAGGATCCATTTGAGTTTTTCTTTTCATGAGAGATCTGCAAAATAAAGAGAGGCTCTGAGAAGATGCTCAAAAAACCCACAAACTATTCAGAAAGCTTAAGAAAAATATTCATTTGCCTGAGAAAAAAAGACATTCGTCAAACTGAAAGTCTTTAAATTTAGGAAAGATTTTTATAAGGGTTTGGAAAGTGATTTGTTTTCTCCACTAATGGAATAAAAAAGAGGAAAGGACTTAAGTTGACTTCTTAACAGTGAGGATAGTTAAATACAAAAATAAAGAGAGTTTTAAAAGGTATTCTCTGCTTCTTCATAATAGTAAGCACACGTTTTCTGTCTAGACTATTTTTTTTTGTCTTCTCTGAAGATTAGAGGATGAACAAAAATAAAAACAACATTTTTATTGCGCCCATATTGTGTGCCAGGTACTGCTCTAAATAGCTTACTTGCATTATCTCATTTTATCTTTATTATCAACACAATGGCATAGTTTCCATTATTACTCTATTTTATAGACTTGATGTTATTTGTCCAAAGTCACAAATATGGTGGTGGTGGTCTATCTCACTGCTAACTTTAAGTCATTAATTATTATATGATAGTGACTTTTGAATAGCATTTTAATTATGTGACTTCCCAGAATCTCTTACATGAAACATTTAACAATAAATCTTATATATACTATTGTCAAATGTGCCTATTAAACACTTAAAACTCACATGCAGACCAGTTAAATTCTCTAGTTTGCTTTTGGGTTAATTTAGAAGCATGCCACTTTGACGTGTTTGAGTTTATATAAAATTATGGCCAGAGCAGTGATTTCTTGGACTGACTACGGCATCCCAGGAGTATATGGGACTCATTAAGAGCCCTTGGGGTAAGAGCATGGGGTTTTGATGCCCATGCAGGGCAAGAAGTTGACCTTAGGAGCGCCAAAGGAAGAGAAATGAAACTGAATCACTGCATAAAACTGAAAACTTAAAAGGGTTCTTATTTAATGAAGGGGGCCTCTAAAAAACTTCACATTAGCCCAGGAAATCAATAAGGAAGCACGTTTTTATTATGAGTTGGAAAAGAGAAAAACAAATAAATTTAACCTTTTTGTGTGGGGAAACTAACACTAAGCCAAATACTAAACATGAAACTGCTCCTGGGCTAGTGAAATCTCTTGGCAACTAGCAAAAGGATGTGCAAAATTATTCTATAGCAGCAGTTGCACAACTAATGGTCCCTGGGACTCCCACAGGAAGTACAATCTTACTAAAGAAGATCTTAGAATAAAAATGTACAATGGCATACAGAAACTACCCACCATGAGTAGAATCAGCAAGATTGGACTTCCAAGAAAATTAAGTAATAAAAGTATCAGATAAAGACTATAAATTAAATATATTTTAAATTAAAAACATGATAGAAAAAGGAATAAAAATCATAATAAGAGAATTAGAACACTATGATAAAAGACTGGGTGGATTTAAAAAAGAAATATATAGAATCTCTAGAAATTAAAAAATGTTTATAATAATTCATTAAAAATAAACACTCTGTAGATAGGTAAAACAATAGATTTAAACTTAAGATAAACAGTAATTAGATCTGAGGATATAATCCCAAAAGCAGCACAAAGAAGGAAGGAGAATAATAATAGGAGGTATATGAAGCCGTAGGATGGGTCAAATGAAATGGTTCAAGAAAAATATAACAGGATTTTAGTTTATTTTTTATTTTTTTATTTTTATTTTTTGAGGAAGATTAGCCCTGAGCTAACATCTGCTGCCAATCCTCCTCTTCTTGCTGAGGAAGACCTGCCCTGAGCTAACATCCATGCCCATCTTCCTCTACTTTATATGTGGGATGCCTACCACAGCATGGCGTGCCAAGTGGTGCCATGTCTGCACCTGGGATCTGAACCAGCAAACCCTGGGCCCCCAAAGCAGAACATGTGAACTTAACTGCCTTGCCACCTGGGCCATCCCCTATAACAGGATTTTAGAAGGAGAGAATGAGGGAGAAATATTAGAAGAGATAATGACTGGGTTTTTAAATAATTAATCAGATTAAAGAACCATAATGAGTTCCAAGCAGAATTTTAGAAAAAAATATTGTATTGAAACTGCAGTTTAACAAAGACAAAGAAAAAAAAACTTCAAACAAACCATAGAAAACAGACATATTTCTTACTATAGAACAATTCGATTGACAGCAGACATCTTATTATGAAAATAGATACCAGAAGATGGTATGAGATAATATCTTCAAAATGCTGAGGGAAAATCATTGTCAATCTAGAAATCTCCCTTTACCTATGCTATCATTCAAGGTCTAAGGTGAATGTAGACAGTTCAGGAAAAATATTAAAAGACAGAGCATGTTTAACCATCAGAGATTTTGCAGAAACAACTAGTAAAATATGTACATTAGTAAAAAGGAAATTTAGGAGGGTTAGGAAGCTAAAAATAATGATGAGAAAATAAATTGACAGCATGTGGGAGTTATTTTGAGAAAGCTTTAACTGTAAAAAAAAATAAATAATGGTGATAAGAATAGTGACTGATTTGGTCAGGAATAAAACTACAAGATAGAACTAAAATACTATAAAATAATAACATGGAATACTGAGCATAGTATTAAAATAATTAATTGCACAACTTTGTAAAAACCACTTTGAAAAGTTGGATCAAATGAAAAAGATGATTAGCCCTTCAAATATCAATATTTATTATAAAGCATAGTAATCAAGATAATGTGGTATTGGCAAATAAAGAGAGAACTGTTTTTGATTACAAAAGAGCCCAGAAACAATTATATGCACACTCATATCATCTAGACATATGACTTAGGATCATTACATGTCAGTAAGGAAAAAGAATAACATTTATATACCAGCAAATAAATAAATAACTAAAGATAGACAACTGGCCATACATATGGGGGGAAAAATAGATGCTTACATCATAATAAAACTTTAGAGACTTACTTGTGAAAAGAAAAAGTTTAAATTGTTTAGAAAAGAATATAAGATAATATATTTGTGAACTGAGAATAGGGAAAAATTTTTTAAGATACAAAAATGTACATACATAAAGGAAAACTGATAAATTTCAGTACATTTAAATTTTTATGAGGACTCTATGATAAAACATAAATGAAGTTAAAGACAAGTCAGAGTTTGGGAGCAGATATTTTCAGTGCATGTAATAAACAAAGAACTAGTGTCCAGAACACCTAAAGTACTTTTACAAATCAATAAGAAAAATATGGTCTAATTTAAAAATGGGCAAAGACTATGAATAGAAGGAAGTTCAAATAGTCCATAAACACAGGAAAAGATGCTAAGTCTCACTAGTGATCAAGAAAATGCACATTAAAACTACAAGGAGCTAACATTAATTCACTATGTTTGGGAAAAATTAATGTCTGATTATACTATGTCTTCTAGAATATACGACTTGTATAAACTACTAATAAGTGAATTGGGGAGAAATTTGTAATAAAAGTTCAAGATAGACACATGCTATGACTCATCAATTACATTTTGAAATATCTACTCTTGGTAAAGTTGTATGTGCTTAAAGATAGAGGTTCAAAAAATTGAACATTATTTTGAGATGACTTTGAGGTGGACAGGGTGGGGTGGGAAGATTTTGATTATATTATCATGAGTTTATTTCTTTAAAGTTACTCTCAATCAAATATAGCAAAGGATTAACATTTATTAAATCTGAGCGGTAGGTACATGGGTGAGTGTTACATTACTTTCTTACATCTCTGGGTGCCTAAATATATCATGATTAAGCATTTAAAAGAAAGGACATGAGGGGCCAGCCCGGTGGCGTAGTGGTTAAGCTTGTGTGCCCCTCTTCCACGCCCGGTGGCCAGGGTTTGCAGGTTCAGATCCTGGGCATGGACCAAGCACTGCTCATCAAGCCATACTGTGGCAGCATCCCAGATAAAATAGAGGAAGATTGGCACAGATGTTAGCTCAGCAACAAGCTTCCTTAAGCAGAAAGAGGAGGATTGGCAACAGATGTTAGCTCAGGGCCAATCTTCCTCACAAATAGAAAGAAAGAAAGAAAGAGAGAGAGAGAGAGATATGGGGGAGAGAGAAAGAGAGAGAGAAACAAACAGACAAAGGACGTGAGATATTCAAACTTTGAAGAGTTAGTTTTGATGACTTTGAGAGCAGAACAAAGGAGTAAATTTAGCCCATTATAATTAGAGTCAATGGGCTTATTATTTGTAGGGACTCAAACATTTTTTCACACTTGTTCATGATTGGTTGGTTGTCTGGTGCCGAAATATTTCTATCTGCAATCAGGTCGGTGTAGACACGTTGGTTTTGATATACACATAAAGTTATAGTGACCATTTTTCCTATTATCCATACAGATAAAACATGCAGAGAGATTTAGCTACTCCTTTGCCTTTTTCAATACATTGGCACTAATTATTGCATTTTTTCCAGCTAACATTTATTTTTGGTCTTATATAGAATCAAAACACAATAATTTTCTTCCCGAGCTCCCACATTGTTTTTCAGACATCTGTTATAACACCATTCTACACTGAAATTTATTTCTTTATACATCTGTGTCCCCAACAATATAGGACTCCTTAAGAGCAGGGTTGTATCTTATTCACTTTGGGGTCCCCAGAGTTTGACATAAAGTAAATAATCAATACATTATTGTGGAAAAGTATTGCTTACCTTTTTAATCATGCAAGTAATAACAGGAATATATTCTCGATGTAGAAGACTCAAGCAACACACAACTATATAGAACAAAATGTAACTGCTTTTGTCTTCCCTTTCCACTACTCTCTACAGAGGTAACTAACATCAACATCTTGGCATGCGTGGCGCTTGAAGTTAAACACTATGTTTATATTCTTTTAGTTATAAATTCTATGTAGTATATATCTGACACTGTTTAATATTAGACTAATATCAGATGTTAACCAAAGGGCTATTAAATATGCATATCAGATATGCAAACAAATCAAGCAAATGTTTGAATGTTTATTTGTTTTATATATTAACTTGTTTGTCTTAAACATGTATTTTCTTCAGTGAATATTAAACGCCCAACCTGGATAGCTATTCAAGCTACCAGATAGTAGTTTCTAGGCTTTAATGTTTACTTTGTTTTTACAGTCTATGATATATTTAGATAAATTTTTTTATTTTTACTTTTTTTTTTTTTTGGTGAGGACGATTGGCCCTGAGCTAACATCTTGTTGTCTATCTTCCTTTTTTTTCTTGAGGGTGATTGTTGCTGAGCTAACATCTGTGCCAATCTTCCTCTATTTTGTATGTGGGACACCACCACAGCATGGTTTGATGAGCTGTGTGTAGGTCTGCACCCAAGATCTGAACCTGCCAAACCCGGGCCGCCGAAGCAGAGTGTGTGAACCTAACCACTACGCCATTGGGCTGACCTGTAGATGATTTTTAAAAGAAAATCATTCATGTGTTAGGCAGAACATGTAACTGTATAATACTTAATGGCTTGGTTTAAACACTGCATTTACCTTGAGAATTCAGAGGAGGCTCACACACTGTGTGTGTTGAGGCATGAACCCAAAGCTGCTTAAAAGGATTAATGTTGCATCTGAAACTCAGCTGTACTGGTAGGCTTCTGTCATATGAGAGGTATTAAAAATGAAATTATAAAGGAAAGGGTCTGTCCAGGCAATAATGATATACAGATGGAAAGTGTCTGAAAAACTTGTTTTCCTTACACGGCAGAACTGCAGAAGTTATTTATCTCAATCAGCAGAGCAATGGTTAGAGACTATTAGGATTTACTGTAGGCAGCTGCCAACCTTTTCGCAGCAGGCACATTTGCCCAGAGAGAACCCAGGGAAGATGTTTGTATAACTATGACAATGTCTTTATTCCATTGACATGACACTTACCTTTCAAAACTTTTACAACTGAAAATTTGTGGATATGCTTCTATTGACTTTTCTAGTCTTTCCAAGTTTGTGGATTTTCCTACTTTGCTATCGACACATTTGACAAATAGATCTTGAATACCTGCATTGTGCTAAGCTTTCACACAAGATGAACATGGGTCCTCACTACAAATGCCCTACTCCACACTGCCCTTTCTACCTCCGACTGCCTATTTAAGGAACAATAGTTATTATTGTTATTTTTTAAAGTTAAATCTTACCTGGTAGGCCCAATTTATTTTCTTAAGAACTCCATCCTGTAAAAGTCTATAAAGCCTCTGGGTCAGGTGTGTGAAGGTCATTAAAGTTTCAATATAAAAGCAAAACCAACCACAAAATGATCAAACATCAAAGATCTCTCCAAGCCCCAGTTTTCGTGACTTAGAAAATCTTAACTTATGAAGAAAGTGCAAAAATTATTGTATGATCTGTCAGTCCCATCAGAGTAAATTAACATTCTTTGATTCCCCCTATGATACCAGTGGTTTGAAAGCTCAACATTTTTTTTCTCACCTCTTTATTGTCTGATTCTATCTTTAAATATTAAAACAGGAATTTCTACTCATTAATTTAGGGAGGATTGCTCCCCTTCCTCTTTTTATCTACTTTATTCTGTTAACCGGATAGGCTTTTAACTACAACGTGGCTCAGGCAAACTTGTCTGCTGGGATAATGAGCACCTTAGCATCACAGCCACATTAGGGTAAGCTGTGGTCCTGCTGAGTAGCTCTCTGAAGACTAAGTGGGAGTTATCATTTATTTATTTGTTGGATTTCTGTGGCACTTTTCCTCCAGAGAGTATAGAGTATGACATGGAGAATTTTGCACAGGGGTTGTCTAAGAATGTCAAAAGGAAATTAAAGGAAAGTAGAGTTTGTAGGAAGTGAGAACACGGAACAAAAGAAACAGCTAATAGCAGAACCAAACCCTGGGTGGCAGTTAGGCAGTTAGGTAGAAGAAGATCGAGGGGTCTGAGCTGCCTCAAGGGTGCCAGTGTTGGCTTTCAGAACACTGAGTCATTTTTTTTTTTTTTAAAGATTTTATTTTTACCTTTTTCTCCCCAAAGCCCCCGGTACATAGTTGTGTATTCTTCGTTGTGGGTTCTTCTAGTTGTGGCATGTGGGACGCTGCCTCAGCGTGGTCTGATGAGCAGTGCCATGTCCGCGCCCAGGATTCAAACTAACAAAACACTGGGCCGCCTGCAGCGGAGCGCGCGAACTTAACCACTCGGCCACGGGGCCAGCCCCAACACTGAGTCATTTTACCGGAGCCTATGGCCCTGGTGAGCATTAGACATTTCTGTTCACCACTCACATGAAGACCCATAATCAGAATCATAGACTCATAGAGCAGGAACGGGCTTTAAAAATCACCTGCCAATGTTTTTAATTTACAGCTGAGGCAAATCAAGCTCAGAGAGAACAAGAAAACAAGTGAGATGCAGAGCCAGGGTTAGAACCCAGATCATTCATTCACTGAACAAACATACATGGAATACATTGTTGCTAAGCACTGTTCCAAGCACCAGGGTTACCTTAGTGAGTAACCTGCACGTGGGTCCTGACTACCCTTGTCCTATCCCACACAGCCTTGTTCTACCTCCAGTTGCCTACAAGGATATCCAATACACTTTATAATCCGGCCTTCAGTTGACTGAAGACCCAACCCTCTTTAGGGGTAGACCTCAACTGACTTACAGTGAGAGAAGGGAGTTCTTTTCCAAGTATCTGTAAGTGTGTTGACATTCTTTGGTCCATAGGTGCTTTTAGGGCACTTCTGTCAGATCAGCTGAAAAACATTTACTGGATTGAGTCTCTTCTGTATGTCACGGGAAGGAAGGTATTCCGTGCCAAGATGAGCAGTTTATTTTTCGTCCTCTAGTAGGATGAATAAAGACTTAAACATTATATCTCATTGGAGGAAACACTTGTCTTTTAAAATTGGCTTCACCTTTAAAATGCCTCACATAATAGTCTAAACTCTAATAAGATGACAGAAGTTGGAAGTACCTAGTGGTAGAATCAAATGTGAAAATTCTTCAAAGGAGCGTGGTTTAAGAGTCGCCATAAATCTACCTTCTCAAAAGTGACATTAACAGTCCGTTTAACACTGGACATCACCGCAAGAAAACTCTGGGGTTTAAAATATAAAAAGTAGTAGATTGTTGTATTCTCGTTAAAAGGTAGATTTAAGCCCCTCTCCATCCTCCAGTCCTCATGCAGAAGCTGTGCTTCTAAGAGAGGCTCCTGTTAATTTAGAGATAGAACCAATGAGTTTGAAAACTAAGGACATTTACGCAGGCATTTGGGAGTACACTTCATTCTGCCCACTTTGCCCTTTGTCCCGGGCCAGTTTCCAAAGAAATAAAGTGTTACTCTTGCAAACTGTGGATAAGGCTGGCTAATTAGCAGAAATATGACTTTCCTTGGACCAAAAGAAACTGACGAGGGTGATAAGGGAGGAACACTTTTGTTTCCAGCCCCCACAACAGCCCGATATTCTGGGAGGGTCAGAGTAGGATTCAGGCTCCAGAGACACCTGTTTGTGCCCACAGGGCCAGGTCCGCGATGGCCCTGCCTCTCCCCCGTGCCTGGCAGCTTCTGTATTGGCTGATTTACCTGCGAGGCTGTATGTGGATCTGTCTTTACGCGGCCACTGCCTCCAGCACGTATTGTCAAGACAGAGGGAAGCCAAGAGAGGAGTGCAACCGCCGGAGCCTAGAGCGGGAGGTGAGCCGCCTCCCGGACGAGTTGACTGCGGCTTCCCTTCCTCCCGACACACATGGAGTTTGGTGGTGACGGTACCGAAGAACTGCAGACAGATACTTAGCCCACTGGTGGTGTGTGAGCTGGCTACGAAGACAGCGCCCGCCTCACCCGGACCTCCTGCTGGCAGGATGTAAATATACCTGCAGACCGGCCAAACAGGACTGCCTTTTCCCCCCCAACCCCCTCCCTCCTCCCCCCCCCTCCCTCGGCTAACCAGCATGAGGAACTGAGAAAGCAACAGCCTGCAAGTGACAGCTCCAGCCTGATTCTGTTTGTCTCTGAGCCGAGGTGGGAAGTTGATTGTGCAGCAGCTTCATTGTGAATTCCTTCCACTGGCATCGCTATGTTTGCCTCTATCTGGTATGCCAAGAAGCTGGGTCGCAGGTTCGTGCACAACGCCAGGAAGGCGAAATCAGAGAAGGTAGGGAATGAGTGGGGATGAAGATTAGCTTTCCGATTTGCCAACTGCCTGCTCTGGACTGCTAGTCTGAGTACAGACGCAGTCTTTATTAGCTTGGGATGAGAACCTGCCTCTCACTGTGGTTGTAGTCCATGCCACTCACAGAAGGGGTAACTGAGAGCCTAGCTTCTTGGGAGGGGAGCGTTGGGGGTTAAGCAGGATCATTAGCTATTCAAAATATTTGGTGAGATCATCAATTGATAGAGTGTCTGTACAGAGACTTAATATTCCTATAAATGACACAGGGTGAAAGCAACTGAGCGGCTGAAATTTTTCTTCTTCAGGGAGCTCTCTAGTAAACTTGTTGCTATACTGCATTATTTTTATTACTGCAATCTTTGATTCTGAAGGGGGCATTATAAAGCCCTGAGCCTTTCTCAGTACTTGTGTCCTGGTGTGTGTCCTAGGAGCACATATTTGGGACTCTCAGTAACATTGACCAGACTCCACAGAGGTGCTTGATAGCTTTTCAAATCAACAAAGCCATCTTTTCAAAAGTGTTTACAATGAGCAAGAATTATATTTATAATCAGATAGTCATTGCCATTTAGAGAATGGCTTTGTATTCCTTTTATTCAGCATGACTAGTTGTTTCTAGAGAACCTCTATGTAGATTTACTTCATAAGTTATCTTTCTCTGAGAAATTAAAATGGCCTGTAAGTCCTAAGATGCATTACAACCTTGCATCTCTAATTTGTCCTATGCTGTTGGAGGCACTGGTCAAACTGACATGTTTAGAAAATCAGTATCTAATTTGATAGGTGACGGGGAAACTTCCAAAGACAACAACATTTTATGAAACTGAGATTTTTCCATATTACTTTGAGGATAGGATCTTTGGCCCAGTGTCCTTTCTGCCTTAAATCTACTCGTGAGATTGACCCAGAGCTGGCTTTCCGGGCCTGTGGCACAGTCCTTCCTCTCAACTGCAAAGATTCCTTCACGTTAACTTACTATTTGTTCCTTTAGAGGGGGAATGTTGATAAAATGAACAAGAATCCAGTGATAAACCAAGATATGATTGTTTGTAGCATGAAAAGAGAAATTGGCATTCTGACTTTAGGGTTGCAGCCTTTAGAATGTCCAGATCTAAGGATTGTAGAATGATGACAGACTTGTTATTTAATGGCACTTTGGGTGGGTGGGGGGGGGGGGTCGGGCAAGGGGGTGGAATTGATCCCTTTTCTATTCTATATGTCACAGGTAAAAAGATTGTAAACCTAATTATCATGTGCCAGCACCATATATATTGAACAGTTGGGTTTGTGGAGTTTGCTTTGTTTTGTTTTGTCCGCTCCTCAAGTAATTTTTAAGGAGAGAGACTTGCAAGTAGGTCTTTTATTGGAGCAAATGTTTTGAAAAAGTACCTTATTCCTATGAAAATTATAGGTTGTATGGATGAGAGGACTGTCAGGACCACAAATGGCTCTGAAAGCCCCTGGGACACAATGCCTTATGCCAAATTAGTGTGCACAGAAAAGTTGAATCTACCAGTGATACTTAATCCAGTCTTAGGCCTGAAAGTGGAGAACAGCAACTCTATAAAATTCAGTGTTAGAACCTAAAAGGAGGTTAATCCAATGAAGTAACACGGGCTTCTGCTCCTTGAGTGTGGGAAGAAGCTGGTAGGGGGCCTCTGATGTCTCCTCTGATGTCTGTGATGACTAACGCTTAGAACAAGTAAGAGGAAACCAGATGTAGGGTTAAGGATTTTAAATTCTTTATTTATTTTACTCAGAGAGTAAGGAATTCAACATTAGAAAACTGAAGTTTTGCCCTCTGAGTGATAAAGACTAAAGGGGAAATTTTTAACTCTCATGTCCGTGTGCTAACCAGGGGAACCAGGAGGAATTAATTTTGAACACTGACTGATGATAACTAACATGAAAATAGCATCTTGTTTTGTTTTTTTTTTCATGGAATTTATAGTCACAGAGTTCCTGGAATAAATTAAAAGGTGTGCTGCCTTGAACAATGAAGGCCCTCAGCCGATGCTTGGTGAATGGAAGTAGTTTATTCTGTCTATCTAATTTTATCATGTGGCTTATTTAAAACCAACTATGTGAATTCATATTTTATCTAACAAGTTCAGTAATATACTTTGAGAAGACAGTTAACAAATGATACTGCAAGCTGGATAAATTCCTATAAAGTATTATTATAACATCAGAGATCATATAATTGCAAACAGGGGGATATAAAGTGCTGCTGACTATATGTTGTCATGCTTTATTATGAAATGGAGGAAGACGTATAAAGTAAGATTATTATGAAGTTTTATTTAGAAAATGATCAGTATACTTAAATGTGAAAGAACTATTGATAGATTCCGAGCATGTTTCAGCTTTTGGGGGTATAAATTTGTATCATAGACAGTGATTGTGATTTTGTTTTAGTATCCTCTATAAATTTTGGCTTCTTTTTGCAATAGGTAACAGTCTATTTCCTCCTACTCTAATAAAACAACCTGCACCCATCATAGCCCATCAGTCCTATTTTAGCATTCAGGTATGGTCTGGGAAGTAAATATACTTGAGGAATACCTCAAGGCTGGGGTTAATTGAAAAGCTAATTGGGAATGTGCAGGCCTAAATGCCATCCCTAAGCATGCAGTGTGATTTATTCATGGTTGTGTGGTCTACTGTTTTACCTCATCGAATGCCAGTAGAATTAAATAGCAGCATGGAATATAATAATAATAATAATCACAACAATAATAATAACCATAGTCCCTGTTCACACACATTATGCATCAGCTGCTTCATGCATAGCATTTCATTTAATCCTCACAGCATTCCTACAAGGTAGAATTGCTTTTCTTCAGTCCTAGAGAGAAGAGTAGCTAGCCCAAGGTCACAGAGTTAGTAGTAAATATCAGTGCTGTGATTTGAACCCAAGTTTGCCCATGCTATTTCAAAAATGACTCCTTGAGTCTCTAGTGTTCTCTTCCATTCACCTATCATTCACCTGTCTTTTCTGAATAAGCTTAACCATTCCTTCTTATCTTGTCCCCCTCTTTTCATATTAGAATTTCAAAGTCATGAGGTTTACAGAATCAAAGTTACTGATCGTGTGACTCAACCCCCTTATTGGAGATAAGACTACACCTAAGCTTTCTTGAATAGACAGTTGTCTGTCCTGTTATTAAAGACTTTACACTCTCTGTCCTCTTTAGTGTAGGAAGCTATTGTCTTGACACCTATTATTCCTTTTAAACAGCTAGTAGTTGTCATATCATCATAACCTAAACACTGGCATTTGGACTCATTGCTTATCCTGTAGAAACCAACAATGTCTTTCATCAAAAAGGACCTAAATGATTGGCAGTTGTAGATGCACTCTCTTTTAGAGTAAATCAGAGATGTTAGGTGATTCACATTGTCATTCTTCTAAAAAAGAAAAGCAAAGGCTCACTGCTATTCTTTCATTAAAAAGACAGTTTGTGCATACCAACAAATTCTGTGCACAAAATTATTTTAAATGGAATAATGTGAAATCAAGACTGCCTGGCTGGAATAGAATACCTCCATTCAGATAATTATTCTTTATTTTTTTTGACCCTGTGTAATGAATTCAGAAGTTAGTGTCTTACTTTTATGCCTGTTTGCCGCATTTCAACTTAAATTGCTTAATTTAGTCAATCTCTAGATTGTATTACTCTAAAAGGGCAACTGAAGAAGCTTTAAGATAAACGGAAATGCAATTTCTGGTGACATAATGTTATGCAAGAGTATAAAACTCTTGAAGTTGTGACCCTTTACCCCTGTGTCAGCATTGCTTCTTTTATTTGTTTTTGTTTTAATTTTTATACTTAATTTTCTTTTAAACATACACCATAAAGAGTGGATGCATGGTACATTTAGAAAAGACTGGCATCAATAGCTATCATCCAATAGACACAACTGTGAGTGAGCTTGGCAGTGATGTATAACCTACAAGAGATATAACTGAGTGCAAATATCCCAACATTAGGCTGTATTCACCTTGGAGAATTCCTTAAGAACTAACATGCTGGTTCTACCCTCCTCCTCATGGAAATCAAACACATTAATTCAACAGAAACTAAAATGAAGGATAATCTAGTAATGCATTTGCTGGCAGTATGGCCAATAGGAGAGAATAATGTCCTGGGTGATCCTGCTATATCATAAAGAGCATCGGGCATGAGGTGAAGGAATTAAACTTAGGAAATAAACTTAGAGAGAAGGAATTAAATTAATCCAGCTTTTTGCAATTTAGCCTGAAGCCATTCATTTTTCTTCTCTAGGCCTCAGTTTTCTCATTTGTCAAATGGGAGTAACACCTGTGCTTCAGTAGAACCCCAATGTCCTCAGGATATAGTCCAAACCGTTTAACATGGTGTACAAGGCCTGTGATGATATGGCCTCTGCTTTCCTCTCTGCCATCACACTTTGTCCCTCTTCCATGGACACTCTAACTCTAGCATTCTGAACTACTTTCAAATCCCTGAATGTTCCAGGGTTTTTCTACCTTCTAGGATTTTGTTTATCCTGTTTGGCTGACTAGTAAACCATAACCCAGCTGTATCTCTCCATAACTGCACTTCAACCTTAGGTGACATCGTTATCACTAGGAAAGTTTCTCTGGCCCCTAGAAGCCCAGGGTGGGTCTTCCATCAGCTCCTACAACAGCTTGTACGTCAGTTGTAATCATCTTTATTTCTCTGTATTCCCCATTACAATGTGGATTCTCTGTAATGAAGGACTGTTCAATCTTTTTCACCATATATCTAGGGCCTAAAAGAATGCCTAGAACGTGGTTGTCTCTCATACCTTATTTCATTGACTCCAGGTTGTCATCAATTGTAAAAGGCACTATTATTTCTTATATCACTAAGAAAAAAAAATTGTCAATAGAACTATAATACATCACCAATTGCAAGATGCTTCTTGATTTCAGAGGTGTTAAAATGTGAAAAAAATTATTTTTAGAATCAATGAACTATAGCATAGCTCCAAAAATGAATAATGAATGGATTTATTTTAAGGATTAAATGAGTTAGTATAAATAAAGTATTTAAAGGTTATGCTTGCTATCAAATCACTTTTATTTCTTTGCAAATCATAATAATAGTTTACATAGGGAAATAGAATAGATAATCCTAAAATATAGCATGCATTTTGTCCTGTGCTGATCAAACTCCACCGACATTTTATGTCCTATTCTAGATTTAGGAAGGTAAACGAATAGAAGGAAAATGAAAATAAAGATTATAGAAGAAATGGCTTAAAAGCCATGATCGAACTGGAGCCGTTTAGATTGCAGAAGAGAAAGTGTAAGAGGCCTCCTGGCCTCTCACTATATATTTATTTGTCTAAACAACAATAATGATAGTTAACTTGTATTGAATTCCTTATATGAGCCAAGAACTGTGCTAATACAGGATCTAGAGAGAACATTACTGTTATTATCAGTTTTTAGAGCAAAAACACATCACCAGTAGGTGGGTGATATTAGGCACCATGTCTGATTCTAGAGCTCAAGCTCTTAACCAGTAAACAATACTATGTATGTATGTATATATGGATGTGTGTATACACACACACAGAGTACCATATATTACATAATATATACTGTATATTATACTGTATATTACTTAATATAAATTCTATTTTATATTAGATATTATGTAATATATACTGTAATACATATGTATATAATATATACATAATGTATAATATATACTGCATAAATATGTAATATACATAATATATAATTACTATATATTATAGTGTATATTACATAATATATACTGTATAGAATACTGTATATATGAAATATGTTTATAATTAGCTAGATATCAAGTTTATTTTTCCCTATGAAAGGTAAATTTAAAAAGTGAATTTAAATGCAAAATCTGAAATTTGGCTTAGGCATGAGAAGAAACGTCCTGATGTCGAAGATTCTCTAATCCTCGGTGAATGATAGAATCTCCCTATGTCTATTTTTGGCTCATGGCAGATTGAAGAGTAGCTTGACCTGGAGAGAAGGATGGACACTTTGTCCTCTCGGGTCCCTTTCTTAGAGCCTTCTGAGTCTGAGAGCTCATCGGTCGTGAGCAGCAGCATGACTCAGCGCCAGTGTCTGTCTAGCTGTGGTGACAGAGAGGATAGGTGTTTGTCCATGCTGAATGCAGCCCTGCAGTTCTCCCCTGACACCTGGCAGGTTAAATCAAGTAGCAAAATGGACAGTAGCACCTCTTCTGAGGTCCCAACACTGCTGCCCATTCTGGCAAAGCACAAGGCCCAGCTGTTAGCAGGACAGGGAGGGAGAGGAGAGAATTAGAAATGGCTAAAATGAAGGTGGGGG
This sequence comes from Equus caballus, assembly GCF_041296265.1. Lineage (NCBI taxonomy): Eukaryota > Metazoa > Chordata > Mammalia > Perissodactyla > Equidae > Equus > Equus caballus. The sequence continues at coordinate 63,426,444 of NC_091690.1, forward strand.
AGAGTGACTGAAGAGGAAGATAGCAGGTCACAAAACCACTATAAAATTGTTGTTACTAAGCCTATTTAGTGAGCAGTTTATTCAAGCACTATGAGATGCGCTTTGCACATATCAACTCATTTAATCTTTACTACAACCTTCTAAGGTAATCCTGTTATTAGCCCTCATTTTATAGACAAATGAACTGATGTATAAGATGTTACAGACTTTGCCTAAGATCATAGGTAGTGGAGCCAACATTCAGGGCCAGATCTGGCTGAATCCAGAACCTATCACCCTAACCACCTAGACCATGTGTTCTTTAAACCTTTTTTGGGTTGGGTGAGGCAGTGATGTCGAGAAGGGATAGACTAACACAAGAGTCATCTTCTCATCTACCTGTGCTTCATCTCTGTTGAGTAACAATGTGGCTAGAAATAAGACCTGATTTCTCATTGGGAAGGGTCCTCCAGGAGCCAGATATCCAGATAGTCTACCTTCAGTCCAGTTTACAGAAATTTAGTTGCAAAATGGTTTTATTTTTTGTTTTGTCTTCAATGTATCTTTAGAATGGTCTTTTTTCTACCTGGTATCACTCAGTGGTATTACACTCAGTGATGAGGATGGAAGGGAAAACTCTCCCATCCCGCAAGATTAGCTCAACTATGATCATGATTATAGAGATAAATTTGATAATCAGATAAGGTATACATCTTATTTGCATATTATTATATTTATGAGGTTAATAGAGAAAGTATCTCACTTTATTTATTTTTTTCCTTTTTCTCCCTAAAGCCCCCCGGTACATAGTTGTATATTCTTCGTTGTGGGTCCTTCTAATTGTGGCATGTGGGATGCTGCCTCAGTGTGGTTTGATGAGCAGTGCCATGTCCGCGCCCAGGATTCAAACCAACGAAACACTGGGCCGTCTGCAGCGGAGTGTGCAAACTTAACCACTAGGCCACGGGGCCAGCCCCAGAGAAACTCTCTCACTTTAAATAATGCCTTGAGTATTCACTAATAATTTTATTTAAGGTAGTCTTAATTCCCCCAAATAAGTTATTAAATTATTAAACTAATATAAATTCTCTCCCTTTCAGTTAGGACACGTAGCACATAGTAGGCCTAAATAAACCCTGGTTGAATGACTGACTTGGATGGAGGACTCTGAGCTGTATAGCAATAAAGACTGGATTAGGGGTCAGTAGGCCTGTGTGTTAACTGGCTCTGTCCCAACCACCTGTGCCACTTGGCTAAGTTGATTAGTCTCTCTGGGCTTGAGTTCTTTATCTGCAACCAGATTCCTTCCAATTCTTGCATTCTTTGATTCTAATTCTGATTCACTATAAGACTGCAGAGTCCTTAAAGGAAAGGATTTGATCTCATTCATCTTGTGCTCCCACCACCTAGCACAATGCCTAGCACTAGGAAAAACTGAGAAAATTGATGTCAAATGAAAATATACAGAAGACCTGGAATGTGTTTAACCATTAGTAAGAAGAAAATAATGGAGAATATACCTATTTTCAAAGTGGGAGCAAGATAAGAGACACTCAGAGGCTTTTCCTTCTTTGCTGCCTTTTTTCTTTGAAGAAAGAAGGAATGTGAGGCATATTATAGCACTGAGGCTGGAGGCTCTAGTTCCCTTCCTTTTCCACTCTCCGTGCTATGAAGACTGAAGTGAAACAAACAGTTACCAGCAGAATACTAGAGTTCTTTTCAACCACCAATGATGATATGTCAAACTGTAAAATTTTCAGCTCCTTTGTTTCACATACCAAAAGATTAAAGGCTTATGTTTGAGTGTGAAATGTTTATTTCTTATACTTTCTCAAATTGAAAATTCTAGTTGTGTAGAGAATCCCCACCCCACCTGCTCTGGACTGAATTGTACCCCCCCTCCTAATTCATATACTGAAGTCCTGACCCCGAAGGTGATTGTACATGGACATGTAGAGATAGGGCTTTTAGATGATAATTGAGGTTAAATGAGATCATAATAGTGAGATCCTAATCTGATAGGATTGGTGGCCTTAAAAGAGGAGGAAGAGAGGTCTCTCTCTGCCGTGTGAGAACAAGCAAGAAGGTAGCCATCTGCAAGCCAGGAAGACAGCTCTCACCGGAAACAGAGCTCTGCCAGAACTGTGATCTTGGACTTCTCATTCTCTAGAACTGTGAGGACATAAATTTCTGTTGTTTAAGCCACCCAATCTACGGTGTTTTGTTTTGGCGGCCCAAGCAGACTAATACATCATGATGCCATGATGGCCATATATGGTGATGTCCAATGAGGAGTGATTTTCTAATGCCCAGCGTCAGGGTATCATTGCTAGGGAGAAATATGTAACCAGTTGAGTGTTCTTTTTTAGCCAATGCATGTAAGTTCTAATAAACATACAGCTTCTGCAGGGTTAACATCATCTGCTCTTGTGAAGGAGGTAGGAGGGGCTATTAAATTTGGTAATATAACAAGAAAAGTGGGAAGAAGTAGAAGGTAAAGAGAAGGAATGAGCCACTTTTGGAGATCATTGTGCTTGTCTTCATATTCTATGATCTCAGCACAGCAAGAGAAGTGAATATTAACTATCCAGTCAGCAAATTTGATAAAATAAGAAAATAAAATAAAACTCATCAAATACTATTCTTCTCTTCTACATCTACTTGTTACTCTAGGTCCCTAGGATTTATAAACAGAACCGAATTGCTTCCCATACCATCCACTCCACAGTTCTTCAATATTAACTGTGGGAGAAAGTTTTTACTATGAGAGGGCTTCTGATTTTTCACCAGAGTTTGCAGAAAGGTATGATGAAATGAACACTGTCTGAGGTAGGAAGTCAATGTCCATGGTGTTCGCTCCCATAGCAGTATCGAATTATATCATTTGATGTGAGATATTTTTGTGATTTGTTAGCACAGGAAGAGTGGAAACTAATGTGCTGTGGGAGAGGAAACAGTGTGTTGGAGTCGAGGGAGTCAGAGTGAAGCGGTGCTTGGGCAGGTATAAGACAATAAGAAAAATAAATATTTTTCTTTCTCCTTCTCTGAAGTCCATTCTGGTCTAGGATTTATTTTCCTGTAATTGTTCTCTAAGCTCCTTGAATAGGTTGTTTGTCACCTTTATTGAGCCTTTTCCTTCATATATTTTGTGAATCTTCTTGTCAGCACACCGAAGAGCGACAGTATGGCAGTGAAAGACCACAGATGCGAGTTCAAATTTGACTCAACATCTTACTGGTTGGGTGACCTTGAGCAAATAATTGACTTATTTGCTCCTTAGTTATTAGTGTTCTTGTGTATTAAAAATGGTGATAACCGTTCTTGCATGGCTTTTTGATTCAATTAAAAACTGTATGTAAAGTATCTGGCCCATCATAAAACACTTAATATTTTCTTCCTTCTTTCCTTTCTTCCTCCCTCCTTCTCTCTCTCCTTTTTCCCTTCCCTTCATTTTAATACTCTGCCTAGTTCCAGAAAGGATGCAAAGCGGCTTTTGATAACTTCATCATTAATGGTTCCTCTTACTCTACTACTCCCTTGGGCTTCAGAATGGACTTGCCCTCCCATCCTGGTTTTATAGAGTGGGAGATGTGTAATTATATCTCTGTCACTGGTTAGAGGGGAAAAAATTACTGAAGGGAACATCTTAACAAGTGAAAATTGTCAGTACGCTAGCTATGAGGGAATTCTACCATTTTGTTTCCTTTTTAACAAATAAATACTAGATCATTCTTATAAAAAAATCTTCCCCCCACCTGCTACCTTTCCCACACCTCCCCTTCCTCAAAATACACCATGCAATTTTTAAGAGAGAGTGATTCTCTATGTTTGGTGAATGTCAGTCAAGGCACGTTACTTCTCATTTGAAGTGAAGTGATGTGTGCTGAGTGACTCGAGGTTCTCATCTCCCAGCTGGTGAAAGCATCACATTACCTTTGTAGCTTTTATTCCTGTCTGGGAAAAAAGGGAGAGGAAGAGCTCCATGCAATGTTACATTGAATTTCAGAACTAGAAAGAATTTTTCTTTCATAAAAGGTAATACTAACTTTAATGAACACTTATTGAGTCCTTACAATGGGCCAACCATTTTTCTAAGATTTTATATGTTCTAACTTAGCTAATCCTCATGATGACTCTATGGGCTAAATACTGTTATATCCACATTTTTATAGATGAGTCACAGAAAGGTTGATTAATGTGCCCAGAGAGACACAATTAGCATGTTCTAGAGCCAGGATTTGGACCCAGGCAACCTGGATCTGAGCCCACATTCTTAACCCTGGTGCTGCGTTATTTTCTGTATCTTTCAAATGACCAAACTGAGATCCCTGGAAACATGAGGTTTGGGAAGGTTCTTGCTCAATGTTAGTTATTTGCAGACTTTTGGGACTTGAACTCAGATCTTTGGAATACCAGTCTTTCCTTTCTTCTGGCAGGAGCTTTAGTGGCTCCACACACCATTCACCATTGAGATGGATGCCATTACATTTATTTCCCCTGATCAAATATCAAGGAGTTTCAAGCACTATACTTATAGTCTGCAATAAATTGCAGCTGATAGGTTCCTTCCATTTCACCAAAAGTATTATTGGTTGTATTCTTCTTATTGCATGGTGGTATTAATAACCTATGATGATATTTTTCAGTAAATAATTGATCCAAATTCACTGTGACTTGTGAGCTCTGTTTCCATTAAAAAAGAAAATCATTCAACAGGATGGCGTTTGGAAAACAACTCCGCACTAGTGGTTGCATTAATTGCTACTTTGGATGTTCCTGCTGTGAGTTGAATGGAGTAGTTTGGATCTATTTCTTAGAAATAACCATCTTTATTACCTCTGCTCTAGGATGCATAGTTTTGAGATTTTTTAGAGGCAAATATCTTCACTAATCTGTTTCTGTTTTCTGTTTTCATTCCATAAATAATCCTTTTCATTGTCATCACCATTTTTAATGTTCTCAGATTTAATTTATGGAGGGTATAGGATGTTATAGGATGTTTTTGTCTCTTGCTCTCCTGGCGTATAACATTCTGTTAACTCCCCAAGTGTAACATTTTGAATATCATGTTTAATTCAAATACGATCCATTATTTTATTAAAGTTGTTTTTCCCCCTTGCATATCTCCAGAATTTGCAAGAGCTTTATGGAAATGGCTTATGTGATACACAAGTAAGAATTTATTTTAGTATCAGTCATTTCTCCAGTATTTTGAGAAAAACAGGATGAAATGTAGCATAATGAAATGGTGCTTTTTGGCAGTTATGAACTACATTATGCCTTTTAGAAAACAAATTTAAATACATTTCAGAGTAATTTATGCTTTTTGTCTGCTAGTTTCTTACAATTCACCTATCTAGTTGTCCTAAACACTTTCAGTCATATTTTTTCCATGTTTCCAGGTTGACCCCAGGCTAGCCCCAGGAAAATAAAATTCAAGTAAATGAGCTATATGTGGCCTTTTAAGCCAATTAACAATTCGACACTTATTTGCCCTTTGCTATTGAACAAAGACTTACTTACACACTACTACTACTAATGCTATGCTGGGATTTATGAAAGATGCAGAAATGGTCGAGCCTATGCTATGGAAGTTCAGGTATAGACTAGGAAAAGAAGAAACATATACAATTAAAGCCAACTCTTAGATGTGCTTTAGCTGTATAAAAAGCACTTTTATTTCTTCTGCCCTGCCAGACCCTCTGTGCTTTTTTGCTGAATCTTAGCATTCTAGAGCTGTGGGGTCATGCCTGAGTGCAAACCACCTGGCATATCTCATTCACAGAGCCCCTCTCTCCAAGATTAGAATAAAACATACCTGGTCTGATTATGTGGCTATGCATATTGTCCTTCTAGGAAAAAATGCCTTAAATTAAAGAAAATCTTCTTATTTTTAATATTTCTGTTAAGATATATCAAGATAGAAGAGTGGAGTATTTAAGAATATGATTTCCGAATCCAGACTTCCTGGATTCAAATCCTGGCACTGCCACTTCCTAGCTGTGGGACTTTGAGCAAGTTACTTAGACTTTCTGTGCTTCACTTTCCTCGTCTATAGAGTGAGAAGAATAGTACCTCTCTCATAGCGTTATTATGAGGACTGAATGAGGAAATATTTGTGATAGAACAGACATTATCTAAGTGCTTTTCAATAACTACAATGAGACAGGTCATTTAAAGGCAAGAGATTTTTGGGGTGAGTACAGTTCTGTGGAACCTCTTGAGTGAGTGGTCAATACTTCTATCTCATACTCTGACTCCAATTTTGACTTACAATAGGACTACTTTGAACTACTTCATAATCATGTGCTCTGTGAATCAGCATGGATGGGCAAGCAAGCCTCTGCCCCAATACTACAATCCCAAGCTTTACTGAGCAGTGCTTTTGGAAGGTGACTCTGATCTGCAGCCCTGATTTAAGCAGTTGATCTCACCAGAGATGCTAGGATTACTGCCATTTGGTTGTTGAGTCATTAATTTGAAAAGCATCTACCCAAAAGTGTCTGCCTTGATATCTACCCAAGAGAACATCCTTTGAGGAGGTAGGGCAAGGGCCTCTAATTAGTATAATGAACTTCTGTCTTCCCGAAGCACCAGCTCTGCTTTTGGAAAGGAATCAGTATCCATCATCACTATTTGTGGCTCAGTGATGTAGATACTTCCATGTGTTTCTGTGCTCTTAGGGACTGTTCAATGGATGTGAAAACATTCAGATGCCAGAAGATGGCTTACTTTTGCATTTTTAATTAACATTCTATGTTCTAGAATGTATATTGCCTCTTTTTCCATATCATACGTTATTATAATTTACACAATTTCATCACTCCTTGAGCAAATAGCATGTCTTTCTCAACTAGGCCTGTTTTCTTTAAAGAAACTAGATATTCACTTCCAGTAATTGGCAGAGAAAACCCCTCAACAATCCATAAATTTATTCATTTGATAGGTACCTTACAATATTCTAGGAAGCGGGGATGTGATGGTGAACATGGCCTTTTCAGTACTCAAGAAATACATTATGTAGTAGATGAGTGAGACAATAAGCAAACCTCAGTATAGTCTATATTTCTTGTGATAAAATATATATAAGATAAAATTTACCATTTTAACCACTTTTAAGTTTACAATTGGTGGCATTAAGTAGATATACAATGTTGTAAAACCATCACCACTATCCATTTCCAGAACTTGTCATCATCCCAAACAGATACTCTATACCCATCGGAAGATAGTCTTAATGTAAAAACTTTTAGCCTTTCCCCACTGGACCTTCCTAAAAGATCTACTGATTAATTTACAGTAATTCCATCTACCTGTTAAAGCTATTCTAAGAATGTTTTAGAAATATTTAGAAATGCCTGAACTTCCATTATTTCTTTGATAAGATTTTATAATATCTGAAGTAATGCTGTGAAGCATTTCGTTCCAAGTAATGCAATTTAATTTTAGCTGAGTACCTTTAGCTTTACTAACATTAGTAATTAAATATTTAGTTGTGTAGTAAATTAGCTATGCCACATTGGAAAGTGGGTCGTCCATTTACTGCAGCATAAATGTTTTACAAGGTATTGTAATGTAACTAGTAAATTAATAATGACAATTTAGGTTTCAGCTAATTAAACTCTTCCTTAGCATTTATTAACTTGAAGGTCTGAAGTGAAACAACTTTGACAGTGATAATAACAGTTGCGGTGGTTTAGCTGCACCAACCAAGGATAAAATTGGGAAAATAGAATGTGTGTAAGTAGTTATAAAGATAAAAAAATCAGTTTCCAACTGTTTAAATATTCATTGAGCAGAGAGACCTTGTCTTCAACGTCATGCCCTTATTCAGTCAAAACATTTTCAATGAGAATTGACACAACTGTGATAGCAAACAGTCAATCAAATAAATTTTAAAGAGCATCGTGGATGTGCCCAGAACTGAGGTAGGCTATTGAAACAGCGTAATCAAACACAAAGAACCCAGTTCATAATCATAGATTATTATGGCTAGAAGCTGTTGTACTAATATTAAATAATAATAATAGCTGACTATTATAGGTAATATATAACAAAACGTTTTTGCAGATGAAGAAATTGAGACCCAGAAATATTTGGCTTCATATATCCAATATTTGGCTTCATAAAGTTAGCTCAGTCATAACCTAGGTCTTTATTTTATTTCATATAGTAGAAACTACATATAAGGAAAATGTGAAAACATGTCAAGGAAGATATGGCTGTGTATAGTCACTCAATCTTTAGTTTATTTGGGAAAATACCGTGGTTTGTTTGAGGAAGCATCAGCTTTAGAGTCTAAAAGACCTGCACTTGAATCAGCATTACCTTTTACTAGCTGGCAAAATTATTTAACTTCTAAGCTCTGAGGCTCAGTTTTTCCCTTTGTAAAATAGGGATAAAAGTGTAAGCTGCTAGCATAGCAGTGCTGTAGACAGTAGGTGTTCGAAAGTCAATTGATTCTTTCACTCAAATCAATAGTAATTGGAATTCCTAATATATGCCTGATATATTCTCAGTTAAGCATATAAAAATAAAATAGACATAATTTACCCAGGTGTCCCCCCCCCAACTTCTCCGAAGAGCTCAGTCTAGTAAGGGAGAGAGCTATGTAAGTACACTACTGTATAGCATTACCATTCAATTTTTTTCATCAAAGTTGTGCAGTAATAGAAGTACTGTAGACTCAACTCTATTTGGAGGCATAAAAGGAGAAGCAGAGAGGAAGGGATGGAACCAGAGGAGGCCTGGGAGAGAGGATGATGCTTGGGAAGTATCTAAGAGGATGAAAAGTTTGCCAAGCAGACAGGGTGAGGGAGGTCATTCTGAGCAGAGCAAACAGCTTGAGCAAAGCACAGATTCCTCGAAGAGCATGGCCTTTTCATGGAACAGCAGGAGGTTCATCATGGGCTGAGCACAGAGTCCACATGGGGGAGTGGGGAGAAGTGACTTTGGAAAGGTCAGGTGGGGCCAGATGGTGAAAGTCTTGGTTTGCCATCTAAGAAGTTAGATTTTTATTTGATGAGGGATGAAGCACCTGTGTCACTGAGGGGTTTTACACAGGACGGGAGACGGGGAGGGAAGGAGTGGAGTTTGACGTGGTCAGATTCCGATTTTAGGAAAATTGATCTGGTGGCAGTATGGGGAACATATTAGAGATGAGAAAGAGTAGAAGCAAGGAGACACTTCAGCAGACTTTTTACAATATTCTCAAACTTTAGTGTGCGTCAGAATTACCTGGAAGCCTTGTTAAAACACAGATTGCTGAGCTTTACTATCAGGGTTTTGGATTCAGTAGGTCTGAAATGAGGAACAAGAATTTGCATTCTTAACAAGTTTTCAGGAGCTGCTGCTCCTGGACCCTATTTTGAGAATCACTGCCATAAAAAATGATAAGGGGCTAACCAGGGCCTGTACTGAGGCAGTGAAATAGAGGTGGTGAATGAAATCTCATTGTAAGGGCCTTGTTGATTAGAAACACCCTTACAAGATACAGTTTTGCCTGCTGAGATTTTGCTTGGATAGTATTTCTATGCCTGAGGCATTTGATAATGCTGGAGGATATTAGGTGGAATAAAGTGCACCAGCTGTTGCTTACCAGGGTCAGAGCCAGTCAAAGGGACCCGTGGCCCTCAGTGAATGTTAATATGGTAAGCCCAACTGCCTTGGGAATTTCCTAACTCAAATTCCTTTGTTGTGGTGGTTGTTAAATGAAGTCACTTCAGATTGCGGAAAAGAAAGACTTGCCCCCGTCACAAGGCTGGTTATCCAAGGAGATTGGTGGCTGATGTAGGGCATTGCTTTAGAAGAGTTTTGCATTCTGTTCTGTCTACATTCCCTGTGCTTTCAGCTGTATTGTGGTCAAAGAAAAAGAAATCTGGCAGCTTTTTAGTTGTTTCACCATTTCAGTTTGTTTTAAGTAAGCGTATACTTTACTAAGAAGGTATGCATGATCATTTTCTTTTGGTTGGACAAGATTTTTCTCCTGTTTTTGTTTATTTGGTGCCAGTGTTTGTTTTTAAGCTGAACATGATCTCTCTAATTATGTTTCATTGTAACCAAGGTTTCTCTTTCCTGTAGTCCTATTGTTGTTCTAGTGAAATGGGCTTCATCTGCTGAGTATAGGAAAAAGGTTTTAATTGACATAATTAACTCTAGGTTGGTTACCTCCGATTTAAAAGAGGCAGTTGATTCTTCCCGAATGTGAAGGTATTGCCTGATAGAGTCGAGCAAGCTGTGTGTAATAATGAAGGTGGTTTGGGAAGAATTTTGTGCTGTTAATTAGTAATGAGATGAGGTAGCCTTCTGTCGGCAGGAGGCTCAGGACACAGGCCTGTAATTGCAATAAGTATAATGGGATTACCTCACACTTGAGACATTGCTCTCACTAAAGGGGGCACAGAGCCTTCCTCACAAACCTGCACTAGTGTTGTAGTGGGATGTTTCAAAGAGAGAATTTATTGTGTAATTTGGAGTGTTTTTCTCTCTTCCTTTTTTTCTGTGGGTGCTGTATGTGTGTGTGTGTCCATAGTGGAGAAGAAGAACATAAACATATTTGCATCTCTCAAGTATTGTGCTTCTAATGGAAGGGCTTTTGAGGGTTGCCTAGTATATGAGACAGCATGTTTAGGATGCTCTAAATGATGTCTGGAATAAATATATTGTACTTCTATAAGCACTTGGTGTGATTGCCTAATATTGCAGCTCATAAATGTTTACTGAGATAAAATATTATTACATTAGTCAGTGTAAATTTCTCCCAGGTATAGGGATAGATTTTGAGCAGATATTATTAAATGCAATGAATGTTTTGAAAGCATATGTAGAACTTTGAATGCATTTTAATTTCAAAGTAAGAACAGATTTGAGTTAATTAAGCACCAGGGACATTATATGAGACATCAAATTAAGTAACCTCTCTCTCTCTCTCTGCCTCTGCCTCTGTCTCCTTGCCCCTTCCCTTTCTTTTCTCTCTGTCTCTTTTATTCTTTATCAGCCATTCACAAAACTTTGAGTATGTGTTTACCGACTAATGTGTAAGGCACTGTAAGTATACCAGGACTGATAAGACAAAACTTTTGCCTTCAAGGAATTTGAATTTTAATGTAAGAAGCAGGCAAGTCACTATTCAACCATAAAGCAGTTTGTATCTACAAGTAGAAACCAAGACTTTTGGATACACCAAAGAAGGAACAAATAATTCTAGCCTGGGAATAGAGAACACTTCATGGAGAATATTGAAAATGAAGTGGTAATAAAGAACAAGAGGATTTTGATAGGAAGAGGAGGGTAGGAGAACCTTCTGGGATGAGAAAACAGGGAAAGCAAAGGGACAAGAGCATTTTACAGAAACTGGGTGTATTTATTTTAGCTGGAGAGTAAGGTATAAGGAGAGGGTACTAAGAGTTCCATCTAGAAAGGAAAGGTTAGGCTAGATTGGGGAGAACCTTGCATAAATGGAAAGGAGCTAGAATCTATTTCTGTAAATAGAAGGTAGACATGAATTGGTAGAAAATTCAAAACCACTTGGACAAGACAATACAGTATAATAGTGGTTAAAAGCACAGACTCCACCAAAGTTTCAAACTCAGGCTTTTGTTTATTGTTGAATATTCTGAACCAGTATTGCTGTTTTCTTTTTCTCCTCCTTTCTTTTGTTGTTTAAGCTAAAAGAATTTTAGCCCCTATGTGTTCATAGAACGAGACTAGAAAATAATAGAGATTTTATTTAGTCTTTTGATCCTTACTATGTGCTAGGATTTAAGGAAAACACTGGTTACATAAAGAAGAATAAAAGCCCAATGTTTAAATAAGGAATTGTGCTACCATATGGTAAGGCCATAATGCAAACTCTTTATAAAGTGTTTTTGGAGCATAAATGGATCAATACATTCTAAGAGCTTATAGTCAAAGAACACATTCCCATTGCCTTGTGATATAGTTAAAAGAAACTTGGACATAGAACTTGGCCCTTAACTCAGCACAGTAATGGACAACAAGGAATTTATATTGTGTGTAAACGAAGGGTAAAAAAACAGGGTTGAGGGGCCGGCCCCGTGGCTGAGTGGTTAAGTTAGTGCGCTCCACTTCGGAGGCCCAGGGTTTCACCGGTTCAGATCCTGGGTGCAGACATGGCACCACTCATCAGGCCATACTGAGGTGGCATCCCACCTGCCACAACTAGAAGGACTCACAACTAAAAATATACAACTATGTACCGGGGGGCTTTGGAGAGAAAAAGGAAAAAAATAAAATCTTAAAAAAAAATACAGGGTTGAGTGATACCCTAAGTGTATAAGTGGGGTAAGGGTTAGGGAAATAGGACGTTCATCCCCAGGTGATATGGGTGAAAAAAAAAAATCAATTTTATGAGTTTCATGTAGGAAGGCTTCCTGGAGAAGGTAGGATTCTAGTGCTGTTTAAAAGTCTGGAAAATAATATACTGACAGATAAGGTGGGAAAAAAGCATGTCATGACCTTATGAATTCTGGCACTGTTGGAGAAGGCAGAGGGACCCAGTGAGAAATGAAGAGGTGAGGGGAAACTGAGACAGCTTCCTAAAGAAGGCCTAAAAAGGCAAGATGGGCAGAGAACATGGGCATGGGTGGGGTTGGAGGGTGTGTGCGGTACCCTAGTGAATGACTTCAGACTCCGAGAAAGTAATAAAGAGTTCAAAATTTCAGACTGACCTGGAAGGCAAATAAATGATTGTCCTGGGGAGGAAAGGAAGTGCTGATGATGGACTATCTATGATAAGGAAAAGTCTGTGATAGTTTGGGGAAGACTTTGGTACAAGGGAAAAAGGCAAGGATATTAGCATCTATTGAGCCCTTACTTTGTACCAGGCATGATGTTAGATACTGTCTATGTTTTGTCTCATTTCATCCTCACATTAATTCTGTGGGGCAGATATATTTATCCCTATTTTACAAGTGGGAAATCTGAGGTTCAGGTTAACAACCCTCTCAAGATCCACAGTCAGTAAGTGTGAATTAAGAAATCCAAGCAAAGTAGTCACAATCAGAAAGTTTAAATTCAGGACTTCCACTAAACCACACCATATGCTCATCTATATTAATCCGTTCATTCACTACCTAATCACCAGGCCCTTATGGTGGACGGGACATTGTGTCACTGTACTTACATTCTTGCTCTACACCTACTAGCTGTCTAATCCCGGAAGAGCCACTTTTCTGTGACAATTTTCTAAACAGTTATATAGACTTTTATGAGGATTACGTTTTGTAACATTTGCAAAGATGCCACCTATGACACATGGTGGCCGATCAGTTTTGGTTGAATCTAAATTTATATTTCAACAATTGCCGAGTAATCACAAATTGTTATTATCTATTCTCCAAGGAAACACAAGGATCAATATTTGGCATCATTTTATTAGTTTCTTTCAGTTATTTCTAATGTGCAATACTGTAATGATTATGAAGATGATATTGGTAATGATAATGTTAGTAATAATAGCAGTAAGCTTTTATAAAGTACATACTCTGTGCCAGGACCTGTGTTAAGATAATGCTTAAATTATTTCGTTTAATCCTCAAGAAAAGCACATGAGTTAGAACTATTTGTATACCTATTTTATGTATATGGAAAGTCAGGCTTCAAAAGGTTGAGTGACTTTGCTAAGATCACACAGCAATACGTGGTAGACTAGGATCTTAACTCCCAGGATGTCTTACCACAAACCACACGCTCTTAATCATTAGGCGATACTACCTTCCTATTTAACAGGACATGTTTTTAGAGTCCGAGTTGTCAGTAATTCAGGCCACTCTTTCTCCCTGTTAGTCTGAATTAGCAAACTTGCACTCTGATTCATGCTCTTTGCAGTTGATTACTGCTGTTCTAAATGGTTTGACTTAAAGGAGACAGTGCCATTTTCTTCCTTAAGTGAAAAAAGAAAAAAATAAGAAAAAAATTGTTTTGCTGCATATTCATAGACATCCCACAGCACACATCTACTAAAACACTGATTTATTTGGACGGAAAATGTGAGAGACAATTTCTTCTTGGTTGGGGAACATTTTTCTTAACAGCATTGAATGTTAGTCTTTCTCTCTTGCTAACCTATCCAGGAGCAAGGATTTTGGGGTTGATTTTTGACGTGTATCTTGAAGAGACTAAAATAGACCAAAGAGGACTGAAATGAAATAAAGAAAAAAAGGATATTGGTGTCAAGACTGGGGCATCAAGTGGAGAAGGGGATTGTATGAACCTTTGGATGTTTTAGGTTCTACGTATTTAGAATTTGAGATTAAAAGGAAAAAAAGGAAAGAAGTGGGAGGGGGTCAATGATTAGTTTTCAGAAATCCAGTATAGTAGTTAAAATTATTAGAGAAGGATGAGGAAAAAAATAACAACTGTAACAGCTAACATTTATTGATAGCTTATGATGTGCTACGCCCTGAGCAAAGCATTCAAGATATCATTAACTCATTTGATCCTCTCCACACATGTAGCAGGTACATATTATGATCACTGCTTTATAGGTGAGAAACTGAGTTTTGGAGCAGTGAAATAACCTGAAAAAGATCACACAACTGGTAGAACCAGAATGAAGCCCATTTCTGTCTGGCCCTAATGTTTTGCCCACTGACTACCATCTTGACCATAAGAAAGAGTGAGTCAAACCTCAAGGTCCAGCAGGAGCTCCTGAGCCTCACTGGCCCTGACCACACCTGCTCCTAATCCTCGCCTTGAGATCATGGATCCTAATTTTCAGAACTGTGACAACATTAGCAATGTTGCACCTGTTCATTCATTAATAATGAAAGAATTTGGCTTTCAGAGTTTGGCAGGTGTTTCACTGAGCTGCGTGGTCTTCAGCAGCACACTTTCCTGATGCTTATTGCCTTTGTGTATAAAATGGGGAAATATAATTTGAAGATTCTATAGGATTAATATAAAACTTTTACACAGTGCCTTGCACTTGATTAGTGTTCATAAAAGCAGATAAAATATAGTAGTATTAATAATATCATGTTTTTAGCACAATGCCTGGCTCCCAGAAGGTGCTCAAAAAATGGTTATCCATAGATTTTACGTTGTGATCGTTATCAGCCTCTGACTCTGGGAAAATTAAGACACATGCAATGGCATCCATAGTTCCACCCAAAGAGATGGGTCATCTGTCCTTACTAATAATAATCACCTTTCTAAGACAAGTTCTAGTGTGTGACAATGCTACAGTAAAGCTTCCTGGAATAACACCTTTATTAAATAAAAGCTGTATGCCTTTAGGGGGATAGTAGTGCACATTGTATAATCCTCTGCTTTGCATATTGAAATCCAGCTGCTAGACCTTGCAAAAGGAATTCAGAGACATCTTAAAGTGGAGGATGACCTTCACATTTTCATAAAATAAATGATTAATGTGGAGACCATTAATTCCACCCATATTCTATTCCCCAAACAGCTTCATCTATCCTTAAAAAAGCCTCTCACTTTCAAGGATAAATGATACATATTTTTAATACAATTATGAACAATCAGGTATGTAATTTATATTTGTTATGCATAATAAAATACATAATTAAACATCCCTTCATAGTTAATCAAGGCATTAAAACCTGGAAGTGGCAAGAAGCTACTCTACAGCAGCATCTGAGTTGGAGAGATTATTTATAAACAGTCTCATAATCTTAGGACTGTTTTTATTCCTGTTCCATTTTCCCCAAGTGTCGCTGGATAGGTCAGTCTTGATTGTATATTGCATTTGGATATGTGCTTTAAGAAGAGTGATCAAAGGCCTCTCACCCAAGCTGTTCAGATAAAATCTAAGGAGTCAAAAGTTTAGCCCCTGTGTGATGATCCATTTCAAAACAATCAAATAGAATGGATTTTACCACAGATGTCAATAAGTTAGCCCAAGTTTGTGCCTCTGACAATTTGTGCATTGAAACCCTATGGTGGATAAAATAGAGGATAAACCATTTCTTTTATGGCTGTGCTGCTATAGTAAAAACAGAAATTTAAGATCACCTACCTAACTTGTAGATCTTATCAGGCATGATGAGCAGGTAGCTGAACAGACCTTACTGAATGTTAATGACAATGATTATAATAAAATAATAAGAGGAAACATTTGCCAGATCCGGTGTGAAGCACTTTAGATATACCCACTTATTTAATCTTCACCATAGTCCTGTAAAGTAGCTATTGTTATTCTTGTATTACAGATGAGGAAACTGAGGCACAGAGAAGTTAAGTGATCTATCATGTATGTTATAACATGATCTGTTGTATAGGTTAAAAAACTGAAGAACGCAATAGGAATTGCATGTGATTGTTGTTTTCTGCGTGTGTAAAAGATAGGTGTTGTCTTGGAACTGGCTGGGGTTTGCCTTTGATGTTGCTGTTGATACCACGATAAGGAGGACACACACATAATAGATGTTCTATACCATTGAATAAAATTGAAGGTTCCCAGCAGGATCTCAGCCAGTTTCCTCCTGGAGGAGTCAGAATGTCTGAGTTGATGATTATACTGAAGAAGAAAAACTCTTCTGCATTACCATATCTGTCAGGGAGAAGGATGGATAAGTGCGGAGGAAAGGTTCACTGAGCTTCCCTCATCAGAAATAATCATATTCCTTATTTTCAAGTAATGCCCCATTTGATAGCTGGTGTCAGCAGGTATTGATTGAGTGTGTTCTGAAAACCTGTGACCGAACCCTGCAGGGAGTTTACTGAGTGTGCCGGCTCCTCAAAACACACAGGCAATCTGAGAGCAGTGGGGTGGACTTGACTGTGTCTATCTCAGTTTCCATGAGTGCTTCGTGCATCTTGGGGTTGAATGTGATAGTGAGGGCACATTACATTTCTGAATTTCTTTGGTGTCTACCCTTATGCTACCACAAAACCGCTCTCTTTGTTTTAATACCACTGGGCTGCCTGACATTCTTCAAATATACCATCTACTCTTAAGGCTCTTCTGCCTTTGCATATGCCTTTGTTTTTTGTCCTGGGAAGCTCTTAACTGTTCGCTAAGACCCAAGTCAAGTATCACTGTGGACCTAGTAGTTCCGTTTACATAGTATGTGCTCTCTGCTTTGCTTCTTTCATAGCTGTAGACTCAGGTGTAGGCATGATGATTAATGATGATTACAGGCAAGGAGAGACAGAGGAATGGGCTAGGCCTGGAGTGCCCTGCATGGAAGAGGGGATCCAGGACCGAGGCATCTGACAGCAGGCGGTAGATCCAGTTAATGAGGCAGAGGAGCCTGAGAAGGTCATTCATTCATCATAATTCAGTGTCAGGCGCTGTGTCAGTTAAAGGAGATTGGAAGACTTATTTCTAGCCTTCAAAGCACATAGAGCAGGAGGAATCTTAGACAAAGGAGCGTGAGTGCCAGGAAGTTGTTATCTTGGGGGTCTCCTATAGATCCTACATGCTGGGCTGTGCTTCTGGAATAGGACTCCCGTCCTTAGAACAGAAGCCACTAGAGTAAGCCAACAAAAAGCCCTGTCTTGAGAACTGGAGTATAGGAGAATGAGGGAAAATTCAAGCTTAAAACCATGGGGCCGGGGCCAGCCCTGTGGCCGAGTTGGTTAAGTTTGCACATTCTGCTTGAGCGGCCCGGGATGTGGCTGGTGCCGAGCCTGGGCACTGACATGGCACCGTTCATCAAGCCATGTTGAGGCAGGATCCCACATAGCACAACCAGAAGGACCTACAACTAGAATATACAACTATGTGCTGGGAGGCTTTGGGGAGAAGAAGAAGAAGAAAAAAAAGAAGAAGATTGGCAACAGAGGTTAGCTCAGGTGCCAATCTTTAAAAAAATAAAAATACGTGGGACGTTTCTTGGGGCAGGTGCTTTAGCTGGCAACATAGCAGTCCGTTTAGAAGGGTGGCTGGTGCTCAGCTCCCTCACGTGGGGCCCAAAGAAGTTTAAAATAACTCTTTGCTTTATGTCCCTACTGAGCTGGGATCTATTTTGTTTGTCCCTAACTTTGTCACTTGGTAGCTATGTGACTTTGGGCAAGTTTTTTAACTTCACCAGCCTTGGCTGCTTCATCTAAAATCAAGATTAATAATAATTATTTCTCCAGATTATTCAGAGAGATGAATGGACATTTAACTCATTATACAGTGTCTCATGTATAGCAAGGTCTCAATTAATGCAGGTACCATCATCATCATCACTGTCACCATCCCCATCACTATCATCAATATTATTACCACTTACATATTATGGGACAGACTTTAACTGAGCCCAGCTATAGGGTGCTAGAGATTGCAGATGCTGAAACAGGAATTCACACACTCCTCCCTTATGACATGACACTCATGCCTAAACTTTATGTCAATGCTGTGGAACTTCCGTTTGTCTGTTTTATTGGATTATAAATCCAAGTACACAGTATCTGGCACAATTAGCGTATGTTGAACAAAAGAATGACTCAGCCAGAAAAAAGGTCCAAAAATGTCCCAAAATCTGTAATAAGAAATAAAACCAGTCTATCATTTGTTCACTTTTATTTACTGGGATTTCTAAACTTAATTAAAGGAAATATTAAGATACAATTGTGGCATACTAATGATATTTGAAATGTGAAACTATGTGCTATGTGATGCTGTGATACTAGGGACACTTAGTACAGAGCCATCATGATCTTATGCTCTCTGCGCTCCTCACCAGGTGGAAACATGTTTCATTCTATTAAATAAACTATTGAACCCTAGCTCCACTATCCATTGACCTTTTATTTATTTCTTCCACACTAATCTAAGAGTGAATGAAACAAAAAGCAGATCACAGATGTTTTCTAAATTGTCTTAAATGGTAAGAGAGTCATTGTCTATTTTCTCATTGGAATTAATTGGATACTTGTATGACTAAGATATATATGATCCATTGATTTTAATTTTATTTGTAATAAATGTTGCTGTCCATTTTTGGTAGATTTCCAGCTCTAGTCATCATAAGTAAGGAGGCATCTGCCTATTTTGTTATTTTCTGAAAAGATAATATATGTCCACAGAGCCAGCAAATTTGTATTCATAAACATCAGCGTATAAGGAGCTGTTGTGTCAGGAACACTGAAAATGTGATAAATATTAATTTCTAGCCTGGTATTTTGTCAAGGATTTTTAAAATCAGCATTTTGTGTTTTTGTTCTTGCCCTTGGAGTCTTCTAAATGATAGAAATAAAAATAGGAGGTCTTTAATGTGTCTTATTTCCATGTTTAGAGGTCTGCCAATATTTTGTTTTTCTACATGATGTGATTCTACCCTTGATTATTGAAGAGCTGGGTTTCCTGCCTTTTCATCGCATAGCTCTAATTTTTTTAGGTGTGTGGAGCAAGGGTATGTGTTTCTACCTGACTTTATTTTTAGAAATCAGTACTCACTGTTTCTCCAAGCATAAAGTCACAAGAAAATGGCATTCTATAAGTAAAATAAGAGGCAAAAATATTCTAAGAACTTTAATATGTTATTCATAAGCTTTTAAAAGAAAAAATATCTTAGAGTTTGTGTTTAAAAGAAATGATAAATTCACATGCTGGAGTCATTGATTGATGTTTTCTATCTTGTTTTGAGTGGGCTCCCAAAGGATCTATCCAAATTGACTGGTGACTTTTCAGTCACAAGATTCTAGCCTCTGGTAAAAACCCATCCTTTTGGTCCGTGGATATTTGAAATGTTCATGGGGAGTGAGGTTGAAGCCAGCCGATCTGTGGTGTAAGTCCTAGGTTTGAATCCCAGATTTGTCATCCCTAACCACCTGTGTGACATGGGCTGAGTCACTTAACCTCTCTGAGCCTCACTTTCTCCATCTCTGGAATAGAGATAATGATACCTACTCCATATATTTCTTGTGAGAATTAACAGAAGTAACATGGTGACATGTTAGATTGCTTATCTGTCAGGGCTCAGGAAATGATGAGCTCTTCTTGCCTGGAAGATTCCAGTCCAGCTTCTGCCACTCACGCACTATATGATTTTTCTGGTCCCAGTTTTCTATTCTGTGAAAAGATGGCATTACGTTAAATAGCCTTGTGTCACTAAGAGTTCTATAAAGTCTCAATTTTAATTCTCCTGTCAGAAAAGGAGAAACTGGAAGCTTCTTATATGGTCTGTGCTCTGTCTTTGCCTCTATACTTCCTGGTAAGGGGAGGGAGGAAGTGTGGCATACCTACAATATGCAAATGGACCATTTTCAGAGAATCAAGAAAAAAATATGATTGCACTAAAACAGTTCAATACGTTTATCTTAAATGATTCAGAAAGCAATTTGGGGACATGGTTACAGTGCTGGGACTGATAAGGAGATGGAAAGAGAAGAGGCTTGGGTTGGGATACTTACTAAGTGATCCTTGCTCCTCACTAAGTGGCATTGGAGAAGCAATCACTTTGTATGTCTTATTTTCCGTTTATTTAAGATAGAACAAAGATTCCTAACTTGTAAAGATTAAATGTGGTACCTGTAGAAAATAGAATACGTAATGCATGAAACACATTGCGTGTACTTAAGGAATGCTATTTTTCTTTTTTATCATCCTGCTCACTTCTCTAGATGGCCCTCATGATTTCCCTGCCAACAATTCCACTCTTACTTGATAAAAAAGGCTTCAAAAAGGAGCCACAAAAAAGATCGAGATTCTACACTTGATATTGACTAGGGTGGAGTGATGTTGCCAGGAAAAATCTGTTGAGGAGAGAGAACCACTGGCACAGAGGGCCCTCTTGGTCTTACAGTGAACATGATTCCTCTTGATTGTCAAATGGCTCTTCTATTGATCATGCTCTCTGGTTAGGGCTCTGGTTTGTAGGGAAAAACAGAGGAGCACTCAGGGAAGAATCATGGAGGGATAAAAGAGAAAGGCTTTTTTAAGGGAAGTGCAGAGAATTCAATATTGCTGGAACATAATGTGCAAGGAAACGAGTAGAAGGAGTTGAGACTTGAGTAGAAAACAGGGGCCAGATCACAGAAGGCCTTACAAATAGTGAGTCATCAGAGAATTTTAAACTCCAGAGTGACGTGATCAGATTAGTAGCAAGATCATTCTGTCAGTAGTGTGGAGGATGAATTGAAGGAAGGTGAGACTGTCGACTTAAGATCAGCCAGAGACTTGCTGCAGACGTCTACTGAGAAATGACAAGGCCCTGAACCAAGGTAGCAGCAGAGGGAAAACTCTGGTTTGCAAGATATTTTAGACGTTAAAGTTGACAGACTTGATGACTGTCTGAATGTAGGAGGTGAAACAGAGCTGATATCCAGGGTTATTCTCAGGGCTCCAGGTTGGCCCATTAGGTCAGGGCTACCTCTGAGATCCCAGATGCCTTTGCTTCCATGACACTCTCCCTAGGGTGCATTGGTAGGAAGAAGCCACTTCTTTTGCAACAATTCCATTGTGTTCTTGTTGTACCGCACTTATTGCGTACCTTGAATTATAATTATTTGTGTGCACAGCTATCTCCCCCAATTGATTTTAAACTCACCAGGATGAAGATCTTCTTTGATATATCCTTGAATCTCCAGTAAGGGCTGGTCAATTGTCTTAAATATGTGTCAGTTGTTACTTCACTACACAGATATATTTGGCATAAGTTCAATGTCTTCTTCTAGGCCAGAGATTAAATTGTTTTTAAAGGCATTGATCTCAGGAATGTCTCCTGTGGAATGCCATTTATGCTTCATTGGATGATTCATTACTAACCACATTCTGATTTTTTCTTTCTCTTAATTGGTTAATTGCTCTGAATCCCTACGTCATCTTTTTCAAGTTTATTGGCACCTGGGAGAGAAATTCAAAAATATTATTCTATTTGGAATAAATCAAAGCTATTGTCTCCTCCTGGTTCTTTACATACTTCTATGTCCTTGAAGGAGATTAGATTAATCTAACAGGATCTTTTTAGCTTGAAAAGGTGCTGGCTGTAGGTTAGTACCCTCATTTCTTCAAGATGCCTGCAGGTGATTCTGTGATCTGGTCTTATAGAACTCTAATTTATGAAAAGCAAGTCTACAAGGGTGACAGAGTAAAGTGAAAAGGACACTTCTCGACTATGACGAGGGAAACCTGGGCTCTAGTGTGGTTTTGCTGTAGGCTATTTGTGCAGTGTTAGAAAAGTTGCTTCCCCATTTGAGCTTCAGTGTCCTTATCTATAAAGTGAGACTGTTAGAACTTCATATATAACTCCCCAGTTTTCAAACACCATTAGATGTGTTAAAGTGGACTGGACAAACCTAGCGATATCCCCAAGACCATCTTTCTCTATTAAATGTGCCCACTCTTATCAGAATGGGGAAGGAAGCCGGGCAAATCTGGATGGGCCCAGAATCTAGAAGTAGAAGGAAAAAAAACAAAACAGACCTAGGTCCAGAGGTTTTTGGGAAATAGGCCAGTTGGCCAGGCAAAGCACAAGCAAAGAGTGTGGCCTTGGAGAGCAGGTGGTCATCTAAACAGTCAGATGGCAAGGGGTTGGAGGGGGATGGTGGCCACAGCAGGCAGGCAGTGAAAGGCAGAGAAAGAGCCCAGGAGCATGCTTGCTCAAGAATCAGAATCATGGAAGTCTGTCAGGGATTAGCAGGGTCCTGGCCACCTGCCTGGGTTCATGGGCAGGGCAGAAATTAAAAAGGGAGAGAGAGGAGGGGGATAAACAAGAGCAAGACACAGTTCCAGGTTTGGTGAGCCTGACATATTAGGCAGGTCTCCAAAAGAGAGATTCGGGCAGAGTAGAGCAAGACAGAAGGCGAGTTCTCAGAACTGGGCCACCAGGTGGGGGCTAAATTGCAGAAGCCGAATTATAAGAACTGGGACAAAAGGTCAGAGCTGGAAAAACAGAGGAAAGGTTAATGCTGAGGCCTCAAGTTTTAGAATTTGAGGTACTGTAAGGTCTTTTCTAATCCATAGCTTTTAGGAAGCAATGATTTCTCCTATCTTTCAATTGTCCATCTTCAACTGACTGACAGTCTCTTTTCCCTCCCCCACCCTCTCCTCTCCCCTCATTCTCTCCATCCTCATCACTTTTGTTGGGAATTTACTAAGTTCACAGTATGAAAAAATAAGGAATGTTCTCTGGAAGGATAGCTAGACATGAGAAAATGTAAAATCACAATACAATGTGATAAATGCTGCAGAGAGGAAGAGGCGAGGTATAGAGAGGGCCGAGGAGTAAGAAGCCAGTCCACAGGAAGGGAGGAAGACATCCCAGAAAAAGCACTCTTTGAACAGAGCCTTGAAGGGCAGATGGCAGTTTGCCAGGTAGAGAGGTAGGACAGGCCAGACTGGGAAGAGAGAACTGTGTTTATGTGTAGGTATGTAGTTAAGCAAGGAATGGACATGTTCAGGGAATAAGGGGTTAAGTGTGGTGATAGCTGGGGCGGAGGAGGGGTGGCTTGTCACAGATCAATGAGGGAAGTAACTGGGGAATTTTCAGAAAGCAGGTGGCATTAGAGTTGTTATAAGGAAGATAACACTCTTGGCAGACAAGAGGAGAACATAGAGTATGAAGAGGGTGGGAACAGTGAAACCAAGAAGGAGGCCATTGCTCATGGTCCTGGCAAGAGATGACAGGAATGGAACCAAGGCTGTGGCAGAGGAGATTAGCCGAAACATCAGATTTAAGGGACAGAAGCAAGGAGTCCACAAAGCTGCAACCTGACTGAGTCGTAGGCAATTGCTAGGAGTCACGGCAGACAACTGGGAAACAGGATTGAGTCTTTCCTTAACTGTCACTCTGTCAGTGAAGCCTTCTCTGGCTTCTTGTTCAGTACCACCCTCACCACGTTCCCAGACTCCCTCTCTGGCTTTTTTTTCTCGTTTGTACTTTCTAGTATCTATCATACCACATATTTTATTTATCATGTTTATTATCTATCTCCTCCCACTAGAATGTAGCTCTCTGAGAGCAAAGATTTTATTATTTAAGATAACTGTTGTACCTTTATATCTTTAGCACTTAGAAAACTCCTTGGCATACAGTAGACAGTAAATATTGAATGAATGAAATCAAAGCACCAGCAGCCATGGACCGAAACTTATAGCAAGGAAAGACTTAACAATCATAGAATATTCACTATTAAAGGAACTCTAGAGACCAGACTAGACCCTTCATTTTACAGAAAACAGAAATAATTTGCCCAAGGTCACACACAGAGCATGTCAGGCAGAGCTAATAGGAAGTGAAGGGTCTGTGAGTGTGTGGGGCCTGGTCTCCCTGGGAAGGGCTGATTGACATGCTGGAAAGGGAATAAGGGTGAGGCACTATGACCTGGCTGTTGAAAAGACACTGCAGTTATAGGTCATTTCCGATGTTACTGAGCTGAAACTTACCAACATAAAACAGATAAATCATTTGATTTCCTTTTATAACTGAAACAATTGTTTCTTTCTTCCAAGGACTATTCTCATCCATTTTGTCCTTTGCCTGTGCCTATTTGTAAATCCCCTCCCTCTCCAGCATTGTTAGACGAATAAAGGATCCTCTGAACTTGGGCTCATATATCAACACTGTATCTTTTCTGTAACATAATAGTGTTTCTGTTTCCTTCTTTTTTCTTTATCTGTCAGTAAACGTCAAAACTCAGTGAACATCAAGCCATTGATCTGTAAAATGTGAATGACATTTGGTTATTTTTCATATCTAGATATATTAAAAAGATTCTAAAAGGTATGAGGATTTGAAAATTATGAGAAAAGTTAGATTACTGCTTTATTTTTTCAAGTCTGCTCATTTGTTCATTCTCTCCTTACTTTCTTCATTTATTCTCTTGTTCAATATGTTTCCTTAGCACCTACTAGCTATAGAGGGTTGGGTTGTGGGGAGTACAAAACTAAATCAAGAGTTCACAGCTTAGTAAGAGAGATAGGAAATAAGGCAAAAACAACTTTCAATCATTCAATAAGCATATGTCTAATTTGTGTTCTATTTATTTATATTTAAGTAATTTAACAAATATTTACCCAATAGCTACTGTGTATCCAGGCACTGATTAAGCAATGTGGTTTTAGTAGGAAGTAAGACAAACACAAGTCCCTGGCCTTATGGAAGTCACATATTAGTTAAGGCAACAAACACTAAATGTTTGTAGTATGTGCTGCAAAGGAAGAGCGTGGAGGTGCTATTTTTGCCTAGGCAATAAGGGAAGTTTCTTCAAAGAGGTGATGTTCAAATTGAACTCTGAAGGCTGAATGAAAATGAACTAGGTAAGGAGAGGTAGAGATGGGGAGAAGTCTAGGTAGAAGGAAAAGCATGTATGGAGGCCCTGAGACAGGAAGGGCATGTGGATAAGAGCAGCCAGAGGAAAGTTAGACTAGAGCAGTATGCAAAGACCATATCATACAGAACGCCATAAACCACATCATGGGTTTTACTCTTCTTTTCCAGAGCAATGGGAAGTCAATAAAGGTTATAAACACAGGAAAGCAATGGTAAAATTTGAAATTTGGAGATTGGATTAGAGTGATGCAAAAGTAGATAGAATGGGGAAAAATGAGGATCACAAGAGAGACGTAGAAATGTTACAATAAAAATTCAGAAGACTAGGAAGATTACTTCCTTCTGAGAATGTTGAGAAGTATTCATGGAAGTGGCTTTGGACCTGGGATTTGAGGAAAGAATAGGATTTAGACATGCAGGAATGGGGCTGTAAGTTATCAAGGGTGTTTTCAACAGAAGGCCAACACATGGAAGGTCAGGGAGATGTGAAAGCATAGGTGACTTATGGGGAACAGGAAGCTTATAATTCTGGCTGGAGCATAGGACAGACGCTTGAATTATATGAGTGGGAAATAGATTAAAAAGTAGAAGTAAGGGTAGAAGGGTTTGGATATTGTGCTATTTGAATTTTATTATGTAAGCAAACAGGAGTCATTGAAAGGTTCTGAGCCCACAAGTGCATACTCATATCTGTTTTCAGGGAGATTAATCACATAGCAAAATGTAAGAGGGATTGGAAAGAATAGAGGCTGGAGGCAATGAGAACAGTTGGGAGTCTAGCGCAAAAGACTTGGCTGGAGCCCATCAAGGCTTGCCTCAGGGTGGTGACAGTGGGAGTGGAAAGGATACAAACGATATTATGGAAGTAAAATGAATAGGACTAGGCAACTGGTTAGCTACCAGGGAACATAGAAGAGGTTTAAATACTTCATAGCATTGTCAATACCTCACTTTACTTATTCTTTAGTACAAACTTTTGAGGTAGTTTATAAATTTGGTACTCTGGAATGCAGACTGATAACCACGTGATATCTTGCCCACATGCCATGAATAGCTGTGTCACTATTGTAGCAGTTTTTGAGTGACTCCCAAATGGACTGGGTTTTAAATGTTAACCTATTAACAATTATCTCTGTGTCCTATTAGCAATCAACTGAACCATCTGTTCCTACCAAAGAGGATATCTTCTAGAAAATGAAGTTGAGAATGGTGAAGATGTTTAAAAAACCCAGACTGAGAGCATTATTTTATAGCACTGCATACTCTAGAAAAAAAAAAAGATAATTGGAGTGGGAAGGAATTTCTCCTTTTTAGTTGTAGAAAGCTTATGCTAAGATACATAAGATATGTAGTGAGTTTTATGACTTAATTTTGTATTGCCAACTTTTTTTTTTTAAAGAGAAGACTAATCATGAAATGATTTGAATGGGAAGGCAGTGCCACTAGTAGAAAAAGCCGTTGACTTGGAAAAAAAGAACAAAATTTGAGTTTATCTCTGTTGTCTATTAATGATATAATCTATGTTTTCACTTAACATCTCTCAACCTTAGATTTCCCGTCTGTAATATGAAGATACTAGAACCTACCTTGCCTCATAGAGTTGTTGTAAGGATCAAGTGAGTTGATGTATGTGAGAGTGATACCCAAAGTGTCTCATAACATCATCAGACCTAGGAGGTACTTGATTGTAAAAATTGAAGCTGTCATGGAACCAGATCTGTGAACCTCTAAACATATATCATTGGCTAACAGGGAAATGGAGTCATATTAGGTAATAAAGGTTGATAGATAAGAAAGCTTCATCACAGGGCTAGTCTGGTGGCGGAGTAGTTAAGTTCATGCACTCCGCTTCGGTGGCCTGAGGTTCGCAGATTTGGATCATAGGTGTGGACCTAGCACCGCTTGTCAAGCCATTCTGTGGCAGCATCCCACATAAAATAGAGGAAGATTGGCAACAGATGTTAGCTCAGGGCAAATCTTCCTCACACATACAAAAAAATTAAAAAGAAAAGCTTCATCACAAATTGCGAGATCCTCATTAGAGTTCCAAAAGATAACCGATCATGGTATGTGTTGTGTCTACATCTTCATTGTGTAGAGCAATGATTTTTAACGTGTGGTCCCTGGACTAGCAACATCTGCAAAACTAGGAACTTGTTAAAAATGCAAATGATAGGACTTCACCTGAGGCCTATGCTGAGTCAGAAACTGCGGATGGCCCTGAGCATTTTGTGATGTAAACGTCTCTCCAGGTAATTCTCATGGAAATTAAAGTTTGAGAACCACTGATACAGAGGAAAGAAGCTGAACTCTGTAGTCAAACCTAGAGTCAAATGCTGGCTCTGCCCTTTAATTGTGCAGTGACCTTGAACTTGTTCCTTAACAGTAACTGCCACAGTTTCCACACTGCAGTGGAGGACTGAGGGGGACTATATAAATATATTTTACCCCTCTTAAAATACTAGCCTGCAAGCTAGGCTGACATAGTGTTTGTTAGTTCTGCCTACATAAAGCTTTTATTGCTGTCCACCCCCTCACCCATTTTTGCAAAATTTCTTTGAATGGAAATGATTTTAAACGAATTGGGATTTTGCTGAAGCTATTGGACCACAGAGAGGAATAGCTTATCTGAAAACTCAAATTTACTAGGAAAAAACAAAGCCAGGTTTTATTTTTGACATTAAAAACATAATTTTCAAACGGTATAGGCTACTCCTCAGAAAAGTACAACTTATGCCATTAAAATTCATATTAGTGTCTATACTTTGTGACAGTTCATCTGTTTCAGACATACCAAACATGCGAATGAAAGATAGCGCTATGAAGATGACTTAGTTCTCTTCAGAAATGTGTCTAGCTAGAGTATAGTAGTTGAGTTATTTGGGGTCACCGCCCAAATGACCTGGTTGCAAAGCACAAAGATGAAGGCATGGGACCAGGTCTGAGTCCAGTATACTTTTTTCTGCTAGAAATAAGCTCCATAGATATTTACATTGAACACTAAAATATTAGTAAAGAGCGCCAAAGCAATCCTCAGTGAAGCTGCTTAGACAGTGAAGCCAGAGGAGATTCATCTATTCAATGACTATTTAGAGAGCACCTACCATGTGTTAGGCATTTTGCTAAGCACTGGGCAAACAGAAGTAAACAAAACAGAAACAGTTCTTGTCCTCATTGAAGGAACAGCATAGTGGGGAGAAGGACATTAAACAAATGATCACAAAAGTAAGTACATAATTATAAGTTGTGATGAGTTCCATGAAAAAAAGTACAGGTTTTTGTTGTTGTTGCTGTTGTTTGCTAAAGAAGACTGTCTCTGAGCTAACATCTGTGCCAATCTTCCTCTATTTTGTATGTGGGATGCCGCCACAGCATGGCTTGATGAACAGTGTGTAGGTCCGCGCCCAGAATCTGAACTGGCAAACCCTGGGCTGCCAAAGTGGAGCATGCAAACTTAACCAGTATGCCACCAGGCCAGCCCCCAGTACAGCATGTTTTGAAAGCAAGTAATAGGAAGCACCTGTAAGGCTCTGCCTTTGAAGAGCTTACAGCCTTCTTTATTGTGCTTTGCATCTTCCATGCTCAAAGCTGATCTGTATAGCTCTTTATTGCTACTCATAGCACAGAAAGACCAGAGTTTTACCTATCAAATAACTTTCTTGCTGTCTGACTTTAAGAAAATTACTTGATCCAATCAGGGTTCAGTTTTCTCAACCATAAAATGGAACAAAAATACCAACCTGATAGGGCTGTTATGAGGATTAAATGAAAAAAATAAACAGAACTATGTGTACTTGGCACATGGTAAATGCTCAGTGAATGTTAACCATGTTAGCCAAGAGGAAGAGAAGGAGGAGGAGGAGGAAGAGGAGGGTGATGAGATCATGACAGTGGTGATGCTGGTGTAGTAGCTGGGCCGGGGCAAAGTTAGTAATTCAAAATTCTAGGAGAATTTTGACATGTGAGAAAGACGGCTCACTAACACTGAGGTCCTGATAGCAACAAAGTGAAAAGAGAACTTGTCTTGAATCAGCAGTTCTCGCTTCCAGCCCTGGCTCTACCTCTCCAACGAACTGTGTAGTCTAGTTCATCTTTCTGAGCCTCAGTTTCTTCTTTTGTAAAACTGGGATGAAACAACATATTTAGCCAATAAATTTCCTTTATGAAATACAGCTACTTCAGGTAGACCTAATATTTTACTAAGGGATGGTGAGTATTGAATGAGATGATATATGTGAATGTTTTTTGAAATTTTAAAGCACTAGATAAACCTAAAATTTATTGATTATAATATTATAATCATAATTTGGGCCTTATATTTTTGCATGTAAATCTTCTGTCTTCTCAAAACCATTTATAAGCTCCTCAAGCATCGGGAAGATGCTGTATTTGTTTTAGTGTCTCCCAA
Source organism: Equus caballus (assembly GCF_041296265.1). Lineage (NCBI taxonomy): Eukaryota > Metazoa > Chordata > Mammalia > Perissodactyla > Equidae > Equus > Equus caballus. The sequence goes on from NC_091690.1 coordinate 63,456,021, forward strand.
ATAGGTGACTAGAGCAGGATTTCCAAGCATGTATTGACTGAGCCGTAGACGGTCTTCTATGTTTGAAGAAATCACAAAACTTGCTTAGAGAGGCACAGGAGCACAACATTTCTAGTAGGTGACACAGTGACAAACAAGGGTAAATAGTTTCCATAGCAAGCACGTAGTCAAAGGTAGTGGGCCAGACCTGTTGAGCATAGGTTTCAGGTTTGTCGCTGAAGCCAAAGTTCAAGCAAAGACAAGCACCTTGGACGTTTGCAGAACCACAAAACAAAGAACAGTCATTCTCCACTTACTTTAATTCACTGAATAAACTTTTATTGAGTGTATGAAAGGACAAAAATATCATCTTGGCTCCTATCCTCAAGGAGCCCACCATCTAGTGGGGGAGGAGAGAAACATGCATACAGCACAATTTGAGCAGCTCTGCAATGGAAGTGTCTACAAAGGGCTATGAGATTAGAAAGGAGCCCCCTAGGGAGGCCAGATGAGGCTTCTCAGGGAAGGTAAGGCTTAAGAATAGAAGGAGGAACACAAGCAAGGCATTGAAGAGGAGAAAGGCATTCAGGCATTTTCAGTCCCCATTCTCATGTGACTGATCTAAGGAAGGCTCAGTTTCTTCTTTAAGCTGAGGGATGTGCATCCCTCAAGAGAGACATAATTAAGATCCCAATTAATTAATTTGTTAGTGATTCCTCCCTTTTTATGCACACCAGCCCTAATTTATTCTTTATCTATGATATACATATTAAAAGGTGAAAATGTGAAGCTGTAACTGAGAAGGTGTCATAGAGTTCTGAAAATGAATTCACTGTAGGAGTCTAAGTAGAAAATAAAAATCAACTCTTTAAATTGCCTCTTTACTGAGAGTGTTTTGAGTCAGCAGTAATTCTGAGTATAGAACTGTATTGTGCTTTATAAATTGGGCTGACCCAGAATATTGCAGCTGATGATAAAACATAGATCGGATGGACTCTTATTTTGCACAATAAGAGTTGTGTAAACCCACTACCAACTCTGTCCCTCACTCGAGTGTGAATAATGTTTGTATGTTATTTTGTTTGATTTAACTTTGCTCTCACCTAAAACATCTGGGAATATCAGCCAGTCTGGACTGCTTAGCATTACTAAAATGAAGATATGAAAAGACATTTTAATCAATAAGGCAATGTACATTGCAGATCTATATTAAGTTTAAGGACCTTAAAAAATCCTCATTCTTGGGGACTGGCCCGGTGGCGCGGTGGTTAAGTTAGTGCGCTCCGCTTCAGCAGCCCAGGGTTCGCCCCTTTGGATCCCAGGTGCAGACGTGGCACTGCTCGGCAAGCCATGCTGTAGCAGGCATCCCACATATAAAGCAGAGGAAAATGGGCATGGATGTTAGCTCAGGGCCAGTCTTCCTCAGCAAAAAGAGGAGGATTGGCAGCCGATGTTAGCTCAGGGCTAATCTTCCTCAATAAAAAAAACAAGTCATCATTCTTATTGGGTACCCAGTTTGAGGAGTGGAAGTGGAGAAAGAACAGTCTTCTCTCCTGGTTTGCAGGTAGGTCATCATCATTAATCCTCCAATAGCTTGTTTCCGAAGCACTCTAGATTGCTAGCCTGACCTCCCCTGTATTTCTTTATAGTACCTCTAGTATCTGTCTGGTCTTTCTCCTGTTCCTTGACTCTTGCTTTCTACTTTCTTCCTTGTTTTTCCATACCTGTGATTCTGTCTACACACTCGCTTTTTGAGAGCTTTCAAACATAACAGTTGGCCAACACTCCCTCTATAGGTGATCTGATGAATCCACTTGCAATTACCCCAGCACAGTTATATTTCTTTCAATTCTTGTTATATGTCCCCAGAGTTCTGTTTATCATCTGATTAAAAGAACTGTAGCAAAAGTATAAGGAAACCTTTCAGATGTGAGCCATTTTACATAGCAGCATCACCTGGATTCCTACAGTCTATTTTTCCCTACATAGAATTCATTGTTATAAAAATAAAGCATTGTGGAAAAGAGTTCATGTATAATTGATTTTTGCATCAAAGCAAATTATGGTCCATTTGTTCCAGATGAAAACAGAACCATTGTTAATTTCCATAGACTGACAAAAGCATTTTCTTCTAAACTAGACTAGTAGTTATTACAACTTGTAAAATCTAATAATAAGCCTGAGTGCTTAAAAATAGAGAAGAAATTAAAAATGTCAGCATGACATTAATGGCTTTATTTAGTATACTTTCTCATGGTTAAAAGGTAGTATAGGAGGCGGCGTAGGCTAACTACTGTAACGGGCAATGATGACTTACTGCGGTAAAGTCCTATAGCTCTCACAGCAGTATCCACTGCAGTTGGTGACAGGGCTCTGGACCACAGAGCCCTGCTCCTTCCACCTTTGTCACTGCCACTTCCATCACTTGACCTCCAAGATTGTCAAATAGTAGGAAAAGAGGGCTTGGAGAATTGTATAAGAGATTTCATGACAAGGCCTGGACTTGGCCCACATCACCTCTGTCCCCATTCTACTGACAGAGCACAGTTGATAGAGCCGATCTAACTGTAAGCAAGGCTAGGAAAAATTAGCATCTTTTGGGTCCAGGAAAAAGGGAAACAATTTTGTGAACACATAGCAGTGTCTCAGACGGAATTTTGTAAAATTTATAATGAAGTGTTATTTTATAATTCATCCATACAAATACCATTCCTTTTTCTTGTTTCACAAATAAAGCTCCCTCAAGAAGCTTCAATAAAGAGAGGCAGTATACATAACAGTTAAAAGCAAGGACTTTGGAGTCATATCAACCTTACTTAAAATTTTCCTTTACCTTTTGCTAGCCTTTTGCCTTCTTTGAGGTCTTTTTCTTTATTCTTGAATTTTCTTGTTTATTAATTGGGAATCAAGGTACCTAAGAAGAAGAATACTGTGAGGATAGAATGAGATAATGTATGCAACATGGAAAGTAGTCAATAAATGGTAAGTGTTATTATTATTTGTATGATTAGTAAAGATAATGTGAAAGATATTAATACATGTGATATTTATAATTAAACCTCTTCCAGTGACTTACATTTAGGATATTTTCTTTCATTCAGACCACCCTTTTTGCTCCCAAACTCTTAAGCCATTCTCAGAAAAGGTAATCTGCAGTCACAAAATAAAGGAATTGGGTCAGGAGAGTAACATCCCTAGTTGTGGTAGTCAACAGAACTTAGAGATGTTTCATTTTGTGGGGGTGGGGGTTGATAGCTGCCCAGTCCACTGCAATGTGATGCCTGGCTTCCCAATGGCATTAAGGATGACTCACCAGAGAGCTTGTTTTCGCCAACTCTCTTCTCATCTGCACCGGGGAGGAGGCCCAGTTGCGCCTCTTAGGCAGAATGGCTTACTGAGGTTTTTCTCTCTCTAATTTCTGTGAAGTGTGCTTTCTCCATGATGTATGCACATAAATGACAGACATTTGCAAAACAAGTAAAATATTAAGTCTAGGGCTCAAGTGAATTTATCACAATTAAGTTGAAGAATTCTTAGTGCCCATGCAAGAAAGCAATTGTGTTGTCTGGGACAGAATGTTTCTTTCCTTGTGGTTAAAAAAATAATCAGAGTATGATTCCACTATTTATTTATTTGTTCTAAAAATCTTTTATGAGAACTTCCTCTGAAGAGATATGGTTAAGGACTTTTGTTGCTAATGTTTCTCATTTTTGCAATGAAAACCAACTATAAAGATATTTAGCTCATGTAAACCTAGTACTCTGAATTTATATAGTATCTTCAAAGTCCTTCCTGGGCACCCTTCACTTAGCTGCAACAATTTTATTTATGGGAAAAATAGAGCTGTAAGTAAAAGATATTTTCATTCTAGTTTACAAATGGAAAAATTAAAGCAATAAGTAAATTAAATATGTTGCTAACATCACATGGTAGAATTTCAATGGCTCAAAAGAAAACTAAGATCTCTTAATTTTCAGGTGCAAATACTCAGACTGCTCTGGCTTTTATTAGCCCTTTTATTGTTTGATGCCCCATAATAATTCTAAAGACACCATAGGAGAAGGACATGTGAAAGGTTATCTAGTCTAGCCCACTGACCTTGGGCAGCTGAATGATTAAATAATTCAAAATAAGGATTTTCAATTCTGGTAATGTATTGGGTTGGGTTATTTGGACCATCTCTCCCTCTGACCACAGCTAAAAATCTTGGATACAATATATTAAAAAACAAACAAACAAAACTTTTTAAAAGTACCAGACAACTAACAAGATAGTAAAGAATTATCAGGCAGAAACCTAAAGGAAGCCAGGAGCCCAGAGGGTTGGTGTTGCACTAAAGCCACTTCTGCCCTGAGGCATTTGCTGAAGCAAGTGAATTTAAACATTGACCAAGACTTCAGATTGGAATTGTAAGATATAAATTATAAAATGCTTATCCTTACTGTTTAGGTTAATTAGAGACAAGCTTGAGTAAGTAGTAGAGGAAACTATAAAAACTATCCTGGCAGATTTGAAAAACATTAGAGAACTTCAATAAAATTATAAACAAAATTCAAATTAAAGACAAAATTGAGAAGTGTAACAGCAGATTAGTCAAAGTGGAAGAGACAATCAATGAACTAGAAAATAGTTCAGAAGAAATACTCCAGAATTCAGAGAGACAAAGGGATGGGAAATAGGAGAAGCTAAGAGACATTGAAGATAGCTGAGAAGGACTGATAAGTATCTAATAGGAGTTGCAGAAGGAGAGGATAAACAGAACGTGGCAGAAAAGACAAGTGGCCAAGAAGTTTCTGGAATTGATAGAATGCACAAGTACATGGATTCAAGGAGATTCATGAATCCCAAACAGATTTTTAAAAGTACACACCCTGATATAGCATGATGAAAAATGCAGAACACCAAAGACAAAGGGATATCTTAATGATAGCTGGGGAGGAGAGGCAGTGTGTATCCCCACATATATTGGGAAAATAACTCTCACCCTATAATTTTGTCTTTAAAAACTGAAGGCTAGATAAAGATATTTCAGAAAAACAGAAACTGAGTTTGTTACCAGCAGATTCTCTCTAAAGAACTTCCTAAAAAATGCCTTCCAGGAAGAAGGAAAGTGATCCTAGATGGAAAATCTAAGTTGCTAAAAGAAAAAACAAAATGCTATATATGTGAGTTAATCTAAATTAACATACATTTTATAAAATAATAATAATACTTTGTGGGATTAAAAAATATGAGAGAGAAAACGTAAGCAACAATAATCTAGTGAAAATATATACATATTAATACTATATTTGTAGGAAAGTAAAACTATTGACTAAGTTTAAACTTTGATAAATTAAGTGTAAATGTTATAGTTTCAAGGGTAATCACTAAAAAATATTGAAAATAAGTAGAGAGGAAAAATAAATCACGTCTTAAAAACATCAGTGCTAAAGAAGGGAAAAAAAAGAATAAAAGAAATACAAAACAGGTGGGACAAATCTAAAACAAAAATAAGAATCTAGCCAGAGAGTTGAATATGTTACTCATTTCACTAAATGTTAATGAAATTACTGCTACGCAAAACCAGACTTGAGTCTCACACTATAATGGTAAGAGGAATAGGCAAGTCACCAGAAAATACATTTTGTGTGATTCTGTTTCTATATACTTCAAAATAGATATAACTGTACTATTTGTCGAAGGATGCAGGGTGGTAAAATCTGTAAAGAAAAATAAGGAAATAATTATTACAAAAGTCAGGGTAGTGGTTACCCATAAACAGTCATAAAGAGGAGTATTTGGGGAGTAGCACTTCATAGTTGTTCTTTAAACTGTACATATATGTTTTATATACATATGTCTTCCACTAAGAATATTTCTAAGTGATAGGCAAATAAATGCCTAAATGATTTTGTATGTATCTTTGTCATGTAAGCATTTCCTTGTGTTTTGTGTTATTTCTTTTGAGCAGACTCCCAGAATGGAGATCAATGGGTCAAAGGTATGCATATTTTTAGCACCCTTAATAACAGTGATTTAAAGCCAACCTCTCTGATTTCTAAGCCGTTTTCTTACAGAGTACACATTACATCCCACATATTAAGTTGTTTACCAAAAAATTTATGTCACCTTTTATTATCAGGAATGCATGAGTACCAAAGTCTGTTTACACAAATACTATCATTTAAAATATCCATTTTCAAGTTAACTTAATAGGCAATTACTTGGTGTATTTTCAATTGTGTTTATGCCATGTTAAAAGTAGTTTATCATTATAAGGAAGTATAGTAGGGGAGTTAAGAACATGGCTTTTGGATCAAATCTGCCCAAGTCAATGTCTCAGCTCTCCTAACAGTAGCTATGTAAACATCAGAAGGATATTTTACCTGTTTCTCAATTTCCTCATCTGTAAAATGAGGATGATAATAGAATTGATCTCATGGGGTTGTTGAGAGGATTAAATGTAAACTGCCTAACACAATGTCTAGCACATAGTAAGTATTCAATATATATTTGCAAATGCTTTATTATTACAAGAATAGAACAAAATAGATTTGACCTCAGCACAAATCACGTCCTTTGTAACATCATACTAATAATCAGTAAAATATGATATGGCCAACTTAAAAGACAAATATTAACTTACTCTTCCTGGACCATTGGCTAACTAATCTCCTAGATGTTCTTCTGTCCTGAGGAGCTCTAGTGGTTAGTGCTGACCTTGGGGAGAAAGTGTGAATCAGAGGGAGGATCAAGAATGCTTGTAGTTACTCATTTAATTCAATAATGAATTATTGAGCTACATGCCTGGCTCTGCAGTAGGCACTTGGAATACTGTAGTGTGCAAGGTACTGCACACAAGTAGGAGAGAGAAAAAGCAAACATCTAAGTATTGGAAGAAGAGGCACAAGGTACGATGGGAGCAGGTTAACAGGAGGTCCAAGTCTCATTCAAGACATCAAGGAAAGCTTCCTGGAAAAAAAAAAAATTGACATTTAGCACTCACCAGTATACAAATCTCTGACAGATATATTGTCTTATCACTGATTCTTCACAAAAATCCCATTAGGTAGATATCCAATCCCTATTTTAGAGGCAGGGAAGCTGAGATTCAGACAGGGTGACTGACTACATGAGGCTGTTTCTCTCATTTCCAGAAACACACTGGGATTCCCATGAAATGAAAAACCTACTTAGGAGGCATGTAAGGTTTTCTTTCTCCTCCCTTAGCATGCAAAATCTAGGATCCCCTGTGAGCCAAATTCTAGCACACTACACTGTAAACAGCAAACAGCTGCTTTGACTCTTTTTTTAAGCATTAACAGGAAAATCCCAAGCTAAATTTAAATTAGGCTTTTAGGAAGAAACAATTGAAGGAAAAATCATCAGCATCTAGTTTTGTTTGCCCTCCATTAAGAATTCTCAGCATATAGATCAGCTGTAGTGTCACTATTAAACGCTCAGAAAGTATCCAGACAAATTCACATCTCTGCTGGCATTCCACACTTGGTCTGTCTTGGTGTTTGTTATTTTGCAATTATGATTGAATTAATTGGTTATTAGGTTATAGTGAGGGATGTATTGCTTGATACTTGTTAAAATGTAATGTAAACACTGGTTTTTGAAAAGATATATCAAGACCATTTGTTATAGCTGAGTTATAGGTAAAAATAAAACTAGGCTGCTTCTACCTCATTCAACCCCTTTTCCAAATGGGTACCCGTTGTCATTGGTTCTTATATATCCTTTCAGAATTTTGTTCTAACTCAATCTAATGTTTCAGATTGGCTTCTTTTCGCTAAAGGGTAACATAATATCCACATTTGTCTACGACTCGTAACATAATATCCACATTTGTCTACGACTCAATTTTTTCACTTGATAGGTCTTCAAGATCTTCCTATATCAGCACTTAGTATTAGAGCTTTCCACTGTAGCATAATTTATTTAACTACTTCCCAATTGATGAGTGTTTGTGTTGTTTCTAATCTTTTACGACTAAACCTAGTGACATTAGTGTATATGCACTCCTAAATTTCGAGGCTTATGTGTGTTTAGGATGGGAATATGTGTCTGGATTATAGCCACTGAGATACGGGGAGAATTAATATAAGCCATTTCCAGGTCTGAACCTTAAAACTATTCTGTGCAACCCTCCGATACTCTCTTCTCCTGTAAGGACCCCCTGGAAATCACACGTTCCAGATGGTATAGTTATAAGATGAAGGAGGGCTGCCGCACTAGATCTCACTGTGCCATATAAAGTGACTGAGAAATAAATAAACTGTCATCATGTTAGGCCCCTGAGATTCTGTGGTTACTACAGCAGCATCTGTTTCCTGACTAATACAAACTTATCCCTTCATATGTGTACAAATATATTTATGAAAGAAATTCCCAAAAGTGGAATTTCAGCTTTAGTTTAGTTGTTTTTTTTTTTTTTTTTTTTTTTTTGAGGAAGATTAGCCCTGAGCTAACTACTGCCAATCCTCCTCTTTTAGGTGAGGAAGACTGGCCCTGAGCTAACATCCATGCCCATCTTCCTCTACTTTATATGTGGGACGCCTGCCACAACATGGCTTTTTGCCAATTGGTGCCATGTCCGCACCCCAGATCCAAGCTGATGAACCCCGGGCTGCCGAGAAGCAGAACATGCGAACTTAACTGCTGCGCCACCGCGCCGGCCCCTCAACTTTAGTTTTAACTTCTCCTTCTCACAATCTCTAAGACTAGGTTTTTATCAGACCCTCTAATTTATTCGAGTGCTTCTCATCTCCAACTCTGGCCTCACATTTCATTGACACTGCCCTAATTTAGGCCTTTCCTGTTTACCAGCTGCCAGTCCCCTTGATGCTAATCTTGAGCTCTCGTGACTGTCTATGTACATTGCTGCCAGATTAATCTTTCTGTCTGTTTTCAAAACTCATTCACTTTTTCCTGAACCCCTAAAAAATGCACTAAAGGTTGCCAACTGTCTATAGCATTAGCTCTAGATTTTCTAGCCTAGCATTCAAGCCTGCCCAGAGTAACATTTAGAAGATAGTTACCAGTACAGTGTCCAACATGGAGTAGATATTCAATAAATGGTGATAGCTATTGTATTTTATAGCCTACAACAAAACAGTGCCCTGTGTATAGCTGACATTCAATAAATAATTGCTGACTGGTGGACTCTATTAGGGAGAATTCATGATTCAGTAAGTTGTTACGTTACCATAGGATTCCTTGAATTTTTTCCTCTTACAGCTTGGTTTTAAGGTTAATCTTCCTTAGAGTGTTGATTAATCAGAGAATTGGATGTCAAGGTTATGGAAAAGTAACTCATATAATTCTTAATTAAACATGTAGGGAGGCATCCTTTGTAACAGGGATGGATTATGCAATAGTACATATGGCATCCAAGGATGATTGTACCACTTAAGGCAATATTAAAAACAATGTATCACACTGAATATTCATATCGAGCATCTATACTTAAATGATGCTGCTAACTCATAATCAAGTTGGAATAGCTGTTTTTTAGAATTTTTAACCATAACATTCCAAGACATAATTATTTGTGTTATTACCTCATGAATTCAAAGTGAGCCCATACATAATCTAAAGTGTTTAAAAATGTTCATGGATTGAATATGATGCTCCTTCAAGAGCTAGCTGCATTTCTGTGACATAGGAATTATGAAGTAGAATTTTATTTCTGTTGACAAAAGCTAAATGTTTATCCATTCAAAAAAGAGATATGTATTTAAAATGTTGGTTATTTTTCACATTTACTTAACTGATTTAAATGAAGAAAATGCGTGAAATTATTCCAAAGGATAAATCTAGTTGTCTTGGAAACTTTGAAGAGATAAAAATGAAAACAAGATATTGTTATGCTTAAACTGCAAGGGCTATGAATATAAATTAACTCTAAATTTCTTTAAATTTTGTTCCAGTGTGAATAAAGCTCATTATTAAGGACTGAAAAATATTAAGGACGGGATGAATGTAAAACGATGTATATCATATAATGCATTTTTATTTATAATACATGTACAAAAAATCTGAATTCAGCATTTTGTTCTTGATTTGGCACAGGTTTTTTGTGAAGGTTCAGTTGAAGAATAGGAATTAAAAAAGGGCAGCCTCTCTCTCTCTCACTTGCTAGTAATTTCACATTTGTTTATGCTTTACAAAGCTGTGCCAAGTACCCAAGTCCTGAAATCTCATTTAACATTTAATCAGGTTACAAACTTTAAGTGACAAAAGGAAATAATATACAATGAAATGTTGTTTGTATTGGGCTTTGCTGAGGAAACCTCAAAAATATTAGCAGGTTCTGTTCAAATTAATCATCACAGCAACATTAGCTATAGAGATGCCCATAGTGCTCTCTAATACTTTGCAGAAAATAAAATGCAAGTAGGGAGCTGATATATTCTTTCACAGAGGCTTTGAAAAGTAACAACCTAGTCTATGTGAAGGCTGTGGAAATTAAAGCACATCCTTTAGTAGATGCAAACAAACTCTAAACTAAATATTTCAGGGAGAAAAATGGACTCCCAGAGGTCCTGAAGTTGATATCAAGGAATTTTTATGTAGTTAGTATAAAGATGGACACACATTTAGACATACCAAGAATGATTTTATTTATTATGGTTATTAATAATGATGTCTTTAATAACAAAAACAAATAGTTTTTCATATTTTTACTCTCAACCCAACATCCACTTTTTATTTTTTAACCTTTCCCTTTTTCCTCCTTTCCTTCTTATCTCACATCATACACTCCTCTGTTGTGAGATTTTCTTTCCTTTTCTGCTTTTTTCTGTTAGCCAGGAATGGGTTCTTCTAAACAACGGGTTTCTGGAAACACAGGGTACTGAAATAATTGCAGCCCACAATGTATAAATTTTAAATTCAAATAAATTAGGTAGCTATAAATTAAAAAAGAAATAGCTACCTTCTTTCCTGTTACCAACCTCCTAGGGAAACAGCCCTCCCACTCATCCTCCCTACACCATCAGAACACACACACACACACACACACACACACACACACACACACACACAAATAGCATACCAAAGAACGATGGGAGATCTTCTGTTATTAGACTATACGTTTAGTTTAACCCCCTGAGACAACTTGGAAAATTACCAGAGATGCAAGAGATGTCTTCCTGTTTGGACAGATGCTTTAGTATTGATGGGTTTTAAGGATTTATTTTAGTTCACACAATAGGATCTGTAGCCTCTTAGTAATTAATGACATGGCCATCCCAACTATATTTATGGTACTTCCCTCCCAGGCCCTGTTACTATTGGGATTCTGTATCTCTATAGGATAGATTGAATGTGTGTTTGTCAGCAAAGCTGTTTTTCTTTATAGGTGCCTAGTGCATGACACAGTGTTTGACCATGGCAGGATAGAAGAGTGTAACAATGAGTGAGCCAATATGCAAAAAGTAGGATGTGAAATTAAACTTTTTTCTGATTCACAATTGTTTCTGGTTGAGAGTTGGGAGTTAGGAGTAGCTGGGTTCCAAATCTCTAGGATGGAATCAAATGAAGACATCTAAGAATACTAGCTATAAGAGGTATGCAAATCACAAATCTGTTTTTCAGTCAGTCTTAGCTGAAGGGGCTGAATGCTAAAGGAATATAACACAAAAGATTTAAAATATTTTAGGTGAATTTGAGAAACTGAGATTAGAAAGATTTTTTTTCATGATTATAATAATAGCAGTAAGAGATTGGTCAAGGAGGTAGCAACTCCAAGTAACAAATGAGACACTTTTGCTAGAAGAGAAGAAGAGAGTACTTCAACATTTAAGATAGTTTCCTTGGAATTGGCTACAGAGAGCAGGTACATGGGCTTTGTAAGGGGACAGTGTCAAGGTTCCAGTGACACTCTCAGCCAGCTTTCTCATTGTGTTGAGGCTTCCTCAGAGTGTAGAAGAGGAGACTGAAGAACTATGACTGTAGCTCAAGTTACTTTCAGGTAATACAGATCCTCTTGTCTTATGAGTAAAGGTAAATAAGCAATGAAAAGATACTTTTGAAGTATAGGCAAGGCAAAGGGATATTGTAAATATAAAATCATAATCTGGCATACAAATGTAATTCTGACATTTGATCCTCAGGGCACTTGTGGACTGTGAACTTTTTGAGACAGGAATAGGGTCTTTTATTTATCTTTTGCATGCCCCACCACACCTAGCAGAGGGCCTGCCATGTCTTAGATGTGGTTTTTTGTCAAAGATGCTTCAGGGGCTAGTCAACAAAGCAAAACGCTGATGGTAGCTAGCTATTTATTTTCATATGGGAGAGTATTTTTTTCTGTATGACCAATTTCTTTGTTGAATTTTTTACACTTGGGGGTATAAATGACAAATATGTCAAGGGGATTTATGCAAAACTTGAAATATTCATACAATCTAAAAATAAAGTCATAGCATCACACCAGTTCAGAGTCTGTTAGACTCAAAACTGTAACACATAGAAATCTGTAAATAACTTTCATTTCCCATATTATGCATACTTCTCAATATTTAGATGTTTTCCATATTGAATGGATACCAAAATGTCACTCTTCTAAGAATACACTGGATTTTATGTTGACAATGAAATATTAGGCTAAGAAGGGAACTCTTCAATTCTGGCATGGATTGAAAGTTACCATTAAAGTATTTTCAGGATTAAGAAGCTTTTAATGAGATTTTAATTATAGTTCTGGTAATTTTTCTTTTGATGCACATACTGGTGATGCTTAATCAAAGACGTAATTCTTCGGAAACTTTCCCATCTTATTCTTATGCAAAATGCTTTGCAAGGTAATGGAGGTTTGTAGGCAATGATGTTCATTAGGTTCATAGTTAACACAGCAAAATGACTTATTGGTTAAAAAACAAGAAACCTAGCAAAGGTTAGAGCTTGAGAAAGTAAGCACTACACTCTCAAAAAGCTCACTTATTGATTTTCATGTTTACCTTTCTTATCTGCAGAAATGCATTATTCTAGATTCTAACAGTATTTAAAATGAAAGCGTCTATAGACATAAAAGAGTCTAAGTCAGATGGAACTAAATACTTTGTATTAAGTTTTGTATGTTTTCAACCTTGGTGGGATTCTTAGATTAAAAAAAGGTAGAAAACATTCCAGGCTCTAATTGTGTGTGTGTTTGTGTGTGTTGTAGGAAAAAAAAAAGTGAGAAGGGAAAATGCAAATGGAAGCATAGTTGGGAAAGAGATTAATAATCCAGAACCAGGAATAGAATTATTACAATAGTGTTTAACTTGAAGGACATTCCAGAAAAGTAGTAGTGATGTGATTATTGATAACATTATGTTCTTTCCTTTTACTTTTTTCCCCCTTTTTATTTTTTGAGGAATGTTAGCTCTGAGTGAACATCCACTGCCAATCCTCCTTTTGTTGCTGAGGAGGATTGGCCCTGAGCTAACATCTGTGCCCATCTTCCTCTACTTTATATGTGGGATGCCTGCCACAGCATGGCTTGATAAGCGGTGCATAGGTCTGTGCCCAGAACCAAACCGGCGAACCCCAGGCTGTGGAAGCAGAGCACATGAACTTAACCACTACGCCACCAGGCCAGCCTTCTCCCATTTTTTAATATTATAGTTATATTATTTAAACAACTGAAATTTTAAAATTCTATATTAGAGCTAGGATTTATAATGTTAAATTGATACTATCTATCCAGATCTATTAGATTTATTCTTTACATTTATTTAATTCATATTCAGTACCTAAAGTTAAAATACATCAATAGTAACAGGCATAATTATTATGATCTTAAAGAGAAACTATATATTCACTGATATACGTGTACTAAGTTCTTACCTTGACAAGTGATTGCTTATATTATGTTGCTTAAAGCCACCTAACTTTTCTAAATCTCAGCTGGCTTGCATGTTCTGTGGCTGGTTTGGTATTTTTCAGCCTTAGAAGTTGATTGTTGCTTAGTCAACTTGGTTCCACTTAATCATGATGAATGAAATTATTATCTGGATATATTTGTTCTATTTAATCATGTTTCTATGAGTTCAGTTATCTGGATGATAAAATAGATGGACTATGCAATGTAGTCAGCTTCATATAAGAAATCTGAAGAAATTACAATTGTACTTATGAGATGGAGACAGCAATAATACCTGCATGGTAAGACAGTTGGAAAGATTAAATGAGTTAGTACGTGTATGTGGTTAGAACAGTGCCTGTCGTATAGTAAGCATTCAGTACATATTGTTTTTCTGAAACGATTGAGTTTATTATTATTGCTCTCCTTTTTATCTGGGCAAGGCTGCCAATTCTCAAGTTGGGTTGAAAATCATGTTATCTGAAATAATAAAGATGTTATGAGGGTAATTTCAATCATATATTCAAAGTGATTTGGCTTCCTTGAAAGAAGAACTAGAAATTTAAGGTTTCATTGTGGAAATATATTTTAATAAACCTATGAGTGTTTATGTGGTATGGCATAAAGTTAAAGGCAGTGTGTTAAGTGCAGAAAGCATGATACTTAAAACAGGATGATTTGGGGTCCTCACTGATTTACTAACTGTGTGACTTTAGGCATATTACTTAAGCTTTCTGAGTTAGGCCTTAGTTTCTGTGTTTATAAAATAAAGATCACTTTGCAGTCCACAAACTTGTTATGAAGTTCCAGTAAAGACAGTACATGAACATTTCAAGTACACTATCTGGCCCACAATAGAGGCTCTTGAAGTTATTCACAATTTTTTTTTGGTAAATTGAACTTGTCATAGCTTAGTATTTATTCTAATTGAAAGGAAACATAGGGGCCGGCCCGGTGGCGCAGCAGTTAAGTGCGCACGTTCCGCTTTGGTGGCCCGGGATTCACATCCTGGGTGCAGACATGACACCACTTGTCAAGCCATGCTGTGGTAGGCATCCTACATATAAAGCAGAGGAAGATGGGCACAGATGTTAGTTCAGGGCCAGTCTTCCTCAGCAAAAAGAGGAGCATCGGCAGCAGATGTTACCACAGGGCTAATCTTCCTTAAAAAAAAAAAAAAAAAGAAAGAAAGAAAGAAAGAAAGGAAATGTACTGCCAAGATTTTTTAATAAGTTATATATACTAGTGATGGCCTTACATATAACCATTTTCTTGTAGTTATATTTTTTCTATTGATCAGATTAAATTTAATATCTGATGTTTTATAAAATTTTTTAGTTTTAATTATAGATACTTTGGTTGCTTTATGTTCTATGTAGCATATTTTCCTTTAAAGTTATTGCAATTTAAAAAGCATGTGTGTTTCCAGTTCTCCATTTACCTTCCCTTTCCCTCATCAAATGAAAGCTCCAGCCAGACCTTGTCTATACTTACATTATAGAGAACAACTTGGTTTAAGAACTTATTAATTCGTAAAAGCTAATCAATTTGGGCAAAGTTTGGTCTTCTTGGTGTTAAAGTCAATTTAAATTCACTTGTGAAAGGTCCATTCATAATTTCCTAACTCTCTTTTTATTTGCAGATGTGAAATAGTACCCAGACAAATATACCCTGGTGCTCTAAAGAGTCAGCTGAGCTTAAATATAATTATGGTGCCCTCCTTCATGCCCTACACTACTCAAATTGATAATACTAATGTTCAATTTTACTGTCTACATTTTCAGAGACGTGTAATCATCATAGGTTGATCAAATGTCAGAAATAAAAATTAACTTCTAAAAGTGCAAGGAAGTTTCTGAGGTGTTGTTAATTCACTTAATATTCAATGAACTCTGCTATGCAAAGGATGATAGAGCAATGCTTTCATAATTCTGAGGGAAATTTTTCTTAACTCAGAATTCCATAACGACCCAAAGTACCAATCAAGTATGAGAATAGATTAAAGATATTTCTAATGGTATAAGCACTTAGAAAGTTTGCATCACATACACTCTTGCATTGGAAGTTTCATGAGATTGTACTCAATGAGGGAGCAAATCCAGAAAGAGGAAGCCACAGATGTAGGAAACCATGGAGGCAACTCAGAAGAGCAAGGAAGAGGTAGTGGTGAGAAGTCTCAAAAGGACAGGTGTAGTAATGCCCTGGGGAGCAGTTTAGACACACACACACACACACACAAAATCCAGAAGCTTCTGGAAGAAGCTTAGAGACACAGTGACTTTATAGAATAAATTATATAATCAAGAGTCTGTAAATAACTGAAAGTTTGATGCTAAAGGCAAATACAGTCATGCATCACTTAAGGATGGGGATGTGTTCTGAGAAATGCATTGTTAGGTGATTTTGTCTTTGTATGAACATCATAGAGTACTTACACAAACCTAGATGGTATAGCCTACTACATACCTAGGCTATATAGTAGTAATCTTATGGGACCACCGTCATATATGTGGTCTACTGTTGCCCAAAAAAGTTGTTATGTGATGCATGACCTTAGTGTAAGAGAAAGACAAAGGCAATTAGAAACTCTGGCTGGGGGCCTGAAAGCATTGCTCTATCATTCTTGCATAGTAGAGTATATTTTGCAAGGCAACTACAAAGCAAACTATACAAGACAGTCGAATGTAAAACAAATTTTGATGCATTTTTAAATGCATATTTTGTGAGGGGAAAAACAAATGTTTTCCTTAACTGTGAGGAACATTCTGTCCTGAGTGATCTAGGGTCATGACATTGGATCTGTAAAGAAAAAATATATGTAATGCTAACATATTACGTGACTTAGCACTGAACAATTACTTACAGCATAATTGTAATACAAAAGCTATCTATTGATTTTCAGTTGTAGAGATAAACTGTAACAAAATATAGAAGGCATTGTTATGGTTGCATGACAAAATATAACTATCAACAATCTTGAAAATATAGAAGTAAATAAAAGTTTAGCTGACAGAAGAGAGGATGTTGCAGGAAGAATAGTGGCTATTATTGGCATCTTACAAAGCGTGGAGTTGATAAAGCCCATTGAAAAGCGATGAAGTAGGAAATAAATTTTTAAGAAATTATTACTGTTACAGAGATAACTGATAAAGGACTAAAATAGTGTTATAAATATCAAACATGTGAAGGGGAAATGGGGTAGGAGATAGTGTAAGTGACTTAAATCCTCATCATCTTTCAGATAAGGAAGTCAATAGATGTTAAAACTGATGAATAAAAAATTAGAAGTATACTCATATTGTATAGTAGTTTGGAGATAACCTAGAAAAGAATTTAAAGCGGAAACAGTTTAAATTCCTAGAAGTGTCAAGAGTTAAAGAAGAATGGGTTGGGGTGGAAAATTCTAACCTTTTCTAGACAGTTTGTGTGGAAATATAAATATATGTATTTGCATGTATTACTTTAAAAGCAATAAAAAATAAATGTAAAATAACTTCTAAATTAGCTAGAACAACATGCTGCTCTGACTTGATTGCTTATTACCTCCTATGTTTTACCTCTGCCACTGTTAGCTCCTTGGGGGTAAGCATTCAGTTTCTTGGGGTTACTCATGGAGTCAAACACAAATGTTGCTCAATAAAAACAAATAAATACATTCTGATTGATTGAGCTTCCATATCAACTTCTTTAACAGGAAACGTGAATTTCTGGGGGTATGTAGATCTGTTCATTGTTAATTCAACTAACGTTTACTGAACAACTGCTATTTTCAGGTCATGGTTGTGGGCTCTCCATGGACTCAAGGTGCAAAGTTCTTTCCATTTGATAAGTACACATATAAGGTTTATTATTTGATCAATATTTTTTGAGTGTCTTCTATGTGCCAGGCACTGGCTAGGCCTTGGAGATACAATGATTACTCTGGCAGAGTCCTAGTTCTCTTAGACTTAAAACCTGCTGCTTCCCTCACAAGGGGGCACATACCTTCTGTGTACTATCTGATTGACTGATTATGATGTGAAAGTCCTCCAAATATCTGTAGAAAGAAGGAACTTGTAGAATGTCCCAGTTCAGATACCATCAAAGAGTTCATGAACCCTGGAGAAGACTCCATTTTTCAGAAGAAGAGAAATAAATTTAATCCTGAAGAATGAGGAAAACTCCCCATGTCTGTTCATAGCACTGAGATAATATCCATTTGTGGCTGTGACCTATGGCAATGTAGAGGAACAGACACAAGAGTATACTTCTTTGATTTTTAAAACCCTCTTAAGAGAGATCAAATAATTTTTGTTGCTTTAGATGATTTAGGGATCTAAATGGGAGTTATGCTTTTATGAATTTGCACCAGTTTATGTGTGGGAGGGTGAATGTTACAGGAATGATTGGAGAAGGCATTGATCAGATGGTTTGTGGTAATTTTGGGGTCACAGGCAAACTGGGAGTTGTATCCATGAATAGTTTGTCTTTAAATATACGTGATTTTATATCCTGTTATCTCCCTTTCCAAGAGCCTCCAAATATACATCTCAGTTCCTCCATCCAATCCCTGCACCTGGCACAATGGAAACAGATGGAAGACTCCAAAGTCTCAATTAAAGCTGCCTTTGAATGTATAATGAATTCCTGTTTTAAAGTTTTCTGAATTAGAAGCACTATGCCAGCACTCTGCCACCTTGTGGCTTCTGGAGTCATTGCTGCACATACAGAACTCAAAATCAGCACCCAGTTCCTTAAAACTCACTGAGGCTATGAGTATCAGGTTTTATGAGCAGACACTTTATTTAAAGGCATATAGTTATCCAGGGTTCATGAGAATACATATAGGACTTAGTTTTCAAAAATGCATTTGTAATTTAGAGACCATGTCATTGGCTGTGAATCTTTAGCCTGCCACAAAATAATTATTTCCAAATTGCAATATTCAGTATCATGGAATCTTATAACTTGAAAGGACGTCTGAGTTCATCCAATCATATATTAGAATCCGTTTTATTATCCTTCTAATGAGAGGGTCTGCAGTGTCAGCTTAAGCATCTATAGAACAGCTTGTTTAATTTTGCAAAGCTGACTGTCAACCACCTCTAAGAATATTTGTCCAGAGTTACAAATTCAACCAATACTGCTTGCATACAGCTCAAGTTTTTCCATATAACCACAAAAAAACATATAAAAAGATCTTATTTCAACTGCATTTTCAAAATCTATTAGGTCAGCACCAAATAAATGGGCACTTAATAAATAACAGCCCTATTCGGTTTTCCCATAGTCAATATTTTAAGATGCAGGCTCATAGATTATTAAAATTGTAAGGAAATTGTATGACCAATGACAAAATGATTTCAATAACTTATCTAATATTCTTCCAGTTTTACCCGTTTACTTTTGTCCTTGTATGTATTTATTTTATTTATTGCAACTAAGAGTCATTGAGTACATCCTAAATGCTGGAGATGAAAAATTAAAAAGACACAGTAAGTGCTCTTAGATTTTTTTAACTATTGGGAAACGATTCATTTGAATATAAAACTTTAAGTTGCTTGATGGAGCTGTGTGAAAAGTGTGGTAGGACCCCCAATGAAAAGTATTGGGTTGCTAATGTATTCATTTTCTATGCTGTGTAATAAATTACTGCAAATTTAGTACCTTAAAACAATACAGCTTCATTTCCTCACAGTTTCTGTTGGTCAAGAGTCCAAGCACAGCCTAGCAGGAGTCTTTGCTTTACAGTTTCATCAGAGGCTCAAGTGGGTAGAGATCCACTTCCAAGGTGTGTTGGAACCTCAGGTTGTTGTCAGGATTGATTGCTTTGTGGTTGTATGACTGAGGGCCCCAACATCTTATGGTTTTTGGGTTGGAGGCCACCTCAGGTATTAGAGACCACCTATAGTTCCCTGCCACATAGCCCTCTCCAGAGGCAGTTTATAACGTGGCTGTTTGCTTCTTCGAGGCCAGCATGAGACTCTCTCTCTCCAGTCTTCTAAGACAAGGTCTTGTATAATGTAAGGTAATCGTGAGTGTATTAAGTGTCTTTGCCATTTAATGTAACCTAATCAAGAGAGTGACATCTTGACTCACTATCACATTCACTGCATTTTATTCATAGACACCAGTCACTACTGTTTCTGCCTGGACTCAAGGGGTATTAACAAAAACATGGACACCAGGACACTGGAATTATTGAGGGTCATCTTAGCTTGAGCTGGTTACAGCTGAAGAAAATCTATCTGGAGAGTCAGGGAAGGCTTCTCAGGGGAAGTGGACATTGTGATGAGATATGATGTTTTCCGTGTAGATAAGAAATATGAAAACAAACTAAGCTGAGAGAAGAGTTCTGCTGACATGTGGGAGAGTGAAGGTAAATTGGACCCGTGGGTCAGGGTCATATCCCATAGGGCCTCATTTTGTGAATTAAGGAGTACACCAAAAGCAAAGGGGTAATGAGTGAGTACCAGGCAGGAAGTAGCACTGTCAGAGGTCCATGGTATAAAAACTATTCTGGCAGCCAAATGGAGGACAGATGGGAGGAGGATAAGAGAAGAAACAAGGAAACAAATGAGATGCTATAGTCCTAGTATCATATGGCAGACAACTCAGGCAGTAGAGTAGCATCTGGATACGAGAAATATTTGGGAGGTGCAATCACAGTACGTGGTATCAATAGTATAGGGTTACTGGTAAGAGAGAGGTTGTAGATATATTTATGTGTATATTTAAAGCCAGTAGACTTCTTTCAGGTGAAATGACTTTTAATTTTTAATGGTGTCATAACTGAAGGGCAGTGATGTTTCTGTAAATGTGCTAAATCCCTTCCATAAAGCCAGATGATCTTTAAAAACAAGTGGCTATGATAAAACAAAACCTGAGGGATGAATTCTCTCACTTATAGCCAGATACAGGGCCTACAGTACTAACCAAACACTTTATCATTTAGTGACCTGTTTGAGAGAAGCCTATTGATTACTTTCACTTCAGTCCAATTTTAAAATGAAGGTATATCCTTGGGTCATTTTTTCATCAGCAATAAGTAAAGATTATGTTCTAGCACAGGATTAGGGAGGCAGCTGGAAAAGTATTCCCATCAGCAGAGACTGGCCTGATACCTATTTGATCATCTCTAAGAGGAGTTTAATGCGAACTGTCTGGTGGTTTTCCCTATATCTCTAAGCACTGAGAAAGGATTAGTTTAAGAGGAGAGAACTGGCTCCCTTATAGACACCTATACAATGAGAAAGAGCTAGATTACAGAGGGTCAAGTGCATTTCTGGCCAACCCTGGTGGTCTAGAGGTTAAAACTCAACACTCTCACTGCCGTGGCCCTGGTTCATTTCCCGGTCAGGGAACCAAACCACCCATTTGTTGACTGTCATACTTTAGCGGTTGAGTGTTGCCGTGATACTGAAAGCTATACCTCTGGTATTTCAAACGCCAGCAGGGTCACCCATGGTGGACAGGTTTCTGTGGAGCTTCCAGATTAGGAAGAAGGACCTGGCCACCCACCTTCTGAAAAAATTGGCTCTGAAAACCCTATGAATAACAGTTGAGCATTGTTTGATTTGGCACTGGAAGGTGAGAGAATGGCGCAAAGACCAGGCAGGGTTCTGTTCTGCTGTACACAGTGTCTCTAGCAGATAGAATCAACTTAACAGCACTGACCGAAAAATTCGTTTCTAGCAGAAGAGCTGATTTGTAGAAGCCTGTGTGTCCGAAAAATTCGCTTCTAGCAGAAGAGCTGATTTGTAGAAGCCTGTGTGCTCTACTCCATATCAGAACTGCTTCTAAACATTAGAGTAAGTATTTCTTGAATTTTGTCTGCCCAATATTCATTTTTCTTTTCTGAATTGCACTCTATTTTCTTCTGGGGAATCACCCCTCTCCCACTGATGGCAATTTTGATGTGACTGTAAATCAAGTTACATGCCCCCATCCTCCAGAAGCTGAAGGAATCCCAGAGGCCAAAGCCTGCCCTTTCTTCCAGGTGCTTCCCTCTCACAGCAGGCAGATAGACAATCTAAATTCTGTTGGAATTTAATCATTCCAGCAACAACTGCCTTTTCCATGTCTGATTCTTTTATTCTATGATCTTTCCCACGTCCTTCCAATAAATTCTATTACTGATTAATTTTGTCAGAGTTGGTTGTTAATAACCAAAGAAAATGGTACACTGATTCATTAGCATTTTAGAAGGGAAGAGGAAAATCATGTTTATTGAGCTTCTATCAGCTGTCAGGCTCTTTCTTAGATATTTTACATAATATCTTATTTTGTCATCACTAAATTTTCATTAAGTATAGACTTATCTTCTTAATATTAGTGGGTTGGATCACATTAATGGATTTTCTAATATTAAACCCAGTTTGCGTTTCTGGAATAAAGTCAACTTGGTCATGATGAATTTATATATTAAAATGCAGACATAAGTATACAGCTAGGTTCATATGGCAAGATTTTGATAAGAGTTTTTGCATCTATGATGACAGTGAGAAAGCATAATTTTAGTATCTATTAGTCTCCAAATTGATGAGTGGTCCTCTTTTTCTTATACTTTGGAAGAGTTCTTCTAAGTTTGAAGTTTTCCACCTCTTGATTGGTAGGACTTATCTTCAAAACTGTCTGAACCTGCTCTTTTCCGCATAAGAATATTTTTAAATTTTTTATTCACTATCCTTAATAATTATATGATTATTCAAGCTTTATACTTCTTTTTGAGCCAAGTTTAACAACTTAGGATTTTCAAGAAATTTATCTATTTCTTTTAGATTTTCAAATTTATTAGGGAAAACCTTTTCTACTAGTAATGTCCTATTATCCCTTCAACCTTTCTGCTGCATCTATAGTTGTCTCCCTTTTCATTGCTTATCTTGTTTGTTTGTACATTTTCCAATGCTTACTTTTATAACTTTCAGGGACACCATTAACATTGTGTTATCCTGTGTGAATCAGATTCCTTGGATCACAATCCCAGGATAGATCATTTATATAAAGTATAACACAAACGTGGCCCCTGAAGTTGTGTAAAGTGATATTCTGGGCTTCTTTTTCCTTTTCTTTTTTTTGTTTTGAGAGATCTTTCCAGAATTTTGCCAATTTTATTTGTTTTGAAACTAAATTTGGCTTTGTTTATCCTTCTTATTGTTTTTGTTATCTATTTTCACTAAGTTGTTCTCTTTTTTACTATCGTTTTCCTAAATTTACATTGGATTTCTTTTTATTTCTAAATTCCTAATTTGAATATTTTACTTAGCGGTTTTCAGATTTTTTTATTTACTAATATAAAATTTAAGGCTCTAAATTTGCCTTTTTCCATCATTTTAGCATCATTCCACACATCTTGGGATGTAGTATTGTTGTTGTTTAGTTGTCTTCTTTACCTCCTAAAGTTATTTAGAAATGTGCTTTTTGAATTTCCAAATATATGCGTTTTCAAATCTATTTCTTTATTCTTGATTTCTAGTTATTTCATAGTCAACAACATTGTTTTTATAGGGCAGATTCTTTGACATTTGTTGAGACTTGATTTATGGCCCAGTATGGGGTAAATTTTTGTAAATGTTCCATGTGTACTTGAAGAGAATGTACATGTGGTGTTTTACATATGTCAATTAGATCAAGATTATTAATTATGCTGCTCAAGGCTTTACTCTGTTGCTTCTAGTATCTCAGATCTTGCCTTTTGGATTACTTCTAGTCTTCCTTGACCATCTATTTTCAAATGTTGAGTAAGGGACTGCTGGTCATAAAATCTCTGCTTTGTTTGTCCAAAAATGTTTTCTTTTTATCCTCTTTCCTAACATATATTTGCATGGCACAAAATTCTAGTAATTTTTTTGGTGCCCTTTTTTTAAAAAAAAAAAAAAAAAACTTTTTCAGGCCTATTGGGTTTCCGCAGCCACATTCATTTCTTTTTTAAAGATTGGCACCTGAGCTAACAATTGTTGCCAATCTTCTTTTTTTTTTTTTTCCTTCTTCTTCTCCCCAAAGCCCCTCACTACATAGCTGTATATTCTAGTTGTGAGTACCTCTGGTTGTCCTATGTGGGATGTCTCATAAGCATGGCTTGATCCGAACCAGTGAAACCCTGTGCAGCTGAAGCACAGTGCTCAAACTTAACCAGCTGGCTGCCAGGCCAGTCCCTTTTCTGTGCCCTTTGAAGATATAGTTCCACTCTCTTATGGCTTCCATTTTACTCCCTATTAAGTTGTGTTATCTTTTAGATAACCTATCTTTTCTCTCTAGCTGATTTTAAGACCTACCCTGTATCTTTGGTATTCTTTACTATGATGAGTCCAGATTTGGTTTCTTTTAATAAATCCTGTTAGGGTTTAGCATGCTACTTAAATCCGTGGACCTGTATCTTTCAATTCTGAAAAATTCACAGCCAGCCCATTTTGGAATAATGCCTCTTTCCTTCTTCTCCTTTATTGGAACTCTCATTAGAAGTGTCCTGGCAAGATGCTTTGAATGGTCATACACGTTCTGCTCTGTACAGAGTGCCCAGGTGAGAGAGTAAGTAAGGCCTCAGTGTCAGCCCCTGTTCTCCTTGCCACCTTGTGTGCCTGAGGGTCTGGGTCTGTTCAACACTGCTGCTTCCTTTTTGATTCTCTCAAAGGTGTTTCATTGGCTACTGTGGTTCTATATATTGGAGCATTTTGTTCTGTCCTCCACTTTTCTTAACTTCTTTATCTCACTTCTCATCCTTTTATCCTCTATGCAGTCGTCTAGGGAAATTTCTTGAGATTTATTTTCCGTTTCCTAATTCTCTATCCAGCTAAGTGTAATCTACTGTTTATTCTTTAAAGATTTATTTTAAATGGCTATTTTTTCTTCATTTCTGGAAATTTTATTTGGTTTGTTTGGATCTGCTTGCTATTTTTAGTAGTCAATTATTAACTTACACCTTTGACTTTCTCTTTTATGTCTTTGACATATTAAAACATAGTTATTGTATGTTATTTATCCTGTAGTTTAAAATGTTTGGCAGTATTTTACTCTGTTGTTTTCTTGTGCTGACTCTCCATCATGATGCTTATTTTCCTGAAAATTTTATGATTAGTTTTATTGTTTTCTTTAATTTTGAGTTCATGTTCTTTGGAGATTTATCTGTGGGAGTTCTTTGAGACCTCAGTTGAAGGTGATTTCCTAAAGAATGAATATGTACTTTTTTCTTCCGGACACCTGGGGACTACTTTGAATTGTACTCTTAAGTTGGTGCTTTTTTGGACCACACAGGTAGTGTGAATTTGAGCCCTAAATCTGAAAAAAGGGTAAGGTTGTGATTACAGATTCTCAGGGGAAGATTTTTTCCCCCTTCCATTGACTGTCAAAGCCAAGATTGGTTAACATCCTCATCATCTTTTTTGTGGGTATATTAGTTTTCTAGTGCTGCTATAACAAAATACCACACACTGGGTGGTGTAAATAACAGAAATTTATTTTCTCACAGTTCTGGAGGCTGGGAATCCAAGATGAAAGAGTCAGCAAATTTGGTTTCTGGTGAATGCTTTCTTCCTGGCATGTAGGTGGCTGCTTTCTTGTTCTGCCCTCACAGCGCCTTTCCTTGATGCAAGTGCATGGAGAGAGAGCTGGCCCTCTGGTGTCTCCTCTTATAAGGACACTGATCTTATCAGACCCAGGCTCCACCCTTATGACCTCATTTTACCTTAATTACTTCCTTAATAGGCCATTTCCAAATATAGCTATACTGGAAGTTATGGATTCTTATATGATGAATTTTGAGGGAACACAAACATTTAATCCATAACAGTTGGATAGATATTTTCGTAATAGACCCTTTCCTTGAAGATATGAGGATTTGGGCTCCCAGTTTTATACAAGGATCTTTGTTCTGACTCCTCACCTTGTTTGAGCCCTAGGTGAATTCATTAAAAGTAACTATTTAGGTAATTGGGAATGACAGATGTCCCCAGGGAAACTAATGGCTTCCATACTTAGTTGTAGCTCTGGATTCATTTTTGGCTTCTGAGAATTTTCTGTAGTTTTTGTTCAGATTAGTTATACGTTTAATATATAAATTTCATCCTATATTTTGAAACTTTTTATCATAAAAGTTTTCAGATTTTTGTCATGCACAAAAGTAGATAAAACAGTAGAGAAGATATAACAAGCTCCTGTATACTTATCCCTTAGATGTAACAATCATCAACATTTTGTCAAACTTAATATAGTATTTTAAAGGCTATAATATCATACAATTCCAACTGACAATACCATTTCCTGTAACTCTATAAATAAAGATATTTTCTACATAATTACTTAGCAAGTTATCAATAATTCTTTAATATCATCCAATGCTTGCTCTATATTCAATTGTCCCTTATTGTTTAAAAATGTCAGTTTATAGTTGGCTCATTCAAAGCTGGATCCAAACAAGGTACACGTCTTGCCTTTTGGTTTTTTGTTTGTTTGTTTTTTTACTTTTAAATTTCCTTTAAGCTAGAATGGTACCCTTCTTTCTTTTTTTTTAAGTTCCAAAGACTCATTGAAAATTGTCAGGTGTCTTATAGAATTGCTTCCTTATGGTATATAAAATGTCTCTATCTTTATATTTCCTATGAACTAGAAAATAGATATAAAGGCTGGATTATATTTGGATGCAGTTTCTTTAGCATGGATATTTCATAGGTAGCACTGTGTGCTTTATATTGCATTAAATCAGAAGGCACGTTTGTCTGGTAATCATAAGTTTAGTGATGTTGAGATTGACCAGTGGTGCAAGTTTTTTGTCAGTCTGACCCTCCCACTGTGAACTTCCTCATTAACCTTTTCACCTGATGCTTTTACTGTCTACTGATGGTTGTTACCTCTTCAGTTTTTTTCAAAAGAGGTTGCCAGTTGGGGACTTTCTGAATGTATCATTTTCTCTACATTTATTAGATGGAAATTTTATGGAAAGAATTTTTCCTCACAAACTACAGTTATTAGGTGTTTCTGAACTTCAGTTTGTACAGAAGAGAGAGGATAAATGTTTAATTCTTTCTTTTTAATTACCAATGACCATAGCAAATGTTTGCTACCCTGGTGCCTCCAGTGGTGACCAAGGAGATTTATTTGGTTTAGGTTTGTGTCTTTTATAATAGAATGCTTCACGTTGGTTTTTATAAAGAGAGGGAATATAAATAGAAAATAAATAACCAAGAATACTGACTAAATCATTGCATAGTATTTCTTGGGTTGATGAAAAGTTGTTAGACATGCCATTTTCTAGGATATAAGTGAACACCTTCAAATTGACACAAAAACAGTTCTTAATTTGATGAACATTCAAAATTAAATTTCCTAGTCCTTTAACTCCTATACCATCCTTAGTGTTGCCATTCCTGTTTATCCTATAAGGTCAATGTGATCCTACATTTCAATAATGATTTTCCTAAATTTTTTTTTCTAATATTTTATCCTCCCTACCCTCCCTGCCTTTAGCCATAGAATTTGGGTTGAGATAAATAGCAAGCCTATTCTTAATCTCCTCTACTTAGTGAAGGATTAATATGGGTAATAAAACAGCCAAATAGTGTTTTATTTTTTAAGTCATGCTAATAAGAATTAAAAAGAGAGAGAGAGAGAATTAAAGCTTATAGAAGTGAAATTTCTTAGCCTCCAAAGAAAAGATTGATGGGACTTTAAGCAAACTTGGAATTAATACTTAGTGGAAACATTCATTAATATGATTATTTCTCTTCCTGACCTTATATTTCATCAATATCTTATTATGTGTAGAAAATGAAGACATCAACATAGTACAGAAAGCTTATTTAAAAGGCAAATGGGTCAAGTTTGTATGAAATAGCAATTATGAAAATCACAAACAAGTCACTAAACAACATTTAATTAATTAGGTTATGCCCAAAGAAAGGCTCTGAATTAATGTGTTTAACAACCAAGAGGGGCACATTTTGGTCACACCATGTATAATAATCTATAATAAATACAAGTAATCTAATAGAAAGGTGAATATATTATATAAATGAGAAATCAGGGGCAGAGATTTCATTTTAGGTTGCAAGGATCTGGCCTCAATAATTGTTAATATTAAAATATGGGTAGCTAAATCCATAATTAAAAAAAATTACTCCACTAGTTCTTCCAAAGGCAACCTGTAGTTTAATATTGAACAGGATGAAGTCATGTGACAAAAATTTTAATATTCAATCTATAGACAGAAAGATATGTACATAAAAGAACTCTAATTTTAGTAGTTTATTTAAAAAGCCTCCTTGTATATTACATAGGCAAAAGATGTAAAAATTAAATGCAAAGCATTTATTGTAAGATGAGATTAACACAGTGTTTCATGTTATCAGACCAAGCAGCATTGTCACTTGATAAGGTCTTTTTTTTTCACTATTCTTTCTTTCTTTCTTTTTTTGGTGAGGAAGATTGGCCCTGAGCTAACATCTGTGCCAATCTTCCTCTATTTTATGTATGTGGGATGCCACCACAGCATAGCTTGATGGGCGGTGTCTAGGTCTGTGCCCAGGATCCAAACCTGTGAACCCTCAGCTGCCGAAGCAGAGTGCACAAATTTAACTGCTATGCCACCGGGCTGGCCCCCTTGATAAATTTTATATATGCTGTGTTCAAGGAACCAATTGGTGAATAAAAGCATTTTGATAATTATAGTAGTTATTCACTCATTCATTCATTCAACAAACGTACGTCAAATATCATGTGCCAGATATAGTTCCAAGTGCTAAGAAGAAAAGAGTACCAAGACAAAGACCCTTCATTTAAGGAGCTCACAGTCTCTTTGGAGAATTATGCACAGCAAAACTTAACAATAGTCCCCTTTGAAAAGTTTTATAATGGAAATATGGAAGATGTGCTGTGAGTGACTTGAAAAGAATGGGGATTCTCTTATCTGGGTGAGCTGGAAAGAGCTTTTCCAAGGAGGTAACTTTAGATTTGGATGTCAAAGGTTGAATACTAGTCCAGCAATTGGAAAAATGGAGAATAGCAATTTAAAATTAGAGAATCAAGCTCATTTGTAAAGACAGGAAATTATAAAACAGCATATAAAACACATAGTTCAATGTGATTGGAGTAGAGGGTGTGTGAGAGACAATGGCAGGAGATGAGACTCTGTGCAATGTTAGGTGAAGATGGGGAAGACTGGATGCCATGAGAAAAAGCTTGGACTTGTAAACTCCAGTGTTTAGTTGTTCAGCAAAAGTTTTGATGTAGTTTTATGTAGTTACCACTTCTGCAAATTATGCAGGATAAGATGAAGGTGGGGAGAGATTGTAAGCAGAAAGATGAGTTTGGAGGGTATTGTCAAAGTTGATGCAATATGAAGCAAGTATAGTGGTAGTAAGAATGCCCCAAAAGGTAGCAATTTCAGAAGTCCTTTAGAACATAGAATCAATTAGACTCAAGGAGCAGTTGAGCATCATGGGTTATAGAATGAATAACCAAGAATTATTCTGAAGTAGCTAAATTGGGTAGATTACAATGGCATTGAATCAAGGAGAATAGTGGAAAAGTTCCCTGAGCTTGGTTTTGGGCACGTTGAAGTTTAGGGAGTCAAAGAATAACCAGACAGGACTATGAGGGGTGGAGACCTAGAGATATCTTCTTCCCCATAAAGCAGATAGCTTTAGAAAGAAGCATCAAACTATCCATTTGGGATTTGACTCATGTTGCTGGACTTTCATTAAAACAAAGGATTATTTTTCTGCCTATGAAAAAAAACAGCAGGCAAACTAATGAATATGGAACAAATGTTTTCATCTAAATTATCAAGAAGCTCAAAAGACCTTTTGATGTAAATTTTCACAATGTACTTGTGAGAAGATTATCATCTTGTCTTTCCATGTTAGATCCATATTGTGAGATTAGGCCCAGGGTTACCTATGATCTTGATTGATAGAGATTTAATGGAAAGTATCTGAATTTTGTTCAAACTTTAGTGAAAGAAGGTTGTTGTAAGGAATTTTGTGGATTTATGAATTTTCAGGACTTTTTAAAAATCAACAACCGCTAGAAAACAAAAGTTAGAAGTTAGTTTTTTTAATTTATTAGTGTGATAATTTAATAAGTAATAGAAGTTCACTTTGAGGCCTCCGTTGCTTCAATCTGTCTCTCTCTCTCTTTCTGTATTTCCTTCAGCTATTTTTCTAAAGTATCCACCCAAGTGGAATCTGTACTTATTAGCTAAGGTCATTGTTCAAATATGCCAGTAACTCTGTGGTTTCATCTTTGCTATATTTTTGAGTAGTCAGTAAGATTTCTGATTATTTAGTGAAAAGCCAAAGTGTCTCTCTCAATAACCGTTTTATAAATGAATGTGAATGCCTTAGTGCTATCAAGAGTAGTGAATCAGAAACTTAGTGGGAAACTAGTAAGCTAAATCCTGTAGATAAATGACAGTAATAGCACGAGTCATTCCGCGTTAAGTTTTCCTTTAGTTAAGCCAATGGAAGCTGAGCACAGAAAAGGCTTTTTTACATGGTAATAAGGAATAGATTCCCAAGATGCACCGCTAACAGAACTTGATTTGTGCGTTTGTGACTTTTTAGAGAAACATGTATTTATAACACTATAAAACAGAATAGCCTTAAATCAAAAGCATAAAGTGTGGTTTGCTTAGTAGCATCTGGAAAGAATCAGTGCTGTTGCCTATAATGTTTCTAAGCAACCACAAATTGGAGCAATGCAAGGATAGTTCATGGGAAGTTAAAGCTATAATTTTTAGATTTCCACAATTTTGGATCTGCACTAAGGCAAAAACACTGAAAGCTAATTTACACATTCTGTCTTTATTTATTAAATACAAATTTCATGTTATGTCAAATCATCACAGCTTTTTATAAGCAAATGGGCCTTTTCAGGAAGTCCAATTTAAGCCTTTCTTTGTTATGTATAATTAGAATCTGTGTATGTAGTCCAGAATAATTATTTTGTGAAATATAAAGCAACACTGAAATCATGGTATTATTATTATAAAGCTATGAATTTACTAACATAATTCAGATACTTTCTGCACTTTTATGATTCTAATTGGATTGAATCCAATCATTATCAAACAATCCTTCAGTGTACCTTTTTACAATATGAATCTAAATGTAAATCATTAATTTTCCCCTTTTTGCTATGTCTCCCTTTGCATTTTGTCAGATGAATTTAATAATAAATACACTTTACACAAATTATCTCTTAAAATCCTTGAAGGTAAGTCTCAAAGATCTGCCGTCTAACAAGAACACAGGAAAATATAGAGTTTCTTACATCATTTTAAAATAAAGCCATTTTGGAATACTATGATTTCTCAAAAGGACTTCATTTGTTTTCCATGAAGTAGGATTTCCTTTTTTTTTCTTTTTGAGGAAGATTAGCTCTGAGCTAACATCTGTCATCAATGCTGAGGAAGACCAGCCCTGAGCCAACATTGGTGCCCATCTTCCTTCATTTTATGTGGGATGCTTGCCACAACATGGTTTGCCAAGTGGTGCATCGTAGGTCCACAGCCGGGATCCAAGCCAGCAAACCCAGGACCGCCTAAGCGGAATGTGAGAACTTAACCGCTGCGCCACCGGGCCAGCCCCTAGGATTTCTTTTAATGATGTAAAATAAGAGACTAGCTGAGAGGAAATGAAATAAATCTTCCTCATATACCATACAGGAGAGATTCTTTTTTCATATAAATTTAGAGTACATTTACAAAAATTTTCCACATAACAATAGAGAATTTTAATAGAGACTATTAGAACTTTTATATTAGATAACCAGTTGAGCTCACCGTAACAAATATAGGAATATTGTTTATTTATTTATTTTTTTTGGAAGGGAGTGTTGGCAGAATAAATAAAAAATTGTTAATTGATCTTATTCAGTGGCATATCAATTTTCATCAGCAGAATAAGCAAGGTTTCTTGCTGATATAAAAGATTTTGTATGGTGCATGCATACATGGTTTTTCTTGTCTACAAATAATAAAATAGTGCCATATTATAAATGCAACATGATGTTTCTCTTTTTAGTGACACAAACCAAGGGCTGAAAGAGAGCAATAGAAATTAATTAGTCCCACCTCACTAAACTCCTTGGATCTAAAGCCATGGACTTTGATAGCTTCAGACATAGTGGGCAAATGGATTTGTAAAACAGCCAGAATGGAAAGAGTGACGATTGACTGAGTATGCAGTGGGCACATTTCTCCGTCAGTTAGCCTTCCATAAATTCGACCCTTACCTATTCTTTCCCCACACCTGCCCACAAACGTATGATTAAAGCAGCCGTCATTAGCACTTACTAGCTATGTCAGAGTCCAATAGTTTGCTTTCAGTTTTGGTTCCTTCATTCTGGCTCAGGAGACTACTGCCTGTAATTTCATTTCACCAATAATTCCTTGAACACCTACGATGCACCTACAATGTAGAGACCTAATAGGTGGTTAAGATTCAGACACTGCTTTCCAGAGACTGATCCTCTTGCGGAGGAGGATGGATACATATGTTATTAATGCTAATAGAAAAGAATCCTGCCGTCTGTTTATCATAGTGGTACAAAGGAGAAGGAGTTTTTTTTCTAGGACTCTACTGTGTGCCACACACTGTGGTAGACACTTTACCTTCATTATCACACTTAATTCTCCCAACAATCCTATGTGGATAAAGAATTTCAAAATCATGTAATTAGCCACTAGTGTGCGAGAACTTAGACTCGAGTCTGCCTGTCTGTCTGACTCCAAACTTCCTACTATTACCTTTCTGTTTCTTTTACTTCCAGTCAAGGGAAACTGGAAATGTTCCTCTGAGAGAGTGGATTATAAAGGTGCAATTACATAGCTTATTTTTCCTCTTTTAAATGAATAACACTTCAAGTTTTCATAGGGATTCTAAGTACTTAATAAAGTTGAAAAGATACATTTCCACCATATGTCACTCTTAGGTAGGTGAGAGTCAGCTCAGATCTGTGAAACTTAAATATTAGAGTCTGTGAATGGATTGTGTATATCAAGCAGCAACATGCATTAGAGGAAGTGCATTCTTGCCAGGAAAAAGGAGTTTCCTTTTCCCTGCAAGAGTATATGTTCTTTTCTTGAGGGGAGGAGGCAAAACCCCTCTGTCTGCAGCATTATCCTAGTTATTTATATTGCCCATTTGAAATTTTGTTTATGGTGTTTTAGTGAAAGCATGGATTCAAAAACTGGTCCTATCTTTCACCAGTTGAGGGGCCTAGAGCAAGTTGGATGGATTCTCTGAATTCCAGTTCCCTCATAAGTAACGTGAGGGGATAAAGTTTTCCTCATATGCTGTTGTGCAGATCAAATGTGCCTGCATATACCTGGCACATGATAAACCCTCCATACATGATCCATTTCCTTTCCTATATCCTCAGACTGTTAAAAGTGTCTTGCCCTGAGCTTTCTCAGTGTAGGGCTGTACACAGCTGTTCTATCCAACATTCTTATATGACGTTGTACAATTTGGGAAAGGCATGTTTCTAATGCTTCAAGCATGTCTGTTGTATGAAACTCTTTGTTATTACCTTGGCTAAATGCCTGATTGATAAAGAGCCAGTTTGTTTCAGGAGCCAGCTTACGATAGAATGGTTAAAGTAAATGAAGCTGTTCTTTGTGTGTATGGTTTTTATTCCCCTGAAGAAAGATGATGTATGACCTTAGACAAGTTACTTAGCCTCTCTAAGCCTTGGTCTCCTTATCTGAAAAATAGAATTATGATATCTGCCTCACAATGTTGTCATGAGACCTAATAAATGAGATGTTTTAGACGCATGAGAAATATCAACTTTTTCTTTTCTTCCCTATCTTGTGGAGGTCATTGACAATTTGTAGGAACTGGTACTTCTTATGAAAGACACAATAGTACAGTGGCTTAAACAATGAATCGGAAAGCTATCAAATCTAAGTTTCAACCTAATTCTCTTGCATGATGGCTGGGATAATGTCTCTGGAACCCTTTTTTTTTTCATTTCTAAGTTAGAATAACAGTACTTAAACTTGCATATTTGAATATGTTGCTAAGCTTATCTGAGTTTATCTATAAAACATCTGCCATATTATAGGATAGAAATGTAAATTTGAGAGGATCAAGTTGGAGATTTTAAATGACTCTCTGGGGTATCGGGAGTGATAAATGATTTAATGACAATAAAAAGCCATCATAATGTGGAAAAAGGTATCCATATGTAGAGACAATTCACGTCAATTTCAATGAACAATGTTTGAGTACTTAGTGGTTATGAGGCACTATACTGGACTCTGGAAATAGAAAAAATTGGTAAGACATGAGTTCTAGATATTATTCATAAGTGTATATTTTCTCTGTCTTTCACTTATTGAACACTTACTGTGTTTCAAGTACATGTACATGAAATAAAAATAGTATTAAATATTTATTGAATGCCTGTTATTAACCTTCATTATGAAACTCTATACTAAGCTTTTCATGCATTATTTCATTTAATTTCACATCACTCCTAATGAGGTATATCTTGTTTTCACATTTAATAGATGAGAAAAGAGGGTCTTAAAAGGTAAAAACTTGTCTAGGGTTATACTGCAACTAATAAACAGAATCAGAATTTAAATCCTGAATTACTAATCTCTACCTGTGACAGGCATGTTAACACCAAATTCATGATTCTCCTTTTTGAATTATACAATCTTCCCTGAATGAATAATTTGCCGTAAGTAGAATTCATGTTATTTGTTTGATATAGTGGAAGGTTTTGACTTCATGCTCTTTTTAGTGACCATTTATCTTGGAACCTCACTCAAGTCCTTGTTTTGGAAGAATGTTTACACAGAAAGCCATGAAGAGTAAGCAAACATGGAATGCATTGATATTATTAGTAATTGTAAGATGATGAGAAAATTAGAAGAAGGCAAGAAAGGAAGTTGTGGCATGCTGAACAAAAGGCTCATACAAGGTATTTTGGAAAGTCAGATTGAGCAGATTATTGCAATGTGTATTACCTGAACTGAATATAATTGATCAAACCTTTAATCTTGCTGAAAATAAGATCTGACAGGGGTGACATTGGGCACTTTTACAATTTAGGATTGTTTTCAAAGTTACCAGCTTTATAGGCTGTGACAATACAATAAAAGTACAAAACAGCATTGAAGAACTTGGATAAAGAAAGTAAATTACCTGTCAATGTTTGAGATCTTGTCTTTTCTATTTGCATTAACCAAGAAAAGTAGATACAGGCTAAGTATAAATAAGAGATGTGTGCATCTACTACTGGCTCTAATCAAAGCTTTCTAGAGTAGTGATAAATGCACAGTTGCAGAATAGGTAACACATAGCCACAGAGACTTTGAACAATCATTCTATGCTTAGAATGGGCTTTAGCAATCTACAGTTCATGGGCTAAATCTCGTCTACTGCTGGCTTTTATAAATAAAGTTTTACTGAAACACAGTCATGCCATTCATTTAAGTATTATCTATGCCTGCTGTCATGCTACAATGGCACCATTGAGTAGTTGCTACAGAGACTCTATAGCTTTCAAAGCCTGGAATATTTACCATCTGGCCCTTTACAGAAAAATTTTGCTGACGCCTGACTTAGAAGGTTATCTAAATTATGGAGTTTTCAGGTGAAGTAGATAGATTAGTATAAAAAACCACTCACAAAGCATACTATGTCCTTTTAAAATAAAAGCTTGATTTTTTTAAGTAGTTGTCATAAAACTCCTTTTTATGAATCCGTTAATTTGGAGAAAGTGATTATTTCACCAAGTTTTCCTGGAATTGTCCTTGCATGTCTTATGAAAGAAAAAGTTTTAAATATAATCACTCTTTCAACAAGTGTCTGTGAGTAGATTTTGAGTACTAGTACTGAACTGGGTGCTAGAAATACAAGTTGAGTTAGATGTAACCCATGTCCTTAAAGAATTCACGGTTTATGGAGACTTTATACTGTATCTTTTTATTTAAATTCCATTTCTTGGAGATATCGTATAGTTGGATCTTGCTTTATTATCCAATCCATCAATCTCTGCCTTTTAATTGAAGAGTTTAGACTATTTACATTTGATGTAATTATTAATATACTGTAGCTTAAATCTGCTATCTTGCTATTTGCTTTCTATTTTTACTCTCTGTTCTTTGCTCTCTTTTTCCTGCTTTTTTTTGGATTGATTTTGATTATGAGGTGAGTCAGTGTTGTCTTCTTTATGTTCATTCTGCTGGGAGTTTGTTGAACTTCTTAGATCTGTGGATTTATAATTATTAAATTTGGAAAATTATTGGTCACTATTTCTTCAAATAGTTTTTCTTTCCTCATTTTCTGGGACTCCATTTGCACTTATGTTAGAGCGCTTGATATCACTCAACATATGATTGATGCTCTGTTCATTTTTTTTCAGTCTTTTTAAATCTCTGTGTTTCATTTTGAATAGTCTCCTTCACTATTTCTTTGAGTTTACTGGTTGTCTTCTTCTGTAGCATCTTAATCTGTGGTTACTCCTATTCAGTGTGTTTTCGCTTTAGGTATCTATTTTTTTGTCTTTATATATTCCATTTCTTTTCTTATTCTCCTGATCCTGTTCATGTTTTTCTCTGCATTCTTAAGTATATGGAGGACATTTTTTGTATTAGCTTTTCAAA
Source organism: Equus caballus (assembly GCF_041296265.1). Lineage (NCBI taxonomy): Eukaryota > Metazoa > Chordata > Mammalia > Perissodactyla > Equidae > Equus > Equus caballus. The sequence continues at coordinate 63,492,434 of NC_091690.1, forward strand.
CATTCTTATCTGCTAATTCCATCATCTCTATAATTTCTGGCTCTGAATCTGTTAAATTTTTTATCCTGATTATGAGTCATATTTTCATGCTTCTTTGCTTGCCTGGTAATTATTATTTTTTTGTGGATGCTAGACATTTTGTACTTAATATTGTTGGTTGCTGGGGTAGCTATATTCCTTTAGAGTATGAGACTTTCTCTGGCACACTGTTAAGTTACATGGAATCAGTTTAATATTTTTGAGGGTTACTTTCAATCTTGTTTTTAGATAAGGCATTCCTAAATCTAGAGTTAATTAGGATTAGTTTATTCCTCCAACTACAGCAATATCCTGTTTTGTCTTGACCTGATACCCAAATAATATGAGATCTCTCTACTCTGTCTGGTGGAGATATGAAATATTCCCAGGTCTGTGTGAGCTCTGGGAATTGTTCAGTCTGTTGCTTTTCAGTGGTTCTTTCTCCAGCCTCATAGAGCTTCAACCCATGCATGGCTAGATTATTATACAACCAGAGAATTGGTGGGAGTGGTGCTTTCCAGATCTCTGGATTGGTCTCTCTGTCTTTCTTTTTCTCTGGTATTCTGCCTACAAACTCTACCTGTCTCAGCCATCCTACTCCAATTTCTGTCTTCTCAATGTATTGAAGAAACTGGGCTCTGTTTCAGTGCAGTATTTCTTGCTCTCACCTAGAAACTGCCCTCAAGCAGTAAGTTGGGGCCGATTGTCAAGCTCACTCCATTTATTTACTTGCTCTCAGAGATCACAGAGATATCTCTTACCAAATGACTGAAAATAGTTTGTCCATATATTTTGTCTAGTTTTCCAGTTATTTACCATTGGAGGATAATTTCCCTAGTGGCTAATTCTTCATGGGTAGAAGAGGAAGTCAGAATTATTGTAAATGAATTGTGAGATATAATGGATAATGGCACAATATTTATTTAGGTCTCCAGAGGCACAAACTACTAATTACCTAGAAAAATTGGGAAGAATTTACAGGGAAGATGTGACATTTAAGTTGAGGCATGAAAGTATAGGTGAGAATTTGGACCTCAACACTGATTTTTCATTTATTTGTGTTTAGCCAACTTTATTTTCCATTTCTTCCATTGGTTACTGCAACTCTTTACTTTTCAAGTCTTCTATCAAAATAATCACACCTTATTCTTAAGAATTGGCCTTTCTTAAAATATTGAGTTGATTTGGCTTATAAGGAATTTTATTCCTCATTTTCTCACCTATCCTTAGTAAGTTTTCTCCCTTCAGAAGCATATTTACCCTCTTTGCTCCTGTTGAAAGTTCACCTGTTCATCTGTACCATTGATTCCATACCATTAACAGGTTTTGGGTGACGGGAAAAATAATACATTTAGAAACTAAAATGGGTTATATTTCTAGGTTACCAATTATATTTTCTTTGAATATGACTTTAGAAATCCTGATTTTTTCATTTAGTTTTAAGAATTAACTCATCAAATGTAGCAGGAGATTTACTGTATTGTATAGATAAACAGAATTTGACAGACCAAAATGCACAGATTTGAAATCAAGTGTTTAATATGGAGGGAGCAGAAAAGGGTCTATTTTCTTGACATGGGGAGCCATAGGAAGCCCTAATAGCTCTAAGAAGAAGGATGCCATCTTATTTCTCATTTAACCTTAGGGAAAGTTGCGGAAATTAGAGTAGGAGGACAAAGTGTAATAAGCCTTACTTTTAACCTTTTTTTAAGAAGAGTCTTTGGTAAGGGTGCTTGGGGATTTCATAAAGGATGAAATTTCTTTTTCCTTGGTTTGATATACTCACCAGAAGTCACTGGACTTTCTCTCATTTAAAAAAATAAATTCCAGATTGTCTAGACAATAATTTTCAGGCAGCATAGCCTTTACTAAAAACAGCGAGTTTATCTGGAAATGTATTAACTCCTTGAGATCTCCACGGCACTCTTAATGAAGTTTAGGTCAACAAATTCCTCAGTGATTCTGTAGTAGATGAAGAAAGTTAACACACCCAGCAGAGATAGGGTATTAAAACCTAGCCCTTGGGTCTGCTGTGGAGACCTGGTCCTTAAGTCTGCACCACTGAGATTTACTAAGCAATGTGACACAGTCAGGGAATTGACAGATTAGAACAATGCATATTCTTTCACTTCTCATTTTTACATTGTTTTAGAATATACAAAACCAATCTCAAAACCAATTTGGGAAAAAATTTTAATTGTTCCAAAAAGAATATGTTTAAAGGTTTACTCACTGTAGGGAAGCATATTGTTGTATTGGAAAGGGGATCATTTTGTTGGCAGTGGAAGGAATTTACAATTTGGAGTCAGACACACCTGGGTTTAAACTCCAGCTCTTCTACTTGTTATCGTATATATTCATATACCCATCTCCCCACAAAACCCCATGTCATGTATCTCTCCCTCATACAACTATCAAAGCAAAAAGAGTAATATAAGAGAAATGACCTGGGTTCAAGTCTCAGCTCTATTATTTTCCAGCTGTGCAGCCTTAAATAAGTTGCTTGATTTGTCTGATCTGTAGTTTCTTTATGTATATAGAAATGGGCTTTAGGAATAATAATACACATCTTATGGGTTGTTCTCAGGATTAAATGAGTTACTGTACAGTAAGAGCAAAGCCAGTTTCTTGGTATATAGTAGGTGCCTAGTAAGTGACTTTTATTTTGTTTTAATAATATGAAACATCAATCATCCAGTTGTGAAACTGAGCATGCACTGTTTGTCAGAGCTGGAATGGCACATTTGCTGACACTATGCCTCGTCTCTTCACTGTGTCCTAATAGCCATTAATGTGCTGTAGTGTGATGATAGCCAAGTCTTTGTTCCTGGAAGGTTGGTAGAGTTATTTTTCCAAATAACCTAGAGAGAAGTTACCACTTCAGAGTTATGAACAGCTTCTTCAGGGCTTGATTTCAGAGGTGTTAGAGTTGAGAACAGGGAACCACTTTCATCTACTTATCTGGCATAAAAAAGAGAAAATGAAGGCATGGAAATTGGTTTCACATACCAGTGAACGGAGAAGCTTGTTACCAGTTCCACCTCCATAAAAGAAACACTGGGACTTGCTGTTTGATGAAGACAGAAGGTATAAGAACAGGCGCCCTTACTGAGCTCAGCATCATCTGATAGTGTTCCAAACAATGCCAAGTCTTAATGGGGACTGAATTTAATAAAATTCCACAGTCAGCTTTTATCAAGGCCACTGCTAAGGAGATCTCTGCAGAAATGATCCAGAAAGTGCGTGTGTGTGTGTTTGTGTTTAAATGATGGATGAAATTTTGAGTACCTGCTGAATGAGCAATGAGATAACATATGCAGCAGTTTTTTGTAGATTGGAAAATACTATGCAAATATAAGCAATTGTTGTTGCTAATGTTATAATAGCAATGTTTAGAACTCTTTTTATTTCATTTTTGTGTCTATTTCCAAGTCTGTATATACACCATGGTCTTAGTTTTTTGTCATAGCAACTTTTAGAACATCATTAAAATAATCCTCCTGTATATTGAGAAATTTGGGATCTGCTGTGTTGTGTTTAATTTCCTGATGTTTTAGAAAAAATTATTTAAAACGTGATTCACAGAGTTTTCATTTGTCTTAAGAAATATTTTTCTTAATTTTAGTAATAATCATTTGAAAAATAATGCCAAGATTAAAAAAAAGAACAAATACGAAGATCTTTGTTGTTACTGTAAACTTTAATTTATTTCTTCATGATATTGTTGTATTTATTCATATACTTCTCATTCTGCCCCCTCCACTTTAGCAGTGAAGTTAATTCATTCATTTAACAGATTTTTCCTGAGCACCTGCTATATGCTTTAGATAGACCCTGAGGACACACTGGTAAGCACTACCACTGCTCTTAGACGTGAAACAAGTAATCTGCCAACTAGTGTAAAATTAAACTTCATAGATTCTATAAAGGAGAGGAACATGCTGCAGTGAGAACATGTAATGGCCATCTGACCTAGTCAGGGAGGCCCAGGAAGGCTTTCCTGCCAAGTGGAGAGCACACATGGACGTAGGGTCAAACGCCTGTGTGCCTGTTGATAAGTTGTTTTGGAGCCTCATTGCTGTTTACTGTAAAATAGGAACATAAACATTTATCTCATATGCTTGGTATATGGATTAAATGCACAACAGAAGTTGCTGCTTCTGCCCTTACCCTTCTGCAGTCCCTTCTTTCATGTCCTCAGAGGGAACTTTCTAACAGGATATCCAGATTATACTGCGTCTCTGCTCACAGTCCCTTGGTGACATTCTTCAGAAAAAATCTAAAATCTTTCCAGTGGCCCCAGGGTCCCAAATGAATCAGCCCTTGCTCACCTCTCCTACCTCGCCTCATTCCATTCCTTGCTCACCCATGTCTAGTCACGGCAATTTTTTTACTGTTCCTTAATCCCATCAAACCAAGCTGGTTTCCGCCCAATACCTTTGAACATTCTGTATTTGCTCTTCTCTCTCTGGAATGCTCCCCACAAATATTCACATCATCCACTGTCTCATTTCTTTTAAACTTCTTGCTGAATTGTCATCTCCTCAGAAATACTTATCCTGATCCCCTCATCTAAATTATCTACTCCTGCCCCCATTTCCTACCCTGGACTTATCTAGTTCTCTTCTCCTTTGCCTTGCTTTGAGTTTTCTTCATAGAACTTATTGATAATGCTAATTGTTACAAGAAAAAAACAATGACATTTACTACTACTAATATTTAATATTTGCTAAGCTCTCTGAAGCTCTTTATAGCTGTTAGCTCATTTAATGCTCCATATAACCCAAAGAGATAGGTAATTACTATTAACCTCATTTGACAGATAAGGGAATAAGACAGAGCAGTTACATAACCTACCCAAGGTCACACAGCCACAGCCAAGTGGTCAAGTAAGAATTCAGGGCCAGACAGTCTTGATTCCAAATGTCATGCTCTTGGCAATTATTCTCTGCTGTCTCTCAGCTTGGGAGTAGGCTATATAGTTATTTTTGTCCTTGCTTGTTCTCTGTTTTCTTGCTGGCATATAAGCTCATGACAAGGACTATACATGAAGGGCCTAGAACACTGCCTTACCTGCAGTGGATGCTCATTAAATGTTTATGAATGGAGAGCAGTGCCTGATAGCACTTAGTGCAGTGCCTAGCACAAGCTGGTCTTTATTATGTATATTTATGGTAATTACACTTTCCTGCTATAGAAATTGATGTCTGGAGATGGAAGTAACTGTCCCTAGAAAATTTACTGAGTCTGAAAGATCTATCTTATGTGCTCTCACCCTACTATTTTGATGTCCTTTGCATTATACTTTTGCCTCCACTGTCAGGTCTTTAGGCCCCATGCTCTATCTTTCTGCTCGCATTATCCTTCTCTTTGGAAATGATCTGAAATCTTTCATTTGAGGTGTAGACAACTGAGTAATGACTCAGTGATACCTCAGTGCAACAGGTGTCCAACTGATCTCATTCAGAAACAATATTCAATAAATATTTATCAAACCATGATGTATGTTTGGGACACCGTGCAAGATGCTGGGGAAATAGTATGAAATCGTGTTCTTCCCGGAAGTTCAGGGCATCTTAACTCTTCTAATCCATCTTCCAACAAGATTTTCACAAAGTGTCACATTTGCTTCAAAATTTTAGTGGAGTCAAGAAAAAGGCACTTTGTGACCCTTTTTCTGTTTCTTCATCCCACCTTCTCCCATGCTCCAATTATACTCGTGAGCCTCTACAGCTACCACCATAATGGATGCCATTTGTGTCTTTGTACGACCTCCTCTGTCCCTTTCTGTGCTTCTGCATCACCTGCACTTACTTCTCTTCAAATACTAGCTCGATTGTCACTGCCTCCAAGAAGACTTCACAGATCAAGCTTCTCTGTTGTCAGAAAATCCTGCTAGTGTTTGTGTCATCTTATATCATCCTGTTTGCCAAGAGAACGTATGGATTGTGAACTAAAGGAGGTCCTATGTATTTATCAGTCATTCCTATGAAACATTACCTTGCACAGGGCAGAATTCATGCTTCCTATATAAGAGATACCCCCGAATTGTTTGTTAAAAGGAGGAAAAGTAAGTAAAGCCCCATTTGAATCAAATTGATGTAATAAGCCTGATTGTATAATCACCAGCTTCAGTGAAGTTTGTGGGAGTACAACTTTTCAGGGGGATCCAGGACACTTCCCACTGATGGTAGGTTCTGTGGGCTCTTGGGGATGACTCTCAGGTACAAGGGTGGGTGACATGACACAATTTGGTAAATCTAGAGATTGACAGTTCCTTCCAAGGTCTGGAGCTTAACTCTCTTTCCTAGTCTTCTAAAGACAACCCTTCTAAGGTGTCAGTGAGAGCAATTTTCCACGGTTTATTCACTTTAGCAAGAAATCTTTCTTCAGATTTCCAGCAAATAGCATTTTTCTCATCCCTGAAAACAAAGTTATTCTGCCAGGAAGAAAATGCTTTGAGAAATAAAAGTGCATTTCTTCTCAAAATTAGGGAATTAAAGATAGGAGGAGAAAAGGAGAAACTAGTATGCAAACAGGTATGATTTGTTTGAGTTTAAATTTACTAATGCAATTTTGTTGCTTAAAAGATGATACATAAGTAGTTGACAATACCTTTGTAATTCATTCTTAACTAATATTTATTGAATACCTATAATGAGTTGAGTACTTGATTTTAATGCAAAGACTTGGCTGCTAGAATCTTCCATTTTGATACATTTTTTATACATTAGATTTTATTTGATTTTACACTTTTTTGCTCAGATACGAAAGAGGAAAATATTCATATTTAAATATTTTATTGTGAAATTAGAATAATGATTGAATCAGAACTTTCGTTAATTCAAAAATTTATTGAGAACTTACATTGTGCTGGATGGTAAGGATATAGTAGGGAACAAGTTGGACACAGCCTCTAACGTCCCAGAAGGTCTATTTGGGCATTTAATTGGTACATTTGTGATAAGAGCTACAAAGGAGAAGTATGATGAGTGTTGGGGAATCTCATGTCGGAGTTGTCTGACGAATTGATATTGAACCTCTTAATCTCAGGTTCATGTTCCCGATGCACAGCAAGCCAAACACTGAGACATCAGTGCTTAGAGATGGAGAAAGGCCCCATTCGAATTGGCCAAGACAAGAAGATAGGAGCATGGGTTTGCTCAAATTTACCTTCACCAGACCAAAAAGCAGGGGGTTTTTATAGAGCTAAGGGTCTTGGCAGGATGAACTTTGGAGAAACAAAGGGGTCACTCCTGATAAGCCCCCTGGGCAATCTGCAACATCTTCAGGGGGCCAGCCTTCTGGTGATCACAACCTCCCCAAAGGCATTCTCTTTCTTCTCCAAAACAATCTCGCAAACCCTCAAGATCCCAGTCAACTCTCAAGTTAAACAAGAAAACAGCAAATTGACAAGATTAATCTATGTTTTGGGAACAAGGTCAAAAGGCAATCATGTTCTCATTGAATATCCATAGTAACCCTCAGGTACCTGGCTTCACTGTTAGGGAGGTTGGGGAAGACAACAGAAGTTAAATCTGAGAGCTAGAGGATTAGTGGGAGTTGGTTAGGTAAAGTGAATGATAATGTTATGGAAGAAAGTTGTTAAAAACAGAGGGATAAGCCTTTGTAAGCATTCCGAGATGGGAAGGAGCAGGCGAGAAGAGAGCCAATAAGAAAGGAGAAAAGTGAAGACAGAAACATATCATACACAACCTTGAGGGCCACATCAAGGATTTTAGATGTGTTCAAAGAGCAATGATCACCATTTGAAAGTAATTAAGCAGATTGTGTTTCATAAAACTTTGGCTGCTGTGTGGAGATTGGTTTGGAGGAAAAGTAAACTCCATAATCTGGAGAGAAAGGAATATGGCCCATAGAAGAGGAGGCCTTTGAGTTTGATTAGAAACCATTGTAGAGGTGAAAAAATGGAAACAACAAATTTTCTCTTCCTTCCCTACTTCCTATCTCCTTCTTTCTCTCTGTCCCTTTCTCTCTTTTTCCCTTCCTTCCCTTCTTTTTTCCTTCCTTTTTTAGAACATCCCAACTACAGCATTGAGAATGATTGAGAGGGAAGTAAGATTGAATTGAAGGAGATAAAAAAGTTAAAAGCCATAATTATGACTTGAACTAAGATGATGTCATGAGAGATAGAGAGATGTGGATGAATTCAAAGGATGTTTCGGAGGTAGACATAACAGAACTTGGTTACTGATGCATGTGTGAGGTTGAGGGAGAAGAATTGTCAAGAATGACTTTCAGATTTCCGGTTTGTGCAACTGAGTGAATAGCAGTGCTGTTCACCAAGAGAAGGAACACTGGAGGAAGACTAGGTTTAGTGAGAAGAATGCAAGTTCAGTTTGGGGTATTTAAGTGTGAGATATCTCTAAGTCTTTCAAATTGTGTTGATAAATAAATCCTAAACGTGTTCATTGAATTTAGGTATCATGGAGATTTTCACTTGCCTTAAGGCAAATGGTAGAAATCCATTGGAAGTAAGTAGAGAAGAAAGTGGGAGATGACAAAATGGATAGAATAGAGATAACTGTTTCTGAGCAGTTTGAGTGTAAATGGAAAGAGGGCAACATAGTGATATGTAGAGAGATGGGACAGAGATTTGAGCGCGTTTAAATATCCGTGAAAAATATCTAGTATATTGGGAGAACTTGACTATTCTGAAGCAAGAAGGAAGAGCCATGTGTACTATAAAGAAGAGGATAAGATCCAGGGGACAGGAGAAAAGAGTAAAACTCTTCTGTGTTTCCTCTTTAGTTATTCCTGAGATTTAGAATTTTAAAACAAAAATAAAAAATATTATTTAAGAACCTACTTTATACCAGTCATTTTTGTAAATGCTTTGCTTTTCTCTTTCATAAAGTTCCACATAATCTGTTTTAATGAACAATTGCCAGGTGGTATATTACTCCTTCCCAGCATTTCAGGGAATATCTGAAATACTATTACCACAAAGTTATTTTAAGACATTAAAAATGTCTTAATGCCTTGGTCTTAATGCCACTGCCTATGCCAATGAGGTGAGCCAGCAGATTGGTGTGTTACAAAATGGCTGCTGCTTTACTTGCACCCTAAATCTCCCACAGGAATCTCTCCTGTGGCTCACTCGAACTGGAAATATACAAGAAGGAATTCTTGGAAATGTGGTTCAGTCTAGCCAAGTTGACACATTACCGAATCACCAAAACACCTTCATTATTTCACTTGGTTTCACTATGTGGTTTATTCTTTCTATCATTTTCCCCTTTTACACAGAGTCACTTGAGTACCCTAAGCCATGCATTTTGCCGAGTGCTTGATACCTATTACTTCATTTAATCTTCACAGCTACCCAGCGAGATGTGTATATTATTACCTCTATTTATAGATGAGAAAATTCCCTCTCTTTCCCAAGGTCCCTGAGCTAGAGGATGGTAGAGCTGTAATTGAAACCAAGGTTTTAGGACTTCTAGCTTGGTGTTTTTTAAACTAGTGGAAGAAAACCATATGTACTTCATACTGTAGGAAAAAGAAAAGGTCTTCTTTTGGTTTGGTGGAACTCTTACTTCCATCTTTTCTGACTGCATTGCCTCATTTATTCAAAAAGATTCTATGAATCAACACACCTTTCCGAAGATAAGGTTTATAAGATGCTGTGTGGCTTAGACATGAAGATGTGCACTATCTGCCTCAAGCTGTTTCATGAAACTTCATCTGAATTCAGTAATTTGACTATTTCAGCCCTCAAAGCTTCTTGCCCAAGAACTGTCATTACCGAGAACTATGACTATGTTTTAATTGCTATGTGAATTTATATATGGAGCACAGTGCGTCCATTCTACTCCTCCTCCATCACTACAGTCTGTTCTAATTAGTGTTTCAACCTAAATTTGCTGAAGCAAGATCCTTTTAAGTCTTTACCTCATGCCAAGAATCAGAATCACCACTTTCCTAAGATTACTGGCAAATTAATATTTCTGCTGACTACTAATTTATCAAAATTGCAAGTTCTTCAGAAGGACAGTAAAGAACAAATTCCGATGGAGCATCCACTCTGTTCCAGACTCTCAATTAAAATATATCAATAAATCAAATGTTATTATATACATTACAGCCCCATGAAGTACCAATAATATTTTTAAGTTTAACAGAAATAAAGTTCAGAGAGGTTAATTACCTGGCCACAGTAGATGGGTTTCTTGCATTACTTATTTATTTACATAAACCTTATGTGTGTATGTATGTATGTATTTTCCCTCTTATTTGAGAAGGATTTGAAATTGTTTTGTAAATCTGAATATAATACAGTAAGGTAAAGTAAGAGTAAAATTAGGAGAAATAATCAGAAATATGATATAATACGGGTTTAAAATAAATGATGTCATAGGTAGCATTTATGTAGAATGTATGCCATGGGGGTCCTTTATATTTGTTCAAAGTAAATACAAAACCTGACTCTGGGTCTTTTAGCAGCCAGTGAAAAGGAAAAAAGATGATAAGGGTTATTATTTACAAAGCCCTAAGATATGTAGCAAACTTTTTTCCTGGAGAAACATATTTTTTCCTGGAACTGAATGCAAAGAGTTATTTCCTGTTGGTCCTCACAAAAAGAGCCCTATATAATGGAGTGTACAGTACCCTCAGAAATATGTTTATAGTAAACACAATAATGAAATATCTATGGCTTAAAAACAATAAAATCCTTTAATAGATGTAGATGGGCTGATGCCAAAGCGTGATTGTCTGAAAACAATTCTTTGCACTGAGGAGGAGGTGGGACGGGAGTAGGAGAACAATGATTTGGTCTAGATATGTTGCTCACTGATGGCCTAGATTATTTCAAAGATAGATTTTAGAGTACCTAGAAGATCAAATAAAGAGCAAATTATTCAGTAAGTATTCCATAAATACCGTTTTGTTTGATCAAATTTTGATAAGTATGAAATAGAACTGAATGAGAGATTATACCTGCAGAATGAGTATTTTGTGCAGTTGGCTAAAAGCAGAGGCATATTCATTAGGAATCAGCCCACCTAGGGATAATAATACTGGGGAACATTTATTAAATGATTACCATACGCTAGACTCTGTTCAGTGTTCTACATGCATCATCTTGTTCAACCCTCTCTAGTCTCTTAGGAGGGTTTAGGAACCCAATAGTGACAAGGACCTGAATGGAAGACCACTCCTCCTCTGCATGGAGGTTGGCTGAAGGAGCATCTGTGGTCAGGGGAAAGTTCTCAAGAAGTCTTCCTGGGTGTACTCTCCCACGTAGATGTGGCTGAGTAAGACCTCAAGATCTCTCCACTAGAGAGCAGTGGCTTTTAACCCATTTTGTGACACATACCTCTTTGCCTATCTGATAAAAACTTTGGAACCCATCCCTAGAAAAATGCACACACACACAAACATTTTGCATATAATTTCAAAAGACTTATGAAGCCCCTGAAACACACTCATGAACCTCTTCAGGTTAAAAAGCTATTGAAGAGCGTGGCCCTAGTAGTTTTCGTCTGCATTTTTTTCAAAGCCTGAATAATCAAAGATCTATCTTTAGCGTTATTTTTTTAAATAAAGCATCCATAGAATTTAAAGTTACTTTAATTAAGCAACTACCTGGTATACCCATTGAGATAAACTAACTAGAAAATCATACCCGATAAAATAAATGAGGATACATTGTGTATAGTTTTTAACTGGCTCCTAATCAGTTAAATGTTGGAGGATCTCTGCCAAAGGTGTCCATAATGGCATATATTTGTCAATATGAATCCCTTTTCTACAGCAATTAGATGGTAGTGCTTTTTGTTAGCTAAGGCTGCTCAGAATTCGTGAATTTAAAACTAGGTCAACTACCTTTGGAGGATACCTATATTTATGGTCATGGTATTGTGGGCCATAGTAGAGCTGCCAGGCATGGTTGTGCAAGTTGTACACTGAACAAGAGCTCCACATCTAAGGGAGCATCACTCACAATAGCTATCATAGATTTTTATATTTCTTATGATAGCTTTTCATTAGTGAAGTTTCTTTTTCTAATAAAATCTGAGTGTTCAGAGAATTTTCCAAATGATGCAAATAAAATGTAAAAGAGAAGGTACCTTTTTCAAATTTTACAAAAAAATACTTTATGGGAAGTAATACCGCTCTGGATCTTACATTCCCAGAACTTTAACTGGTTGCCAAAGTTCAAGCCAAAAAGAAAGAGACTCATAATACATCTTGCTTTATACCACCCCCTTGGAAACTTTTTCCTGATCCGTCAACATTCTATCTCCCAGATCCTGATTCTGGCTTTATTAATAATGTGAAGATCCTGTTTATATATTAGTAACTTGAGGCTTATAGTGAGCTCACGCATTTAGCTTATACTACACGAGGATAGTTAAAGGAACTTGGGTTGGTCAACCTGGAAAAGAAAACTGGGAGGTAATATAATGGAGAAGCTTTTTCCAAATGTGTTTTTCCATGTGTATTAATTTGCTAGGGCTGCCCTTGCCACGTATCACAAAGCAACAGTCATCTATTGTTTCACAGTGCTGGAGGCTAGATGTCCAAGACCAAGGTGTCCACAGGGCTGGCTCCTTCTGAGGGCTGTGAGGGGTAATCTATTCCATATTTCTCTCCTGGCTTCCAGTGATTTGCTAGCAATCTTTGGTATTCCTTGACTTTTAGATATTCAGCATACCTATGAACATCCTATGGAATATCTTGGATAGAAGAAAAACACAGACATGGAAGAAAAGCTATAGGATTTAGTGTGAGCTATAGGATAAAATTCCTACTCTGTCATTTCCAGCTGTCAGATCTTTGGCAAATTATTTCACCTCCTTGAGTTTCAGTCTTCTCATCCATTAAATGGATGTAATTATGCCCCCCTAATAATTTTTTTTAGGAACACTAAAAACGGAAACAGTTTGAATCAATTATTTACCCCGTTATGTATGGTGCTTGGCACATGGCACAAATGTTATAACTAATAGTAACAGTGAAAACAATATATGACATTTGTTGAGCATTTACTATTTGCCACACACTTTCTGTAGTGCTTTCACCTGTGTTATCTGTTTTGATCCTCATAACAAGACTTGGAGTGTTATTGTTTGTTATTTCTACTTTTTGGATGAAGATACTGCATCTTATAGAGATATGGATACTTACTCAAGGTCACATAATGTCAGAATAGGGATTCAAAACCAGGTGTTTCTGGCCCCAAAGTCCCATGAACCCTATACAGTCTATATCAGATAGGAATGATCTAGGCTGCAAGCAGCAATCTACCTAGCTGACAAACAAAAAGATGTTATTTTAGTCACATATCAAGCTTATCGTGGAGGTAAGCTCCGGCCTAGCATCTCTGCAAACTTTGCCTCCCTCTCATTGTCACAGGATGGCTTCTACATCTTTGGCATTGTGTACTATTTCTGAACAGGATTGGGGGGTGCACAAAGGCATCAATAATGTCTGTCCTGTTTGTCATGGCCACAGAATCTTTCACAGATTTCCCTTCTACTCCGCTCATCTATCAATCAGGGAAGTGATAAGCTCCTTCTTTGAGAGGTTTTTGTTTTTGTTTTTGCTGAGGAAGATTTGCCCTGAGCTAACATCTGTGCCAGTCTTCCTCTGTTTTTTCGGTATGTGGGCTGCCAGCACAGCATGGCTGCTAACCAAGTGGTGTAGGTCCACACCAGGGAACCAAACCTGGGCCACCAAAGCAGAGCACACTGAACTTAATGACTAGGCCACTGGGGCTGGCCTGAGAAGGTGTTTTTATTAAATGACTTAAGTGAACTTTTCAGCCCGGACATGAACCGTGAAAGAGCTGTTTACCATAATTGTTTCTTCTTAGTAATATCTCTGATGATTTAGTGTAATGACTATCCTAGAGCATATGGAATGTTAGAGAAGAGGTCTTGAAAGATAACTCATGGCACAACATCCTTATTTTACAGATACCAACATTAAAATCCGTATTATCTATAGCAGAACCAGAATGAAAACTCTGGTCTCAAGACTAGATGCAGCAAAATAAATGGACAAGCACTTGACTTGTTTTCAGATCTGGGTTCAAATCCTAGCTTCATCACATGCTGGCTGTGTGACCTTGAGCAAATTAATTTCTCAAGACTTCTGCTTACCCCTTTTTCTTTTTCAGCTAGCTTCAACAAACATTTACTGAGTACCTGCTATACATTAGGCAGTATGTAAGAGATGAGCTACAAAGATGCTTAAGACACCATGCTTAATTTGGAGGAGCTTAGAGTTTAGGGGGAAGGGTCGATATGTAAATAAATAAACAAATGAAATACTCTTTAAAACGGGAATAAATGTGAGTGAGACATAGAAGTAGTAATCAAATTCATTTGCAAGAATTGAAGAAAGCTTGCAGAATAGGATGAGACTGAGCTGAAAACCTTGAAGGAAGAAGTGTTGAAACTTACCTTGGTGATTGGTTTCAGAAACAGTATTCCAAGCTGAGAAATAATATGTAAAAACATGCAAGTTTTTATTTATACAAAGAGAATAGTCTAGATTTCTGATGACTGCTGTGATAAATAGATGAGATACCTTCAGAAATACCATTTTCTTTCCTATGTCTTATCCCAAGGCTTTTTCCTCTATATCAAAGTTCAACAAACTTTTTTTGTTAAGTTTCAGGTAGTACATATTTTTGGCTTTGTAGGCCAGACCGGCTCAAATACAACTACTCAACTCTACTGTTGTAGCACAAAAGCAGTCATCAATAATAAAGAAACAAATAGCTTGGCTATGTTCCAATATATCTTTATTTACAAAAACAAGAGGTGAGCAGGATTTGGCCCACAAGATGCAGTTTGCCAACTCTTGCTGTATACCATGAAGCCTCACAGATAATCCAGCTCAGCTAGTTCTGTGGGTGAGTCTCTTATCACAAAATACCATAGAAGGACTATGAAACCTAACAGAAAAGAAACAACAGAAATATAGTTTATAACACCGTCTTCACTTTCCACATGTGATTCTCACTCTAGGAGATAAGAGTTTTCATGTGACTATTTCTCTTGGGACATTACACAATCATGGTCAGCCCCAATTTTTTTCAGAAAAAGAAGGTTTTTTATTACAATTCTGTGGCCTGTTCCAAAATCTAACAGGATAGAAAATGATTAATAGTTTACGATCTTAGAAATAGGTCAATGGCCTAAAAAGCTTAAACATCATAACTTTTATAACAATCAGACTTGAGTGTATTTTTTTGAGACTTAGCATTCACTCATGTATAGAACTATTCCTTTATTCCAAAATATTACTTGCACATTCTCCAAGTATGCTGGTTTCAAAATTTCCAAATCCATGTTTCACATACAATTTGCTGTAGTAATTTTCCAATGTCAGCATAAAAATTGTTCCTGTTAGTCCACATTTGGAAAGATAATCTATGGGAAAACAAATGATCAGGCAGACATTTCTTTTCCTTTTCTTTCCCTTAATTGCATGAGGTTGCATTTGCAGCACCTTCTTTAAGGCACTTTCTAATGCGTTTGAGTGTTTCAACCAAAGTGAGTTTTACCTAGGGATCTCAAATATATGCAGAGCATTAGGAGTGCCTTGCAAAGGATTGAAAAGGAATATGATGAGGCTTGAGTCTTTTTTTTTTTCCACTTTCACTTTTATTAAATTTGCAAGATTGGAATATCATATATTTCCAAATACTCAAAATCTCTCTCTATATGTAATCCAAATAAAAGGCAACATCCCCATCCTAGCCTTCCAGGAAGTTGAAGAAATAACAAATGGGAATGAAAAGTACAGCAAACTGTGATTTTGACTTTCAGCCATCAAGTCATTTTTAGCTCTGGAATTTTGCTAACCTGGGGACTGATCTGGGTACTGCTGTTCTTCAGACAGACAACCTCAGGTAGAAAGGAGTCACTGGGAATGGCTGGAGAGGACTTTGGACAGATAAGTTATTGTAATTAAATTAGAAGAAGGAGATCTTTTTTTGAGGCAGGAGAGGGTTTGAAATTGATGAACCTCTTCCCTTTAATAGGTGGAAAAGACAAGTTTGTCAATATCTGATCACACTTCACTCAGCATTCTGCCATCTCCAACAAGAAAGAAACATAAGAGCTCTGAGATAGTTTCACTCTCTCTCATTTCCTTCTCTTGGGAGAAGTGTCGGCTTGAAAGAGTAATCGTGATAGTTAAGAGTGATAATGATAACTAATATGTCGTGAGCACTTAGTACATTCCAAGCATTACACTAAAAGCTTTGCCTATATGAACTCATTGAATCCTTCCCAAAGCTCTCGAAGTGGGTACTATTATCATTCCAATTTTAGGCAGGAGCAAAGATGAGTACAGACAATTTAAGTAGTAACTGTAGGTCACATATTAATAAGCAGTGGAGGCAAGCTGCGGAATCAGACAGTCTGGCTCCAGCAGCTGTTGGCTCTGCCCCTTTGCTCTACAGCCTTCCTTTTCAAAGAGGCTTCAAAGTAGACTCTGTGTCAGTGTTTGTTTCTTAGGTTGGCTTTATTGTTGTTCTTTATTTATTCATCTTCTCTGGCTTTAAAGGAGAAAACTTTGATAAGCTGTGCTCTTCAGAACGTAAAGTAGGGATCTTTGAATTCTGTCCTCACTCCCTGTGAGTGCTGGCACACTGAATATCAGGTGGCATTCATGTTTTTTTCTCTAAAAGATGATAATTAGATGACACTAAGCATAATCATTATATTGATTTCTTATAAACAATGTAAATAGTCGGTGCTAAATACTTCTTGTGAGTGGAATGATATTTCAAGACAAAATGATATTTCAAGACAAAACTTTCATTGATAAATATGTATATATTTAGGAAAAAATCTAAATTGTCGGCTTTTTAAAATAAATTTAATTAGGTGAATAAGAAGAGTGACAACAATAATACCCCTACCTTATATTTTTATACATTTTTACACTCTCCAAAGTGTTATAGCCTATACCAATCATCCTGGGAATTAGAAAAGATATTAATTACTATTCCTACTTTTTTTTTGAGGTACAACGAAGTTAGATATAAAAGCATTCCCTGCCCTTCACTTATGGAACATTCTCAGTGGCCTACATTGCTCCTCCAAACACTCAGTCTATTTAAACATCTGATATTTCCACCAGATTTCAAGCTCCAGTAAGACAGGGGATGCTTCTCTTTCCTTTGACTGCATCCCCAGTTGCTGGCACAGTTCCTGACATACAGTAGATATGTAACAACTGTATGTCAAACCAGTAAATAACAAGTGAGGCTAGTGACCTGGTTTTGATGAAAACATCTCACAGAGCACAATCCAAGGCTTTTGGGAATATTAAAAACTTTGTACTGAATATAAATAAGCTTGAAACCTTCTTGAGACATTGGTTCCAGGCAAGAATTAAATTTGGTAAGGTAAGCATTTTTCATCCTAGCATTTTGCTTCAGCCCTTTCTTCTTTTCCTGGAGAACTCCTATCAATCCTTCAAATCCCCAAATGAGTTACCATCTCTGCAAAGCTTTGTCTTTTCCAGACAGTTTGTTCCTCTCTATTCATGTTCCCACTCACCTTTCTCATGGCTTTGGTGCACTGTATCATCGTTATTTCTTGGTAAGTCTGTCTTCCTCACTAGATTAAAAGATGCTACAGGGCAGGGCATTGTGTCTGCCCTGGTGCTTGGCATTCTGCATGTGTTAGCAAGAAGGAATTTGAAGCATCAAATTCTATCAGTTCACAGGAGGTACTCAAGCTGTTTGTGTGGCTTTGTTATTAACATGTGGCATTGTCAGTAATGGTGCCAAGTCCTATTTTACTATTTTATACCAAATGGATATGTTTAGTGTTGGTTCCCCACAAATTCTTTCTTTTCCTTGATTCTGTTGTCTGTGTGTGAGTTAACTTTAAAAGTAAGATTTTCAGTATTTGCTTAAAAAGCAATTATAAACTAGTAATAGTAGCTATGGTTTGGGGTCATGTGTTATGCTAAGTGCTTTATATACACTTTCACAGTTAGTCTTCAAAATAAACCTAAGAGGTAGATATTATTTACCCTAAGGCAGATATGAAAGGCTTCACCTTGGACTAAATGATTAATGTGCCATTGACCATTTCAGCTAACAGGTACTTAAAAGACAGTCCATTTGGTATTTCCTCTACCCTCAACCCTACCTCTGATTCACAAATTCTTAAAAATCTAATGCCTATATTCTGTAAAAGAGTAGCAATAAATAACACTAGTTAAAAAAATCAGCCCAGCTTTCAATCGTGGCTCCTTCCAACAAGAGCCCCAGATCACACTTCTCTTATATTATTACTTATTTTTAAAAATGCAATGGAATCCTGTTCTGGCTGTGGTAAGATTGGAGGAGCAAGTGGATAGAATCCACATTCCTCCCTGATTGGGGTCTGGAGCCTGATCAGTAGTGATGATCAGAGCTCTCAGGGCACTGCCTCCAGAGTTAGCAGTCTGCTTGGTGTGCCCCAAATAACATAACAGCCAGCTAGCCCGTCACATATGTACCAGACCTCCAGCCCAGGGGTGCTGATGGAAAAGTTAAGGCTGGGACATCTGCATGGGTTAGAATTTGGTAGAACGAAAATGCACTAAGTAACTGATTGAGTGAACATGAATCCAGGTCTTTGAACTCCAAATGTCACATCTCCTCCACTAAAATGTTTCTTCCTTCAGAATCATGGCATGTTACTTGTAAAACAATTGTTAATCTGACATGATGCTTTGCCATGGTGGATCTAAACATGGGTTAATAAGGTAATCACTAGCCATTACTGAAAAAGGGCACAGAGATTCTATGCTGTATGACTCCAGACTCTGCCCGATCGATATTCCACTACCACTGCCCAAAGGCAAAACAAAAGGCCATATGGAAATGGCTGTTTACTTCCTCCTTTACCTCTAGCAAGTGGGTTCACCCAGGGCTGAGAAACCTTGAGGTAGAGTCACCCTTGGTCAGAGCTGTCCTGTTAAGCAGTGATTCTCAATCCTTTTTGCATTTTGGATTTACAGAGAAGTTTTAAATCATACAGTTGCCTGGGTGCCACTCCAAAATAATTAAATCAGAATCTCTGGGGAGGTCACTAAAGAATAAGCATTTTATTTATTTTTTACAAGTTTTCTAACTGGTTCTCCTGTGCAGGCAGGGTTGAGACCCCTTGACGTACAGAAACTGAATGCCAACAAAAAGAGACATGCTAATTTATTTTTTTGTTTGTTCGTTTATTTGAGGAAGATTAGCCCTGAGCTAATATCCACTGCCAATACTCCTCTTTTTGTTAAGAAAGATTTGCCCTGAGCTAACATCTGTGCCCATCTTCCACTATTTTGTATGTGGGAAGCCTGCGACAGCAAGGCATGCTTATTTATTTCAGTTTATTACCTCTCTCCTCTTGCCAGTTTTCTTTTTTATTAGAGTAATAGCCATTGGTATTCCAAAAACCACAACTTCCACCATCACCATCATCGTTATATACTAGGCGCTTGTGATGCAACCAGATGTTTAACATGTATCTCAAGAGCTAACAACTCTTTGAGAATGGTATTATGATATCCACTTTATAATGAGGAGATTGAAACTCAGAGAACTTAGGTAATGATCTCACAGCTCTGCGCAATTGATGGCGGATCCCAAAGCCTGAGCTCCGCTATGTACCAGAGGTATGCCCCTGAAGTTGGAGACCTGGCTTAGCAGTTGCTGGATTTCCTGTAGCCCTCCTAGCTGAAAATATTTGCTGATTGAAGATACTCTTTCTTCTTTTTTTTTTATTTAAAGGTTTTATTTTTTTTTCCTTTTCTCCCCAAAGCCCCCCAGTACATAGCTGTATATTCTTTGTTGTGGGTCCTTCTAGTTGTGGCATGTGGGATGCTGCCTCAGCATGGTTTTGATGAGCAGTGCCATGTCCGCGCCCAGGATTCGAACCAACGAAACACTGGGCCGCCTGCAGCGGAGCGCATGAACTTAACCACTCGGCCACGGGGCCAGCCCCAAAGATACTCTTCTATTGTCCTTTCATCTGGATAGGATGCACTGTTCTTTCAGCCAACTTTCCTTCAATCATGCGAATCCCACTGCTTGCAGTTCCAACCACTTCCTATTTTCCATCTCCCTCAAGCAACCATGATTCTTTCCACCTCATTCCAAGAGTGGTCCCTTTGAGAGCAGCCCCACGACTTTGATTTCTCTTCTGCATCTTTTGGTCTTGAACTACCTCCTAAAATAATCCAAATACCCCAAAATTACCTGATGGCCAGGCATCAGTGATTTTGTTTCCCTGCAGGAAACAGGAAAAGTAAGACATCAGAGTCAGGAGATACCTGTTCAAGTGCCTGTTCTCCTATTTACCAGCACAGTGTCCCTGTGATATTACTTAATTTCTCTGAGCTTGTGTCCTTGTTGGTAAAATGGATCTTTAAATGAATCATAATACCTGCTTTTCTGGAGCTATATTGCACATTTCCTGGTTCATGGCCTGATTCATAGTAGGCTCTAGGTAAGTATTTATTTCCTTTTTCTTCTTCTTTCTCCCTCTTACATCTATGTCTATGTAGTCATAATTAACAACCACAACAAATGTTGCAGAAGTGTTGCAGAGCCACTAACATTTGTCTAGTCATCCACTTATTTCCCCAGAGGATTTTTGAATTTAATATAAATATACAGTATATGCAGACCCAGGCTTTATGTGTCTGTCCAGCAGAGGACTGTTTCTCCCTTGAGGCAGTATGGACAATGAAACTCGGGGAGATTAAAGCAGCTGGTGGGATTTTGTGTTAAAAGCAATTTTAGATTATTGGCTGAGATATACTGCTAATGTGCTTGCATTCTTCAATATTGCCTTCTTTCGTGACTACCCATCAGCAAATAAACCAGGCTCTCCTGAGAGATACCTCATTATTTTCTTTATTTTTCCCTGTGACTATTTTTCTGGCTGTGCTTACTGGGGGGCTTTCTGTAATTGGGTTCAAGCATCTCAGTAAACATACTGGTCCCCATGCACACACGAACCTAATCTCTACATAACCAGTGTGACTCTTAGATGAATGTATGGCCAGGAGATTTACTGATACTGAAGAAATTAAATTGCCTATAATTATTTTTCTATACTTCATTCTTTGGAAAGCAAAAGCAAGACTACTCACACATTGAAAAAATTTAACTTGTAATCCTCAGCTCTAAGAACTTAGCATGTGTACCAACAATGCCATATGTGTAAAAATAAAACTCTTCTCTACAGGAGCTGGTTTTAATGAGGGCTGCTTTCTCGGGAGATGCTGGAAGTCTGGAGACCAGAGTTTAGCTCTGCTTCCTAAGGAGTGATCTTGATAGAGAGACTGAGCAAAGGACATCACACTGGAGTCCAGACTCATTCTTAAAGTGGAAAAACTATGTACCGTTGCATCTAATGAAGGTGGGAGGGATGATGGCATAAGACATGTGCAGTCAGCTGAAAGCAGGAAAGATCATCTTTTAAAAGTTTTTGCCCCAGGATTTCCTTAAAAATGAAGAGACAAACAAATAAAGAAACAAATATCAACATGAATTTATTGAATGTCCACTGTGTCCACTATATAGGATAAAATGGAAACTAATTAACCTTTCTAGGTCTCAGCTGGGACAGTAAAATGGAAATGATGAACAGGGTTCACTTCGAAAGTTTGTCGAAGATTTAATGAAATAATGCTTCTAATAGTGGCTGGCACATTAATGCTCCATAAATGTAGGTTCCTTCCATGCTATTACTAGTGCTTTTAACACAGTTCCAGTAAGTTTTATCAACTGGTTAATCAATCTATAACCCTTCCTCCTCTCAGATTGATTGAAGTAGGGAGAGAAAGCTGGAGAGTTAAGTGACAGCTGATACAGTGTTGTGATATAGAGGGGAAAAGAAGTGCTAAATCCCTCTATAATATGTGGACACATGTGCTCAAGATGTCATAGCAACTTTTGGATATTTAGCATAAAGGGAAGTAAGCCACTGTAGTCTGTGTAGACAATGCTGTAATGTAATCCATTACTACAATAGATGTTTCTAATGAATAATCCTAGTTTGCAAATTTGTATTAATTAATGACTGATAAAATGATGACTACTACTATATATGAAGGACTATGATAGCTGCCATATATATATTATATATATATAATCTTATTTAATTTTCACATGAACATTTCAAGGTATGTATTATTAATACATTATATATGAAGAAACTGAGGCTCATTGTTGTTAAGGAACTTTTTCAAAACTGCAAATGGCAAGGAAAATTAAGTTATCTGTAAAATCCACTTATTAGGAATACCTCTTTTTGATATCCCATAAAAAGTGAGTTGCAAAATATTTAACCAAATGTTTCAACCAATTCTATATAAAAATCTTCAGAGAAGAAGGTGATCAAGTTGCTTTCTCAGATCGGAGTTCATTAAGGAAATAAAGCTTGGACTGGTAATTGAGTAGGTGATGAAGAGAAAGGGCATACTAGAGAGGCAAATCTTGGTGGACAATTGCACCAAGGTGGAGATATAAGATTCATGTGGTTGGGGACTTTGAACTGTGCAAATCTGATACTTGGCTCAAACTGTTTTTTTAAAAAATGATTCATGGGGACCGGCCCCGTGGCCAAGTGGTTAGGTTTGCATGCTTCAATTTGGTGGCCCAGGGTTTCGCTGGTTCGGATCCTGGGTGCGAACATGGCACCACTCTTCAGGCCATGCTGAGGCGTCAGCCTACTTGCCACAACTCGAAGGACGCACAACTAAAATATACAACTGTGTACTGGGGGAACTTGGGGAGAAAAAGCAAAAAAAAAGTCTCATTAAAAAATGATTCATGGGGGTCGGCTCCGTGGCCAAGCGGTTAAGTTCACGCACTCCGCTGCAGTGGTCCAGGGTTCGGATCCTGGGCGCGGACGTGGCACCACTCGTCAGGCCATGTTGAGACGATGTCCCATATCTCACAACTAGAAGGACATGCAACTAAGATATACAACTGTGTACGGGGGGGGGTTTGGGGAGATAAAGCAGAAAAAAAAAGAAAAAAGATTAGCAGCAGTTGTTAGCCCAGGTGCCAATCTTAAAAAAAAAAAAAAAAAAAATGATTCATGAATGAATGAGTGAATGAATGTTGTCCTTCTTATTTACATTTTGGTACCAAGATGTGTGCTGGGTATTGTGATACTTCAGTAGACCTATGCATCCAGTGAGTTGTCCTCTTGATTTTATATTTTCATATTTCCAAGTATCCTGATAAAGTTTACTACTTCCCTTCCTATTCAATCTATTTGTCTTTCATCCATGAGGAGCTCCCATATGGGTTTTGCACCAGAGGCTGGCTAAATTGCCAGCTCTTAGTGAAACCCGTGGTCATTGTGCTGTAATGATATTTTATGAAGTGCTGTTTCTTCCTTAATACTTATGTGTTGGAGAGAAAATCCCCTCCGTTTCTGAGGTCTTATGTCTACTGTGGCTTCTGTCAAGTAAGTCCTTTTCTGAGTCAGTAAACTGGGAAACATGCCCATAAGCCTCAGAGGCTATTAGCAAGGCTAATATAATACAAAGAATATAGGTTTTAAGACCATTATCAGAGGTGGGAGACCCTGTCAGAGGTTCCAAATTGTCTAGTCACTTATACTAAATTTTTCTCTTAGTCTATAAAATCTACTGAGAATGATATTTATTAATGTAAAAAAATCAACATATATTAAACATAAAAGCAGATTAAAAACAGTACGCATAATATAATACTATTTTTGAGAAAAACAAATTATATAGAAAAAATCTTGGAAGACAGTACCAAAATATTAAAAACTGTTATCTGTTAGAAAAGGGACTGTGGGTAATTTTTCTCTTTGTCCATCTGAATTTTCTAATTTTTCTACAATGAATGCGATAGTTACAATAACAGTAGTAATGACAGCTCACTTTTATTGAGTGCTCACTATAGTGAGCTAACCATGGGCTCTGCTCTGAGGTCAGACCACATGGGTTTGGATCCCGGGTTCCCCTTTTATTAGCTGTGTTAAGAAATAGGCTAGATATCTCACATGTGTTGTCTCACAACATCTCTCTGAGGTCCATACTACTATAAAGCCCAATTTTATTTGTAAGAAAACTAAAATTACGGAGTTTAATACACTTGCCCATGTTCACATAAAATGTGCACGTATTAAAACAATAGAATAAAGGTGAAAGAAAATTACCCTGATAAATAATGTCAGACTCAATCATGCTAGTTATAGTGAAATGTCACAAGTGGGTTTTTTTAATCAAGATCACAAAAAGTTTAATAATATAAATATATATATATAATGTATACATAGATATATGTATATATGTATATGTGTGTGTGGGGGGCTGGTGAGAGAGAGAGAGAATATGCTTGTTCTCCCTTGGGTTAAGTTTGGAAGCTGAGATGTGTGAGGATAAGGGCAAGAATATTCAATTTATGGATACTCAGTTACACCTCCACTCTGCAAATTCATCAAGCTTGTCTTTTCCTCCTTCCCTCTTGCTACAGTCATCCATGCTCTGCATCTCTCCAACCCAAAAGAGCTGCATAGCCATAGGCTTACTTCAGGGTGGGAAGACTGGCTGTCTTCCCAGACTTGGCTCCTGGTGAGCCATGCTGGTCATTTAATGTGGTTGCTGACTCGGGGCTTAGCACTAGAGCTGATGACCCACAGAGGGAGGGGGCTGATGAGAATCAAGAAAATGAGTCAAGAATCAGAAGCCGGGAGAGGAAGTTGCTTCATGTGGCTATCATGGGGCTCACTGGTCTTGGTAAGAGAAATCTGTGAGGCCAAACTGTGAGTGGAAGTGAAGGAGCAAACTTTATGAGTCACACTTCCTGGGTAGGCACGCTTTTGTGGCATAACAAGCAGGCATGGGGTTATGTGATGAAAATGATTAGGAGGAACTGAATTGAATCAAACACAAAAGACACTGGACTTGCCGTAGAAGATTGGGGAACAGGGAGAGATGGAGCTAAAGAAGTCAAATAGTTCTTCATCAAGAGGCTGTAATGGTTATCTTCCAATTGCTAGAGCACTGAATTAGAGAAATCACCTTCTTTGATTTTATTTTTTAACATCTCCCAAACATTGTTTTGGGCAATGTTAAATGACCAGATAGGCACACTAAAGATGTGCATTTAGAGGACCAGCAAAGCATGGGCACCCAAAATTGAGAAAAGGCCTTAATGGTAAACACACTCAAAATTTTGCAATCAGAAAAATCTAGAAAGGAGCTATTTTAATTGCAGCATAAATATGAGTAACATTAATTAAAAGAGTAAAAAATTATTTTAAATTTTTTTGGCGGGGCCAGTAATCTTTTCAGGGCTCAGGGTTATTAAATGTCTTAATCCAGCCCTGTCGTTACAGTAGGCTTTTTCATAGTCACCTTCAACATCATCATTGTCATCATCATCATCACCATCACCATCAGCACAAATAACCCTAAAATTTGAGCCCTTGCAATGTACCAGATAGGCATGATGCTAAGTGTATTACAAGAATAACCTCATTTAATCCTCACAACAATCCTGAAAAGTAAGCATCGCCCTCCTATCACGGATGAGAAGACTGAGGCTGAGAGAGGTTAAGTGACTTGCTGAGGTCCCACAGCCGATAGATGGTGGAGTTGGGATTCAAATCCATTTCTCCCTCTTCCAGAGCTTTTAAGTACTCTGTAAGTCAAAGGTCATGTTATTAGCATTGTAGGGACTTAGAAATGACATACAAATTCCAGATTTAAAGGGTTTGAAATGGTCAGAAAACCTAACTCTTCAGCTTATCTATATTGCTTTAGAAAGGTCATCTCAGCTTGAATGTTTGATCCAGAATTCCTCAGAGGTTTGTCAGTAGTGCCACCCTCTTACTCAACAAATATTTCAGTAATTCTCACCTGGGGTGTCACCTTATTATCAAAATAAGAGAAGTTTAGGGGTTTTTTGGGGGGGGGAGTTGCTTTTTTTCCGTTTATCTGAGCAGCACAATGTTGCTACCAGTGCAGTGGCCAGCAATGGTATAAACTTCCTTGCATTATTTTTGAAGTCATGTTAAAGTTGTTGTCCTCCTTTTCCTCCCTCCCTCCCTTGTTTTTTTTCTTTTTCTTTCTTTTTTTTGAGGAAGATTAGCCCTGAGCTAACTACTGCCAATCCTCCTCTTTTTGCTGAGGAAGCCTGGCCCTGAGCTAACATCATGCCCATCCTCCTCCACTTTATACGTGGGACGCCTACCACAGCATGGCGTGCCAAGCGGTGCCATGTCTGCACCCGGGATCCGAACCAGCGAACCCTGGGGCGCTGAGAAGTGGAACGTGGGAACTTAACCGCTGTGCCACTGGGCCAGCCCCTCCCTTCTTTCTTCCTTTCTTCATTCTTCCTTCTCTCTTGCTTGCTGTTTTGCTTTATTCTTTCTTTTTTTGTAGTAAAGGACTTTACCTAAAATATAAGGTGATGACTTGGTTCTGGTTAGCATCAATTTTAAATAATAAGGAAATATACATTTGAGGCTGTAAATTTTAGCTATTTGCATTTTGGAATGCATTTTTTTTTCACATGGAGCTGTATACATTTCAGATTGTATTTAATTAATTTAAACACATTCTGATTTTATCTGCCAAATTGATCGAGAGTGGAGCAGATTTTATTTCATACATTCCAGCTTCCTCAGTTGAGATGACACATCCTCAGGGAAGCTGTCTGTAAAGCCTCTCATACATATTCTCATAGCATCTAAACTTCTCCTATATCACCATTATCAAAGTTGTAATTAAATGATTATGTATCTAGTTATTTATTCAAGGTCTCCCCCATTAGTCTGAAATCAACATCAGGTCGGGGACAATGTCTATCTTATACACTGCTGTAAACTGAATATCAGGCACAGTACTGGATTATAAGAGGCATGCAATTAATATTTATTGAGGGAATGAATAAAATTCTCCATTCCTAATTGTTTCCTATATTTGGTTCTTAATGTTGTGAACAAATAGATTTCAACTATTTCAATAGTTTGATGCCTTTGAGAATTGAAAATGTTTACAGGTGACAGTACGCTTGAAAGCTAATGGAGACCGAGAAAACTATGTCATGTGTCACTTCTCTCTGGTAAATTAACACTTCTATATCTGCTAGCGGGTAAGAATAGCGATTATATCATGTGAAAGAATGAGCAGAATGCACAGGAGTGTCCCCTCAGACTTCCATACTTCTAAGGTCAACAATGCAGGTCAGACCTCAGAAGTTCCAGGGTTTGTTTCTGGAAAAATATGAGCATTGTTTGCATAAAAGCCAAACATTTCAGGATTTCAACAACAAAAGCTCTCCTCTGTCCTGACTTTGAGTAAGATTCTAGGAGTCTAAAACATAAGATTGGTACAGTCTTAAGGAAGGAGGCTGTGAGAATAATTTTCAATTTAAATATTGATTTAGTGAAGGTCCCAGAGTCTGTTTCTCTGGGAAACTCTCTTTAATATCTGGGTATTGTGGGGATATTTCAGCCTGAAGGCAGGTGGAAGTAATCCTATAGTTTGGTAGCAGATACTTCTGGCCATCGCCTCCTGCTCCATCCCTACCCGCATTCCCACTCCCAACACACACATGCTCACATGCTTAACTCAGCTGCACTTCTCTGAACCCCACCATTCTTCTTAAGGTGTTACTATATTTGTGGCAGTAACATCCTCAGGCACTTGTAAGCTTTAAATGATTTGTTTAATAACTCATAGACTAAGGTAATTCTCAGTATATGTGATATTATGAGGATTAGAGATCTAAACACTTAGGCTCATAGAACTGACTTTCAGAGAATTGAAATGTAAAGCTAAGCATTATGGATTTTAACATTAAGATAATGGTGGTATCATTATTATGGCCATTTTTTTGTTTAGAGACATTTATTTTGTTGTGAATGCTGCTTTTATGTGGGTTTCTTCATTCTCACTTAAAGAGCTTGGCTTTAAGGAAAAAGTGTAAATAGCTTTTTACTTTCCTGTAACTTAATTGTACACATTAACTGCCAAAGTTATTAGGAACCAGAAGTGATTGCTTTAGATTGCCTTTGAAAAGGGGCCAGCTCCTTTCTGGTCCAGTAGAAGGATATAGCAGAGATCAGCAATGTCACAAAGAAGAAACTGTCGACTAAATGCCAAGTCAGGCATGGCCAAACCGAACAGTTGACACAGCCCTAGATCATTAGAGAACATACTTTAGTTAGGGCCTAATTTAAAGCAAAACAATTGTGTTTTCACTAGTTGTGGAACCGCTTGGAATGCAAATACTTAACAGCACAATTTAATTTTTAGAAACACTTTGGGCAATTTTTAAAAGATCTTTCCTTGAACCAAGGCAGCAGAGGAATGTCAGTCCCTCCTATGTAGTCTTTCCCTTGTAGAATTCTTCGTAAAGCAATAGGGACTTTGAAAGTGAACAGCCAAAAGATAGCGGATGAGGGATGAGGAATGCCTGAAATGTGAGCAGGAAAGCAAATGGTACATGTAAATGATGTTCAGGTGTGCAAAACTCCTGCTTAGCCACTCACCTGGGTACTACTGAGTCTTCAAGAGCCTGCACTACAGCTCCATAAGCAGGACTTCCTGTTGGATGCTCCCTCCTGGAAGGGTTTGTTTTATTGCCCTCAGTTCATTTTCTTTTCTACCTTGGATGAGATTGATTTCTATCCTGAATGGTCTGGTGCTTTCTGGAGCTGAAAGGGCACCTGCCCACCATGGCACAGAAACCATATCAGTGGAGAAGGATATGAGCATTCATTGCAACGTCCTCCTTAGGGTGACTAGTAATTTGCTCAAGGTGGAATGAGGTGCTGTTTCTGGTGTGCTGCTTGCCTAATTGAAAAAGGCCACCTAGCAGATTGGATGCAAACAGGCAATAAGTTCCTCCATTGCCCTCCAGACAGGCTAAACATCACCTGCTTAAAGGAGGCAAGCAATATTGTTGTCTTCAATGGGAAATTGTAAAATAAGGAAGGAGAAATATCAGATAATTGATTTTGTGCTTTTCTTTACTAGCAGATGATTATGTAGGGAATTGTATATAAGGTGTTGCACAATTCTTGCTGCACAAATTACACCAACAGAAAATATTCCAAGGATGAAATAAATGACCTCTCTACAGAAAAGATTTTATTGTTAACTGCATGCTAATACATTTGCACCAGGTGAATC
Organism: Equus caballus; assembly: GCF_041296265.1. NCBI lineage: Eukaryota > Metazoa > Chordata > Mammalia > Perissodactyla > Equidae > Equus > Equus caballus. The sequence goes on from NC_091690.1 coordinate 63,521,630, forward strand.
CTCCCTAATGTATTTTCAGTGTCAGTGTCTAGGCTCCAAAAGGGGTGTCTTAGGCCCGACATCAATTCTGAGGAACCCAACCCACAGATCATTTGCAATGTCATGTTTGCTTTGTTGGCTTATGAGTGAGATCTAGAATCAAGAAGATTTGCTTGAAAGGTCTCACAGTGGGCACTTTGGCACTTGGGTGTACTGTTCCACATTTCATTTAGCCCAGCAGGCCTAAATGAATACTCACTGTCAGGTGGCAAAGAACTCCACCCCAGAGTAGCTGATAACTCATTTCTGCTTGGACTTCTCACCAACATGGCTTTTATATAATTAGAATTTGAGTTGTTTTCCCAAAGCCCCCATAGCTTGACTCAGAATTTAACATTTAAATTACTTATATCAGGCAAAGGAAGGTAGAAGACTCATATCACTTGTGTTCACCTTTTTTTTTTTTTTTGAGCAAAGCAACATGATGGAGTGGGAAGCATGAGGATTTGGAATCAGACTGACCTAGGTTTGAATCATGACTTTACCATTTAATGGTTGCATGACCTTGAGCAATTACTTGACTTCTCTGAACCTCTATTTTTTCATCTAGAAATAGAAATAATAATATTTGCCTTTCAGGGCTGTTGAAAGAATTAGCTCTAATTCTGTATATTTCTTGGCAGATTCGCAGCAGCTGATCAATAAATAGTAGCTGCAGCTGCTCTGATTAAAGCTGCTCTACAGCCAGAAGATAGGAGGTTTACATAAACTCAAACCTCTTTTTCGTGGCTGCAAGGAACAGCAGAACCTCCTGGACTTGTCTGAGAAAATATAATTAAGACAAAACTTTATTTTCATTTCAGCCATTCAAGTTTAGGAAGCCATTTCCTTTACACCTCTCAAAATCCTGATTAATCCTTTCCTTAAGATCATAAATAGGAACAGAGAAGGCCAATGCAAATTTTTGTTAACACCGAACTTAAAACCTTAAATTCTGGGTTCACTAAATGTTCCTCATCTTTTATCCATTTTTTGATAGCTAAAGGAGTGACAAAATGTCATGTGTTCATCCCTATAAAGGGAGTGTTTTGTGTGAGAAAACAGGATGGAATAGTGGAAAGATTTTGGACCAAACACTAACCTTTGAGTTCTGGTTCCAACAATATCACACATCACCTGTCTGACCCTAGACATGTTATTTCACAGCGATGAACTTCAGTTTTCCCCCCTGCACTGCCTACCATATGGGGCTATCTTGATAATTAAGAAAAATCAAGTATATAATAGTATTTTCAAAAACCAAACTCTAACACAAAAATGAGATGCTGTTTTGCACAGATTTTCATGCACAAGCTCTTGTGTTTTGATTTTACTCCTGGTTCCACTCCTTACTGACACTATGGCCTTGGGGGAATTGTAGAATCTTTCTGAGACGATATCTGTATCATAAATTGGCATCTCACTGTTTACAATAGAGAGTTGTTAGAATAGAATGAAACGCCTATGTGTGGGACACATTGTATGGTGGATATATTGTTGTTAGGGTGATGTTGTTTAGCACCTGACCCAGAGGCAGAATGCCCTGCCCAAAAATAGGAATTGGGAAGAAATTTAGGACCAATATGGAGTCCTGACATTGAAACGAAATCAATTGACCTTTATTGAGTGTCTGTATATAGGCACTGCAGAACTTTAAAATGTCAGCCTCTGGAACTTATAATTGGAGTGAGGAGGGAGATGATGAGGATGATGATGAGGAGGATGATAGATTAAGTTGTTGTGCATTATTATGTACCAGGCACTGTACTAAATACTTTACAGAAATTAGCTCATGTTATTCTCACATCAATCCTATGAGAAATGAATTATTGTCTACCTTATTTTATAGGTGAGGAAACTGAGACATAGAGAAGTTAAGTAACTTGCTCAAGTCCAAAGCTGATAATAAGGGTTAGGGTTGAGATGTGTACCTAGAATTCTGAATCTAGTGCTCCTGCCTCATCTATTATGAATGGAAGAAAGGAAGTACATAAATGTTGTACAAACCTTTATCACATTATGCAAAAATATAGAAAAAAATGTTCCAAATGAGGGGGAAATTGCATCTGACATCGAATATTTATGCAATGTTGAAAATGTGCTCAGATCTTACATGAGCATGGGAAAGAGCTGTTAGGGAAGGGGAGAAGGTGCTTGTCCCAGGCTCTGAAGTGGTGGAGGTGGGATGGATACAACAGTGTGACTTCAGGGGCTGTCCTTCTAACCACTATGTCATACTGCCTCTCTATTTGGCAAATTCTTACTGAAAGAATGTAAAATTGAGAAAATAAGGCAAAAAAATCACCATGCCATACTCTTTAACTATCTTGCTGTGTGTTAAAAATAAGAATAAACCTATATATTTATAATAATAATATATTAATCTGTATTTTTACTGTCAATTGGGATGCATTGTGATTAAACCTTAAGATGTTGACAGGGCAGTGCTCATCAGCTGTGCCTGTCTTTCAGCAACCTCTCAGTATGACCTCATAGACTCTTTAGCCCCCTCCCTTAATTTTGCAAATGAGGTTATTAAAACTTAACAAGTTACAATAACTTGTCCAAGATGAGACAGCTATTTAGTGGCAGAGTTGGAACTAGAGCATGTTTCCTAAACCCAAGTCCCGTATTTTCTAAGTTTAATTCAACAAGTATTTACTGAGGGGTAATAATTATATTGTGAGGCAATGGCAAGGAGGGTGTGAGTTTACAAATAAAATATGATCCTTGCTCTTGGGAAGCTTATAATCTAGTAGGAAAGACAAATGTGCTCGCATATAATTATAAGACTCTCCATGATGGGACAAGTTCAATAGCAGGGGAGATCCCACACATTGTCCCTGAATGTCTCTCTTTCATCACTCAGGACATTTGTTTATTCAAGGTCTTTCTGCTCTGCTAAATTGCTACCCTGTCTACAGCTCACTACTTTATCCCCAGCATAGTTCCTGACGCAGAATAGGCACTCAATAAATATTTATTGAATGAAATGAAAACATGCAAAAGCAAAATAATGTGGAATCACAGAGGAGGGGATGATTAATTAAATGTGAATTTGAAATGTACAGGCCAAAGCAAAGCCAATTAGGTAAAACTTGACTAAAATGTCAAGTCTCCAAGGAGAGGAGATCATTCAGCTGGAAGAGGGCCTGTCATTTCTGTTAATCCATACCACTGCCTTTAGGCCAGTCCACAGATGAATTACCTCTGACAAGTCAGAATCTGGCTTATTTTTAACTCAGAAAGTTTTTAACCTTTTGATAAATTTAGAAAATATCTATTAAAAATCATTCATCAGAAAAATAACAGCATGTAAAACTTAGATGAAAGAAAGATTTCAGCTCATGGTTGTCTCTCAAATTCTGTATGTGACAGCTCCAGAAATCCAGGTAGACTGCTTCAAAGGGACCTCTGATATATGCCGGCTGACCCACAGTCAGAGGAAAGTCCATTTGTTTTTGTTCCAGTTTGATTATGTGCATGGCATCCTTCAATCTGACCCTGTGTTTTATCTTTTTTGAGAGATTTCTTTCCTCAGTTTGCCACTGTTCCCTCCCTCCTTTCCTTTCTTCTTTTTGTTCTCTTTTCCTTCCTTTCCCGGTTCCTTCCTTCCTCTCTTCTGCCTCCTCTCCCTCCCTCTCTCTTTTCTTTAGCTATGAGTCACTACCATAATGTTATTTTTGTACTTTTCATTATTCATGCATTTCCTGCCTCATGAAATGGGATGGCACATACCTTTGCCCTGCCTTGGGCCCCCACACCCTCCCACACGACCGTGTCTACTCCTGGCAACCACGAAAGAGTCAGTGGAGCATCTAGCACTGGAAGACTGGGAGACACTGGCACTTGGAAACAACATACCCAGGATGTTCTACATGTTAGGTTCCCAAGAGTCTGATAAAGAGCCATGAGCCCACTCCCCCCATTTAAATCAATAGATTTGAAGTGTTTAAATTAACTTCCAAGTTGATCAAGGCTTGGACAAGAACATATCAGTGGCTTATATGCACTAAGCTCAGTGTTTAGCGCTGTAGTTCCTGTATTAAGAACTAAAGAAGTTAAAAGATAAGTAGAAAAAATAACTATAACTACAAAAGTACATTAATGGATGCATAATAAAAAAAGATTTAATTTGTGATATCAATAGTAAAATGTGGAGGAGAAGTAAATGTGTAGAGTATTTATATACAATTGAAGTTAAATCGTTATCAGCTCAAAGTAGATTGTTATAATTATAAGATGTTTTATGTAAGCCCCATGGTTACCATGTATAGAAGAAAATACATATAGAAGATGCAAAAAAGAAAATGAGAAAAGAATCAAAGTATATCACTACAAAAAGATCAATGAAACACAAAGGAAGATGGCAAGAGAAGAAAAGGAATAGAAAAAGGCTACAAGACAGGCAGAAAACAATTAACAAAATGACAATAGTAAGTCCTCTGCTATCAACAATTACTTTAAATGTAAATAGGTTAAACTCCACAATCAGAAGACACAGAGTGGCTGGAAAAACCAAGAAAAAAAAAGAACAAGATTTAAACTATATACTGTCTAAAAGAGACTGACCTTAGATTTAAGGACACACATAGGCTGAAAGTGAAAGGATGGAAAATGATGTTCCATGCAAGTGGTAACCAAAAGAGAGCAGGGGTGGCCATACTTATATCACACAAAATAGACTAAGTCAAAACTGTCAAGACAGACAAAGACAGACATTATAAAATGATAAAAGGATCAAATCACTGGGAAGATATAACAATTATAAATATGTATGCACCCCAAATCAGAGCATCTGAATATTTGAAGAAAACATTGACAGAACTGAAGGGAGAAATAGACAGAAACACAATAATAGTAGGGGATTTTGCTACTCCACTTTCAAAAATGGATAGAACATCCAGATAGAAGATGAATAAGAAAAGAAAGAGGTTGAACAATACTATAGACTAAAAGGACCTATCAGACTTATATGGAGTATTCCATCCAATAGCAGCAGAATATGCATTCTTCCCAAGTGCACAAGGAACATTCTAAAGGATAGATCACGTTAGGTCACAAAATAGTCTTAACAAATTTAAAAAAATGGAAATCATACCAAGCATATTTCCAACCACAATGGAATGAAACTAGAAATCAATGGCAGAAGGAAAACTGGAACATTCACAAATATTTGGAAATTAAACAACACATTCTTTAACAACTAGTGGGTCAAAGAAGAAAGAAAATGAGAAATTTAAAATATCTTGAGACTATCAAAAGTGACAACACAACATACCAAAACTTATGGGGTGCACCAAAAGAAGTTCTAAGAGGGAAGTTTATAGTGATAAATAACTATGCTAGAAAAAGATCTCAAATAAACAACCTAACTTTACACAAGGAACTGGAAAAAGAAGAACAAACTAAACCAAAAGTTAGCAGAGGTAAGGAAATAGTTAAGATGAGAAGAGAAATAAACAAAATAGAAAATAGAAAAACAATAGAAAATATCAACAAAACTTAGGTCTATTTTTTAAAAGATAAACAAAATTGGCAAACCGTTAGCTAGATTAACTAAAAAAAGGAGAGAAAACTCAAGGAGAGAAAATCAGAAATGAAAAAAGGAGATGATGCAATGGATGCCACAGAAATTAAAAGTATTGGGACTACTATGAATAATTATACACCTACACACTGGGAACCTAGAAGAAATGGATAAATTCCTGTAAATATACAACCTATGAAGACTGAATCATGAGGAAATAGAAAATATGAACAGATCTATAACTAGTAAGGAGATTGAATCAATAATCAAAACCTCCCAACAGAAAAAAAGCCCAGAACCAGATGGCTTCACTGGTGAAATCTACCAAATATTTAAAGAGGAATTAATGTCAATCCATTTCAAACTCTTCTAAAAAGTAGAAGAGGAGGGAATACTTTCAGATTAATCTTATAAGGCCAGCATTACTATGATTCAAGTGTCCATCAATAGATGAATGGATAATAAATGGCTAAAGAAGATGTGTGTGTACACACATAATAGAATATTACTCAGCCATTAAAAAGAATGAAATCTTACCATTTGCAACAACATGGATGGACCTAGAGGGTATTATACTAAGTGAAATAAGTCATAACAGAGAAGGAAATATACCAGATGTTTTCACTTCTATGTGGAATCAAAAACCAAAACAGACAAGCATAACAAAACAGAACCAAACTCATAGATATAGAGAACATACTGGTGGTTGCCAGAGGGGAGGGGTTGAGGGGATGGGCAAAATTAGTGAAGGGGATCAAGATGTACAAACTTCCAGTTATAAAATAAATAAGCCATGAGGATGTAATGTACAGCACAGGGAATGTAGTTAACATTGTAATAATGTTCTATGGTAACAAATGGTAACTAAACTTAGCATGATGATGATTTCATAATTTATAAAAATATCAAATCACTATATTGTACACCTGAAGTTAGTATAACCTGGTATGTCAATTACACTTCAGTGAAAAAAAAAGGCATAAAAAGATGCCACAAGAAAAGTAAACTTTAGGCCAATACTCCTGAGTAGATGCAAAAATCCTTGACAAAATACTAGCAGACTGAAGTCAATAGCGCATTAAAAGGATCGTTCACCATGACCAAGTGGGATTTATCCATGCGATGCTAAAATGGTTCAACATATAAGAAATGATCGATGCGATATACCACATTAACAGAAGAAAGGATAAAACTCACATGATCATCTCAATAGATGGAGAAAAATCATTGACAAATTTCAACATTCTTTCATGATAAAAACCACTCAACAAACTAGGAATGGAAGGAATTACCTCAACATAATAAAGACCATATATGAAAGCCCACAGCTGACGTCATACTCAGTGGTGGAAAACAGAAAGCTTTTCCTCTGACATCAGGAACAAGGTAAGAATGCCCACTCTTGCCACTTCTATTCAACGTTGAATGAAAGTCCTAACTAGAGCAGTTAGGCAAGAAAAACAAATGAAAGGCTTCCAAATCAGAAAGAAAGACGTAAAATTATCTCTGTTCACAGATAACATGAGTTTATGTGTAGAAAACCCTAAAGATTCCACACATACACAGACAAAAACTGTCAGAACTAATAAACAAATTCAGCAAACTTCCAGGATACAAAATCAGTATACAAAAATCGGTTGTGTTTCTACCTACTAATAATTAATTTTAATAGGAAATTTTTTTTAAATCTCATTTAAAATAGCATCAAAAAGGATAAAATACTTAGGAATAAACTTATCCAAGGGAGCAAAAGACTTGTACAATGAAAACTATAAAACATGGATGAGAGAAATTAACACGGATACAAGTAAATGTTCTTAGACTGGGAGACAACATTTTAAAAATATTCATATTACCTGAAGCGATCTACAGATTCAGTGCAATCCTGGAAAATATTCCAATGGCATTCTTCACAAAAATAGAAAAAAAATCCTAAAATTCATATGGAAACGCAAAAGACTCTGAATAGACAAAACAATCCTGAGAAAGAACAAAGTCCACATCTGTTAGTATGACCATTGTCAAAAAAAACCCAGAACAAAATAGAAAATAAGTGTTGATGGGGATGTGAAGAAATTGGAACCCTTGTGCACTGTTGGTGGAAATGTAAAATGACTCAGTTGCTATGGAAAACAGGTTCTTCAAAAAGTTAAAAATAAAAGTACCATGTGATCCATCAATCCCACTTCTGAGTATTTATCCAAAAGAATTGAAATTGGGATTTTGAAGAGATATTTGCACTGCTGTGTTTATTGAAGTGTTATTCACAATAGCCAAGAGAGAGAAACAAACTACATATCCACTGAGGGATGAATGGATAAAGAAAATGTGGTATATACATACAATGGAATATTCAACCTTAAAAAAGAAGGAAATTATGCCACATGTTACGATGGAGGAATCTTGAGGATATTATGCTAAATGAAATGAGCCAGTCACAGAAGGACAAATACTGCATGATTCCATTTATATTATATGAAGTATCTAAAGTAGTGAAATTCATAGATGCAGAAAGTAGCATGGTGGTTGCCAGGGACTGGGAGGAGGCAGAAATGAGGAGTTGCTGTTCAATAAGAATAGAATTTTAGTCATGCAAGATGAAAAAGTTCTCAATATCTGCTGTGCAACATTGTGCTTATAGTTAACAACACTATACTGTATACTTAAAAATTTGTTAAGAGGATAGATCTCATATTATTTATTTTTACCAAAATTTAAACAGAAAGAACTAAAGAGGATACTTGTTAGGGATAATGACACCATTTAATTTTTTTTTTTTTTTTAACTTTCTAACTTGATTAGTGGGAAGAGGAGATGTAATCTTGCCTTTCTGCTGCCTAATACACACTTTTAACATCTTTTAACGTAGTAAAGTCACTATGCCTTTTGGATGATATCATTTTAAGAGGAACTTGACTTTCAATGGTTGGAGTTTGGGATCATCTCCCTGCTTTATCATTGACTGGCTTTTGACTGGGGGAACCACTCCCCCTTTTGCACTATCTAGCTATAAAGGGAGAACAACTTGAAAATACCTGAGAGAAAAGCTAAGCTGATGGGAAATGAATCTTTTATGAATGAATATCTTGCTAATATAAACAGAAGCTGTTTCAATTTCTTAATAATATAAAACCACTAACAAATTTCTTCAAAAAATAACCACTTATTACCACTCAACCAAACTGAATGATTTACTTAAATGATGACCTTAAGAGCACATCACCATTTTGTTTTTAAGTTCAAAATGTTTATTTATTCACTTACACTGAGAGGTAGAACTCAGACCCAAATACCTGTGTTGGTATGACCACTGAAAGACAATTTTGTCTTCTTGCTCGCTCGGTTTATTTTAATAAATACTAAACACTTACTTTGTACTTGGTTCAAAGGATACAGATGCAAGAAAGAGAGCCCCTTCTCCTCCCCAATAGGGATTATTTACATTCTGCTGGGGAGAAGGACACAAAACAATTAATAGTGTAATTATTGTTTTAAATACAATTTTCAGTGTTGCAGTAGAGAAGCACAGGTTCTAAATGAGTGTTTAATGGGAGGATGACATGATCAGTTCTGGATGGGGGGGGGGTGTAGTATCCAAGGAATGTTTTCTTGGAAAGGTGACGTTTGAGTTGAGCTCTGGAAGGCAGAGAGGACTCCAGAATTTCTGAATAGAAGAGGCTTAGGGATGACAATCTGGTGGGAAGTAAGGTCTGGCAGACTTAGAGCTCTGTTTCATAGTAAGCCCATTTTCTTAGATTGTATTGTATGTTTCCTTGGGATGGCTTTCAGGAGGTTGTCTCTTGATGCACTCTACATAAGGGTGAGTACGAATGAATTACATGAAGGTGTGGAGAGGGGAAGAGAGCAGGAGCCATAACCACAATGTGAGACTCAGTGCAGGTGCTCAAGGCCTGTGTGGTTGGAGGGTAGAGCAAGGGGGTGAGGCATGGATGAGACTGGTAAAAGCAGGAGAGTCTAGGTCACACAGGGCATGATTAAGGACCATGCAAGCCACTTAAAGATTGTGCTATCTGTGGGGAGAAAGATCCCCTGAAAATGAGAGTTTATTGACAGGTATCAAGTGGGGTAAAACTTCATCATATTCGCATTGCAGAAGTCACTCTGGCCAATATGTGAGGATGAATTGGAGTAAGGCTGGATGCCAGAGACCAGTTAGGAAGCTATTTCACCACTTCTACAGAGAAATGATACTAATAGGCTCGGATGGTCATCATGGTGATTGAGAGAAATAGACAAACGTGAAAGATATTTATACAGACAAGTATACAAATACTGTACAGTGAAACTGAATATGTCAGGGGAATCTGGAAAGCTTCACAGAAGAAGTGACATTAATTTAATCTTGAAGGATGAGAATAAATTTCTGGTAGTACTGTAGTTCATCACTTAGATTCAATTGCTAAAATATGTAAATTATGAATGATTATTACCTTTTTATTAGTATTCCATTCAGAATCTCTAAGCAATGTCACATAACTTGTGTTCTTATTTCTCTAATAATGTTACTGTGTTAAATATAATAAATCTGCATTTTCTGAAAACCATTTTACAGTTTAGCCTTTTTGTTAATTCAGAGTAATTCCCTCCCCATCAATACCCACCCAAATCCAAGTGTGGTAGTGAGAATTTGGGACATTTAAGAAATTTTTTCTACTTCCTATGAAATCCTCTGTCCAGGTTAAATCTCTGTAGCAGGTAGGCAGGTGTCTTTCCATACTGTAATTCCTGCTTGTCTTTTCCTCATAAGATTTATGATTAAATTGGGTTAAGTATTTTGGAAATAATTTTAGAACCTAAGAGTCTTTAAATGCTCTTGGTTCTCTCTTATTTTGAAAGGTAAGTGAGGTTGAATCTGGAGATTGCCCTAGGCCGAAGGTTGTTAGATGTAGAAGAATGTTAATCTGTTAGCATTTATAAAGTCTCTAGTCTCTGCAGTCACACGAATGGACTGTACGCACTTTTCAAATCAAGAGAAATTGTTTCTAATACTTTATACCATTTTATGATTACTTAACACATCACTTGTGGCTGCTAAAGGGCTTCTGCTACCCACTCATCCTTTAGCAAGCACTTAGCTCTTCTTTCGTAATTAATATTTTCATTTCCCATATGCATAGAGTGCCTGAAGGAAATTTTGTCTGGAAAAAAAATCTGCATAGTGTTTTAGTGTGGTACAATTTGTTTATTAATTCGTCTTTGCTATTTATTTTTTTATTAAACAAATCAAGCCAGGATATTCGTTTTAAGCCCCTGCTTTAAAACTAGTGGTTGTTCTGCGGAGTCAGTGCCAGGTCAAAGAGAGGACAATAAGATATATCTCATCTAGGAATTGCCCCGTGCACCATCTGCCCATGTTCAATCACAATGATAAGTAGGATGTGTACTCGTGCACTGTTAATTTCTTGTTTGGCCAGAATTTCATGTCTTCTCATGGTCATTACAATTGTCCAATTACAGTTGATCAAATTGAATTATCCTTAATTAGTAGGTCTGTCTCATGGTACAGTGGGCTAGTTGAACATATTTATCTGTTTTAGTGGTCTGTCCTCAGACTATGAAAGCCAAATGTCATGTTTGAAAAGAAAAAAAAATTGGGGGGGTGAGGGAAAGACAGGGGGCTGGAATTATTTTACATGTATTAAAGTGAAAGAATAATTTCAGTATAATCTTGTAATAAGTTTAATGAAAGTTTGCTATGGTCTTTAAGATCTTTGAAGAAAAGCAACATTAGTTATGCAATGTATGATTTTTTAAATCTGTATAGAAATGACAGGCTGAGGTTATTAAAACAGAAATTCTATTGTCCTTGTTATAGGAAGAAATAGCTCGTTCCAAACAACCCATTCATAACAGATTCAGGTCCCTATGAAGATTTATAATATCTTTAAGTAGTGCCCAGCCAGGAAATTTTCTGTCTTGCTGCAAGCAAAATTGTAATGGATTCACTCTGACTTAGTCCTGTGCAGACTGATTCTTATACTTGAGAGGCAAATGGGTAGGAACAGGGCATGTGTTCCCTGAAGATGCCAGTGGGCCTTTGAGCAATGATATCTCCCTGAAAAGCCAGAGAAGCATCTATAGTTGGATAAGATTGGAGAGAGCCAAACTTATCACTTCCTGACATTCTCATTTGGGGGTGAAGGTGTTGCCGTATCACATCAAGTCCTGCTGTATAGCCATGCATCATGGTGACACCAGACAAATATGAAGTTCTCGAGGGCTTCATTTGACCCAGAAGTTCTTTCAGGCATTATCCTTTGATCCAGCATAAAAAACGAGAGAGAGAGAGAGAAACAGAGAGAGAGATGATTTTCCTGCCCTTTTCCCGCTATCATATGATGATCTATCTGCCTCAATTTTATTGTTTTTAGGTATTGGTCTTGACTCTGATTCTCTTTCAGGAAGAAAGACTATTAATGCTATTGTTATTTCTGCCCTAAACTTTAAGTGTTCATATTTTTTTTGGCACATCGCTTTAACACTCTAAAACCAGCACTGAAGCTAACCTTGAAGGAATAGTTTATTTTTCTGGAGCATTCATGAATTAAATATTATTTTCAAAAAGTGTTAGTCAACTCCTTCATTCGTCTACTCTTTCCTTCTATTTATACATCCACCCAGCCTCCATTCATCCATCCAAAAAAATGTATTTATCATAAGCCTGCTATGTGCTGGGCATACAGTGTGCTAGGTGCTTGGGAAAAAAATGATCAATAACAGACAAGGGCCTGTCCTTTGAACTTACACATATGGGTCATTATTATTTAGCAAAGGTGTTTTGAATGCCTACTATGCCAGGCAAGGTACTTACATCAATTTGGTACATACATAAATTTGTACTCGTGCAGAATTTGGAAAAGAACCGTTGTATGGAGATAGAGAAGATCCTGCTCCTTCCTTTCAGGATTTTATGCATAACAATGATTTATCCAGGGAGTCTTAGTGTTGAAATGTAGAGTATGTAATAATCCTGGGCTTTGAAATAAGAACCTTGCCAACTCAGTTAGAAATGAGGTCTACACTGCCCTCGTACCTGGTCAATCTACTGACAAGCTGGATCTGATGGTCTATAGGTAAAATATTTATATCATGGGATTATATCATCTGTGTTTGGTGCTGCATAGATGACAGCTTGATTCCCAATGAAAGCAAAATTATTTCCTTAGGGATATGTGATAATGACAGACATTTTGGAAACAGATATGGAAAGTTTCGAACAGAATAACAGTTCTGAATGCTCTAGTTATTAGCCTTTCCCTTTACTGAAAATACTATGTATGGCTTCTGCAATCATACTAAAATTTTTAAACAATCGTGTCCTCTTTGGAAGGCAATTGCTTTAAATTGGATAGATTTCACTCATTTTGCAGTGAAGGAATTTGAAAATTCTGTCTTTGGAAACCAAACTACTGGATGGCAGAGTTGGATGTGCCTTTCACTTTAAAATGCAGACTCTTTCTGTGGTGAATGTATTTGTTGTGGTAAGGTATTTGAAAGGAAATCCTCAGAATAATTTGGGGTAAGGAAAAACACTGTGTTAAAATAACCCAAACCATTAGTTTTGAACTTTGAAAATTGCTTTATTTTGAATCAGAAAGAATTAATAATCGTTCATAGCATAAAGAATATGTTTTTGGATTATAGTATGTAATCATGAACTAAAACAAATTAAACTTCAGATTTTAAAGGACTCTAGTGTAGTGCTGTGATCTCACTGATTTTTCTAAATGAATTGATGTTCTTTAGAGTTAACATTGATGCTTTTATTTAGTTACCTCACAATTTGGTCTGCGTCTTGGCAAATATCTCTCTAGATAAGTGATTCCTGGAAATGTTGGAAATTACTTTACAGGTTAACTTTCACATCATTTAAAATTGCTTATGCTATATTGTTTCAGCCTAGATGCATCCTTTCTGGAAAGAAGGGTCCTGCTAGTCTGATAAGAAGCTCTCTTTCCTGAGGTCTGTGTTTGTTTGGGATCAGCTAGGAGAGGGAAAGCCAGAATGCCAAACTGCAAAGAGTATTCTTTACTGTGGGGCTCTATCCAAAAAGGGTTTGTAATACGGTGTACAGTCTTCTAGCCCAGCTGTGTGGAGCATTGATTGCTTCTGCCTAGAGCAGGGATACTGTCAAGTTGCTCTGTGAGTTGAGTCATCTATTGACAAAGAGCTACCAGCCCGCAGATAATGCTGTGCGGAGCTGCTCTCACTGCTCCCACTGCTCCCACGATGCACTGCTTATAGCAGCTGTCAAAGATACTGAGGGATCCACGGGAGGAAAAAAAAGACTTTTACAACTGCCTGGAAGAAAGGGGTGTGAGGGAGGAGACATTCCTGTGCAGAGCTGACCAAAGGAAAGAGTAGGCATCAGTGCAGTATGAATGCATACCTCACCAAGCAACACAGCTGCAGCCGGGGGTCCGGTGGGATGGATGCCGGCAGGAGTGCACCCACACTGATCAGGGATGCCCACTGCGCTTGTGGCTGGCAGAGGAGCCCTCAGGGGCTTGGGTACAGTTCTCAGACCATGCCCTCCTCAGGACCGGGGGGCCCAGCTTCAAACAGGACCAAGCTGGTCACCTTGTGGGACAGTGTGCGGAAAAGCCCCCACAAGACGAGCTCCAAGGGCAAAGGGACTTGTGGGGAGCGTTGTGCCTGCCCACATGGTTGGTTCAGCCCAGCACAGGTGAGCCTTTTTGTTATAACTTTCACTTGAGTATCGGAAGAAACTGAGAGCAAGTTGTGTGAGGTTAGCGTGGTTTGGAAACTTTGCTGAGTCCTCCTTGCTAACGGAGTAAGCCAGTTTGGAAAATGGTAGGCCAAGAAAAATCTGTCGTTTTCACAGGTATTTGTGGGCTCACACCTCTGGGTGGCCTGTGAAAGTCCAGAGATGCTGTGCTCAGTTTCTTTCAGTGACTTTTCCCCAAGTTCAACTTCTCTAGTCCTCAGATGATTTTACTCTTCCGCATCATAGTCTTTTAGCAGCACTTTTACTTGTAATTATTGTTAACTTTCTTATTCTGCCTAGCCTAGGTTTGTCTTTTTTTTAAGGAAGAGAGAGAAAATGAACTTTACTCAGATACTTTCCATCTCTTTAAAGATAAAAGAACATTTATTTCTTCAGCTATGGAAAGTAGTGATTTGAAGCATGATATTCTAATTTTGCTCTTATAATACTGTATATGTCTTTTCAGTGATGGAGAAGAAAATTTGTTTATGCTAAATAATTCATTTTACAAACAAAAGAAATAATTGGGAGTAAGCTAGAGGATGATTACACTCAGAATAAAATAATGAAACATTTCATTTATTCATAGAGAAGCAATAAGGTTATTTATATTAAAAACTATAACTCTCTTTCTCCTATAATGCATTCTGAAGCAGATGTGCAGATTCCTTTAATTTGATTCCTAGCTTGTTCTTGCCCCAAACTACTAGCATTTTACCAGAAATGAAATTTGCTCATTTTTTTCTGCCTCCATCCAGAAGAGGGAAAGTGACTTCCGGTACATGCTGTAAAATATAAATAAAGTGCACCTGTGATCATGGTCATAAATACGGAACAATGACTGTTCTTAAAAATGTATTGAAAAGAGAAAAGCTATGTTTGCAGAAAAAAATCCTTTCTTGATTTTAATGTGATTTTAGCATAATTGAGAAGCAGATATTGATCCTAAGTAAAATGTTATGATCTGAGAGGTGTAGAGAACATTCTCATTTAATACTAGTTTTTTAAAAAAGTACTTCCAAGAATATCATATATCACTAGATCTTAATGATATGGTTACATATATGTTATATATATGGCTTTTGATGCATTAACATCATGCATCTCAGCATCTTGATTTAAATCAAGACTATATTGTCATTTTAGTACTAAACTGGTTCAGTTTGAAACGGAGCCTGACATTTGAAAACTCAGGTATTTTTTAAAGTTAACACGAATTCCAAACTGAATGAACTGCTTGACAATTTTAAGGTATATATTCTTTAACAAATACATGTGTTTATATGTCTTTATATCTCTGTATTGAATATGCTAAATTCTCAAGGCTCACATAGGCAAAGAAGACAAACTCACATCTAGCTTATGGTTTTTGCAGAGAGTGGAATAAGCAAACTTGCTTAATTGTTATAATTCTTGTTATCCAAGATGTAATCAACTTTGATTTTATAAATGATAATTTCCCAAACCAAAATCTCCAATACTACGTTATGATAACCATGCTCTAAAAATCTTGGTACGTTTTTCATCAACCAAGGAAAACTTTTCCTTTCTTTGGTTTTTAACAAAGTCACCCTCCTACTCGCCTTAAATTTATGGCTATTTAATGCTTTAAAGGATTGAAATAGACTCTCTGCACTGATAATTAAAGATCCAGTGACATATGAGAAAGCAATAAATTGAGGCAGCCACCATCTCCCATTATTCTTTTGCATACACATTTCTAGACATTTTCTGTCTTATTCACGTGTACTTTATTATTGGCTGGGAAGAACGATGATCCCCGAATATTGGAGCTATAATACCATATCTTTCAGTCTTCAGTTTTGTGACATTCTTCCATCACCAGACCCTTCCACCCTTTTACCATCTCAGTCCTATAAAAGTGCTGTGCTAGATTGATAATCTCTCTCTTCATCCCACTCCTGTACCTCTTTAAATATATTATGTTGAATAATTTTTAAATGTCTATATATACATATGTGCATAGATTTTAATATATGTATTTAAATCTCTATAATACCTAATTACTTGCATACATTAACATATTTTATGTATATATAAGTATATATAATGTATACATGCATATACATATACACATATAAAAATTAAAGTTCTATATTATTCTTTTCTCATCTAGAAAGTACTAGCTTGTTCTCGCAAAGAATGTTTCATTCTCTCTCTAGAAAGTATATATTTCCTTTACTTCTGATAGGTATTCAAAAATGCTGATATATGTATATATATGTATATATACATCTATATTCATTTACATGTGCATCTATAGAATGTATCTAATGTTTGAAATATACAGATGTGTAAGTACTGTATACCCATGCAAACTCTCACAAAAACAAGAGTGTGAAAGTGTGTATGAATGTGTGGCCATTAACACTCTGTTTTGAGAATTTGTCATTTATACCCTGATATTTTTACCCTTTATATTAACTAGAGATATCTTATAAAATATTGCAAAACAAAGGATGGAGGCTAGTGACACTAAACATTAGAATCCTTGATAAAGCAGAAAGAAGGAGAGTGCATGTTTTAGAATAGCCCAGGGACCCACATGTGGTACAGAACGTGCCTGAGGGCTGTTAAGTGTCTGGGAGCTGGGATCCTGCCCTTGGAGATATTTGCTGTATTACGCGGAAACCAGCAGTGTGATTTCCGGCTGCTGTAATAGTGGGCCATGGTAATGACTTGAGTTCCTCCCAAGGCTCTTTGCCAAACTCCTGTTATTTGGGGTGCTGCGTACTAACAGGACTCTGTCATTATGTTGTTCCTCAGCAGGACTGAAAAACAGCTTCTTTCCCTACTCAAATAAGTTTTCGTTCCATTTGGATCTGTAGAATTAATATAACGGTAATAATAGGTAAGAAAATGGAAAATTATAGTGTCCAGAAGTGAATTCTAGAATTCACATCTAGGATAATAATGTTGGCCTTGAGGAAAAAACATATCCATCATTGCTTATGTGGCATTTCTCCCCGATGCAGACTGATCTGAGGCGGGAGCACAGAACGGTGGAGACTCAGAGACCAGACTTCTATGCATTTGTTCTTCGCTCATTCATTCTTCATTTGTTTATTCATTATCATTTCCTGAGTGCCTACTTTGTGCCACTGTATTAGCTCTGTGAATATAATAGTAAACAAAGTAGACACCACCCCTACCATTAAGGAGTGTACAGCCTACAATGATATATAATATATAGCAAATATAATACACACAGAATTATATCATCATAAATCACAATTTGGAAGTGAAACAAAGTTCTATGGAGTGCTGCAAAAGCCGTAGTAAATCTATATTCAGGACTCAGAGGGACTACGGAGGAGTAAGAGAGCAGGATAGTCTTCTTTTTTTTTTTTTCAGAAAAGATACTGTATCTCTTTAAGGCTGGATTTTCTGTTTTATAAAATGAGAATAAAAATAGTACCTAACTCATAGGATTATGGTGAGGAATGAGTAACATAATACATAAAGCACTTAGCACAGTGTAGTATAAGCTCAATAAATATTTGTGGAATGAATGAATGAATGAATGAATAATAAGTCCACAATAAAAGTTGGCTATTATTAACCTATTCTTTAATTCATTATACCTGATTTTCTGGGAAGAGCAGAGAGGTGAATCCATGAAGATTTCATAGAGGTAGTGATACTTGGGCTGAATTGAATCAAATCTTGAAAAAATTTGTGTTTATCAAGTGGGCAAAGAGAGAAATGTTTTTTTGGGCAAAAATAAAATCAGAAACACACGTAACACCCTGGTGCCTGTGTGGAACTGCTCATAGTTCTCCCTGCCCATGGAGAGGTGGGTGGAGATTGCTCACAGGAAGTCTGTTGGGCCTGGATGAGGACTCCATTGTATTGGCAGCATGGGTGGAGTCACTGTAGCATTCACTGCCTGCCCTGCCACTTTCTATTATTAGGCTCCGTAGCCAATGTACCCTCTGGACCTCAGTTTCTCTGTTTCTAAGAAAACTGGTGTTCCCTAAATGAACCTCCAGATCTTTTCCAATACTAATATTCTGTGACTCTGTCAGTTGACAGCCATTAATTAATGGGAAGCACTTTGGAAAGGATTTATACTTTTAAAGCCAGACAATCCTAAATGTGAACTTATTGGCTTTGTATGACCTCACTTGCTTAACTTCTTTAAAACTCGTTTGTCTCCTCTGTAAAACTTAGGATGATAAAATCATGTTGCAGGAAAATGTAATAAGACTTGAAAATACTCTATAAAGAGCTCAGAATGGCACTTAGAACTCAGGAATTGTTCAATAAAAACAAAGATATTTATGATTACTAGTGATATCCACATTATTTGTTTTTAACCTGAAGAACTTATTATTCATCCAATTATCAGTATTGTAGTCTTTCATTAGAATGTCTAGTTTGGCCACTGAATTTTCTGATGTCTTACTTATAATGATGAAGGTTAGGCTAGGCAACTGTCCAGAAACATTTGGCACAGCACCATATGATGATGGGGTGACATTTTGTCCTTCAGGGTTCTCAGCACACTAAGAAAAAGCACGCAAAATAGAATTGTGTTGTCAAAGTAGCATTCCCATAAGCTTGTATTCAGAGGTAGGCGATGTTAGAAGATTTTCTCAGCAACATCCTTCAAGAACAACTGCATTTGAAGTATTTAGCCAAACTCTGTAAATCTTCCCTAACAGTCTCTTTGCAGCTCCTCCAGAAACAGCAGTTTGAAGCAACTTGAGTGCAGAGGATTTTCTAGTCCAAGAAGCAGGGTTGCCCTAGGCTGAAATCTCAGGCGCAGCTTATGCCGAGCCAGAAAAATCTGACAGCTTGTTTCAGCTCTGTGGCTGCTTCTACTGATTCCTTCCAGAAAGAGTGCCCCTTACCAAGGAAGAATAAGGTTTTTAGTCTCTGGAAAACACCAGCTGCCCCTAGAGCAGGAAAACAAAAGAGACTAAAAGATATTGTAGAAGGAATTAAAGTTCTAAGCATTCTTTGGGCTGACCTGAAGCTGGTCAGCACTCCTGGAACCCCTGCTTCTGGTCTCTGACATCAGCGGAGCATGCTCTCTAGGGCAGGACAAGCAGAAACAAAGTGCAGAGAATGTGAAAGAAAAGAGCAGAGGTGACAATATTTATTGACTGCTCACAATACCCACAATGTGTAAGGCATTATGCTGGGTGCCTTACATTAGTCGTTTCTTTGAATTCTCCCTACTACACCAAAAGAATGGCATTGTAATCCCCATTTTACAGATGTGGAAATTGAGGCTAGGAGTAACTTGCTCCTTTATAGAAAGGCCTCTTCTGAGGTACACTGGGAGGTAGAACGCCCCCAGAGACCTCTTTAATTCTCTAACTTAACAGGGCATTTCCTGAAGAAATTGGAATGTTTTACATGGCACCCCCACACCTAGCAAAATCCTGGATTTCCCCATCCTGCTTCATTTTGGGGGCTAAGGAACCCTGACTTGGTTGGGCCTAGGGAGCCCTTCCCTTTCTGATCAAGGAACTGTGCTGATCTGAAGTAGCTGGAGTTGATTCCCACAGCACTGACACCAGCAGTGACACTTGTTTTTAGAAAGATCTCATAATCTGCGGTTATTTGCAAGTTGGATTTGATCTTGCAATATTTATGGTAAGGAATTGGGAACTGTGTATTGTAAACTTAATGTAAATACGAAATAAAAGTACATGTAGACATTGTCTGTGTTAAGTCCAAGAGCATCATCTCACATTGCTGAATGTTTGTGAATTTCATATATTACCTATCTGTGTTATCTATCACGCCAGGAATCAAATATCTCTTTAATACCACCATCTCCATTGTCTATCTTCTTCCTTTTTATGATATGGTTTGATCTGTTATAAATGTTGTCTCACCTGATTTTATTCTCCTCCCTTCTCTACTCTACCTTATTCCATTATTTTAATTTCCCAAAGGCAGGTATATGTTTTATAATTATGTCAGAGCTGGAAGGGAATTTAGAGATCATCTAACATATTTTTCAAAGGAGAACCTGAAGCCTAGAAAAGTTAAAAGGTTTGCTCAAGGTCATTCACTTTGTGGCAGAATTGGTCCATGTCTTTGAACTCAGATTTAAGTTCTCTTTTTACTGTTTGAAGCTGCCTTCCCTCTCTTAATGCTTGTATGCTCATCTTCATGAAGCGTAATTACTGACAGAAAATTATTAAGAATGCAATTTGTTGATAATGCAATGTTGAGAATTATACAAAAAGTCGCATAAACCTAATTTCTATTATCTCGTAATTCAGACCAGCCGTCCCCAAGGAGATGAGGAGCGAGAAGAGCCACGAGAAATCATTTTGGCAATGCATGAAGGTGCTTATGTATTGATAATGATTGGGAGGTGATACTGGCATTGAGAAGGGGCCCAGAAGGGGCCGGCCCGGTCCGGTGGTGCAGCGGTTAAATTTGCACGTTCCGCTTCTTGGCAGCCCGGGGTTCGCCGGTTCGGATCCCGGGTGCAGACATGGCACTGTTTGGCAAGCCATGCTGTGGTAGGCATCCCACATATAAAGTGGAGGAAGATGGGCACGATGTTAGCTCAGGGCCAGGCTTCCTCAGCAAAAAGAGGAGGACTGGCAATAGTTAGCTCAGGGCTAATCTTCCTCAAAAAAAAAAAAAAAAAAAAAAAGGAGAAGGGGGCCAGGGATTCTAAATGCACTATAATGTGCAGAGCAGTGCTACACAACAAAGAATTGCCCCATGCCCTGTACAATTTTTAGCATTCCACTGGATATTCATGAAGATTTTTTTTAAGTTTATAATAATTTTTTATTGAGGTAACATTGGTTTATAACATTATATAAATTTCAGGTGTACATCTTTGTATTTCAATTTCTGTGTAGACTATCACTTTCAACACCCAAGGTCTAATTGCCATCTGTCACCATACACATGTGCCCCTTTCCCCCTTTTGCCTTTCCTCCTTCCCGATTCCCTTCTGGTAACCACCAGTCTATTCTCTATATCCATGTGTGTGTTTGTTGTTGTTGTTTTTATCTTCCACATATGAGTGAAATCATATGGTATTTGGCTTTCTCCATCTGACTTGTTTCACTTAGCATAATGCCCTCAAAGTCGGTCTGTGTCATAGATGGCAAGATTTCATCTTTTTTATGTCTGAGTAGTGTTCCATTACAAGGTATTTTGTGCGAGGATTTAATAATCATTAAATATTCTAGGAATGTAACTCCTGTATAAATCAAGGAATTATTGTACTCCATTCTTTTAGAAGTTTTACCAGGAGTCGATCCCCATTTTGGAAAATCTCGTCCTTACAGCAATGCTACTGCTCCTGATATTAGGGTTGCTAATAGCCCTCTCCTGTATCAGTCTGCATCTATAAATGTCACCTGAAAATATGTATGTGAAGAGACTTGAGGATCCTTTTAATAGATATAGAATCAAAGATTTCAAATTGGTAGAAACACATGAAATAGAATTTCACCAAATTTCATTAAATAAGATTGTTTTAAAAATATTTTATATGATCGCCATACCATATATTAATTTTTTAAATATTTTATCACATGATAAGAAATCTATTTTGTGAACATTGTCTGAAATTATTTATGTTAGAGTTTTTGTTTTTTTCAATATTGCTGTGATATTGTCCCGATGTCGTCTATACTCAATTTCCCTATAAGCTCTTAGGTGGCTGGATTTTTTTTTTTTTTTTTTTTTGCATCCCTTCCCCATTCCCGATTTTTTATCAAAGAATAGAGTCCCAAGGTCTTTGAAGTACTAGAAAGCAAATGTATACCTTTATATGAGGAGGAGTTCCAAGCAGGAATAAAGAGATAGAGATAGAGAGATGATAGATAGACAGAGAGGGAGAGATAACTTCCTCACTGACCTGCCCTGTATAAAACAGGGAATTATTTTGACACCAAAGTTATAAGTAAGAGCCAGTTTATTTGCAAAAATATGACATTTTTGCTTTCTCTACTTTAACTATCAGCAGTCTTGTTAGATTTTCTGTATTTCAGCTAAAGTTATTTCCTTTGATCTCTTATGGTATACAAATGATCTGTTATTACCTCTTCTAACACTAATTTTCAATCTAGGATCCATCATGTGTAGTCTTTTTCTTTTCCTGTGCTTCATGTACGAAATGGCATCTGGTATCTTTACTCCCTTTAAATCTAAATTTATTCATTATAAGTATATGTAAGCATTTGACTACTTCATTACATTGTCTAATAAAGTTTGGCTCACAGATTGCCATATTGAAAACATATTATTTTAATATATAATACTTTCTTTGCATTTCTCCTTTTACTTCAGATAAGTCATTATATGTAAAATAAAAAATATTTGTAGGCAGTTGTATTATCTATGAATTTCATTTCAGGTGGAGAAAGGAGGGTATTACAAAGCATTATTAAATGGAAAGATTGGGTCTGATAGAATTGAGAACCACTGGTTCAGATATTTGATATTTTTAGGTGTATTGTTGTGTGTGTGTGTTTAGCTTGCCTTCCAACTAGACCAGAAGTCAGCAAAGTATAGCCTGTGGGTGAAATCCGACCTGTTTTTGTATAGCCCGTGAGCTAAAAAAGGTTTTTTATAGTTTTAATAGTTGAAGAGAATAAAAAGAATATTTCATGATGTGGGAAAATTATATGAAATTCAAATTCTACTCTGTATGAGTAAAGTGTTAGTGGAACGCAGCCACACTCCTTAGTTAGCGTATCATCTATGGCCACTTTTGTGCTTCAGTGGCGAAGCTGAGTAGTTGTAATACAGACCGTAGGGCCAGAAAATCCTAAAGTATTTACTACATGGCCCTTTATAGAAAAAGCTTGCCAACCTCTGCACGAGGCTACCAGCTGTTCATTTCCTGCTGATGGAATGTCCCATTCTACCTAACAAAGCCTATCCATTTTTTAAAGACCTGGTTCAAGCACAGCCTCCTCTTTAATCCTTTCCACGCCATTTTAGCTCACAAAACCTCTACTTAACCTGATATCCTGCATAATTAGCATATTACCTTGCATTGTGGTTAGTTATTTCCTTCTCTGTCTCCTGATTAGTGAGAGATTCCTCATATACCCAGCTTAGAGCCTAATTCACAGTAGCTAACTCTCCAATCTTTTTGTGACAATTTTTGTGATATCATTAAGTTACCTATTTGGACTCAGACTTCTCAGCTGCATCTGTGGCTGTGGAGAGGAGCGGCCGTGTCTTCTATTCCTTCATGTCTAGCTGGTTGCCCACAGTTTATCTATCACATTGTATCACAATGACTAAGTATCTATCTATCCACTAAGCTGAATTCCATTAGAGCACAATCAGTTTATTTGCCCTTCTTTCCTTGCACCCAGCATGTAGCCATAGGTCAAGAAAGTGTTCTTCATTACTGAATGAATATTAGCACAGGGCCTTGTATATAAAGGTACTTAATCAGTTTGAATTTGATTTATAGTTATTATTATTACTAATTATGCAAGTGCCTTAAGATCAAGAGTAACATCTTCTTACCCTAGCTCTGTTTAATAACAGATTGTAACAAAAAGTTGTTAACATAGATTTCTTGTTTTGTTGATTTGTTTTCTTTTTAGTTTGACTCAGATTCTTATTCTGTTCTGTGGTGCTGTTAAAATATTGAAATCACTGTTCAGAAATTAGGTTCTGCATTCAAGTGGGTCATGCTGTTCAATGATAAAGGGTACAGTACTGCACTTTGAGAGGACAACCAGAAAAAAACCTGATTCTACACAGTTTCTTTGTCTAATTTAGGAGTCACTGGTTCTCTAGAAGGTTGAAATAATGTCAGAAAATATTATTTTATAATTAGTTCCTGTATGATCTATTGTAGACTGCATGACCTTTTTCTCCATCATTTTCTTCATTAAATTGAAGTGGTCAGATACAGTAGCTAGCACCGCCACATTAAAAGTCCATAATTAAACACATTTGCACTTTACTCTGATGGGCTCTGCTATTTGGTTAGTGGTCGACATTGATTGTTATAGTTTTCCAAGTAATTTTTCTTTAAAATAATGAACTAAATTTAAAACTATATAAATAATTTCTAGATTTATATCACATTTTAGAGTAATTAGCAAATATATCTGCTTCTGACAGACTGGGAAGACAATCTTACAAAACACTTTTTGATTCTACTTGTACACTGATCATTCATTTCCCTGATCTGTTTTATTTTTTCTCTATCACACAGATTATTGCACGTAATTGCAATGTTTTAGGGTTTATTTTTAAAGACCTTTTTTTAAGAGCTGTTTTAGGTTCACAGCAGGATTAAGAGGAAGATGGAATATTTTTTTGTTCTTTGTTTTCAACTTCAAGGTTTATTTTATAAAAGTAAAAACTAAGTGGATAATCATAAATCCTGTTAGTTTAAAAGTAAGCCTTTATGCAATTTTTAAAAATAATTTTATTTTTGATTTTGATATAGAAATAATACAAGGCTTTGGTAAAAATATGATAAGGTAAAGATATGTTTGAAAAAAATTGAAACATCTGTAATTCGACCTAGAGGTAACCACAGTTAATATTTTGATAGCTTTTTCAGTTTTTCAATTGTCTCTGCAAGTGTATCTTCAGAAAAATATGTATAATGTTTTATATTAACATATGCTCACAAATGTACTTAAATATAAAGTGTTGTTTATATATGTCAGTGAGAATTTATGTAACACTGCATTGCTTTTTTTGTGTGTGTGAGGAAGATTGTTGCTGAGCTAACATCTGTGCAAATCTTCCTCTGTTTTATGTGGGATCCCACCACAGCATGGCTTGAGGAGCAGTGTGTAGGTCTGCACCTGGGATTTGAATCTGTGAACCCTGGGCAGATGAAGCAGAGAGCACAAAGTTAACCACTGCACCACTGGGCTGGCCTCACTGTATTGCTTCTTTAAATTAAAATCACACCGTGAAAATTTTCCTAAGTTATTAAAAATTTTTTCTTGTTGACATAATTTTTAATGACTGCCAAATATTTCTGTTTCTACCAAAACTCATACTGTTGGATGTTTAAGTTATCTTTTTTTTAATTAATATAAACAACACTGAAGTAAGCATCAGTGTACATGAACATTTGACCACATTTCTCATGAGGATATATTTTCAGAAAAGGAATCACTGAATCAAGACTGTAAATTTTTTTAAGGTTCATAATGTTTATCTAGTCATTCAGTCAATTTTCATTCAACAATTAATTATTGAACAGTTCCCACATGCTAAAACGCTGTGTTAATCAATGGGCATACAACGGAAAACAAAAGAGATTGATTCCTGCCCCGTAGAGCTTAGAGTTAATTGCCAAATTGCTTCTAAGAGGACTTTACAAATTTATAGTCCTCCCATTCCAGGAATGTATGAACATGTCTTTCCTCCTGTACTCTTAGTCTTTGTAAAAAAATGTTCACGAATTTGGTAAGCTAAAAATGGCATGTCGTTGCTATTTTAATTTGTTTTTATTTGTTAGCGAGGATGAGTACTTTTCATGTGATTGGAGCCAATTGTGTTACTATTATGGCATCTTCTATAATACCTAGCGCAATAATAATACCCAGTTGGCAGTTTAATACATGCTTAATTTGTTGACTGGGTGGGTGGTGGGAAAGAAGGGAAGGAGGGAGGGAGGGAGGAAGGAAGGAAGGAAGGAAATACAAATAGGTGAGTAGTTCCTGTATAAAAGTTCTGGTAAGAGAAATGTCCACGTATCCTAAATATAGCAGAGTATTTCTTAACCATCTTCATGAGTGATCTATGCCCCTCTCTCTCCTGTCACTGTAACCCTTTTCCTTGTGTCTATTCTCTGGAAGGATAAGAGCCAAATGCTCTTCTTTTCACATGATGTAGGTGAGCAAGATTGAATTGAGTGACAGATGGAAAAGTAATCAGTACAACAGGCAGAAGTAGACAGGGTATCTGAGTATTGATAGAGGGTTTGCTGAGGTGTGCAATATGGGCATTAAATTGACAGTAAGACAGCTTGGAGCAGAAAAGTGATCTAACTGACCAGATGAGGAGGGGAAATATTCTGGAAATTTCCTGCCTTTTTTATAGTAACATTTGTACACGGATAAGAATTTAATGAAATTTGCATATACATATATTCAAGGATGATTTTGGGTCCACATGTCTTAAAATGCAGGCCGTCTGTTCCTAAAATTTGAAACCATAATATTTTAGAATGATTATATGAAATTTTATCCCTTAAAAATACATTATTATTACTATGTCAATGCCAATATTTAGAATTAAACTTATATAAGCAACAACTCTATGGGCTCCTCTTTTCAAAACTGGGCACCCTCTGGCTGTTCTAAAGAAAAGCGAAGCCAATCTATCAGTAATGTGAGGGCAGCTGTTTTCTAGTAGAGGAGGGAACATCATTTTCAAAGGACTGAATGGAATGGTGACAGTTAAATAGGTTTGGGACTATATGTAGATGGAGGGCAAAAACTCTTTTGAGTTTTTGAAAGAGCCCAGCATAAATGGGAGCTCCTTGTGGACTTGTAATTATTACTTTTCCAGTAATTGAGTCAAAAACAGATGGGTAACAATCGACATTATGATCCCCATCCCTTTTTGTGCAGTCCACTCAGCCTTCAGGCTATTTTTCATTACTCTTTCTCTTTCCTACCCCACATTGCTCTCAAACCTGTTTTGCAGTTCACTCAGTTTACCATGCCAGAACATCAGGAAGTCATCATTAGCTCCATCACCTTCCACTCCCAAGGCCCTCACTAGTTAATTGATGGCTAGATGATATAGAATTGTATCTCAGAGTGTCTCAAATATTTTCCCTTTTTCCTTTCCCACTCTTCAGTGCTTGAGAATAGATGTGTATTATCATTCACATAAGCTATTTGCAATACCAGTGGCCTTCCAGATGCCTTCCATCCATTCTAAGTGTTTTTGTTGCCAAATTTATCTTAACACTCAGTTCTATTCATAACACTCACTGATTTAAATGATTTAACAACTTTAAATCATTTAAAGTAGTGCTTCCCTTTGAATATAATCTGACTTCTGGAGAAGGCAAATATGGAAATGTCTGGAAATGTTAATGGGTGTTCTATGTTGGATTAAACATGTTAAGCAGTATATTTTTTATTATAAGATTTTTCAAAGCCCTTGGGGTTTTGTATCTCCCAAAGACAAGTTAATTATGTGGAGTGTTTCTTAAATGTGTGTGATGATGAACTCCCTTTTTCGTGGATACATATTTACCAATACCTCATGAAACACAGTTTGCCAAACACTAATTTGGCATTTTAGTAGAGCACTCAAAGTTGTCTTCAATTTGGCCCCAACCTCCATTTCTAACCCCATCTCCAGCCATTCCTATTGTATTCTGGTCATACCCAACCACTCATTGTTCCCTGACTCCCTGAAGCCACCAAGCAGTCTCCTGCCAAATATTTGCTCATGCCTCCCTCTCTCTATAAAGATTGTCCCTGCCCCTGTGTTTGATAAAATCTTATTGATCATTCAAGGTTTATCTCAAATGTTATCCTCTGTAAGCCTTCCTTTCTCTGCCATAGAATGTTGTACGAACACCTACCTTCCACTTAGCATTGTGGTTGCTTACATGTCTGCTTCATCTACCATATTGGAAGCTTTGAGAAAACACAAACCATGCCTTATTTATCTCTGTATCTTTAGTGCTAGGATAGGGCATGATTGAAAGAATCGTATCTTTAAAAACAGGTACGGAGGAAATAGTGTTGTGTTAGGCAAGACGTGCTGCAGAGGTACTTCTTTAAGTAATAATGTGATTAGGCCCCTGGATCCCACATATTGTCTGTGTGAGAGCCCAAATAACCATTCTGATAAGTATTCAGGGGAATAGGGATCAACAAATGGACAGATTGGCTAAAATATATATGACATCAAATTATGTAAAAATTTATTTCAGTGAAAAATATAATTATAAGATGAATTGAAACACCCATGTTCATAAAATTTATTTGTTTATTCATTCACAAAGATTTATTGATCATCTATTATAAGCCAAGCCCTGTTGTAGAAACTTGAAAATATAGCAATAAATACAACAGGCAAGATTTGGAGCTTACATTCTAGTTAAGAAATACATAAAATTAACAAGTAAACAAACAAATAACATTACTTCAGATGATGATGTACTATTAAAAAATAAACTAGGGCAATGTGATATGGAGGTTAGGTTGGTGGGAGGGGGCGTCTTTGGATAAGACAGGAAAATAAGGGAAGGCCTTAATGAGGAGGAGACAGTTGAGTTGATATTTGAAGGATGAAAGGTGAAAAGGGGACAACCTTATGATAATCTTTGGGTGATGTCATAAATAACATTCAAGTCCTCTAGGGTAGGAACAAGTTTAATATGTTCTTGTAATAGAAGAAGGTAGCATGGAGAAGAGAGAGTGTAGGGAAGAAGGAAAGGAATGGAGGTTGGAGAGTTAGATAAGGCCGGGTCATGTAGACTTTGGAAACATGGGAGTGAGTCTGAATTTTATTCAAAGTTCAGCAAGAAGCCATAGGATTCTTTTAAATAAGGACGTGACATGATTTAACGTACATAGTGAGAATTAGCTGTAGGGAGGTGATAAAGGAAGGAGGGAAACTAGTTAGAATGCTATATAATAGTCTTTCCAGGGGAGACATAATGATGGCTGGACTCAGGGAGCAGAAATGGTGATGGGGACCCTCTGTATGGACTGAGGATATATTTTGGATGTAGAGCAAAAAGATGGACTAAATAGTATAGGTTTCTTTGAGGCGGAATATGAAAAAATGAGGCAGATAAGAAAAATAAAGAAGTCTAGGGTAACTTCCAGATATTGGATGGACTTCTCTCCTTGGAGTCTAAACATCTTCAGAATTTGTTAGCTAAACAGAAATGGTTGAACTAAAATGTTCATGTCCCTTCCCACCAGTAAGTTCCTAGACTGGTAGACAATACTTGCCCTTCTGACTTTCATTTTTCTTTGCTTTCCTTCTTGACCCTTAACATCCTCCCAAACTTCTGATACAGTTTTTCTCTAGAGAGGATAGTATATGCATCAGTCCTGCTGGTCTGGGTGTTCTTTCATTCCTTTAAGGTTACCTTCCATGGCTGAATTTTGATCCTATGAGGGCAATCGTAATTTACCTCATTTTTAAGTTGGGAATCAGGAGGGTATCTTAATAAAGTCCCCAGATGATAACCACAAAACAATAGACCATGGCCTTCCTGCCGAGATATCTGATGTTCACCCTCCCCTTCCCCTTCAGTCCTGGCCTTGGCCCCTCCCTCTGATACTTGCATGGGAAAGGTATTTGGAATATCTCATTAAAATACATTGGATGACGAACATTGGAACATCCTTTATCTAGGAAAGTTTGGATGGGATGCTGAGAATGAAGTAAAGTAATCATTTGACCCTACTGAAAACTACTTTAATCTTTTAGAGCATGTGGCTCAAGCATACAGTTTCCCCTTTCTCTGTCCCTTCATTTCTTACTTTTCAGGTGAACTATGACATCATGAGTACATCCCTGGAACACCATTTATTGGGTTCTTTAGAAATTGCCTGAAACATAAATAAGAAATGATATAGGAGATTGAGACCATTTAAAATGGAATCCTGTCTCAATTTCACCTAATTAGGCTTCAGCTAACAAAATAGTACCACAGGCATATCCATTGTTCATTTTGAATCTTTTAAGAGTTAATACTGATTATTTTGCTGATTAAATTCGAAGAGGATCTTTTAGAAACTAACAAACATATTTTTTTAAAACTTATTCTTCCTT
Organism: Equus caballus; assembly: GCF_041296265.1. Lineage (NCBI taxonomy): Eukaryota > Metazoa > Chordata > Mammalia > Perissodactyla > Equidae > Equus > Equus caballus. Next base: position 63,551,698 of record NC_091690.1, read on the forward strand.
TAAACTAGAGTTTGATTTCAAAAAAGTAAGGAGTGAGTTGTATTTTGGGGAATGAACTTCAGCCCTGGGAGCAGGTATTTCCTTTGTACATTCCAAACCAAGTGACTAAACTGATGTAGAAATTGATAAATCATATTTTGTAGTATTTGAAAGTATCCTCTTATCATGAGATGCCTGTAGCTAGCATGGCAGCAGCTTGGTATAATGTCCATTATCCCATAACTAAAATTACTGTATTGTAGACCTCATTATAGCATTGGCCTTGACAGAGTGCATGAATATTCTCCTAAACAGTTCCATGTTTCAAGATCAGTCTATAACTGTTTATTGCCAGGGCCATGATTTACTTCATACCTCTGCAGAAATCACATTGTGACAGGCTAGTTGTGATCTGTCTCTCCTAACTTGGGCTCATGCTTGACTCACAACTCAGAGAGTGAGTGAGTGTGCTGCAGTGGAAAGACACAGAACTGGAAATCAGGAAGGCTGGGTTCTAGTGGCTGAGCTACTCTGGACCCTTTGAATCACCCTAACCAAGTCTCAGAGTCTGAGTGTCTACATGTCAATTGAAGGAAGTTAGACTAGATGAAAAACATGATCAATATGTTTCATTGTGTTGACTCTGATTGATTGACAATGGTTCTATGGACCATGGTGCTAAGAAAGATGGTAAGGCTACATCAGGGCCTTTCAGCAAAGAATACAGTGAAAATTACCAAGGTCAGCCATGAATAAGGAAGAAAAAGTGGCAGCCTAGATCTCTAGTTTCTATATAGCCCTAGTGTACAGTGGTGCCATGTGCTTTATGTGAATGTCATAATTATAATAAATTATAGTAAGAGCTACCATTTGTGAAGCATTTCTTATATATCAGTAGCTTAATTTAATTTAACCTTCAAAATGACATGGGGAGATAGATTATCTTATCCCCATTTTGTAGATGAGCAAATGGATTTTTACAACCAAACACCTTGCTCTAGTTTCACACTCTTTAACAAGAACCAGATTTATAGTTGGAACTGAGGTCTGACCCTAAAGTTCACTCCTTTCATCGTGCTGTTCTAATTCATATGTAAGCCTGTGTTTGTTGATGTTAACTTGATTTATGAGAGGCTGATAAGCATGAAGTGATCAGAAAACTAAACTAATTTAGGTCACCGTACAGCTCAAAAAATAATGATTATGGTTGAGTCTTCTGCAAATTTAATAGATTTTGGAATGAAGTAGAAAGGATATAATTTTTAAAATAATTTAGTTACAGCTCTTCTGGAAGTTCAAGTTAATTTTTTTTTAAGACTTCATCATTTTTTAATGGGGGTAAATGCGTCAAACACTGGAATGAGAAAAGCTTTTTAGCCTCCTTTGAAATTTGGCACTCCCAAGCCCAGGGTCCTGTGTGGCTGCTACAGTTGTTCTGTCCAAGGGATGGATCTGTCACTTACCTAACATAATAGATAACATCCAATAAGTCCTTAATAAATAATTGCTGAATAAAGAAATATGATATTTCGTCTCTGACTTTCACCTCTTATTTCTACAATAGAAAACAAAAGTTCTTTGAAAAGCTAGCTCAATTTACCCTTTTTTACTTATGCATAATAACTTTAAGATATAAACCCATACTACTCAATAAATTAAAAACAGAGAGCTTATTTGGCAAGATGAACCTGGACCAGAGTATGGAGGGTTAGACTGGGCAGCTGTGATTTCCAATCCTGCTCTCTATCCCCTAGAACTCGCCTCCTATCTGGTTACAGGGTTACATCACTAGATGAATCATGTAATGTATTATCTTTCCTGAACTCTTTATGCCCTAGTCTGTTATAGGGGAGCTATTACATGCACATTCTTTTTCTGGTGGTGGTAATGGTGGTGCAGGGAGGGAGGAAGAAAGTAGTGTTAGGAGGCTTGTCTCATTTTTTTTTCTTCTACAAAATATCTAGCTCTTGCATGATTGGTGAAATTTGGCTTGTCTTTCAGACAATGTTTTTTAAATTAGATGTGATTATTTCTGATGAGTTCTAGATTGTCCACATAATCATCTCTTCATTTCAGCAACAGCTGAGCTTAAGCATATCCCTTTTATTGGAACTCTCATTATGTGCGTCTCCCTTCCCCCACCTCAGCTTTTGTGATACTTTGAAGTTATGATTGCAAAGTAAGGTATCTTGGCCCTCTGCCTTATATTTCTTGGATTCTAAGGGAATTTAGAGATCAATAGTGAATCAATGACTAAATCTACTCACAAGGATCTTACCTCTTCCCACAAATGCCTTGTCATTCTCCTGCTTAAAATCCTTCGATGGCTCCACACTGCCTATGGGGTACAGTCCAATTTACTTTGAGTGACAGAGAAGCCCCTGTAACCCACTCACTGACCAACTTTAAACCTTAAAACCGGTTTCTCCCTCCTTCCTTCCCCTTCCTCTCCTGAAAAAAAGTGTCACATTTTGAATACACTGTGCAGTCTCTTGTTTCTAAACCTTTGCTCTTTATCAAGTTTGAGGAGGTTCAATAAATAGCACCTTTTTTCATCTTAAGATTAAAACCAGATAAAATAGAGGTACCAAGGGCCAGCCTGGTGGCATAGTGATTAAGTTCCCATGCTCTGCTTAGCGGCCTGGGGTTCACAGGTTCAGATCCTGGGCACAGACCTACACACTGCTCATGAAGCCATGCTGTGGCGGCATCCCACATACAAAATAGAGGAAGATTGGCACAGATGTTAGCTCAGGGACAATCTTCCTCACCAAAAAAAAAAAAAAAAAAAAAAAAAAAATAGCAGTACCAGATTCTCATTGAGATTTTTAAAAAATTAGATTTAATCCTGATAAAAGCTAGATTGGAGGAAACGGCTGTGGTAGGTGGTCAAATAGGCTTGCCAACATCCTCTCAACTGAATTTACCTCCTACCCCAAACTGCCAGCTTCTTCTGCAGAGGCACACCCAGCCTTGCTAAGCTTATTTTATAGTGAAAAAAGATTGCAAGACTCATGCAGGCTGGCAGGCTCCCAAGAGGAAGGAGTGAGCTGAGCATGCCTAGTCCTTTTTTCAAATTTACCCAGAATAAAATTTCTTTCTCCTTCTGGGGATGAGGAAGGAGACCCAGAGCATAACACTGGAGAAGCCTCTCCACTTAGAACCATGGGAGTGAAGAAGAACCTGCCTAAAGTGCTGTTATTCTAAACCTGGGAAATCCTTTCCTTCCTTGTCTTTCTCAGGAATTCTGGCCACCCCTAACATCCAGTCCCAATGACATTTCTTTTTGTCTGTAGTTTCTCTTGATCTGCTTATTCCCCAACCACTAGACCCCCCAACCAATTTAAACATGTTGTTTTCCATTACACTTCATATTCATTACCTCATAATATCTGATGTCAGTTTAGTGAAATGATTAACTAGTCTGTGAAACCCTCAAGGGCAGGAGCAATATTATACTTCACCAATACCTAACAATGAATTTAGAACCTTGTGAGCATTTAATAAATGAAGGAGGTATTTTCCAAAATGCTTACATAAAAGGAAACTAATTGAAGGCAGCTTACTTCAATGACTGCCTATTAGGTGCTAGGAGCTGGTGGGAAATTTATCCTATTAACTGTTTTAACCTGCACAACAATCCTGAGAGACTAAAGATAGTACTCTCAATTCAGAGATGAAGAGAGAGGTTCAGAAAAGAACTTTGCCTAACTCTCCGTGGTGCTGATATTCAAACCTGAGTTGGCCTGTTGTCCTTAGATGAACACTTGTTACCTGCTTGACGTTTGGATCATCTGTAAACTGAGAATGCTTTTCAGAATATAAATTAAACAAATATAAACGTCATTACACGAGAAGAAAAACTCATGCCCAAGTGTTTTTTAGCCTTGTTTAATAAGTTTTTAAATAAGTTGACTATAAGTTTAGAGATTAGCATTTTAATATTGATGTTTTAATGTTTTCAATGAGGGGACCGTATGTCCCATATCATTTGGAATGTATGATGTAAATTATCCTACACATGACTGGGTAACCCAGAGGTTAGACTTTATCTTAGCTATCAGTCAAGATAATCAATTTTAAGATTTGTGCATTGCCCATTTAGTCCAATTAGACACATTCTTCCTGTTTTTCTTCACCTTACTCATTCCGTATTATCTTGACCGTAACTTTTCACCTTATATCTGATCGTATTTCTTTCTTTAATCTGATATATCTGCGCTTGCCCAGCTGACTTCCAGTCATTTTAGTCAATGTTCAGTTGTGTGTGATAAAATCTACCTCATCTCCAAAATACTCAGAGTAAATTATAAGGAATTATGAGGCTTTCCTGGATCATTTACTGAGTTGGTTGCTAACAAAATTTTTATAAATGGTGAAACAATAATAACTGACATGTATTGAATGCTAACTGTGTGCCAAGAATCCTGCTAAGTGCTATGTATGCATTTTTTTCTAGAAATCTTCACAACTATGTGGGTTAGTCATTAGTCTCCTCCTTTTTAGATGAGACAACAAACTTCAGAGAAAGCCAGCAGCTTACCCACAGCAACACTGAGTGAGTGGCAGCATTAGAATTCAAACTTTTGCTGACTCACTCTCCAACTTTGCATTTTTACCACTGTGCTACCAAAAGCACAATGCTCACTTTCTGGAAGTTGAGCATTGCCTCTGGAGAGAGGCAAAATTGAATTTAATTCTGTTTCTACAAACAGCAAGCTTTGAAACCCTAGATATGTTACTCCATCTCTCTACCACTTCCTTTACTTGCCTGTTTAATGGGCACAATGCCTATATCATGGAGTTACTTGTTAAAAGACCTAGGACCTAATGAGTTTAGTGCTTACGTGGTATCTGGTGGCTGTTCAGTAAGTGTTAAATCCCTGCGTCTTTCCCTCACACAGAAAAATAATCACCCCTTTTGTTTCCAAAGTGTTCCCACATTTTTTATTTGAGCCCCTAAGATTCCTGTGATGACAGGGATTATTATCCCTATTTTATATTTGAGGAAATAAAGGCTCAGAAAAGTCAAAAGTCTTAGTTTTGGTCACACACACCTTGTAAGGAGCAGAGCAAGGACTTCACAGTTCTCACTCCTTTTGAATACACAATATTTGCCTCTTGGAAAAACAGGTAAAGTGAAGGCAAAACAAGGATGTCAGTAAAATCTAAAAGGTCCCTATATGAAAAAGTATTTTGCAAAAAATATGTGCACAATCTTCTATCCCTCTTTCCCCGAGAGGCGAAATATAGAAAGAACTCTGTCAGGAAGAAGAGTAGGCTCCATTAGGAAGGCTGCTCCCTTTGCTCAGTGAAGCCCATGATCTGAGTTGACATCTAATCGTACTTGCTTATTTCAGAGCTGCAGATATTCAGCCTTTAGTGAAGACTGTTTTGTAATAGGTTAGAGGCTGTACTGCGTATTATCAGACTGAGTAAACTTAGTTATTGAGAGTGATCTTGCTGATCCTTGTTAATGAAAAGCAGGAAGCCCCCTCATAAATGCATTGCTAAGTTATGGATCTGGTTACCATTCCCTATTGGCTCTCCAGCAAATTGCACTTTGAAACAGACTTTCTTTTTTTTGATCACCACACGGTCCCCTAAAACACTTAAAACACATAGACTGGAAGTAGAAATGGTGGATGCAACCTGCTCATAGTCCTGCAGTTTGCATTTAGGCTCTCAGAACTATTCCCCTCCCCTTGCTCACCATGCAAGTGAGACAATCATGTAGAGATGGATCATCTCTCATATTTATCTAGGATCCTCTCCTTCCTTCTCCACTGGGCTCCAGAAAGTTGGAGGGTAATATTAAAAGGTTGCTTGTGAGTCTGGATCTTAGAGTAAAGGTTCACTTATTTTAGAAGAATAACTTACTTCAACTCTCTCTCTGGGCCTAGAAAGATTACTCATTCATACTAACAGAGTGAGCCACATCACATATCCCCATGAGCTGGGATGCAGAGCCCATTTTTCTCTCTCTCTGTTTCAAAAGACTTAGATCCAGGTACTTTTTTGAGCCCCCACTGTCATTGCTGTAATGGGGTTTTTCTGTACTGAAAAACATAGGTCAATAAATGCCAAGGTTTGGTTTATTCTTGTAATTTTCCTAATTCCCTCACAATAGCTTGGACCAGTATTCTTTAATTTCAAGTTTGCGGCTTTACCCTAGAAGTAGTGTTGCCTAATGACTGTGCTTTTGTCTCCATTTTTGAAAGGGAAATTCTTTTGTTACATTTGGAAGAGCTTAAAAATGAAAACCTAAGGATTAGCTTTTTAATTAGCTATAATGATTAGAAACTCTTTATCACAGCAGTTTTCCTTTCATTATAAAAGGAAGTTGACGATTTCTGTTCAATTAGTGTTCATTGAAATGTTTTTTAAATGAAATTATTGCTGAGTAAAAGGACATCAAAAGGCAGATGACATGATTAAGGGCCTTACTTTTTGACTTTTTTATGGGGAGAGACTGCTGATTTTAAAGGAATTGTAAAGTCCACCAAAGATTGTATTTCTGCGTAATATTTAAGTTTCAGTAAATTATACAACTCAGTATCACAGAAGCTTCACCTCATTATAAATGTTTGTGATCCCTATGTCAACTCACCTTTAATCAAGTCAACACGGTTCAGTGAAATCAAATTTGCAAGGCTTATTTTAGTGAAATCCACGATTTGTGACTGTGATGCTGGCCTTTCAACGTCACTGATTTGACTTCATAGTACATGTGATCCCTGATTTACAATGGTTCAACTTATGATTTTTCAATGTTACATTGGCCCAAAAGGAATACACATTAAGTAGAAATCATACTTCAAATTTTGAATTTTGATCTTTTCCAGGGTTAGGGATACGCAGTACAATACTCTCTCGTGATGCTGGGCATGGCAGTGAGCCACAGCTCCCCAGTGGTCATGCGGGTCAACAACCAATACGTTTACAGCCATTCTGCACCCAAACGACCACTCTGTTTTTTACTTTTAGTACAGTATTCAATAAATCATATGAGACATTCAACACTTTATTAAAAAATAGGCTTTGTGTTCCATGATTTTGCCTAACTGTAGGCTAATGTCAGTGTTCTGAGCATGTTTAAGGTAGGCAAGGCTAAACGACGATGTTTGGTAGTTTAGGTTAAATTATTATTATTAAATGGATTTTCAACTTATGATATTTACAACTTACGTGGGGTTATAGGGACATAACCCCATCGTAAGGCAAGTAAGATCTGTATAATTTCAAATGATTTATTTCATCTAATTTGGTGTTTTGCTGTTAATACATTAACATTCTGTATACAACTTCATTTTGGGATGAATAGGCCTGAACCTCATGAGCACTGAGAATAAATGCTTTTGATGACTCTGAGACTTGGATTTATCTCATGTTCTAGCCTAGAAACACCTGTTTCTTGCAAATAAATCCTAGCTGAACTCCCTGCATCTGCAGTATTCACCTCTCCAGTCTTTTAACAAATAAGTGTAAATATTCTTTCAATAATAGATATTCTATCCTTGTAGCTTTTTATTGCCTAAAGTGTCAGACAGAAATTTATCACTGTCACTTCAAAAGCGTTCTAAGCTTTCTCCTTCCGGATAGCATTAATAATATTAATGATAATAATAATAATATTGATGATAGCCAACATTTATTTATTATTATTTATTTAGCACTCTTTTATGTTCTAAGAAATGTTGTCTTCTCAGTAATCCTAGGAGATTGATAACATCATTATTCATTATTATTATTCACAATTTATAAGGGAGAAAACTGGGAGTTGGTTGGGTTAACTAATTTTCCCAAATTCACACAGTATATAATGGACCAGATACTCAGACCCATTCACTTCCCCCAGCAAGATTTTTTGTTAATTATTCTTGTTCCAGTGCCTATAAGCTTTGCTTTACTAGAATCAAGGATTGTCTCTCTGCCCTCTCTATATTATTATTTTTTCAATCTAAACTCTCATTCTTTTGCCTTTTCACCAATGCTTGCCCCTCGTCTGCCCTAGTAATCCAGGCTCACTGCTTATTGGTTCTCACCTGACCCACTCATCTCCTCACATACATTGGAAACCTCAAAGTCATTATTAATGCCACCCTCTCCTCCTATGTGAAATAGACCAACAAGGTATATGTGTGTCTGTGTGTATGTGAGACAGAAAAAGAGAAAGTTGGAAAGAGGAAAGGAGAGAGGTAGAGGTAAGGGAAAGAGAAAAAGAGAGGAAAGAGATGGAAGGAGTGGGGAGAGGCAAGGAAAGAGAGAGAGAGACTTATGCAAACACTGACTAAAACATGTAGTTGCTACCCAGTGGCGATGTATTGATGAGAGGAAGGAAAAGGGAGAACAAATTCCCAGGGAGATTTACTTTAGGGTCATTTTGAAATCTTAAAGCAGTTGAGATAAAAATAAATCTGAAAATTCTATGGTGTTAACAGAGCAAAAGAGTCTTCCTAAGAAGACCAACGCCTTAGTCCTGGCCTTGCCACTATCTAATTGCATAATCATAGGCACATTCCAATGAGTCTGGGTCTTAGTCTCCTATCTGTAAAGTGGATACAACCATCCTAGTCTCACAGGATTGTTGTAAGAATCAAACGATATACGTAAATGATGATGAAAATGCAATGGAGATTGGGTTCTTGAGGTGCTTCTGAACTAGTGAGATGGTAAACATCTGACATATGTACAGAGCTTAGTGTTATGCAGAAACAGAAATATGTTTATGTAAAGGAGAAAGATTATAGCTAATGATTATTTATAGGGTGCTTTTTTTATGCTGGTCACATGAACCAACTCATATAATCCTCACAACCATATGACATAAATACCATTTTCAAATCCATTTTACAGATGAGAAAACTGAGGCCCAGGGTGTAGAGCAACCTGATCAAGGTCATACAGTTAAAAGGCAGTCTAGCTGAGATTCTAGCCCAGGAGATCTGACCCCAGCTCTTGTACTCTTAACTATCCACCCTGCCTCTGTGTAGACATGGGAAAGCATAGAGATTGCCTGCAGATGAAAAGCACTTTGCTGCCAGTAGGGAGATTCTAACATCACAAAGCCCATCAACATGGCTCCTCTCCACAGCCGAGGGCCACCTCTGGGTCAGGTATACCTCTCAACAGTGTGCCCCACCCTCAGTCAGCCACCTCTCTATTGGACATCAAAGCACTTAGGCCATTACAAAATATTTGTTTGGAAAAATAATTGAGTAACTGTGCTGTATAGATCTTGCTTTTCAAAACCTTGGAAAATAGAAGTGCATTAGGTATGCTGAAAGTGCCATTTAAAAGAATTTCTATTTCTAATTGAGATTTTTCTGCTTGGCCATACTTAAGCAGCATGGAAATAAAAGACAATTTTAATCAGACATCCTTAGAAGTTCTTTCATGTTCTAGTTAACCATTCTGCAGAGCCTTCATTAAGATCAGATTATCTTAACCTGTCATGTGATTGCTTTTCTCCAGGCTGTTTACTAGAGTGGACCACAAGGCTAAGAGTGCCATAAAAGCAAATTTACTCAGGAGAGTTATTGATTTTTTTTCCCTCTTGCATTTCTATTACAACTTGAGAAGCCTTAACCACCTCCTTCTTATATTTAAAACACTATGAGTTTTCAAAAGCATCAGAGTGAAGGATCATTGGAAGTCACTGTGAGGCTCTGAGCATTTTAGCCCTTGAGATAGAGCTAGGTGTATATTACAGTTGCATACATGGCAAGGACAAAATTCAGTGGAGAACTTAGAATGGAGGGAGGTAAAGTAATCTGAGAAGGTTAAAAAATGGTAATGGCAGTGAAATGATATTTGCTGATAAGAACTGAGAGAGGTAAAACCTAAATTCAAGTCCCATGTCTACCATTTATTGATAGTGTGATTTGTGTGCCTGTCATTTAACCACTCAGTGTATCTGTTACCTCAATTTAGGAATGGGAGTGCTACTTCTGGTTCCGTCTGATCTTTGCAATCATCAAATTCGTTAATTTATTCGACAAATGTTAATTGAGTACCTATCTCATATTAGACACTATGTATATACAGGTGATACAATGATAAACAAAAGAACTCTTCTGTATCCATAATGGGGTAGTCTAATGGAGAGTTCCACAATAATCTAGAAGTCACAAAAAAGAGGTTAACATCTAGTGGTTTATAACAACGATAAGTTATACACCTATAAAAGAATTTTATAAACTATGTTCCAAGAAAAGCAGTGAGAGAATGTCCTGATCAAGGTCTAGGGCAGTGAGTCTTAACTGGCTATGATTTTGTCTCCCAGGGGACATTTGACAACGTCTGGAACCTATTTAGTCATCACAACTGGGGGAAGGGAGTGCTACTGGCATCCAGTGAGGAGAGGACAGGGATGCAGCTAAGCCTCCTACAGTGCACAGTGGAACTGAGATTTGGAGGATAAGTAGGAGAGAATTCTGGAGAAGAAGTGGGAGAATATTTGAGACAGCATAACTCACATTTGCTTAGGAACCAACACGAGAATGAGCTTCATCATATCTTGAATACTGGGAGTGAGCCTGTGGGGCTGGGGTACACAGAGGAGGGAGATGGTGCAAAATGACATTAGTGATTGGGCAGGGTTAGACCATGCTGGGTCCAGAAGGTCATGCTGAAATGGATTTTGGGTATTCCTGAGATGAAGGCGTCTGGCTTGAGCAACTGAGTAGAAGGAGCTGGGATTTACTGGTTAAGGAAATGAAAGAGAAGCAGATTTGAGGGGGAGGAAGAAGGATAAGAGCTCAGATTTTAAAGGTGTTAAGTTTGAGATATCTGTGAAATACATGAGTGACGATGACCAGCAGGCAGCAGGATATCCAATTTAGGAGAGAAATCTGGGCCAAGAATATAAATGAGCAAGTCACTGGCATGCTAATATTAAAATGAGTGAATAGAGACTGGTAAAAAGTAAAAAGGAAGAGAATCCTACTTGGGAAACTGTTTTGACAATTGAAGCTTGCTCTACAAATGTAGGGAATTCTTGTTATTATCAACATCAAGTACAATACTTTCCACACTCATCCATTTATTTAACAAATCTTTGCTCTCCCTCATCATATGCTAGGCAGTGTGCCAGGGCCTGGACATAAACAGATGAAAAAGATTGACATTTGCCCTCAAAAAGAGTCAAGAAAACAAGTGGGAGGAGAGATAAATTAAATTCTAATACTGTCCTATAAATGAGTTCATGTAGCTTTTCTTCTGTCAGGAGGGTCCAGAGGAGAAGGGCTGAGGGCTCTCAAAAGGGGAGAAGATGATGAAGACAGACTTTTATCTGTGTCATCAAAGTTCTATCCGGGATAGCCCCAGCTTTAACTCTGGCCTGAAGTTTAAGATGCTGTGATCTATTGTCTGGTAGAACTATGTTCAGAGGAGGCCCTGTGTCCTGCCTCCTTCAGTCTGCTTCTCCAGGACCACCTGCTTTCTTTTCCTTAAAGTACTGGCCTTATGCTCCAAAGATTCTGCAGAGTGTATGGAACAGCACTCTACTAGAATGACTTGCATCTCTTAAGCATGTTTGAAGTATGACTGACTGATTGATTGAATATATAGCATGATTCTTTATTATATGAAGGTTTATATTCCCATGGGTCACATCATATGCTTTGAAACACTGTGCATACAGTAAAAGTTCATTTGCCCTTTTACCCTGGTACAGTCGTGTGAGTCTTGCCCCATCAAAAAAGAAGTGTCACTCTCTTAAATAGGAGAAAATGGGTCAGATGTGAGTTTTTGATAATAAGAGCCATGGCCAAATTCACCATAGATCTTTGAAAATACAGAAGATCTTGATAAATATACTAACATATGTTTTTGAAATGTTAATAAGCTTTTATCTATTTGAGGCCCCTTGATAACAATAATATCAAGAGAACGCTGAAAGAGTCTATGCTATTCTAGGCACTATGCTGGCAATGGCTGTGCATTGGCTTCTTGTCTCTCATCCTGCAGTTTAGTTGGGGAGACTAGAAATAAAAAGTAAATAAATAAATAAATTTCAAATTAAGATGGGAACTGTGAAGAAAACAAATAGGGTTGAGAGAGAAAGAACACGAGGAGGATCATACTTAGACTGGGCTGTAGTGGTGGTCAGGGAAGGTGAATCTACAATTACCTGTATATTTACTGATCACTGGTCATACATTTGGTATGAATGTATGAATTTGTCTTCGATGTCACTTACTTATTATTCACTTATTTAATTCTCACTTATTAAATGAATTAATAAATTAAAATGAAATTAATTTCATAAACACGAATAATAGTGCTAACTGTGTGCCAGGGCTCTGCTCTAGATTTCTACAAGTATTAGTTTATTTAATCCTCAACAATCCTGTAAGTACTGTTATAATCTCCATTTTACAGATAAGCAACTGAAGCAAAAAGAAACTAAGGGACTTGTCCAAGGTCACGTGTCTAGTAAGTGGTGAAGCAAGTTACATTAGCCTCTGTGGACCTACTTCTCTATCTGTAAATTGGGAATAATACCTTCGTGGGGTTAAGCGGGGTACTGCATAAAAAAACAGTTTTTTAAGAAGTAAAATGGTAGACTTCTATCCTTATAATTTTAATACCAATTATGTTGTCATTATTACAATATGTAGGCTTTGAAATTTAAATACCATGAAGAAACAAGAAATTTTAAGATGAAAGACTCTACCCTTAAGAGAGTTTACTGTCTTACTAGAGGGAGATTACCAGCATGTATGATAATGCACAGTTCAAAACTAATGGAATGTTTTCGCTAAATTTAAGCCCATGCCTGTAAGTGCTTAGTGGAGAAGAAAATGGGATTGTTGAGGATTAAATTATATCCATAGATCACTGGATTATAGCTCTGAAAGACATTTGAGAAATGATTGAGTGTAACTTCTTCAATTTATAGATGAGTAATGGAAATTTGTCAAAGCAAAATGACTGAACCAAGATGTTACAGCTAATTAGGGCAAGAATCGTAACTAAGAGTAAGGCCCCTGGATATGAAACCTCAGCCCTTTTCTCTGGTTAAACTTATTTATATCCTTTACTTCCCTTCCTGCCAGAAGGTCATTGCTTTCTAACCCCCTCCCCACCTAGAAGCGATGGACTGAGCTACAAGATTATAAAATTAAATGATAGCAGCTTGTCACTTTGCATAACACCCAGGAGAGTGAGACATTCTGATGGTTTTTCTGGGAACTTTTCAAGAAATTTTTAAAAATAGCTTGAATGAGGTTTAATTGATATTCAAGGAACTGCACATATTTAAGATGTACAGTTTGATAACTTTGGACATATAAAACCATCCATCCAAAATAATGAACTTATCCCTCACCTTCAAAAGTTTCTTCATGCCCCTTTGTAATCCATCCAACTAACTCTCTCCCCCGGCCACCTTACCTCCCCATTCCCAGTTTCTGCTCTGTCACTATAGATTAGTTTGCATTTTCTAGAATTTTATATAAATGAGATCATACAGTATGTACTTTTCTGCCTGTCTTCTTTCATTCAGTGTGATTATTTTTAGATCCATCCATGTGTTGTGTGTATCGATAGTTCATTCCTTTTTATTGCTGAACAGTATTCCATTATATTGATATATCACAATTTTGTTTGTCCACTTGCCTGTGATGTTGTTTCTAGTTTTTCACTTTCACAAATAAAACTGCTGTAAATATTTTCATACAAGTCTTTGAATAGATATATGCTTTCATTTCTCTTGGATAAATACCGAGGAGTGGAATGGTTAAATCATGGTGAGTTCGTGTTTAATTTTTTAAAAAACCACTGAACTGTTTCCAAAGGGATTATACCATTTATATTCCCACCAGCTGTGTATGAGAGGTCTAATCTTTAACATCGTCACCAACCCTTGGTATGATTAGTCTTTTTTAATATTAGCTGTTCCGCTCGGTGTGTGGTGGTATTTTAATTTTCATTTCTCTAATAAATCATGATGTTGATTATCTTTTCACATGCTTATTTAATACATGTATTCTTCATTGGTGAAGTGTTTGTTAAAATGTTTTGCTCATTTTTAGTTGGATTGTTTATTTTCTTATTATTGAGTTCTGAGAGTTGTTTATATATTTTAGAAACAAATCCTTTATTATGTATGTGGTTTGTAAGTTTTGCTTCCATCCTGTGGCTTGTCTTTTCATTCTTTTACCAGTGTTTTTCAAGGCACAGAAATTTTCAGTTTTGGCAATGTCCAGTTATCAATCTGTTCTTCTACAGCTGTGCTTTTGGTGTTGTAAATAACCTAACATCACAAAGATTTTCTATGTTTTCTTTTAGAAGTTTTATTTAGGTTATGCATTTAGGTCTATAATCTATTTTGAGTTTATAGGTAGTGAGAGGTGTATATTAAAGCTTATTATTTTGCATATGGATACCCAATTGGTCCAACATCATTTGTTAAAAAGATTACCTTTTCTCCACTGAATTGTCTTTTTACCTTTGTTGAAGTCAGTTGTCTATAGACATGTGAGTTGATTCCTGGAGTCTCTATTCTGTTCTGCGGATCTATTTATCTATCTTCATGCCAGTGCCACACTGTTTTGATTACCTTAGCTTCATAATAAGTCTAGAGAACATGTAATATTTTTTCTCTAATTTTATTTTTCCTTTTCAAAGTTGTTTGGGGAATTTTATATTCTTTGAATTTTCATATGATTTTAGAATTAGCTTGTCGGTTTCTCCAAAACAAACAAATAAGCAAACAAACAAATAATCTTGCTTGGTTTTTATTTGGATTGCATTTCATTGAATCTATAAACCAATTTTTGGAGCATGACATCTTAACAATATTGAGGTCTTTAATTTCTCTCTGGAAAACTTTGTGGTTTTCAATATACATGGCTTGCACGTGTTTTATAAAGTTTATCCCTAAGTATATTTTTTATCTTATTGTAAGTATTATTATTTTTTATTTTAATTTCCATTTATTTATTGCTAGTATAAAGAAATACAATTGATCTTTGTATACTGATCTTGTATCCTGCAACCTTATTAAACTCATTTATAAATTCTAAAATTTGCCTTAGATTTTATGAGATTTTCTACAGTTATATCAAATATAAAGAAAGACACTTTTATTTCTTCCTTTCCAATATTTTTTTTTCTTGACTTGTTGCACTTTCTAGAACCTCCCAAATGATGCTGAATAGAAGTGGTAAGGAGGGACATCCTTATCTTGTCCTGAGAGTATTTTTTTTAAACCAGGAATGAATATTTGTAAATTATTTGTAAAATATTATTTCTGTGCCTATTGAGATGATCACATGGTTGGTTGGTTGTGTTTTTTCTTTAAAAACATTTTAATATAATGAATTACTTTGAGTTGTTTTCAAAGATTAAACCTTCTCAGTCATGATGCATTATCCTTTAATATATTGTTGGATTCAGTTTGCTAAAATTTTGTTTAGAATTTTTGCATATATGTTCACGACAGCATATAAATATTTGCTTTTCTTGTAATATCTTCATCTGGTTTGATACCAGGGTAATGCTGGCCTCAAAAAGCAAATTGGGAAATATTCTGTTCTCTTCAGTTCTTTGGAAGCATTTGTGTAGAATTATTGTTATTTCTTCTTAAATGTTTGGTAGAATTCATCAGGGAGGCTACCTGGACCTGGAGTCTCTTGGTGATAGGTTTTTAATTACAAATTCAATATCTTTAATAGATATGTGATATGGCTGTTTAGGTTACTTATTTTTCTTGAGTGAGCTTTGTTAGTTTATATCTTTCAAAGAATTTGTCGATTCCATCTAAGATGTCAAAAGTATTGGCTACAGTCTTTTAAAGATTTACTTATTAGCACTTCGTGATTGTAGGCTCTGTGCTGATGCTACCTCTCTCATTCCTGACTTTGATAATTTATTTCTTCTCTCGTTTTTTTCTCATTAGTCTTGCTAGAGGGTTATCAGTTTTGTTGATATTGTCAAAGAACTAGCTGTTAATTAGCTCTTCTAATCTTTTTAATTTCCTTTCTTCAGCATTCTTTGGTTTTAATTTGCTATATTTTTTCTAATTGTGTAAGGTGCAAGCTGAGATCATTAATTTGAGACCTCTCTTCTTTTCAAATATAGGTGTCTTGTACTATATATGTTCCCTTAACTATAGCTGTAAGGGCGTCCAACAAATTTTAATATGTTGTGGTTTTATTTTCATTCAGTTCAAAATACAATCTAATTTTATTTTGATTTCTTCTTTAACCAATGCGTTATTTCGAAGTACATTATTTAATTTCCAAATATTTTGGGAATTTCCAGAGATTGTTCTATTATTGATTTCTAACTTGATTTCACTGTGGTCAGAGAATATACTTTATTTGACCTGAATCTTTTTAAACTATTGAAATTTGACTGATGGCTTAGAATATGTTCTAGCTTGGCAAATGTTTCATGAACACTTGAAAAGAATGTGTGTGTTTTTCTGTTGTTGGGTGGAATATTTTATAAAGGTACATTAGCTCAAATTAATGAAATGTTTTTATAAAGATTTTCGAAATCCTTACAGATTTTCTGCCTGCTTATTCTATTAATTATTCAAAGAAGGGTATTTAAAAATCCAACTATAATTATAGATTTCTCTATTTCTTCATGTTCATTTGGTATCTCTAGAAGATCAACTCTATTCCCTTAACTCAGCAAGTCCACTGGGTTCCACTTGGATCCCCCCTCTCTGCAATGTGGTCTGGACATTCAAGGTTGTAGATGGAGCAGTCATAGGACTGACTTGTTTGTTTCCTTCCTCTTAGAGTTCACTCTTCTTTGTTGTCTGATATCCATTCCTGAAATTCATTGTTTCATATATTTTGTTCAGTTTTTTGGTTATTTCAGGTAGAAGTATAAATTCAAGCCCTGTTACTCCATTTTTACTAGAAGTACAATTGTCATGAAGTCATATTTAAACTAATCACCAGTAAAAAGCGTTCAAATGCAGACCTGTCTATGCATGGCAATACCACCGTATGAAAAGTACTGATAGACATTCTGAGGTCTGTAATCTAGTTTAGAGCATCTCGATATATTTAGATATGATTGACATGTGGTCTAGTGACTAAGTGTTTAACAGAAAAGTGGTAGGCGTTACATATCAGGCATTGTGCCAAAAGGAAGAAAATATGTACACTCTATTTTGTGAGCAGGGGCAAATGCACCCTGAGTGGTAGTTGAAAAGAAACAGAAGACTGAAATTATTTAATGCCTATCTTTATATTCCTTGTTCCTAGCATAGTACTTAGCACATAGTAGAGCTCGATAAATATTTGTTAAACTGAACTACGTAAAATATTTGATAACGTAAGATTCATGGTGGATCTCACTTGAATGTCGAAGGTAATAGATTTTAAAACTTATAAAAGTGACTAGGTGTGAGGGCAAAATATGTTACATATACTTAATAAAAACTAAGTAATTAACTAAGTAATATGACTGAAATGATTGAGACACTTAAAACTTCCACAAGTATATCAATGTACCTATTTTAAAGAATGAGGAATAAATATATGGAATTTGCCACCTCATAAGGTGTGAGAAGAGTATCATTGAATTTCTGCACATCAGTGCTCTAAGAATTGGTTAAAGCTAAGATTGCTTAGCATTAGGTATAGGAAGCTGCTGAGTTTTCATTCAAGAATAGCCTTGGCTCCAGGATAAATCAGAATATTGAGCTTTCTTGGTGTTGTGTTCCTTCCAAACTAACCAGTAATGACCTCTACTTTCCCATTCTGTGCCTTTGCTCTACCCTTCTGTCCCCAGGAATGTCCCCTACCTATCTCTACATGTCCAAATTTTACCCTAACTTCAAGCTTTAGCCAAGTGAGGCTGCCCTAATTTTCCCAATGGATGCAATTTTTCTTTTTGCTTGTTTTGTGAGTAGTATATACTACCTCTTTTATGGCACTTACCTTTTTTTAACTTGTTTTTTTATTATTTGTACCCATGTATCATCCCTTCAATTAGACTTTAAGCTCCTTAAAGACAGAATCAACGTCTGACATATCCATTTGCCCATAGAATAGTCAAAAAGTATAGACATAGGAGATGATTGATATGTTTGTTGGATAATGAATAAATGAATGAATGCATGATTACAATGGCATTTTCTTGTGTAGAGGTTCTACATGCAGAAACTGTGGATTCTCTATCCTTTTCCAAAGAGTAAGGAAAGGAGGCTCTTTTTAGGAGATACTACTTAAATGAAAGACTGAAGGGACCCGATGAACAGGAGAGAAAAGTCCGAGGCATGATAGAAGACCCAGGGGTTGGGGTCTGGGATAATGATGAACATTTACTCAAGGAGTTCAGAAAAAGATTGGCTGGAATTTTGGAGGACAACTTAGAAAACAACTTTTTATTTTCCTGTTGTTTGCTGAGAAATGCAGAACATTTACTAGTGGAGGAATATTTTCTGAAGGTTGTGGGCTGGCTGGTCGACAGTGCTTGAGGAAGAAGCATGTGGCTGGGGCAGATGGGCTAGTAGAAGGACAGGAATGAAGGCAGAGGAGGGACTGTGGGTGTGAGCTGAACAGAAGAACACCATGAATGAGAAACAGAGAAGGTTGGTTGAACTGATATTGAAAAACAAACCATCTAATGGCAATAGCCTTATGGTGTATACTCATGAAATATTAAAGAAAAACCATCTCCTTGTAAATTAGCCCAGGTAGAAATTTTAAAAGATTAATTTTACTTGCAATTCCACCAATTCAAAATTGAAAAGTAATTGAGATAAGAAGAAAACTTTGCTGGTATCAGCCTTTGAGACTTTCACACCACAAGGTCATTAGTATAAATGAATCCACCATCACCAAGGTACAAATGCAGAAAAACTAGGTAACCCAAATCATGCAGCTCTTCTAAAAATAATACAGCAAAAATCCTTCATTTATGTTATCAAACTGTTGTCTACAGTTTGTACTTTGTTTTATCCTCTTTGCATTTTCTAGGTCAATTAAAAGCACAGTTTATTCATTATGCTGTGTTGCCCTCAGCTTACCCCTTACCTCTAGAAATTCTTGAATTAATATCCCCGTTGTTGGCTGTGTGACTAGCCCTGAGAGTAAAGGTTCCTTTGGAACTTCTAAGTGCTGGGCAGCCTATGTGCTACATTACCCACTACCTCGACAGTCCCACGGAGACTGCAAGGGACTGGTAGAGCCTCATCTCACTTTGTGGGCTCCTGTCTTAGGTGAAAGAACACTCAGAATATGTTACTATATTCTGTTGTTCAGACTTGATTTAGTGCTTATACTAGCCTTTTGGTAGTGTGCAAAGGGTGCAAGCAATTTCTTTAGAATTAACATGTTCCAATTTTGTGCAGCCCACTCTCAGGTCCCAAGAATATTTAAAGGCTTAATTCTCCTGGCATTATTCATGTGAATTCTACCTAGAACAAGAAATAAGTGTGACCTTTATCCAAAACATAAGACAACAGAAAGGTCTTCTAATTACTCTTAAATTTTAAGATAAACAATTGACTGCATTTTATACTCAAGAACTTTCTGGCTAGTCTTTAGAGATACTCCCAGATAAACAACTTTGTAACTACTAAAGGCAGTAATACTCCAGGATGAAAAAATATATCACATCTAGATCTTAAGTGAACTGAGAGTAGAGTTAGACATATTAAATGACACTGTGAGAATGCATGTATATAGTTGTATTTCTCACACAGCAGACAAGTGTTGACACCTGCGTAAGTACATACATGTGTGTATGTAACCCATTCCGTTCATTTTACTACTTTTCACAAGCTACTCAAATTCTAACTCCCTAGCCTGCCACCCAAATCTTCTGGTGGAAATATTCTTTCACATCTCTCTCCCTCCTACTTCTTTCCCCCCACACACTTATGGTATGTGCAGTTTCGCCAGACCCGTGTAAAGACAGGGGAACACTGATGGGATTGCTTTTCACAAGTGTGGGAATGAAAATCCTTCCCAATGAAAACATCTGTCTCTGTTCAAGTCATGCCCAGTTATCCCCCAAAAGAAATGTTCTGATTAACTTTTTTTTTAAGTCTTAAGATAGCAGTTTGTGTAGCAGATCTAATTAAGAAGTTTATGTAACAGATCTGCGGGGTTTTTTTCCTTCTTCAACTGGGTTCTTTGAGCTCAGTTTGAGTGTTACTAGCTTTCACCATGCAACGGCCAAGTACTTCCCGAGCTGAAAATTATCAGCTTTTGTGGGATACTATTGCTTCCTTGAAACAATGTGAACAAGCTATGCAACATGCATTCATTCCGGTAAGGAAAATTTCCTTCTGTTTTTCTAGGGATTCTTTTATCTTTCTCCTTTTTTCCTTTTATAACTATAGATAAGTAGTATGTATTCTATGCACTTAAAGATGTGGTATCTTCCCTGTAGTTCTTGTTTGGGATAAATATATGTCTGTTTTTTCTCTGTATGAAATCTGAATTCTTAAAATGGCCAAACATGGATCAGTAAGAAAGAGTAAACAGTGGTTCAATGAAAATAGTAATTTTTAATAGTAACATGTACTAAAGAAAGAGCACAAGATTGATATTCCTCATATGAATATTCAAAACAGCTTACAGATTGTATTTTCTGGTTGGTTCCCCCAAAACTACTTAGATTGGCTTGAATATCTTTTGTAATGGGTTTGATACATAGATCAAGAAGCCAAAAGTTAGTTCTTATATTTTGATTCTTTGCTTATCCAAGTAAAATCCACTGTAAAAGCTCTCTTGAAAAATGTGACTGTTCCCGTAGTAAACTAGTAATGCAATGCTTAGAGATTATAAAAATGATAGAAGTGTATAGATATAGAAAGTGAATTAATAAGTGAGTCAGTGTTGTGTTTCATATTACAGAAATAATGTCTGTGCTTATAATTATCCTACCAGAGGAACCAGGCTGGCTGCATTTCATAGGCTGAGATGAGATAAATGGGACTTGGAAGAAGAGTATTAAAATATTTGATTCTTTAATTAGATCTATTTTGAAGGATTGAGATAACTATTAACAATAAGACAATACTCTTAAAAATAAATCCCTGTTAAAAGTTATTTGGAATACCTTAAGAAAAACGTTATTTATAACATAGAAACTCAAACATGTATACTTCTTTCAATAGTTGGAATAAATCTTCTTTGAAATTCAAATTGTTTTCAAGTGACAAGTTAGATGCTGTTATATTTTTCTCTATAACTTCTGAATCACCTAAATGTTTCAAAGACTGTGCTACTTTTAAAGTTCTCATTAAATACTATTTTCTAATTGGATCTCTGTAAGTAGACCTTGATTGCTAAAGACATGAGACATATAATTTTTGCAAGAAGTTTAAAAAACTAATGGTGGACAGCTCCCTAAATCAGGCTAAGTTACAGTGATTCTACTTTGAACCGGAATCTGATGTGTATAGTTTGCTTCTCCTGTCTTTTTAAAACTGCTCTCCTTTGTTTTATCAAGGAGAGTATGATTTTCCTTGTGAAGCTCAAGTATCTTTTCCTTTCTGGAGCTTTCTCTGGCCAGGCAGTTATTTTCTCCCTTCTCAGTTCCTTGCATGCACCTCTGATTTATCAACTAACATATTTTACCATAAAGTGTTTTCTTCTGTGTCTCTCTAATTATATTGTAACTTCTTAGAGTGAAGGAGAAAAGAAAAGTAAGTTGGAGAAAGGAACTAACCTTTATTTATTTTCTTATTGTCCTGTCTTGAACTCCTTGAATATAGGATAACTATTCCCAGGGTCTAGCACAGTGCCTGGCACAACAGAGAGTACTTGGTGAGCATGTGAGAATGAATGAAATCAACTCCTGAGAGTCTCTAATTCCAGCATCTCCAGTTAACACATGGCAGTTTTCATCACCAGCTTTGTCTATACTGATCTCATGAAATTATTTCTATTCAAATCCATCTGGAGAAAATAATAAACCTTGACTAAAGCATTGCAGTGGGATGATGGTGGGAGTAGTAATGTGTTAGTGTAGCGGATAGACCTTTATGGGAAAAAACAGGCTTGGGTTTAATTCCTGTACTCCGTGGGCTACTCTTCTACTCTAGCATCTGTGCCCAGTTCCCCTACTGCACACATTCATGTAGACCTTTCCTTTTATTTAGATTTGCTTTATTTTGACTGCTCCAAATATTTTTCAGAAGATATTGGGAATTTGCCAGTCTCTCAAATTTTTTCCAAGTTTTGCATTAAATGTGTCATTATATCATCATAATTTTATGAGGACTGCTTTTAGAAAACATAGCCATTATTAAAATATTACTATTGGTTGAGGATAATTCTGTTTAAATTGAGCCTCAAGTTATTTCTTTGTCAGAAAATATACTTTAGATCTCAGAAAAAGGGCTCCATTTATTCCGTACTTTATGTACTTTTCAAACCCAATGATATGTATTTCATATACACACACATATTTATACACACACATGTGCATACATGGATATATGGCATTCTTGCCTAATGATACTCTTCATTATTTAGGATATCTAAATAAATCCTAAAATATACATATCTCTACCATGCTGTGTTTAGCATATTACAGACAAACTATGTTGACTCAATCAGTTGCTTCCTTTAAAATAAACCTGGGTCTCTTTTAAAATAAAGTACTTGGAAAGAAATAATGTGTAGGAAGTATGCACACACATTGATGTACCTGATCTTAGGGAAACTGTCATGAAAACTTCACAAGCAGGTAAATGGTATCTGTGCATGTCCTGTGAGTGTGGATTCCTAACACATCATTAGAATCCAGAATCACCTAGATGGTCTGGATCATCTCTCACACATATAGTAAGGTATAGATCACAAATAATTTTTCAGTGAGTGCAGTTCTGTGGACTAGTAATAAACTTGACATAAAATCTTAAGTCATAATACACTCTACCCCAGAGAACCTTCTCATACAGCCTAACATTCACCTTGGTGAGAGGAAACTTAAAGAAGCTGATACCTGGATAGTGTATTGCCCAAAACAGTCTGCAGAAAGAAGGAAGCCAAACTATGAAGTCCTTCAAAGTTTCAGTTTGATTTCACATAAGAGAACATGACCTATAATGATGAGGTAGAGATCAAATATGGACTCTCAAGCAGGTTCATCTGCTTGACCCAAGAGCCCTGAGTATAAAACAGCAACACAGAATTTCCCGTATCTTTAGCATAAGTGCTGGCTGGTGTAAGCTCCTAAATATTTATTGAATGGATGAACATTAAAAAGCTCTCTCATGTAGTTTCATAAATTGATTCCATCATCAGAGTTTGAGAGCAAATTTCTAGACAGCAGTATCTTTGGTTATCAGTCAAATCAAAGGCTTTGCTGTCTTATTTTTCAAGTGAGTGATATCCTTGTAAAAACAGTTCCATAATTAGTAGTTTTTTCCACAATGACTTGCCTGTGTTTCTATTAACTTACTAGTTCATTCATTTCCCTAACATTTTATTGAGCCACTGCTATGTTCCAGGCATGGTCCTAGGCATAGGACAAAGACCTGAAGGTGCACTTCATCTTCTTTGTGACACTGTCACTTTGGAAGGTAGACTGCAATACCCCTTGCTGAAATGGTGGCCCACTGTCTTTTGCTGCAATGTACAAAGTTGACTTTCCTTATGCTGCTAGTCTTCAGGCTTGGGTTAGATCTAATGTGAATGTCATGCAGCTTTCCAAGCATTTGGAAAGATACTAAAGTGAGTTAATCAGCACAACCCCTGATGAAACTACATGGAATTCTGCCCATGAGGAATTTTCAGAGGGACACAAAAATCACTCTAACACCAGATACAAAGTGTTGAGTTCCCTAAGTACCCATCAATTACCATAAAAATTAAGAAAAGGAGCAACCTTCATGGAAGGGCATCTCAGCTGAGTTTTGAAGGTTAAATAAAATTTTAACATGTGATGATGTGATGATGGAGGAAGAGAACATTCCAAGTGGAAGGAACAGTAAAGGTACTTACTAGTTGAGTAAATGTGGTCTATTTTCCCATCTGCTCATTCATTCAACCAATACTTATTAAATACCTTTTGCATTTCAGAAATTGTATAATATTCCTGGGCATATAACAATAAATATGACAAGCTCAAACCCTTCCCCGAGGGCATTTACTTTCTAGTGGAGGAGACAAACATTAAATAAACAGTTACACATATATCTCTATTGCATTCTTTAATGCCATCCTTGAGAGTTGTCTATAGCATTTCTCACAATTGCAATTCAATATTGCACATACATGCCTACAGATAGACATCTATTATCAGAATAGTGTAGCAACTGTAGATATTTTACAAAGCCACTAATAACAAAACAAATAAAACATTCTTTTCCAAATATTTTTTAGTCTTAAAATACACATTAATTTCTTTAACAAACAACTAGTAGCCCTGTCTGACACATCCCAGGCTTAATACTTGTAGTATAAAAGTGATAGTATTTGTTGAGCACCTATTTTATGTCATGTGCTGTTCTAAGCACTTCACACATTATTTCACTCAATTCTGTCAGCAACTCTCTGGTGTGAGCACTGTCATCTTCATTTTACAAAGTTTACAGAGGTTAAGTAAATTTCCCATGATGGCATAGCTGATAAATGGAAAGGCCTGCCCTTAGAATGAATTCTCTGACTCCAGAGCCCATTTTCTTAATGGGTTCACTAGAATAAGGAGAAAACCACTGAAACCAAAGCAATTGTAACAGTGTGATAGAAGCGGGAATCAAGGGATGTGCAAACTACAGTATATGCAGCAAGGTGGGAGTGAGCCATCTGCTTGGAATGGAGGGGAAAGATGATTAAGGAAGACTGAAAAGTGGAGAGAAGTCTTGAGATGGCATAAAATAGGGGTTTATCAGATGAAGGAGGTGAGTAAGGATGAAATAGTAGATGCAAAGGCACTGAGGCGTGAAAGAACAGTATGGAATGGGGGCTAGTTATTAACTTTCCCCAAGTTCTGATCTTCCTCTTTGAGTGTTAGGAAATAAGATCGGAAACAACAAGGATGAGAGTTGGGTCATTCATTTAAGATCAGGAATCCTGCAGGCCAATCAGAAAAGAAACACTAAATAATTCAGGCCCAGACTAAGGCACTGGAGCCTTAGAAGAGAATCTCCAGTGAGAAAGAGATGGTTTTTAGACACCTGGCTTCATTACCCCTGCTATATATGACCTGGCCAACAGATGAGCACCTATCTGTGCCTAAAACTGAGGACATATGCCCAGAGAAGTAGAAAAAGCTTGTGCAAAAATCTAAAAGAATGAAACAAATGTAGAAGGATAAAAGGAAATGAGAAACCACATACTCCAGAAAAAAGATACAGAAGAGTGGCAGGAACAATGAGAGGCTGGGCGAGGCTGAACTGTGGACTTGCTGCATCCCTCAGAACTCCCAGTTCTTAGTTCCTGTCCGTCAGGTGGCTAACCTGCTGTGCTTCCTCCCCTTTTAACTTAATAAGTTCAAATTTTGCTTAAGCTAGTGCAAGTGACTTTCTATTCCCTGCAACCAGAAAACCTTAACAAAGACAAGGCTGGTTAGAGGCTAGTGGTCTAGGGACAAGACCCAGCCCTGTAAGAAAAGGCAGAGCAAGAGCTGGAGAGAAGGTGAGCAAATCAGCTGAGCACACTAAGCTTCAAGGGGAAGTCCTATCCTTCAAGACTCAACTCACATCCCTTTCAACAAGACTTCCCTTATCCCTCATAACCACATGACATTCCTTCTCTCTCATTATTTCAACCCTGATTAACACTCCTTGAAGATAAATAAGAGTAGGGAAGCTGCTTACATATTGCTTTAATCTACATTTTCTTATTTAATCATCACAATATCAACATGAAATAGCCCCAATATTATTATCTCCATTTCAGAGGATCAGTGGAGTCAGGTAGCTTGTTTAAAATCATTTGACTGTAAGAGCAGGAGAAAACCCAGGCCTTCTGACTCTAATCCCAGCTGCCTCCTTCTTCACCCCCCATGGTACTTTGCCCCTATTTCTCTTGTGATATTTCTATGCTTTGTATTATAAGCATTTGGGGGATTTCTCTCATTTCCACATGACTCTGTAAACTCCTTGTAGGGCAAAATCATGTACCTCTTCCTACTTTCTGCATTTCCAAGTACAGTGCCTTAAATATATGTTTGCTAAATAAACCAGTATGGGCTGATTAATACTTAAAATGTGAGAACTTAGGCAGCAATGAGATGATAATGAAGAAATAATCCTTCTTGTCTCAGATACATCCTTAAAACTGTCTCCTCAGCTCCAGCATCACTTCCACCGACTCTGCCTCCAGTCCCTGGATGTTGAGTTAGAGCCATCGTAAACTTAGGTCTACTCTGAATAGGATTTGTTCAATGACAAGTTTCAGTCCTAGTTCATGGTGTTCCAAGTGTGTCTTGTCCTTTCTGGATTCTAAATATTGCTTGACTCATCATCCTCAATCATGTTGGATTCATTTCTCTATTTCATTCCTGTTAGCCTCGCTTTGCATTTCTGTCTAGTAATACCCCACTTTTTAGTCTATTTCCTTCTGAAGGAAATGAACAAGGCTATTAATGGAATTCCTATTAGTAAAGGAATAAAGATGACACTTAATCTATAGAGATGTTCGACCTAAGGGGGAAAAATAACTACATCAGAAGCGACCTGGATAATTGCAACAGCCTGGGACTGCATGAACATTTGCAGATTTCTCGTAAAATGGAATGAAATTGTTGCTTTTGTTTTTAAACGAAAAGCAAGAGCTTGCCATCTTTTTATCTTCCTCTCTTGTGAACTTTGCATTTTCTTTGACTGCTGTTCCTGTGATTCCTGTGCATAAGCATCTGGAGTCCATGAAAAATTAACGCCAGGTGCAGGATGCCTTCTTTTTATTCCAATATTGCGCATTGTAAAATGTTTGTATTGGCTCATCAAAATAGGGTACTGGCGCAGATACATGTTACTGTACCATAGAGTAAGCTCATCTTCTGCCACTCCCACTTTCCTCACCCACTCCGGAAATTGCAAAAATAGGACCCAAAACATTTTTGTTACAGAACGGAAAAGTAGACAGTTGTTCAGAGGTAATAATAGCAATCCTCCTCCAAGTAGCAAGCAAAATTAAAACACACACACACACACACACATCAAACCCTCAAAACCTTTAATGAGCTAATACTAGATATGTTGCACTCTTTTAAGTTTCATTCAGATGTTTTACTTAGCAGGAAGATGACCAAGAACAATGGATTTTCTAATGTTTATCTTGTGTAGAGACCGGAACATATATTGTATTAATGCTTTTACTAATGCCGCTGCGGAGACTACCACTACACTACTGTTACTACCTACTTTCCTTATAGTGACCTCTCTTGTTACAATTTTCAAAGCAGTGTAAACTAGATTCTTTCTGATTACAACTTTGCAAGGTAAGCAAGGCAGGTTTTAATATTGCCACACTATTTGTAAGAAGATTGAAGTTCAAAGAGTTGAAGTGGCTGGGATCAGAAGTGATTAAGTAGTAAGACATAATCTAGTAGGACTAGAATCTCAGTCTAGCACACTTTTGCTCTGACTCAGAATTTTAGCTACTTGAAAAATCCAAGTCCGAATCCCTTGCTCTACCCCTTACTGTCTTGGGCAATTGTCTCACTTCTCCAAGCCTCAGTTTAATCCTCTGAAAAATTATATATTATACAGATCTTTTTAGGGTTGTTTGCAGTTTAAATAATACAGTGTGAGTTAAACCCTCAGCACAATGGCTGACCAAAGAAAGTACCCAGTAAGGGTTGCCATTATTAATGTTGCTAACTTTTAATATCTCAAATGTATCTTGTTATAAATTGCATAGTGTTTTTTAATTTAATTTTTGTTGAGTTAATTGCATAGTGTTTTTATATATGATTCCATTTGCTTCTTGAAGAAGCACATGAGTTTACTAAATAATAATTTATAATCTATCTCCATTGTTACATGAACAAGAAGTGTCAGAGCAGTTAAATTAGTTGACTAAGATCATGTAACTGAGGAGAAATGTATCAAATCTCTGTCAGATGACCCAAATCCTAAAGTCTTTTTATTGCTATTTTTATTATATTCAAAATTAGGTTAGTATTAAAATCAGGAATCATCTAATCCTTATTTATAGTTGGATGAAAGCATAGAAATAATTTAGAGTGACCTGACCAAGTTCTTCAGGGGCACAGCCATCCCTAGAAGCCTCATCTGCTGACTCCAATTGCAAGACTAGGAGGTGCTCATCCTGTAACATAAAAGTATAATGTGTAAAGGTTTTTGTCGAGTTAGAATGGGTAAGGAGAGATCATGAGATATAAGGTTGCAAACATTATATTCCTAAGGAAATTATCATCTCCATTCCAGTTGGTTGGGGAAATCCTTTACAAAACAAATGAAGGTTCCAGTTTGTCTGAGTTTACAATTCCAACGGACAAGTGGTCTGAGGGAACAGAGGAGAGTCAGCCTGGAACCATCATTTCACTCTCCAACTTGTGACAGAGTCCCCATGCACCAGAAAACGACCTCGTCTCTGTCTTCTTTCTCTTCCTTTCATTTTTCTTTCTTACTGTTTCCCTCTCTCTCCTGTAGCCCACAGAAACAGATGATATTCCTCCATCTTTACTCTGAAATACACAGTTATAGCATTATCCCATGCCCAGTAGGGGGTAAATTGGTAAGCAGTCCCCTTGCTTTGCAGAGTAACTGAAGGAAAGAAAGCCATCGGAAAACTGAGAAACCAAGAGTGATAGACACACTGCCACTCTGGGAAGCTAGGGCAGCTGTGGGGCTAGGAACTGGTTGGCATTTTGGACCTAGAGATTTGTAGGTTCTTGGCTGTGGAACAAAGAGTTCATTGCCTCGTCAATGACAGTATACAAACACATCTGCAGAATATATTCTCTGACATCATCAAATGCTAGCAGTATTTAGCCAACTTCTATTTTTCTAGTCCCCATTCACTTCTCCTTTTTATTTATTCTCCTTCCATGTTTTTTCTCATTGAAAATGATTCCAAATAGCAAATTAATTTTGAAGAAAAAAATGTGTAGAAGGGAGATTGGTAGACTTGTAGATATTATCGTAATGTAAAATAAGGGAAATGGAATTAAAATGTTCTCTGCTCTGTTCCTTCTGCATCCAAGGCCAAGTGCCATTTTTTAGAGGCAGGTCTTGAAACATCTTCCAGACCTAACATGGAGGTGAGTACATTAGAGATTACTAATGGTTTTAAAAAGTAAACAAAACTCACACATCCTCTTCGTCTCTCTCCTTATCATTTCCTGTCATACAAAGGAACCATTCTAGATTTGAAATATTTTAACACTTTCTCCATGACTTCACCTGATATGTTTTAAGCTTTGAGTGTGTGATCTATTATCAAATTATGATTGGTAAAAGAAAAAGTGAAAGCAGAGTTTAGATGTTAATTAATTTTTCCTGGAGTTAAGACTTATAGAACATGGAGAGAAGCAAGGATGGAAGAAAGAGTTGGTGATAATTTTCTGCTTCACTTCAAATCTTTTTTACCCTTTAATATAGAATAGAATTCTTTGCCACTAATTGAATGGTCTTGAGGCCAGAAAATTAACTGATTCAGAAGAAAAACAAAATATAGGCTATAAACATAGAGCAAGAAGATCATAAATGGATTTTTGAGGTGCCTTGTCTAAGACATATGGAACCTTATCCTTTAGCCAATTCATTAGAAGCCACTTTGTATCATTGTTCTTTTTCCAATTTCCAATTTTCCAAAGTTTCTTTCTGACTTTTGTATTATTTCTGCATGCCTTTCTTAACATCATGCCTTCTAATTTTCCGTATCTGAATGATAAAAACAGAGATCATCATCATTTTCCAGAAGGAAGAATTGTACAGTATCCCTGCCTTCTTTCTAGTATTTCCCAGCAGGGCAAAATTTATGATGAGTGAAACCAGATCTTTGATGAGACGTGGATTCTTAAAGGTCATCCATTTCACTCTTTATTCCTCAAATATAGAAATAAATGGGGAGGCTCAGTGAATTGCCTTTTCACCCTGAGTTACTGAACTTACTGGGTCTAAAACTGAGATCTTCTGATTCCCAGTCCAGCCATTTTTATACCAGGTACATAATCCCTCAACTGGATTGTTGTGACTTCCAGGGAGATAGAGTGCCTGATTTTTGATAGCTGTGCAGGAACTATCTGAGATGTCAAGTTGACTCCATTATAAACAACTTAAAACATTATTTTTATATTAAAGAAAATAGATGATTATGGAGTAAAAACAGCTACATAAATTTTTAAGATAAAACATGAGACCTCAAATAAATGGCTAATTTTGGGTGAATCTTTTGGGATATGTCTTCACATTCATTTGAAAAGTGTGAGATATGCTTAGGATGCCATTTTGCTTTTTTCATTATATTCGAATCCTTAGCTTTTCACCAAATACTATGCTTCCTCCCACCTCTCCGACTTCTGAAGTGTACAGTGGGAGAGTAAGTTAGGGCAGGGAGCATTTCCAGCAGCTACCTTCCTTGCTCCACACAGGGTGATGATATGACAAGAATATGGATTTGGAGTCAAGAAGGGTGAGCATTGGCTCCACTAGTTATTAGTCTAGTGATCCTGGGCAAGTTGTGTTACAGGTTCATGCTTCACTTTCCTTATTATACAAAAAGCGTAATTATAGCATAAAATCTATAGACTTGTAATGAGGAGTAGGAAAAAGTGAACATAAAGGACCAGCATATGGTAGGCATAGAGGAGTATTTCTGCTTATAACTTTCCTTAATTTACATGCTGTGGTTCAAAATAGCATGGTCTGCAGTGCGTGACAGGCTCCAGATGCTAACACATTGACACCACCAGGCAGTGTGTTACAAGAGCTAGTCATTAGAGGGCAGCATGCAATTACCCCTTTCTACCCATTTCACCTAATCTGTTGCCTCCTGTGTTTCTCATGCATCTTATGTCTTCATGCTGTTGCTCTAGTTCCACAGGTCTAAAAATCCCCTATTAACAAATGTCTTTTGAGTATATTGTATGTCATGCACTGTTAGGAGTGTAGGTAGGGGCAGCTGGTGAAGAAATGAAGTAAGATGAGGGCCCTGTCCCCAAAATGGTGACAATTTCAGCAAGAAGATACAGATATCATACATGAACCACATAGCCATCCAAACGTGTAAGAACAGAAAGAAACATTCCTTAAGGATGTCTAGGCTTGGTGCTTTCATATAACTTCTTTCCTTTAATATTTATAATTCAGTGTGAACTAAAGCAGTACAAATAATGAATGCTTGCAAATTTGGAGTGCAGGATGGATAGATTGAGACCTGCAGTGAGGACTTTCATGGAGAGTAGGAGACTTGAGATCATCCTTGCAGGATGGATAGAATTTGGTTAGGTAGATAAGAGAGGGGACCGCGATTGATTCAGGATGTGGGAGAAGGAAGAAATGTAAAAAGTGACCTTATGGTAGGCATGAGCAAGGTGTGTGCTTGGAGTATAGAGAGTCCTGGCCTCATGGAAGAAAAAGAGAGAAACTAAATAGCAATCATTTATTGATCACCCACTTTGTGTAGTACATGGATCAGACCTGATCCATATACTACAGAAGAAATAGGCCCCACCTTAGTCTGATAAACCAGGTTATTGATAGCTTGCTCATAATTCTGGTACCTAAGTCTGGAAAATACCACTGTACTACTAACATTATAACTCTTTGGTGGCTTAGCAAAAAGGAGCAGATGGTATCCACATGGATCTTTCCAGGAATAGCACCACATGGAGTGAATTAGTGAATTAAGTAGGTATGGTTATTGTGGCATGGGGCATACTGACTAAACCACATCTGAGATTTGAGCTAATGACTCCGTTTTTTGTGCGATCTTCAGAGAGCATTTGTACAAATAAAGCAGTTGGCTTTGTAAAAGCTCACTGTGAATCAGTGGGACTTGTGGCATCATGGACTAATGGGAAAAAGCAAGGGATTTAAAGTCAGAAAACATGGGTTTGAATGCCAGCTTTGCTTTTCTCTAGCTGTCTGACTTTGGGAAATTCACTGAATCACTCTGAGCCTCTATTTTGATCTGTAGACATGGGAAAATTCCACCAGTCCCTCTGGGGTTCTCTAAAGAGTAGACAAGAAAGCACAAATAAAAAGCTTACCATATTTCCAGGCACACAGTGGGTACTGGCTCAGTCAGTGTTAGTTCCCATCCCTCTTCCTGTGGAATTAAATGACCTAATGTGTGTGGACACAATTTCTAAGTTATAAAGCATGGTATCAGTGGTCAATCTAATATAACTACCAATTTGAGCTTCAATGATGATCTGCAGACTTAGTTTTGGTGAGTCATGTATTTTAGTCTTTTATGCTAAGTGCAAAGAGGTGTATGGAGAAGGGTGCAGGGCAGAGGTCTGAAGAATCTTCATAACTTAAAGTTCAAGCCATTTTTATCTCTTCTTCCAAGTGGAATTGATTCTCGAGAAAACTTATAAGTTAAAGAAAACTCTCTGATTCCAGCTCTCCCCTTTCTGTGCCTCATTCTTCAGACTGCCCCATCTGCACTGGGGATAAGGTAGTACCCAACTCAGTCTATCCGAGGTCCTCAGGATATCATTCATTTTCTGCAAAATATCACATTACTTTGTATTTTAAAGGAGGATCAAGCAGACATGTTAACACTTCAATACAAAGAGAAGAAATACTGTTGGTTGTTTTTCAAAGATCACTGATAGAATTTGTGTTGATTAGAACAGACTTCTGGATACTTATCAAATCTTAATAGAGAGCAGAAGAAAATGTTTTGCAGTTGTAAAGAGTTACCCACTTTGGAATCAGACTAACCAGTTTGACTCTTGGCTCTGCTGTTACCTGCTGGATATCCTTGGGCAAGTAATTAACATCTCTGTGCCTCAGTTTTCTATAAAGTGAGGATAATATTATTTTTATTATTAAGAGAATTCAGGCAAGCAGAATTGAATTGAGTTCAAACCAAGCATGAATCTGCCATTCTTTCTTCCTATTTTCTGAGCTAGGCTGGTGGTAAGCTAGGTAGGTAATCATTTGTGCATTTTATTAAGTGCTAGGGAGAGAGAACAAGGTCTTAGCTTCCTCCAGAGTTGCTCCCTTGGGACATCCTGCCATAGCCGTTAACCTATAGTTAAGCCTTGCCTAGCCAAGCCTCTGGCACTCACACTGTTCACAGACACACCCACTCGTTATTGCCTCAGAGTCCTCACCTGTGAAGGGGTAGCCCCTGTGTCACTGCAGAGTGAGAGCAAACCAGGTGACAGGCCAGGACCACTTGGTGCTACTATTTGTGATGACTCAGAGCTGTACTGGCTCGAACTGTGCCCACCTGATTGTTCTTTTGGAGAGAGAACATGAAGAGGAAAAGAAAACCCAGGAAAGCAAAACGTAACCACAGTGATAAATAAAATAACCTTACATCTATAAAACGCTTCTCTTTCACTTCACATACATTGTTTCTCCAGCTAATTTCTTGGGAAATAGGTTAACTGGAAAATAGCATTGTCCCATTTTTTAAGTGGGGGTTTGCAAGAGATTAAGGGACCTAAAAACCCTCTGAGAATTGGGGAATTGAATCTGAGTCACTATGGTGAGAAATTTCTCTTCAGACGTGAAAGAGAAGCTAGCAACTTTCAGGGCAGAAAATAACTGCATTTTCAGCCTGCTAGCCTGAAAAAACTCAGGAGAGGGAATCAAGAGATGGTGATGGTTACTGGCAAGGGTTCTAGGGCTAGAAAGGCAAGGGTTTGAAAGCTGGTTGTAGTACCTCTTAAGTTTGTGACCTTAGGCAAATGACTTAGCCACTTTGATCCTCCCCTTCTTTTTTCTTTCTTTCTTTAAAAATGAGAACGATAATGTTTTCTTTAGAACCTTTTGAGAATTAAATGTATTAATGCATCTTAAGTATTTATCACAGCCCTTGGATTTTAATAATCATTCAATAAATGCTGAATATTTTATTGTTGATATTCTTCTTGTTGCTATCTTGTCTTCAGTGTCAGTACTAAATAATTGTGAGATCTGGGACATACCACTTCCATTCTGTCTCCATTTTTATATTTGTAAGATGAAAGAATAGATTAAATGATCTATTAGGTCGCAGCTTTAAAGTTTTCTGACTCTAGAGTGTATTTGTTCTTCATATTTTGTTTTTGCTCTCTTGTACAACAAGCAATATGTCTTTAATCTGTCATTTACCCCAAATTTTCTTTGGAGCTTACTCAAGAAAGTCCTGATTTAGTCACTCTGGGTATTCCTGGGCCATTAGCCTTCTCCTGTCATGCCTCTTGTGGGCCTGCTCATATGATGTACTGGGGCCCAGTAACTGGACCAGAATGAGGAGGGGAGGGTTCTGGCACTAGCCAGGATCAAGGTGGATAAATCTAATTAGGCTTTGAGCTGGCCTCTGAGTTGTTGATGAGCAGTAAAAATTAGAATGCAAAGAATTCCGGTAAAGTCTGATTCCACTTTGAGAGGCAAGAGAACATGATTGTCAAGAGCACGGACCCTGAGTCAGACTGTTTGGATTTGAAGATGATCTATTTACCACACGTGTGACTTTGGAAAGTTGCTTAACCTCTGTTTTCTCACCTGTAAACTGAGAATAAAAGTTATCTGCCTCATTGGATTATATGAGGATTAAATAAGTTAATTGATGTAAAATAAGTGTTATATAAGTGCTTGCCCTAATTATTATCCATCCCAGTGCTAATATATCAGGAGATTTAGGTGTTTCTGGGTCATAGCACCATGAGCGATTCCAGATAGTGATGATACTCAGCCAGGCAACTACAAGTTCCTGGTAAATCTTTCAAGTAGGAGGAGGACCCTGCTAATACCTAGGGATGTGGGGCTCTAGCCCAACAGATTGTAGGAAAGAAGGAGAGGAAAGAAAGGGTTTCAGGGCTGGTAGAAAACTAGAGGCAGGATATTGAAGCAGAAGGCCCCCTCTCAACCACATCACATTTTTTATTTCCAGAATGGGCCAATATGATGGAGGGTTAGGGGGAAAATCTAATACAAAATAAAATTATCCTGAGTTCACTCCTTAGCATACCAATTCATTTCAGACCTGTTTGGATATGTGGTTAGTAGCCCTAATATTCTACTTCCCTGGTTAGGATTAGCACATGGTTTGATTAGGGCTCACCCTGATGGCAGCCCTCTGTGTGAATTGTGAAGCTAAAAGACTGTTAATATGGTATCATGTAGCAGCCAATCTAAGCCAGCTAATATTTACCTTGAGGTTCTGGGATCTCCGGCTCTCTCAGTATAATCACATACACACACAAATGGACTCATTTTAAAACTTTCAGTGGTTTCTATTTTGTTTCAAGTTGTCAGGCCATACCATATGTAAAAGTCATTTATAGGGCCTGTGTTACTTCGTGCCCACTCCTTTAAGGCTGTGTTACTTCTTGCCTTGTTTAAGGCTGAGAAGATAAGCCAAAGACACTGGGCCCCCAAAGCAGCTCACATGTTATTCTTGCCATGTTTTACCTCCTGTTTAATTTGGCCTACTGAGAACCACCTACCTTCTACTTGCATGTCCCAGGTCATTTGAAATCCCTGTACAGTTCCTAGCCTATCAATGTTATTGTTCACTTCCTGCTATATCTGGGTCACTTGACTGTGTGAGTTTCTCTTCTTTTCTGCTTTGCTTCTTGAAAGTTTAGGTATAGGCAGGGACTCAGTCTTTTGACCCCTCACTGGTTAGCTTGCACTTGTCAGATGTAAGCCTCCCAGAGTGTGTTCTTTAGCTAATTGGCTACTATACCTCCCCTGCCAACACCAAACACCTTGCCTGAAGAGGCTTCCTCACTGTAGCTGGCCTGGTGACCATGTGACCATTTATATCAGCGGTATTTCCAAGATCTGGCACTTAACAAATGTCAAGAAGTAACCACATCAGTCAGAATCAATGAACTCCTTTGAAAATTTGCCTTCATTATGTCAGATTATTAATTACATTCTCTTGGTGGCAAGCAACAGAAGTTTATCTTTTACTAGCATAAGCAATGTAATTTACGTAAGATTAAAATATTTAGGTATCCCATGACATCCAAGGAGAGGAAGGTGGCTGGAATTTATGAATAACTTGATCTAATAATTTAAATTTTATCAGTATTCCCTCTGCTTGCTTCTGGCTTCTCTATGATTAGGTTTATCTTTCCCTCTTGCTATAAACTGGCTTTCTCCCCGTGGAAGAGACTGTAATATGAAAAGCAAACTATTTACATCTTATAGTTGGGTTGCCCAAGGGAGATTAATTTTCTTAAGCCTTTATGGTTTCAAAAATCCTTGCCTAGATATACATAAAGACAAGCCTTGAAGCTTCTGATTGAAAGTTTTTTTTTTTTATATTTGTTACAAATCTCTTTCTAGTTAATGAAAAGCATATTGAAGGGGGATGCTGGAGTCTGCTAAGTCACTAGTTTGATTTAGGGGTTCAATTAAAGAGGATATCTAATGTGGAGAGAGAAAGTGTGTACAGCAGGGCAGTATCAAGTGTGAAGACAGAGCTTAGAAGAAACCATCAAAGTAACCAGGGAATTGTTTTTAAGACTCAGAAACCAAACTTGATCAAACTAGGCATGGACTCACATGATTTCAAAAGTGAGAAAAGAAGCAGGAGCCAGGCTGAGCCAAGGGAAGACCTGAAATTAACATCTGGTGGGAAGAGCACACTCATGGGCCATACTTGGAATTTTACTGCACTCTGTGCTGCTACCACTTGGGATTTTTATTCTCTGCTGATATATGCTGTTGAGTACCTAAAAGATTCCAAGAAGCTTCTGAGAGAACAGTGTGGGGAGGCCTGTGAGAGTTTGGAGCAGAGCAATGGGGGATATTCAGAGAGCCTGATGTGGCAGCAGAGTGGGATAGTGTGTTATTCAGGACAGCCCACCAAGACGTCTCCTTGGCACTCACGCCAGGGAGTTGCCAATGTCAGATGTATATCTGTGTTCACACAATCCACATATCCTGTTTGTTTGTGCATTTTTAGTGATTTTTATAGATGTAGGCATTAATTGTGGCTTCTGGATCTTTTTAGCATGAGAAGGAGCAATGAGCTTTTCGCATAAGAGATTATACTTTAAGATTTACAGCCTCTACATCCTGTACTTATGAAATAACTATTATTTCGTAAAAGCTGGATATTCAAGTAACAGTGACTGGTTAAAGAAAGAAGGTGGTAGTGGATATTGCAAAAGTAGTCAGTCATGTTGGTAATATGAGAGATTTGGGGGTTATCTTAGAAATGCTCTTCAAAACTTACAGAGGTACTACTTTCCTTTATACCTTCACCTACACTTTAGAGCTACATTTAGTCAATAATTCCTTGGTATTTACTGAGTTCCTTTTGTGTACCCAAATGCTGTGAAGAATTTTAGGAAAGTACACAATCCTTGTCATTTTTTAAACCTGGAGTCTGATTGGAAAGACCAAATTTACCCATGTGAAATGGAAAATAGCAACATTAATATACAAAAGTGATACATGACATTGTATAGGAATTGGGCTTATGTATAAAATTATTATTATTTCCCAGACCACATTAATGCAATCTACAGGAGAAAAACAAAAGTAAGATGGGTTGAATGTCCCAAATCAAATCAATGCATATTTATTGATCAAATTATATTAGATAATAAAGGGAAATACAAGTATTGGGTATGATACTCAGAAAGTTTTCAGTCTAGTCAAGTAGACAAGGCACAAATGCTTTTGGGAGTTCTGGGAACCAATTAGAAAGCATAGAAGATACATCATCAAAACTAAGAAACAAACAAACAACAACAAAGTCATTAAGTCATCATCAGGTTGCTTTCAACATCTGATATGCAAGACCCTGAGGCATCTCTTGCCTTCAGAGTGGTCTTTGCTTTGCCTGGATCTTATATCATGCTCTAGCTAGAGCTCTCCAGTCACTGAAGGACTCAGGTGAGGGAGCCACCTAAGTATTGGGCTCAGAGAGCAGCTTACTGCAGAAAAAAAATGAATTTTGATGTCAGAAAGGCCAGTGTTAAATGTCAGCTCTCATTTTCCCTGAGCCTCAGTTTTCTCATCTATAACATAAGAATAGTGATAATAGTGCCACATCAGTATGGTTTGGTGGAGATTAGATGAGGATATATATGGATATCCTTATATATGCGCCAGTAATATGTATTTAATAAATGGGAATTCACAAGGTCTACTCAGTTCTCTTTAGTGCAATTGTAGACCCACCGTGCAGATATGCAGACCAGGGTCATGTTCTCAATGCCCAATGTTTGTAGTTAAAATATGTAATTTTGTTTTGTAAAATCTGCTGGATTGCCATTTGTTTTATAACTCGATTAGGATTCCATAGGCACAGATTGACATTAAAAAGCTGTTAACTCCGTTAACTCCAGAGGGCACGGCTAATGAAATGTCCCGAAAGTGGAGCACTTGCCAAAACCACTGTGTCATATAGGACAGCTCTCAATTAATCATGATGAGAGTATTTCCTCTATCTAAATGAAATCTGCAATTTGGGAAGGAGATTAAAGATCCTTCGGGGGAGGAAGGAAAAGTTGCTTTGAAAATTCTAGAAACTAGAAAATAAAGATAGATCTACTCAATATTCATGAAGTCAGATTGGTTAATGCAAACAGAGATTGCAATCTCTTATTTTCTAATGACTTGGCTTGTAGTGCTCCTCTATCAGTTTTACAGAGATTCCTACTCAACTTTAAAGAGAATGACTGCAGTTTGTGCAAAATATGTTTAAAAAAGAAAGTTTAGTGTGTCCAATATGATTTTCTGCCATCTTTGACTAATTTTTAATTTTCTGTCTAAGGATTTCTAAGCTATGTGATCAGAGATGCATAAATGACAAAGAAAAGATATGATACAGCATGCATAATAGAAGAACACATATAAAATGTCAATAAGTGGATCCTGCTATTGTGCACTGAATATAATGTACTCTCAAAAGGCAGTTTAGAGAAAAGAGTTATAAATATTAGTTTAGGTTTAATTTTTCTTCCATGAGAGAAAAGTCAAATTTCTTTAGTACAGCCATTTTATAAAGAAATGTTACAAATTTTAACTCTCACCCAATTTATTAGAAATCCTTGCCCTATGCACAGCACAAATCCTCACCTCCTACACTGTTGGGTAGAATTTAAAAGAAAATGAGTGTAAGTTCTATTGCTTATTTCATTTCATTGTGTGATATATGTAGCAAACAAATATGTGAAGGGAGGAGGGTACTGGGAACTCTGAGCCCCTACATTTATCTCACCAATACCTGACACAGTGCCTACACAGGTCTTCAAGAAATACTGTTGAGCTCTTTATCAAATAAGTTAACAGATCCTATGTCAGAGTAGACTACTTACTGTTTAAATTTTTTTTGTCTACTTCTCTTTTTCAGGCTAGCCCTGCTCCTATAATTGTCAACACAGATACTTTGGACACGATTCCTTATGTAAGTAACATTTTTATTAAGACTTTCTTTAAAAACTATGGTAGAACTTAGTCAGCTGAATTTAAAATTCAATGCATATTCAGTTTTATCCAATCCAGATAATCTTAAGAAATGATGTGTAGAATGGCTTTTGAGAGTTTTCTTTTGATATTTGCTGAATCTTGCCTTAGTCACAAACAATTTCCTCTTCCGTTGTCTTGTGAAGCACAACGCCCTCTCCTGAGAAAAAACTAGCAAATTGTCTTCAAATAATGTTAGTTTCCTAGCTGATTCTCAGAAAAGAGAGTGAATTGCTTATAGAAGAGATGAAAAAACTTCTTTGGGTTTCTTAGTAAAGGAATATTCAAATCAGTTTCAATGACAGAGCCCAGAGCATAAGTGATCAACAAATATTTTATGGGTTTTGCTGGGCTTCTAATAAGAAGTGGAGCAGAAGTTTTGTAAGGGTAAAGTCTCTCTTTATATAATGAAATGTATGGTTTTATAAAATCACGGATCATGAGATAATAGGATCAGGCAGATCATAAAGCCTAGGATTTTGTAACTGAACTACAACCACTGTGATGGCCAAATTTCTATTTTTTTTTTTTTAAAGATTGGCACCTGCGCTAACAACTGTTACCAATCTTTTTTTTTTTCTGCTTTTTCTCCCCAAATCCCCCGAGTACATAGTTGTATATTTTAGTTGTGGGTCGTTCTAGTTGTGGCACGTGGGACACCACCTCAATGTGGCCTGACAAGCGGTGCCATGTCCGCACCCAGGATCCGAACCAGCAAAACCCTGGGCCGCCAAAGTGCAGTGCATGAACTTAACCACTCAGCCACAGAGCCGGCCCCCAAAATCCTTGACAACAAAGTCTGTCTGGGTAGGGGAGATTGGAGAGTGGCAGTAGACCACATTGGTGAGCAAATCATAGAAACAAACTGAACCGGAGACATGGGGACAGACTGGAATAGAGAGCACATGGCCTTCCAAAGGGGGCAGCTGCCACTTGGCTCCAGTGGGTTGGTACCAAGGGGAAATGGGGACCAAGTGTTGCCATATCATCCAGTTTTTTCAAGAAAAGTCAAATTTTGTGTAAAAGCTTGCAATTTTTAAATACAGGCAACTAATTTTCAAAAGTTCAAACACTGTGTGCCAAACAAAGTATGTCTAGTTTAGAGCTTGCCCTTTGGGAGATTTCTTCCTCAAAGAAAGTAGGGGTCCTGAGCAGTTCTGCAAGCCAGGACTCAGCCACAGGGGAACAGAATGCTAACTGGAGTACAAGGTTGGGACTTGATTACACGAACAAGTCACTAAAACTGGGACGCAGGATCAGGACAAGAATAACAGCAGATTGACTTATGCTGAATCACCTGAACCACTGAACTAGGGCTTCTTAAGTCTTTCTGAACAAGAGTCATTTGGGGTCATACCGGAAATGGGGTTAAGCTGACTGATAGGAATCAAGTGGCCTCAGCTGTGGAAAGTAAATTACTTGTTAGAAGGAAGGAAAGCAGTGCTTTAAAGACATGTGGTGTCCACTATTCTCTCTCTCACTCTACCTTTCTTTACTTATCAAACATTTATATTGGGATTACTGTATACCTGACACTGTTTTAAGCACTTAACAAATATTAACTCGTTTAATCCTCATAACAACCCTATGAGATAGGTACTGTTAATTTCTTCATTTTACAGATGAAGAAACTGAGTCATAAGGAGGTTAAGTAACTTTCTTAAGGCTGCACAGTAAAAGGCAGAGTCAAGAATGAACCTAGCTAGCCTGACTGTGGAGTTTGAGATCTTACTTAACTCCTATCATGCTGCTGCTTATGTTTCTTCCCTTCCGAGTTTTGAGCCTCTCAGTTTGGGAACAAAGTTTGCTTAGTTACTCCTCTGCTACATGGAGCTTTAGGTGGAAGACAACTTGTCACAGAGGCTTCAATACGCTTGGGGCAGGATCCATGTATATATTAAGAAATTTTGTGTCTTTACTATAGTAAATCTCTTTATTCCTTGGCAAAGCAGTGAGCAGTACTTTGAAGTAGACATGGAGCACAGAGGCTTGATTTTGTAAATCAGACTGCTTTCTTGTGGTAGATCTATATGATTTCAAAGCCTTCTATTAGGCTTCTCGTGGCTTAATTGCCAGATGCCCTCATGTACGAATAATTTATCGATAGAATCTAAGGATTTTGTACAGACATGCTCAATTGGTATCTCAACTAATTAGCCAGTAAAATCAACCACATATAGCAAATTAATCAAATTGCTCCCATTTCCTTAAATATCAGCTTTGTATCTGACTTTGCATTCTTCAAAGGGCTTTTTAAAGATCTTCAACTTTTTAGTACTTACTGCAAACCTCTTTGAGCTTCCTTAAAAGTATGATCTTTAGAGAGGTTTGCTGAGCAGCTTGGTATGGTCCCAGTTCTCATGGCAGTGTGTTCTTGAGCAATTCATTTAATATTTCCAGACTTAAATTAATGTGTAAGAGTGCAATTATAATACCTATCTTGGAGGTGGTTGTGAGGATCAAATGAGATTATGTATGTGAAATCGTGCTTTGGTAACTTCTGGTTGATAGGGGTTTATTTATCATTTTATTTAATAAACACTTATGAAGTAACACATGCTAGACCGTGAGAGGATGGCAAATATGAATATCTTCCTCCATGTAGAATAAACACGAATACATTATCTATTGAAAATGGCAGTTTGAGCTCATAGCCATAAAGTAGATATGCTTTAGAACTTGGCATAGGCTCAACTCTCCCCTTTGTTCCTCACTCACTGGGTAACCTTGAACAAATCACTGTTCCTTTTGCAGTCTATTTTCTCATTCCCCAGTGTTCCATACTTTGTTTTCCTCTTTTCTTTCTCATGTTCTAGTTGTTCACATAATTTCAGCTCTATTTAATGAAAAAGTGATTTCAGAGCTCCCCAGAGTATTTCAGTCATGTTACATAAGAACATTTCCTGCTTTATAAATGTTACCTAAATGACAAATTTTAACATATATTAAAGTCCTCCTCAAAAATAATTTCATTGTATTAAATTTGCCAATTAGCAAATTTGATTTTAGAAATGTATGCTCCTTGTGGAAATGATTCCATGGCATACATGCAAATGGAAATGGAATAACTAGAGGAAATCTGTAGTCAAAGGAAATTTTTAAGTAAGTGTCTAATAAAGGTACAAAAAGTATTTAAAGAGGTTTCAGCTTTTTTTTTTTTTTTTTTTTTTAGAAAGGTAAGTTAAGGGATATTAGAGCTCTTAAAGTATCTGCCATTAACAAAGGGGTCTCTGAGGTTCTTACACATGAATGCTTCAAACAAACTTGTTCTTATATGACATCATGATATCTTAGGATTGGGTAGAAACTTACATGTGGCACACACCAGCCTCTCATGCAAAGCAGGAATCTCTATGTGAAAATTAAAATCACTCAAGGAAAAGCAAGGAGAGAAAATGAAAATTCCCATTTAAACGCTCTGTAGTTTCCATTTTTCATTCAATCTTATTCTTCCCCATACATGTTGAATATTGTGCCAGGTACTGAAAATACTCTGTTCTTAGAGAGTGCAGAGTGAGTAGAGCCTGCATGTGATCTGTAAGTCCACCTCCCTGAAGGTTGACAGGGAAAAGGTAGCATGTTATCCTCTCGGTAGCCTGCAGTCAACTGGGTTGGAAGCCTCCTCTCCTGACATACTTCTTCCTCTCAGCAGACCCTTCAGAGTTCTATATTGAACACATTTAAACAAATTCTCTTCTTTCTGCTTTAGAAAAATAAAATTAATCAGAGAGATTCTAGAATGCCTTTTCTCTCCATCCTTCTCTAGCGTTCATTTCATAGTGGTTATATTTTGACCTATTTTCTTGAAATATACTGTGGGAAGTGCTATACTTGAGAATCATGAGTTTTAAATCTTGTTAAATAACTTGGGGAATGCAAACCTCTCATTTTACAGATACAGATATTCTAGTTCAACTGGTAAATGGTAGCGCCTGGTCTCCCATTTACTGTTACTCCACGTAACAGTCAATTTTTGGTATGTAACCAACAACCGCAAAATCAGTGACATATAACAATAAGCATTTATTTCTCCCATAAGTGTTTTCTGGTTGGCTGGGCCAGCTTCTTCAGGCCATAGATTACCAGGTTGGCTAGGGTATGTCCGCTTCACATGTTCATTCTGGGGCCCAGGGGATAGGACAGAACTACCCAGAGTATGTTATTTTCATTGTGATGGCTGAAGCACAAGAGGATAAGCCTATTACACAAGCATAGTTAAAGCATTGGCTCACATACAGTCTGCTAACACCCCACTAGCCAAAGCAAGTCGTATTGCCAGGCTCACAGTGGAGGAAGGAGTGAATACTTGCTAAACAAAAAACTACCACACCAAAGCCTTAAATAAAAGGGCTAAGAATCTGTATACGTCCCTTTGTAAGAAAAAACAGGTACAAAAGAAGGAATCTTACACTTGAAAAATATTATTAGATCTATGATAATAAACAAAGAAACCTGGTTCAACTGATACGGGGAGTGGGTGTCTACATGATTAAGAGTGACTGAAGGAAAACATTGAGAAATAAAAGAATCATCCAGCAAGTATTGGCAATACAGTGACTTTACTTTCCTGTGAGACACTTTGTTGTCTGAAACTTTGTTTCCAGAGGTATAAATAATAGTGGAGACAAGGGAATTTGTTCCAGAAATTCCAGGACTGCGGCTTGGCAAACCTCCCAAGAAAGTGAGAGAGAGAGAAGGAGAGGAAAGAAAAGAAGAAAGAGGAGTTAAGTTACAAAAAAGTATGAAAGGACCCTTAATAGTATCACCCATTGTATTTGACTGCCAAAAGGATCATTTATGTAGAAGTTTATTTGAAAGTAATTGTAATACCCTCATAATATTATCAGTGAGATTTTTGTAGAGAGCTTTAAATGTGAAACACAACTATGATTCTGGGGCA
This sequence comes from Equus caballus, assembly GCF_041296265.1. Lineage (NCBI taxonomy): Eukaryota > Metazoa > Chordata > Mammalia > Perissodactyla > Equidae > Equus > Equus caballus. The sequence goes on from NC_091690.1 coordinate 63,596,085, forward strand.
GTGGACCAGAAACCATTCTAATGGGAATAAAATGGTCCAAGGAAAGTCTGACAGTGTGAGTGAAGGCTGGTGTGAAGAGAGAGGGATGAGAGAAAATAAAGGATGACAAGGGTTCCAGGGACGTAAAGAAGCAATTGAATTAGCAGTGAGGTTCATTCGGGAGCGAAAGAATGGGCTTCAGAGTAGGTGGTGTTGTTAAGCAAGGTTTAAATGGCATTTCTGATTGATTCCATCAGCAGGAAGCTGAGGGTAAGAGCTCTCTGAGGAGGAAGTTGCTGTATTACAGAAGTGGGATGATCAAGCTCTTGGTCATAGATCTAGACAGTGAGGCATTAATTTCTTTGAGTCACTTTGTGCAATAACAGACCCTTGTGATTTAGGCTACTATTCACTTTTAATTGGATAGTTTTCCAGAATTACCCATGAAGGGAGAAGAAGCAGAATTATGTTTGTTTCTTTGAACCATCCTGGCAGTGATTAATAATGGTAAGATAGTTTGGAATAATTTGCTGATTTTAGTACATTTATCCTTCAGCAAACAAGTTTGTTACTTTTTGTGGTTTTTCCCATTAACATTGTTAAAACTATATTGTTGATGTTTTTGTCTCTTGGGAATGTAGTGTTATGCAGAAATGAAGAAGCCTTACAGAAAGCAGCTAAATTTTTGCTTAACTATGCCCATGAGGCAATAAGAATTTAGCAATAGAGGCAAAATTATCAATATTTGTTCCAGAGTCAAACCTAGCCAATCTAAATCCATTTTTGAACTGCCACAATCAGCAGATCCCCTACTCTTCCACTTCCTGCTTTGCTTGAAAAGGCAAGAGGTGGCACATAACAGTACTTCTCAGATATTAATTATTAGCGTGCGTAAGTGTCACTTGGATGTCTTCTTAAAATGCAGATTCTGATTCAGTAGGTCTAAGATGGGACCTAAGGGTCTGCATTTCTAATAAGCTTCCAGTTGAGGCTGATGCTCAATTGTACACCACAATTTGAGTAACAAGAAAGTCTCATGAGAAAGACTAGGCTTTGGATTTGTTACCACCCAGGGTGGGTCATCTACTCCCTGCAAGACATACCAATAGTCAGGAGACAAGGTGGTAGGAGAGAAAGGACTTTTACAGCTTGCTAGCAAGACGGAAGATGGCTGACATATGCAAAAGAACCATCTTACAGAACAATGACTACAGGCCAGTTATATACAGGGCTGGTCTTCAGGTAGGGGCAGACATCTGGTCCCAGTTCCTGATAGTCCTTTGTTTTACTGGATAGGCATCAGAGAATGGAGCAACGCCCTATACCCTGATCTTTCAGTTGTCATTGATGATGGCTATCAGCATAGGCTCTCTGCCTGGGGATCATCACATTCCTAAGAAACTCAAAATAACAAAATTAGCATCTTAAAGCATCTGGGAGGGGCCATAAAATCTAATCTACAGAGCATGCCTGGGCTAGTTAGTCAGAGGTCATTTAAAGTTATTGTATGGTTTCTTTTCTACAGTACGGCTTCCCTTATGTCAACCTTGTGTTGAACAAGTATCAGATTCAGGAGCAATTAAGTTCTAAGCCCGCCTCTGCCAGTTAATTCTTGCATGAGTTTTGTTAAGTCAAATCGTCTAAACCTCTGTTTTATTATTTGTAAAATGGGGATAATAATATTTGCCTTATAGGGCTTGTTAGAGTACTCTTCCTAGTAGGTAGAAGGTGCTTAATAAACGTTCATCATTAGATTCCCGGGGGTGGGGGTGCCTTTGATAAAATAAAACGTTCCTTTGACTTAATCTTGATGTTGACTAAGAATGCAGAACTCATAGATGGTTCAGTGGTAGCAGTTGTGTAGGTCCATAGGCCTACCTACATATAGATCTTTGTTTGCCAAAGTGTGGCCCGTTGACTAGCAGCATCATTATTACCTGGCAGCTTGTAAGCACAGAATCTAGGGTCCCGCTCAAGACCTCCTAAGTTAGATTCTGTGTTTTTAACAAGAACCCCAGTGATTTGGATGCATGTTAAAGTTGAGAAGCATTGGTCAATATGGCAGAAACTTCTTTTTTGGTTTGGATCATGCTGTCTTTGTTCTTTCGCCACACCTTTTGGCCTGCCCTTGGGGCAGCTGCCCTTCTCACTCTTTTACCTTAAATATATGCATATCTGTAGGAAAAAACAGGCAATTCAATTCAAGAAATTGTTGTAGTTAATGACCAACTACTGTGTTGTGCTAGCTTCTAAACCAGTGCTCTTGAAGAGGGTAGCTAAAGGCCTCGTGTAGTTATTTAAATTCAATTAAAATAATATAAAATTTAAAACTCAGTTCCTCAGTTGTACTAGTCACATTTTAAGTGCTCAGTAGCCAATGTGGCAAGTGAGTACATTATTTGACAGTGCGGATATAAAATATGTCCATCATTCCAGAAAGTTCTATTGGACTGAGCTGTTCTAGATAATAAATATAAGAAAGAAATAGAATGGGTAAGGGAGCTGATGTTTGTTGAGGAACCACTAACTTCTAGGTGCTTTGTATCTATATTACCGAATTAATCATCAAAGTTATTTTCCCAACTTTTGTGAATTGGTTTCACTTCCTCCTTTTTAGAGTTGAGTATTTTCAAATCTTCTAAATAGTCATCACTATCATAGGGAATTGTGGGGTATGCTCATGTGGAAGATATGGCCCCTGTCCTCATGGTCCTTAAATGCCTATTAACTTTTTTTGTGTGTGTGAGGAAGATTAACCCTGAGCTAACTGCTGCCAATCCTCCTCTTTTTTTGCTGAGGAAGACTGGCCCTGAGCTAACATCCATGCTCATCCTCCTCCACCCTGTATGTGAGATGCCTACCACTGCATGGCTTGCTAAGCAGGGCCATGTCCACACCCAGGATCCAAACCAGAGAACCCCGGGCCACCAAAGCAGAACGTGCACACTTAACCGCTACACCAATGGGCCAGCCCAGCCTATTAATTTTTAAGAGTCTCATACATGGGACATGGGAAAGCAAATGCAAGCCATTACTGAAAGCTTTCTTAAAAGTTCAGCTATTCTCTCATCGTTTTCTGTTTGTGAAATTATAAAACTCCTATTTAGACTGGAATGAATCTTTAAAAAAACCAAACATAAGTAGAAGTCCTGACCTACATATCCATTCCCAAGCCTTCTTCAATCTTTTTTCCCTATAGTGCCCTTAGGGAGGGTAGTTTGCTGGATACTCTACTCATAACTCCTCATCCACTGGGAAGCCTGTATGTAGGCTAGTCATACGGGACCTAAGGCAGAGGAAATGGGAAAATATAACAGCTGTCCAAGTGGAGAATGTGATTGATAGGTGACAGTCACCACACAGGCCCTTCTTTCTGGTAGTGGTTCCTCTGAAGACACAGGCCCCAAATACCTGGGCAAAGAAGTCACTCTTGTTCCAGGGAACTCGGCATGGGAGAACAGATTCAAGAAGAACTGGAAATAATCCTGAGAAATATCTGTATAGTTTCACTACAGCATTGTTACTCAAGATGTGGTCTGTGAACTGGTAGCATTAGGTCTCACCAGGCGGGTTATTAGAATTGCAGAATCTCTAGCTCCACTCTAGATCTATAAAATCAGAATCTGTGAGGGTGGGACCAAGGAATCTATGTTTTTACAAGCACCTAAGGTGATTCTTATGTACACTAAAATTTGAGAAATGCTAATGAGAACCCCAAGAAGCTTCTGGATGCTGGACTGAAGCGCGAGTGAAGAAGGGTGGGGTAAGAAATACTGCAGACAGGAAGGATGAAATAAAACTATAGAGATTCACCAAAGGACAATGGTAAAACATTTAGTATTATTCTGAGCCGGCATTTTATCCTGTTTTTTGTTTTCGTTTTTTTAAATCATATGGGACACTTTTTAAAAACATTGACTCTCATGTTCTAGTGGACAATGCATAGTGATAGCACATGCTATTAAAACAGCCCTTGCCTATCTCTGCCTGGCTCACTCCTGTGCATCCTAAAAGATTCAGTGTAAATAATGCTTCTTTTGGGTATCTGAGATTAGGCATAGTGCTTCTGTTGTGTGCTTCTACTTCAGGCTCTTCTTCTTAGAAGTTATCACAGTACATTGTAACTATTTCTTTAATGGCTCATATTTCTTCCTCAAGAAAGCACAGGGAAAAATTGTTTCATCTTTCCCACCATTGTACCTCTATAACCCAGCATTTTTGCTGGACTGGTTGGCTTAATGAATGAATGAATGGTGATATGAAATAATTTCTTTTAAGGGAATATGCTATAAGAAACCAGCCCATTTGAGGGGGTCAGAGAAAGGCAGAATTTTAGCTGCCTCTTGAAGAATAAGACATTTCCAGACAGAGGAGGGAAAAGGCGTTTCAGAAAGAGGGAACTATATGTGCAAAGGTCAGACACCTAGAAACTCATGTGTTCTGAGTTCTTTGTGTCTGAAGCATAGAGCACTGGCATGGCATGAGGTTGGAAAGGTGGGGTTGAGTTTGATTGTGAAGGCCTTGTTTGCTCGATATGGGATTGGACTTTATCCTTTAGGCCTTGTCAGTAGTATCATCTTCTTGTATATTTGGGAATTTATAGACATCTGTTTTCACCACTATGCCACTAGGACCTTGTCTGTGCCCACTATATAGCATGTACCCTGAAATGTGTGTTGAGTAAATAAAGCCAAGAAACAATAGTGATCAGTTAACAGCAACAGACCACAAGATTTTCTTGAGCCTTCTATACTTCCTTATCGTCTTGCTTTTGTTTGCTCTCTTCCATTAGCCCAGAATGTCTTTCACTTCATACTCGTCCTTTAAGATCCTATTAAACTGACGCCTCCATCGGGAAGCCCTCTTCAATCTCTCTAGGCAAAATCAATGTCTCCTTTCTCCTTGATTTCCTAGTATTTTACTCACAGGAGGTTGCCTGCTTTAGTGGAAAGAGGATGGACTCTCGACTCTTTTGCTTCTACCATATACTAGTTGAGTAACCTTGGAAAGTTAATTTCTCTGACCCCTTTCCCTCATCTGTAAGTAGAGAGAGTAATAACTCTCTTGCATGGTGTATTATTTAATATATATATTCAGTTACATATATCAGAGACCAAAATAACAGTACTTTTGCAAGATAGAAATTTATTTCTCTCACATGTAGCAATCCATAAATGGGTTGTCCAGAACTGGAGTATCTGTTCTGCTCCACAAGGTCTTAAAAGGACCAAGCACCTTATCTTCTTTGTCTACCACCGTGGGACGTTGATGGATATTCACGATGATGACATGCCAGGGAGCAGGTTGGAAGAAGTACAGAAAGATGAGCAGGGTTCCTCCCTTTAAAAGCCCCTCTGGGAAGCTGTAAACATGATTTCCCCTTATATCCCAAGAGTTAGAACTTAGGCATAAAGCCATACCTAGCTGCAATGGGAGACTGACATATGTAATTTTTACTCTGGGCTGACATGGGCTAGATAAAAACTGGGAATCCTCTCACTATGGAAGGAAAGAATGATGAATATTGGGGACAATCATGTTCTGCCATACAGCATAGTATCAGTTCTTCAATGTGGGAGATTTTTCCCGGGGGATGCTAAAGATGATCCATGAAGTACTGGAAGCTTTCTCTATATTTTCTCATCATTTCTAATTTCAACATTTGAATGTGTTTTATAATAAACAATGTATTATTACAGTTGTACAAGTGTATAATTACTATGCAGATTAGCACATATGGGGAATGCATGCTCACAAACATTTTACAAATAGCTGCACTCAATGAAAAACTGTAAAGATCACTGGTTGAAAGCAGTAGAGACAATATTTGGTTATTGCTTGACTCATAATAAATTTTCAACAAATGATGACCATTGTTATTATGCAAAATTAGTACTTACCACATTCTTCCTTGTTTAGTAATAGTTCTTATCATTTACTATTAGCCAAAAAAAGGCTATGTTTAGCATATCTTTAAATTCCAGGGAACATCCAGCTCTGGTCCATGCACATAGTTGGATTTCAATAAAAGTTTAATTTGTCACTGTTACTTTTAGTTATATTATTCAAATTTAGCTATTTTAATAAAAAGTATATTTTTATTTGAAAAGATCATTTGTCAGGTAAAATGTGTGTTTTAGTTTGATCCACATGACTACATGGATTGAGGTGTATGCTGCCACCCATGAGTGGGGTGCCCAATTCATTGGCTTAATTTTCGAAGTTTAACATGTTCATCTATAACCAATCCTTTCAAAGTATGATACTTTTAAAATGCATTTTCTTTCTCACATGCATTTGTGAAAGAAAATGTAGGCAGTCATATATGATAAAGGAGATTGTGGTTAGTTGGGTAAGATCAAATAGAAGGAAGAGAAAAGAAGAAAGACAGTTGAGTAAAATCAGTAAAGGAAATGAGAGCACAGTAATGAAGAGAAATGGCTTAAAATCTTTATGTTATCTTCCCTCAATGTTAAGAGTATTATAATCGGAATGAAGCTAAAAAACCTTATTTCAAACTTTAAAAAAAAAAAAGCAAAAATACTAAAACATCATTCCCTAGGTCCTCAGGAATTTTCTGTGATGCTTAGAGTATTTTATAATCCTGCCTCTTCCTTGCTAAATTTTGTTGGGCTTTTTTTTTTTTGAGGAAGATTAGCCCTGAGCTAACTGCTGCCAATCCTCCTGTTTTTGCTGAGGAAGCCTGGTCCTGCGCTAACATCCATGCCCATCTTCCTCTACTTTATATGTGGGATGCCTACTACAGTATGGCATGCCAAGCGGTGCCATGTCCGCACCCGGGATCCGAACCGGCAAACCTCGGGCCGCCGAAGCTAAACGTGTGCACTTAACCGCTGTGCCACCGGGCTGGCCCCTTGTTGGGCTTTTAAATGAACTTTTCTATGCTGACATTTTTCAGGGGCTAATTCTTGGGAGATGACTATAGCTACTTATTCTCTGGACAGACATCTTGTTTGTTTTGTGACTATTCCAGTATAAACCTTTCCTTTGGTGCCCACACATCACTATTCGAACTCATTCAAACCCTCTTCCCATTGCTTTTCATCCTCTTTTAGTTCATCTCCAGGATACAGACCTTTTTTAAAGAAAGTGTTTTTCTTAGTAGCTAATTTTCTTTCTTTCTGAGAATTACATGATATTGGCAGTGGAGAATACTTTGGCTTTGTTGTCTGGCAGGCGTAAATTCAGAGCCTTCGTGGTCCACCCACCAGTCCTGTAAGACTGGACAAATTACCTACAAGTTCTACACCTCCGTTTCCTTCCTTATAAAATAGGATAACATCACCTACCTCTTGAGTTCATTCGTGAAATGAAGTAATGAACATGAAGTACTTCCTATAGAACCTGACACAGAATAGTCAATTACCTCTGATCTCTGTTTTCTTTTTGTAAAATAAATCCATCTTAAAAATAATTAACGTTTTGGCTTTCAATGATGGACTTCCCCTAGTGTCTTCTCTTTTCTCAGTGTATCATGTCTCAGCCCTAAACTATTTTCCCTCAATTGTCACTTAGAAGTTCCACATTTATTTGAATATTTGAATAGTAACATGAACTTTGATGAGCTTTTCCTTTGGTGAAAAAGCATAGTTGCTGCTTCACAAGCAGCTTTAATAGCAATATGTCTTGATTATCCTGATCTCCACCAAGTGCTCCAAATGATGTTTTGCCCAGAGCTGTTTTATTTTGGAAACTCAGGAGCATAAAACTCAAAAAATAGCAATCTAATGAGGTGTCACGTGAAGGAGAAGTAGTCATGAAATAACAAAGCCAGATAGGTCAAACAGCATGCTGAGAGGAGCAAATATACAATAGTCCATCATAATCAGTATCTCTTTAAAGACAATCTCAGGGAATTTTTGTTTGTTGGTAGTTTTTAAACACATTGCTAATGCTCTTCCTGATCCCCTGAAGCAGTGGTTCTCAACCTTAACTTCAGATTTTATAAACTTTGTGTGCTTTAAAAGATACTCATGCCTGGACTCCAGAAATAGAGATTTCTTCTTAACGGGCCTGACTTTAGCCTGGGCATAGACATCGGGATGTTTAAAATATCCCCAGGTGATTCTTTTGTGCAGCCAAGGTTGAGAACCACTGACTTAGAGTTGTAAAATGCAGAGAATTTGATCTATTTGAATTGGAATTATAAAATTAGATGCCAGCACTTACATTGCTTACTGTTTTGAGGGGAAAAAACCAGTAATCACAGCATGGGCTGTCATAAATCACAAGAATGTTAAAGCATCTATTCTTTCTAATCCATTGTGATTCTGGAATGGCCTTCCAATGGAAATGGTTGGTTTAGTGGACTCAGTATAGGTAATACATTGAGCTTAACCCCTCTTAACTTAGTAACAGACATAGGCACTGCTAACAAAGCTGTCTATGCAAGGCAGATGCTCCCAGATTCAGACATGATCAAGTTAACAAAATGTCCCTCCAAGAGTTGCTCTGCTGACACATGTCACCATTCATGAATTGTAATTGGGTTAATTAAAAAGGGAGGCATGGCCTATGCTTGAGAAGTTTGGCCTAAGGGCCCTCAACAAAACTAAGAAAAGAAATTGCAGGCCAGACCACTGCAGAAAGATGATCTGGAGTTGACCTATAGGTAGGTCATTATGGTAACCTAGGGCTCAATGTAATTAGAAACAGTCAAATATCTAGACTCTGCCCAAGTCCTCCAGATCTGGCTCCTTTAAAATGGAGCATTGTGTTGGCATGGCCAAGAGCATAGACTTGGTGTCCAACAGAAGTGGCTCTTGAATTTGAATGTCAACACTGCCACCTCACCAGTTATGTAAATTTGAGAAAGTTACTTAAACTCTAGGAGCCTTGTTTTCTTATTTGATCAAATGAGGAAAACTGGAAATATCTCATAGTACTGGTAAGAGAATGATCTGGGCAACTTCATACATGGTTTAATAAATGGTAAGAACAATAATCGCTAATAATTATTGAGCTATATGCTAGGCACTGTTAAAAATTATTTACGTATGTTAATTTATGCAATCTCCACAATAACCCTGAGAAATGTATTGTTACCTCCACTTTGGAGATGAGGAATCTTAGGGAAAAGAAAGATTCTTAACTTGTCGAAGGTCACACAGCATGTAGTAAAGGGCATGCAACAAGAATAGTGTTATGCTACCCTGCCTTTCAGTAGTTGTAATAAAATTTAATTTGCTGAGTGTAGGGGAGGAAGATATTTCCTCTACCCACCCTGGATCCTTCTGACCAGACATCGAATTAAATTCATATGAGACAGAACAGGAGAAAATTAAACAAAGCTTTATAATATGTATACATGGGAGAGGCTCAGGCAAACTGAGCAATTTGCCAAAATGGCAGAAGTTCTCATCTTAAATACCACCCTCAGCTAAAGACAAAGGACGGAGTTGGGGGTCAGGCGAGCCAGTTATGGGAGACTACCAAACAAGTACACTAAACAAGAGTCAGGTTATTATGCAAACTTGAGTCCTTGCCTTCCACATTGATGAGAGTTTCTAGAGATAAGGTCATCCCCCCTCTTCCCGGTACAGAGAGGGAGACACTTTTACAAATGGAGATTTCCTTTACAAATGTAAGTGTCTCTTAACAAAGGGCAAGTAAATTCTACTTTTCAGAGTTTCTTTCCTGTCTGCAGTTTTTAAAAGTAACCAGTCCAAAATAATCCTCACACCAAAGAGACATGTCTTGGGGTGGCTAATTCCAGTCCCCAACACTGAGTTACTCTCTTAAGAGGCTGTGGAAGACACAAAAGCAACTAAGGTCAAACACAGTGTTGTCATACACCTCATTAATGAAAGGTCAAAGAGCTACAAAGATAGGGAAATCACTCCAAAATGTGATAGACAGAGGAAATTTGCAAGTATACAAAACATGTTGTTCTGAAAATTAAAACTCAAGCTGGGAAGAAATCTTAGAAGTGGTATTAGTGGTGTCATTGTGTGCAATAAGTAATAAACAGGAACTGAGAATGAAGGATTTGGGACAGATTGAGTGAAAGTCCCGAACAGCATGTTTTCATGTATGTTGGTTTATTTATTTTTGAAATATTCATGAAAGAAGCAATCTTTTTCATAGCTAAAATAACCTATATTTTATTTAATTCTCAAAATATTCATGAAGAAAGCAATCTTTTTTATAGTGAAAGATGCTTTGAGGTCATGAAGTTCATGAAGCTTATGTCATTAGTAAATGGCAAATTAGACTTGAACTCAGGTCTGCTGACTCCTCCCAACAAACTGACCTTGTCATTTGGGGCAGGTCTTTATGGGCATTGCTGGATCTCAGGTTCATTGTCATCCCTCAGATGAAGGAGCTCTCCTACGTGATGGCTTTCATCCCTTCAATTTTTCAGTTTTTATTTATGATCTCTGAGTTCCACACTGCTGTTAGATACTATGATTCATTCATAGAACAAAAGTTTTGACTGTCTACTGTGTGTCAGGCACAACTTTAGCTCAATTATTGGGAGTAAAACAAAGTTTCCACTCTCATGGAGCTTACATTCTAGTCAAGGTACACAATAAAGAAAAAGCAAACTATAAAGTAAAAGTGCTCTGAAGAAAATAAAGCAAAATGATGTGATAGTGGGAGCAGGGCGGGCAGTGCTTCTTTAGAAAGATGACTTAGACAAGGCTTCTTAGAAGAACTGATAATTAAGTTGTAACCTGAATACAAGGAGGAGCCAGACATGCAAAAATCTTTCAGTGTTGATGTTTTTCTTTTCTGTTTTTTTCCCCTGCCTATTCCACAAAGCTTGACTTTCGTTTGCATTTTTTGTTTCTTTTCTTTCCTCCTTGATTCCCTGTGTTGGTGAATAACATCACCATTAACTCAACTGTCCAAACCATATTACCTTTCTAGGAGTCATCCTGATTTCTTTCTACCTCATATCCCTGCATTTATGTGGTTACTAACTTTTACATAGTATGTTTGCTAAAGATCTCTTGTCTCTGGCCCATCTTCACTGTCAAGGCCCTTAGTCCAGGTCTCTTTACTCTCCAGGACTTCTGCAGGTGCCCTGAACTTGTCTCTCTGTTTCTTGCTTTTCCTTCTTCTAGTCCACAGAGCTTTCTGATTTATTCTAAAAACCAGTTGTGGGCCCGTCATTTAGCTACCTAAAAACCTTTAATGGCCCTGAATTGCCTCGTACAATCTAAACTCCCTAGTGTGATATTTAAGGCTTTTTGCTGCTGCCCGTAATCCCTTCCCTGTTCTCCCTGCCCTGGCTTTCTCACAATATTCCTTGTGCTCTCACCACACAGAAGTTCTCCCAGCTACGTGAGCACACTGTGTTCTGGATGATTTCTCTGTACATGCTGGTCCTTCTTGGATGCTCTCTCTCTTAATGATCTTCCTTTCCTTCAGTAACTACTTCAAATATCACATCCTTCTTGAAGCCCTTCCATATTTCTGTACTTGTAACACTGAGAATTAGGATAAGTGGCATACAAATCCCAAAATTAGAGCAGCACAATCAGTGGTGAAAAGGTGTTTTTCTCTCACACACATGAAGTTGAAAGCTGGAAAACACACAGTTGACATGGTGTTCTATAGTTTAAGAGACCTAGAGTGATTCTATCTTAACTCTTTTAGCATTCTCACACAAGGATTCCTGCTTCTCCATCACCTCGTGCATCAGATGACTTCTATGGCTCCAACTATTGCATTATATTTCAAGCAGCAGAAAGGAACATTAAGCAGAGTGTGCTCCCTAATTTTAAGCAGACTTTCAGAAATTATACACAAGAATCAACTCATTCATTGACCAAAAATGGTCATGGGCTACACCTAGCTGAGAGAAGCTAGGGTATTTAACTTTTTAGCTGGGTGACAATATATTTTTTCTTTTTTTTTTTGAGGAAGATTAGCCCTGAGCTAAACATCTGCCACCAATCATCCTCTTTTTGCTGAGGAAGACTGGCTCTGAGCTAACATCTGTGCTCATCTTCCTCCACTTTATATGTGGGACGCCTACCACAGCATGGCTTGCCAAGCAGTGCCATGTCCGTTCCGGGGATCTGAACTGGTGAACCCCGGGCTGCTGAAGTGGAACGTGTGCGCTTAACTACTGTGCCACCGGGCCAGCCCTTGGGTGACAATTTCTAAGAAGAAGAAGAGAATAGATATTCAGACAGTTAACAGTCTCTGCTACGGTCCCTCTCTGTTTAGTATTACTAGCATTCCTTATAAGGAGGTTTATTCTTTTGGTTTTTGTCTTTCAGGTTCTCATCCTTTCACCATAAGTCACATGTGCTATAGAATAGAAGACATCTATGTTGTCTCTGATGATCTGGACCTTGCCTTTGTCTCTATTATGAATTTCCAGGACTGTTCATCCTCCTTAGTACTCATTCTATAGAAAGTTTCCCATTTGTCTGACTGTTTCACACTTTTGTGAAATGGCTGGAATTTTTCCTTTAATTAGAATGCTCTAGCCTACTCCTACCTCTAGTCCAGGAGTGCTGTCATTACCCATCTCCTGCCTTCTAGGATTGATCTTGTATTCAATATTTGCTCACATATCTACCCCCCACCAGACCGTGAGCTCCTTGAACATGCAGATTATGGCTTATTCATTTCTAAATCTGTAGCTCCTAGAACATGACCAGAAAAAAAATCACAAGCACTCACTCAATGCATTCTTTTTTTTTTTAATGCTTTCTTGAATAAATGAACAAAATGTTCAAAATGAGGTATATATTCAGCCATTTATTTCATATTTTTGCAAACATGTATTTATTAAGGGTATATTAAACATCAAGCAGCAAGCTGGGTGCTGAGATGTTGCAACAAATAAGATAAGCATTGTCCCTCCCTCATGGAGTTTAAATTCATGATGAAGGAGACAGACAATAAACAAATAGAATAATTCTAGTTGTGAAAGAGGTTAACACAAAGGAGGAAGAAAACAAACTACCTACAATACTGGGGGGCTACTAACAGGATACATTTCAGTTATTTGTAAATGTATTTAATTCTTGTTTATGTTGCATGCTTCATGAAAAAAGTAGATGAAGTTTGCTGTTATATCACAACAGGTTTGTGCCTCTGAGTATGGCTCCCACCAAGAGAATTGTTAATTTGCTTCTTTTTTTAAGTTCAATGACTTGAAAAATTATAACATGCCAAACTTCAGATGTGGAGATTAATGTGATTGTTGACATTAATGGCTTTAAATAAATTATTGTGGTGAATTAAACTCAATTAAAATTTGTAGGATGTTCAACTCTGTTCACCGGGTAAATGTTTATACTGAGAAACTCTTACTTATTCATAAAATATGTTTATTGAGTACTTGCTCAGTACTGGGTGCTGTTTTAAATGCTTCACATGCATTAATTAATTTAGTCCTCACATCAACCATTTTAGTTAGATACTGATTTATCTTCATTTTACAGCTGAAAAACAAAAAGAGCTGACACAAAGAGAGATTAACTGATGTGGCCAAGGTCATTTAGCTGGTAAGAGAAGGAGGCAGCAGTCAAACCCAAGCAGGATCTGGGCTCTATACCCTCACTGCTCAAAAGGGGAGTCTGCAAACTAGTATATCAGCATCAGTGAGCAGCTCGTTAAAAATGCAGACTCTCAGGCCCACCCCAGACCTACTGAATCTAACTCTGCCTTTTAACAAGACCCCCAGATGATTCAAATGCATATCAAAATTGGAGAAGCACTGCTCTAAACCACAACTCTCACTGCCTTAGAGCAGCTTAAATTTGGGGATACTATCAAATGCCAAATGTCTATTTAGTTCCCTTTATCTCTGGACCAGTCGGACTCTCGTGTCTTCCTGTAGCTTCAGCAAAATAACTTATGAAATGCTCCAGGCCACATAAGTGCTCTCTCAGAGAGTATGTACTTTCCATTTCTTATATTCTAGATCACGGTGCTACATCCACTCTGGGAATCTGGCTGCTTGTTGAGATTTAATTAAAATATTAGTCAAAAATATTGACACCATTGACCTTCATTTCCGTGAACCACTTGAGTCATGTGGATTAAGAGAAATGCAGTATCATCTCATCGTTAAAAGTAGTTATACCATGATATTGGAAAAATTTGGAAGCAAGAGGTTAGATGTCAAAGCAAAAAGAACATTTTAAATCCTCCATTGATTTTCTTTCTCTGTGTTTGCTCTTTTTTTATTACAGGGATACCTGCCAGCGTCATTTTCTTCTTTCTCTGGTTTATAACTTTTCCATTAAAAAGTAATTTGAAAGACAGTATGGCCAGAGAGTTTTATCTGTACCTTTCTTATAGCACTTTATCATTTGTCTCACAGTTATTTGAGTGCATACCAGGGTATAATTACAATCCCCACCATCTATATGTGTATATAATAAACCAGGAACAGTGCCAAGTGGTCTTTTTCTTTAGATAATTCATTTGATCCTCACCACAGCTTTATAATGGAGAGGTGATTATGATCCTCATTTAACACGTGAGGAAACTGAGGCCCAGAAAGTTTAAAAACATACCCAAGGCTGACAGCTTGTAAACGTTGAAACTGGAGTTGAACCCAGGCAATCTGATTCCAGAGCCCACCTGCTTTACCAGTATACTACACTGGCCAGCTGTGATTTCATTACAAGCAGTGGGTATAGAAATGGGCATAGGGGCCAGCCCTGTGGGGCAGCGGTTAAGTTTGCATGTTCCGCTTTGGCAGCCCGGGGTTCACCAGTTCGGATCCTGGGTGCAGACATGGCACCACTCATCAAGCCATGCTGTGGCAGGCGTCCCAATATAAAGTAGAGGAAGATGGGCATGGATGTTTGCTCAGGGCCACTCTTCCTCAGCAAGAAGAGGGGGATTGGCAGCAGATGTTAGCTCAGGGCTAATCTTCCTAAAAAAAAAAAATGAGGAAAAAAAAAGAAATGGGCATAAATAGTAGTAGGCATAAAAGTTTCTTTGCTGGATCCTGAAAGACAGTTGTCACCTTTCTTGTGTTTCTGAATTATAATTTTGGTTTCACAAAATTACCTTTTTTAAATGACAGATGTTTCAAACATCTTACTGTTCAAACAAGCCCCCCTTTCTTTTGTGTATCATATTGGGTCAGAATGTACAGCATTGAATTACAATGGCATGGGTGTCAATTTTGAAGATCACTTGGCCAAAGCTCTAAGAACCACTTGGAATTATTTTCCCCTGAATTGGCTGGCATGAACCACATGTAAATTAGCAATTCATAGTTAAGAGTAAAACCTCAATTAAAGTATGGTACGCTATAGATAATGACTAACAACTGAGCAGTTGCCAAGAAGGACCAATTAAATAAGTGCCAATGAGGTTCAAGATGAATGTGTCAAGAGCTAATGTGCTGAAAACAATTAGTCCCTAAATCCCTTTGAATCAAAATAAGTCGATGACAAATGCAATTAAAAATCAGGCATGATTGGATCTGACTGGAAAAGCCATACAAGAACTCTGGAAAGTGTTTTCAAATAGTCAAGTTCAATGGAGGCTGGAGGTGGGGTAAGGAGGTGATAGTCAAAAGAGGCATTAGAGGAGGAGGAAAGGCCATCATATCAGTGAGGCAACCAAAAGATGAGTCAGATACCCAGAGAAAACCAATCATGAAATAGTTTGTCATCTTGATTTTAATTAAAACAAACACAAGATTTTATAATCTTCCCATATCGCACCATAGATCCAAGCTTTTGAGTCTAGATTTTTTGGTGTAAGAAAGTTTAATATACTTATTCAGCATACATTTTTATTTTTATTTACTTTTTTTATCTACATGATAGCATTTTACACAATCTTAATGTGAAAGGCCTTCCTTGAATATTGTTTATCCATCTGTTCTATCATTTGGAAGAATATCCTTTGCAGATGCTATATTGAAGGGCAAGATCTAACAGTAAAACTTTACTCAAAATTAGAAAATATAAAGCTCAAAAACTGGCTGCAGCTCCTTGTGCCACTAAGAAGTCTTTTTCTGTCTCTAGGTCATGGTTCCTTTACTTGTCGTAATAAATTCTGGTTAATTGCGCTCAACTGATTTCAGTGAAGGAGTATTAGATAACATATATATTTTAAAACACTAACTCTGGGGGCCGGCCCCATGGCCCTGTGGTTATGTTTGCGCGCTCCATTGTGGCAGCCCAGGGTTTCACCAGGGTTCGAATCCTGGGCGCAGACATGGCACTGCTCATCAAGCCATGCTGAGGTGGCATCCCACATTCCACAACTAGAAGGACCCACAACTAAGAATATACAACTAGGTACCAGGGGGCTTTGAGGAGAAAAAGGAAAAAAATAAAATTTAAACAAAACAAAACAAAACAAAAAAACACCAACTCTACCTGGCACAGAGCTAGCTGTTAAAAATACAGTAGTATATAAGAGATGGCTTCTGCCCTCAAAAGGTTTATACTTTAATAGGAGAAGACTGAACTATTGTGAACGAATAATTTTAACTTGTTATTGGTACTGTGACAGAAGCAGATAAATGGCTCGGTGGGGACACAAACATGGGTGTGTTCAACTCTCTTTGCAGGTTTCCATGACCTTCATGAACTTAGAGATGTCTTCTCCAATGCCTAGCTTCCTTTTCACTCACATCCACTGTATGTCTCTCTCCTCAGACCCCGTTCCCTCTGGTCACACAGAATTTATTTTTCCAATCTTTCCATGATCCTTCCTAACTTGCATTCTTTTGTATTTGTTCTTCTCTTTTATCTCCATCTGACAAAATTTGGTTTCTGTTTAGTGTGGAGCCTCCTGAAATACCACCTCTTCTGTGAAGCCTTCCCCCTCTGCCTGTTAAGTGCACTTTCGTCTGTGTTCCAATAAACTTTAAATTTAATTCTATTGTAGCACATATCACATCCATTTGGTTATGAGTCTATAACTCCCTGAGGCAAAGATTCTGTTTTTATATCTGCCCCGAGATTTATCAGAGTGCTTGACAGGTATAGGCCTTGCAGTAAATTTTTTTTGTTTTGTTTGGTTTATTTTTATACATAAAAAGATAAAATAGATTGATTTAAGTCTTTCTTGAACCTATTTCCACTTTTGGCCCATGATATGAATAGTTAGTTTGTACAAATTGTGATATATGTACTGATGGAAGTAGTATTTCTAATTGGTCTTCCTTTGAGCTCTTTGGGGATTAAAATCCTATTTGGCTAGGAAATCTGTGTTTGACCTACCTTCATATTGCTAGGGATTTATTTGACATTTCTATTCCTGAATTAGAATGGAAGGCATCAGACTAGTCCTGTAGGAGTGAATTAACTTTCTTAACCATTATACTTGATTTCAGGGGGTCCATGTTTAAGCTAGCTGAGTGTGCATAGACACTCAGACATGCCAGCAGGCAGCTTGGAGAAGCTAAATTAGAGAACCTGTAATCTGCTGTTCCAAATAAATCAAAACCAATAAGTAAAGATTAAATAAATACCATCTCTAGTAACTTAGTAACTTAATAGCCAAAGATATTTCTGTTAGGGGCTTAAAGACATGTTAGTGTTCTAGTTAGAAGATTGGTTAGAAGTCCAACAAAATTTTAAATAAAAATTGAGCAATAAATTACCATCCAAAGATAGTAGTTAAGCTTACGTATTTATTTAATAGATGTATTTTTGAGCACCTTGTGTATGTAAAAGATTGTTATTAATGCTATGGGAAAAATAAAGATGAAAAATATAGAGACTTCATCCTCCAAGGAATATACATTGGGGAAAGGACAAGATAAGGAGAAATGTGAACCTCAATACCATTTTTGTGTGTGTTCCGTCACAGTGGCACAGAGCTGATAGCCAAAAAGTTCACCAAAGAGAGGACTGCCCTTGAATCATATTCTACGGAAATGATCAATTCTAGAATATTTTGCATAAAAATGAACAGGTCAATTGGGACAATTTAAAATCCTGACAGAAGACCATCCTGGTGTGTTTTTTGAATTGTCGTTTCCAGATTCCCAGAGCAGGATTTAAATTTGGAGGAACCGAGACCAATTTCTCTTAACCTAGCTTTCTCAGTCATCAAAGGAGGCCTTGCTTTAGAGATTGTGTGTGTGTTTTCCATGTGTGTGTTTCTATGTAGGTAAATAAGAGTGTAAATCATATAATAAGCTCTTAGATGCTATCTGCATATTGTTATTAATAATTAATTCATTTATTACAGAAATATTTACTATGTGCAAGACCTTATGCAATGTACTGATGCAGCAAAGAGGAATGAGATACAGAGCCCATGTCCTCAAGGACGTCTTAAGCTTGTAGATGATTAAAATGAGCATAGAGAAAAATGAAACTCAATTTGATAATTGTGAAGAGGAAGTAAGAAGTACAGTGGGACACAAACAAGGGAGTAATTAATATTATTGAGTTCAGGAGAGGCAAATGTTTTTTTGTAAACTAAATCTTAAAGTATAGGAAGGAGTTCCCAAGGGAGATGAGATTTGAAGAAGGACAATCTATGGAGAAAGGACAATCATGTATAAACAAAGACTCAGAGAAAGGAATAGTCTTAGCAAGTCCAGTAAAGTCTTTCTAGTTGGCGTAGCAGTGACAAGGTCTGTAAGATGAAGAGTGGTGGGAGATGATACAGAACAGGTGGCTGTTCCTGCAGCAGTATAACACGGTACAGTGGTTAAGAGCACTGGCTCAACTAGACTACTGGGATTTGAATTCTGATTCTCTGGCCTGTATGACCTTGAGCAGTGCCTTAGCTTCCTCATTTATGAGATGGGGATAATTATAGTACCTATCATACGGTTGTTTGAAGACTACATCAGGTAGTTTATGTAAGGCACTGAGAAAAGTGCAAGCCATGTAGTATGGAGTGTATGTCTTAGTTGTTATTATTATCATGATTTGCCCCAGCCTGTTCCTGGGAAATTCTGTACAAAGCCACATAGTCATTGACCCTTTTTTCTGACTTTTGCATATATTATTTTATTCAAGAATTCCCAAGAAAAATGTGAGGCAGATCATGAAAGAGCAAACAGCCTCGTAAGAATTTAGGGGCTTTGTCAGCCTTGGTCAGTGGATAGAGGCAACCCAGGATTGACTGGATTCAGTGGAGTTGCCTGACTCTTAGCTGGCTGCTCCATCCTTCCTCCTGGCAACACCATTATTCCTGGCTAAATACCTGCCTTCTCAGGTATCTGGAAAAGGCCACTCTCACCTTCCTCTCACCTAGGTCAGAGCTCTCTGCTGCATCCTTTCTCAAAATCTTCATAACCTTTCTGTCAAAGTAAAGCCAGTTATGTCTGGGGAAGCAGTGGGCATGTGGGAGGAGTCGAGGGAAGGGTGTCGCATGAATGGGATGCCCTTTGTCTTCCATCCTCCACTTCTTCCTGCCAAGGCCCTAGAGGCCTAGACCCTGACCCTTGTGTAGAAAGGCAGGCGTCTATGAAGGTGGGAGGAGACAACTCTCCCCTCATGTGATTTTCTTGGTGGGCTGATGTTAGAGTGAGTGTCAGGGAAGGGGTGGAAGGGTGGAAGAGAATGGAGTCTCTGTATCTATGCATGATGAAAATAATTTAATTTTTTCACAATTAATGTCCTTAGGAGAAAGACCTGTGTGCCTCCAATGGGGCAGGAGCAAGAGGCTCTGTGGTGGACTGGCCCTAGCCCACCCACATATAACATGACCCACTGAACACTGCACACAGAATAATAAAAGTAGATCTTACTGTCTAGAAAATATAGGGAGATATCTTAAGAGAGGTTAAATTCCTAGAAAATCTGTTGTTTAGATTTATCTACCCAGCAAAGCACATTATTCCATGCTATATTCTATCTCAGGCAATTTCTTATCCAAGACAACAGCATTTCATTCAATTCCATGGTGCTTCTTGGTCCGACTACCACTGAATCTCTCCTCACTGTTAGGTCATATGTTCTATTTATTACAATGAAACCTGACGTTTTCTGTCGACATCCCATCTTAGTATTGAATTATTACTTAGAAGTTCTCATCATGCTTGTCTTAATATTATTCGGGAGCTGAGCAATTGCAGATCCTCCAACATTTTGGCCTGTCCTGGAATCTGACCACCTGTGCTCCTGTCGTGTTGGAGGAAGGTTTAACAGCAGACAGACACGCTAAGGGTTCCCATTACACAGACATGATGAGTTTCACAAAATATACCCAAGTGTTAAACTGATTAACATCTTCATTATGCCATGCATTAGCCAAGGATTTTATTACCTTTTTTGTTCATTTGTAATTTCACCAAATTGGTTATCTGCTCTTTATATCTTTTCCATTAATAGGAATTAGGAATGATTTTTAATAATCATTTAATTAATTTTAAGTGTATGTCTCTGCATCCATCATTAAGCTCCAGAGTGGATTTCTATAAATTGATCAGAGTAGGGTAGGTAGAAGCCACAGTGCGTGACTTTGTGCATGCCCACTGATCTTTCTGGGTGAGCTTCAGGTTCTTGGACTGAGGGACTACCTGTCTCCTAAAGCTGTGGTGAGATGAGAATAGATGATATACGTGAAAAGTATTTTGTAAACTTTAATGGACAGTAGAGATTTGGAATATTATTATTATTATTAAATATCTAAGGAAGAGAAATTTCGTGGTCTATACACCTTTCCTCTCAACTATGTCTTTCTTGCAGTATGAATTATAGTTGAATTCTGAATTATAGTTGTGGTAAAAAAGTAAAAAAGATACTATAGTGTGGAATCTCTGTGAAACGTCATCAGAAATAAATATGTATTGTAAACACGAGCACTTAAAAATATTTGGAATACATTACCATGTTAATATTAACATAGCATCAATATGCTAATATTACCATTAGTTCTTTAGCCATTTATTTAATAGTAACAGAATAATAACTGTAAATGCTTCAAAGAAATAAAAAGACATAGACATGATTTTTTCTATATATTTTAATTTTAATGTGATAGGTGGGCCAAACTTATACATCATTCACTCACTCAGAAAGAATGTGCTGAGTTGCTAACATGAGGCACATGTGGCACAAGTTACTGGGGTAAGCAAATGAAAAGAGAGAGTTCCTGCTTTCAAACAATTATGCTACCCCAATTCCCAATTCCCTTAAATGAAAATATTCTCCAATATTTCTTAGAAAAGTTGAAGGGGATCTTCTTGGCAATTATAAAGTCTGACATGTAAAAGGAGTTTTCTTAAAATGCGACTCATGAGCATCAAACTCGGCAGCTATACATGAGAAAACTTTTCATAGACAATGGCTTGGAGAAAGCAAAGAAACTGCTATTCAACACTTTACATGAATAGCATTAGTAGAGAATATTTGCTTCTTGATATTAAATTTCAATGGTTGTACAGATATAGGCCTTTTAATTTGTTTATTTTGCATAATCAGAATGCCTAAGAGACTGCAGATGATACTGTTTTAGCTAATATAAATTCTTCATGATATAAACAGTCAGTATTCTCAATCCCTTAAGCTCATTTGGTGGATGTAATTTTTTTACATTCTTGCACTTTTATTTCTCTTTCATTAGCAAACATTCTTAAGTGTGTAACTGTTGTACATGTGTTAAAAGATTGGTGTTATTCCCTGAATATACTAATTTATAGATTAGTCCAAGTTATAGTTTTGTTTTATGCATCCCTGTCTTAATTTTTAATTGAGTTTGTTAGAACCACAGGTGAAACATAGGAGCCAACAGAATTAAATTTTTGTGTATGTATTTGATTTGTGAACCCTCTCCTCTTCCGAGTCACTGAGGTATTTGGAAAACATATGGTAAAGAATAGTAATAATCTCTAAATTTTGTGTGAAGCAGGAAGGATTAGAGATATTTACTAAGCACTTACTATGTGCAGGTCTAGGTATGTATATAAATCAGTAATCTGTGGTCTACTGTCTTAAGGAATTTAGTCTAGTAGGAGAGATAAGACATCACCACAAAGGCAGAAAGTGACGAATCTCAGCGTAGAGCCTGGCACTTAATGAGTATTTGTGGAATGAATAAATCAGTGAAGTCCATGCACACATGAATGAACAAATAAAGACAGATACTGGCAAAGGGGATTATTTTTAGCCGGTATGTCAGGGAACTTTTCAGGGTAAAGGTGAGGTATTTAGTAAAGTGGTAGAATTTGGACATGAAGGAATTCCAGGAAGGAGGAACAAGGTAAAAGTTTGCCGAGGTTTTTTGTTTGTTTCCCCAGTTGTTTTTTAGAGTATAAATTTATTGCAAATAAACGACTAAAAATAGGATCCTGGTTATAGTACATGTATAAAACACAAAAGAGCAACTTTAAAACCAATACACTAAAAAGGCTGAATGTCTATCAAAAGAAACCCAAATGTGCATTAACTGCAGATGATGAGTGTAACAAAAACAAAAGGCCAACCAGAAGTCAATATTCCATGCAGACCCACGTATGTAACTTTGGGTAGAAGGACAGTGCTTGAATATCTTAAGAGATTTCCCACCACTCCGAATAAACTCATTGAAAGGTAAGCAAACATCTGCCTAGAGGGAGAGGAATAGCAAATAGTTTAGTGATTCTGGGGCAATATATATTTCTTTTTCCCTAATAATTTGTTATGATGTAATGCATACTTACCATGTTCTGAGTACGATACTAATTCTAAAAAAAATAATTTAAGCTTAAAATTTCTATTATCTCTATTTGACAGATGAGGTAAGACTCAAAGACATGTATTTAGTGATTTTTCCAAAATTATAATTTTACCAAGTATCAAAACCAAGATTTAAATATGTCTTTTCAATCCTGAAGTCAGAGGTTGCTCTACCTTAGGCTGTCTCTCATTCTTCAGTAAAAAAGTACAAAGGATTTAGAGGCAGAATCTTGATTCAGGTTCTGGTTCTGCCACTACTTAATACTGTGACAATAACTAAGACAACCAGAGACAAAGAGCCCATTTAGAAAACTATTTTAATAGACCAGGAAGGAGGAAATGCATGTGAGTAGGATATTGCCAATGAAAATAGAGCAATTGGAATGAATTTCAGAAATTCTCTGAAGGTAGAGTCACAATTTCTTGGCAACCAATGTAATGTATTATCTTAGTATTTACAGCATCGATTATATAGTCTGTTTTTCTTGAAATATGGTCTTTGGAACACTAGCTCTGGGAGAAACTGCATAGAAATTAAGGTAAAAGTAGCTGCTATAGCAAACCCTGAGATTTCAGGGGCTTAGTACAATAGAAATATATTTTTCTCTCACTTAAGAGTCTGGTGAAGGGTTTCTTACCTTGGGGCTATTGACATTTTGGACTAGGTAATTCTTTGTTGTGAGGTACTGTTCTGTGCATTGTAGAATAATAGCAGTATGTTTGGGCTCTACCCATTAATGCCAGTATCACCCCCTCCTCAACTGTGATAGTCAAAAATATTTCCAGGCATTGACAGATATCTCCTGGAGGACAAAAGTCACTGGTCTAATGTATGTATTCTGGCCACTGAGAACTTTTCTTCACACAGTGACAGTACAAAAACCCAGGCTTTCATCTTGGGGGTCTGCCATTGTCCTCTTTACCAGCTGACAGAGGTGTAAGATCATGGAGATAGAATACTCATTTCTTAAAAGCCTTGCTTCAGGAAGTTACTGCATGATTTTCCCTCAAATTCCATTGGCATAAATCAGTCACGTGGCCATACCTAGATGTGAGAAGACCCAGGAAATATACTCCTTAGCTGGAAGCTGCTTCCGAGGTTCTACTTTCTACTAAGGAAAGGAAAGCATGAACTTTGTTGGACAGCCAGCCATCTCTACTACAGTCTGAATTAAAAGAAATTTCCCTAGTCACCTTTGTTTGGAAAGTCTTCTGATTATATTCCTCCCTTAAAGACTCAACAACACATATTAGCATTTTAAAGTCTCTGAACAGCCCAGCATGAAATATATCTATTCAAGAATCTTTGTGTAACTCAACATGCCTCAAGTGTATTTAACTATAGAATCTATTCTTCCTTGCTTTTTTCTGAGGTAACAGCAATGTTCTACTGAACACTAGAAAATGGCCATCCCATCTCATACTTTCCTTCTTTTCTCTGCCACTTTGCTTCTGGTTCATTTCAGAGGTGTTAGAACTTTGACTAGAGAATGGACAGAAAGAAGCACATACGTGCGATGGACAGTTTGACTGTATTCATTGACCAGTTAGTTTTAGGAGACATTCTGCCTAGTCCTATTTATTGATTTGATATAAGCTAATAATGATCAGTTTTTTAAATGAGTGGACTTCTTTCTATCATTAACTCATTTTTTTAGGAGCTAAATGTGAGCTAACCACTCGTATACTTAGTGACTCCTTCAGTTGTTACTGTACTTCATGATTCCATAATGTCAGCTGTTGAATGCAGAAAAACAAAACCAGTTCATTCATTATAATTCATTTATGTAGTGAAGAATCAGAAAATTATCATCATACTTAAGCTTGTTAATACTTGAATTACCATAGGCAATATAATATTCTCTTTGCTGCTAACAACCCCTATTACTGCCCGCTATGATATCCCTCCACTGATTGCTGGTATCAACCTTATTGTCTGCTTCATGCTTCCAGTTGCACATCTCCTGCTTTTTTTATTCTCCTTACTTATGTCTACACTTTTTAACATATATCATAGCTTTCCTTGTTCTCTCTTCTTTGTCTTCATTTTCCCTCATCCCTAAATTAGACAAGATTATTCTTTATGTCTTTCTGTTTCTTACTCATTGCTCATTCCAACCCAGATCCATAGTAAATATGTCTGTTTTGGGATATCATGTTAGACGAACAAAATCCTTATATATAAAACAGAAATATTAGCGATACAGATTCCTATTACAGTGTGTTAGGCAGAATGTAGGTCCCCATGATCTCTGCCAGTTGGTGTTATTCCTATGGTTATATTACATTATGTTACATGGTAAAAGGAAATTTGCACTTGTAACTAAGATTATTAATCAGCTGACCTTAAGATAGAAAGATTATCCTTGATTTTCTGAGTGGGCCTTTAAAGTCGGAAGAGGAAGTCAGAGAAATTTGAAGCATGAGAAGGACTGGCCTATCATTGCTGCTTGAAGAGGTAGAAGGTCACATGGAAAGTGTTAGAAAGAAATGAGTTCAACCAATTTGCCTGACCCCAAGTTTCAGATGAGAAACACAACCCTGGCTGATACCTTGATTTAGCCCAGTGAGACCCTGAGTAGAGAATCCAGGTATATTATGTCAGTCTTTTGACCCAGAGAGATATGAGATAATAAATGGCTATTGTTTTAAGACACTAAGTTTGCGGTAACTTGTTTTGCAGCAATAGAGCACTGAAACACAGAGAACAGGTCAGTTCTTCCCCTCCCCAAACTGCTATTTCTAGAATTCTTTTAAGCAATGAGCAAACATAATACATTCAAGTTATAAGCTGATTCAAAGGTATTGCCCAATATGCCATTTTTCTGGACTATTTCTATGCTAAAAATGAGGGGATGCTGTTCATGACCAATGATAGTATTTCCTTTCTTTTCAGCCCAAATTGTGCCTCTATTTACCTCTCTTCTTCAGAGATTTTTCTTTCTATTGATGCTGGACCCTGTGTTGATATCATCTAACTTATCATGCTCACTAGTAACACTGCTAGTGCTCCCCAGTGCCTAGTTCTCTCCTTCATGGGCACATAGAAGGCATCTCCCAGCCCCTTTGAAATTGATCAAGGTCTTGTGATTAACTCTAGCCAATGATCTGTGAGCTGAGGCAAGGAAAAGCCCTTTTGTGACCTTCAGCTTTTAGGGAACAGTCCGGAGAACTGCTAAATTTGTAGAAGATTTGTGTAAGAGAAAAACATTTGTAGCATTAAGACGCTGATTTAGGGGTTAATTTTGTTCAGCTGTGTAACCTAACTTGACTAATGTAGGTAGGAATGGGGACAAGCTCCACCAGGTGACAATATTTTACTAGATTTCTGAATTATTCTTGATTATCTAGAAATCAAACCAAGATACCATCCTACAATCATGTGACAATTTTCTAATTTAGTTTATATTGAAATGAAAATTGAGTATGATTTTTGAAAAGCAAAAATAAGTTTTGACGTGTTTTGGACTTGTGTATTGATTAATGCAGGCATGCGCTTAATTTCCCCAGTGAAGTCTCTACTGTGATTCATACTCTTTTTCCTGTGATTTTCTTTGAAGTTGCTTCATTCTTTTGAAGTTCACCTTGAAGAGCTGAGCAAGTCTAAGACAGTCATTATTTCTTCACTGTGACATGACTAATAGTTTCTGCTGTAGGTGACAGTTCTTTGCAATCTTTAATTTCTCCTTCTATTCTTCTTTAAGATTTGCATTGAAATGTATCTTCTTCAAATGGATATGTTTATACCCATCCAGACTTAATCACATTTATAATATATGATAACTCTTTTCAATAGATTACCTAAGTGCCTGAAAAGATAGCCACTCTTAAGATAGAACCAAGATGATTTTCTCTCACAGTTGAGCTGGAGAAAGTCTGGACAGTTGGTGATCTGTTCACCAAGGGGGATGAGGAGGGCTGCAAGGTGAATGTACTAGTTATGGTTCTTTCATGAAATTAAAACGAGCTGAGCTTTAATTTCCAATCTGAGTTTTCGTAGGCACATACTTTTTTAAAAACCTGGACTGCAAATGCAATCTGGCTAAATTTAATTTTATCTAATTTTCCAACATTACTTCTCCATCTTGAGCTCCAAAGACATAGAAGTATTGCTCTATAAAGTCTCCAGTGAGCTAAGTTTGGGCTTTTGGAGTATTTATTTATTAAAAAAATATGATAAAGACCCAAGATTTCGGATCTGAATTGCTAGTTCAACTTTCACGTTGGTATTTGTAACATACCATCTTCTTTCCAACAATTCTAGGTTTGTGCTTTTTAAATTACTATTTTATTTTGTTAGGAACAAGAAAGAATAAGTGGGATAATAGACCATTGAATCATTTGTCCTTTGTGGGTATGGTCAATATAGCCAAACACATTAAGAACAAATGAAGGAACAATTATTGTGAAGTATAAAACTATATTCTTCCTGGTATAGCCCTCCTTTAAAGCTGGTGGAATAATAAACAGTATTTCTCAAACTTTAATGTACACAGGAGTCACCTAAGGGTCTTGTTGAAATGCACATTCTGATTCAGATGGTCTGGGATAGTTCTGGAAATTTTGCATTTTTAATAAGTTCTCTTATGATGCTGATGCTGCTGATCCATACTTTAGGCCATACTTTGAGTAGCTACCTCTAAAGCATCCATTCATTCATTCAATGGGTATTTATTAAGCCCTCAATAAGAGCTAGGTCTTTTAGGTTCAAAGATAGGGCATTTTCTTGCTCTTAAGGAGATCCATTCTAGGAAAGTCAGGCTCATACACAGATAACTAATGAAAATGAGGAAAGTAATGTAATTGAGATGACTACAAAGGCTATGGAAGGTCAGATATGGGGTGATTAATTATTCTTGTAGTGTAGCAAGCGGGTGGGAGGTGGGAATGGAAGACTTCCTCTGACCTAAGACTTAAGGACTAGGAGTTCTTTCATTTTGAGGATTTATTTTTGCAGGAACAAGGCCTAGGGAATTGCTATGCTGTGTGAGCAGCTCCTTCTACAAGTAAAGAAAAATAACAATGTGGCTTACAACCTGAAAGCAACTTTCAGATGGGAAATCTCCACCTCTTCCCACACCAAGAAAAGGTGAAAGCAAGTACAATAGTCGAATGCAATCAAATGACCATTTAGAAATGAGTCATTAACCACTTATTTTCAAATCACTTTTGGAAAATTGCAATGTTTATTTGATAATTTCTAAGTAGGTTTTAGGTAGACAAATTCTTTGCCACTACCTCCTAAAAAATGCTTGCAAAGGTAGATTTACCTTTAAATTAATGAAGGTTCCAGGTCATTCATTTGCACGGGCCTTTCTAAAACCCTAGCAGAAATCTTAGCAATCTTGTTTTTATAATTTTTGTCATTTTTCTTAAAAAAGATCTCCTAAAATTGTATGAGTCAGACTCCACAAAAATCTAAATCTACTTTTGAAAGCATACCTTCTATTGTAAGAATTATTGTACTTTCAGTGTTTGCTTTGAGGAATATATTCTGGCATCACTCTAATTGGTAAATGATATTTAATCAATTTTCATACAGTTGAGCTCTGCGGGTAATAAACAACCCGAAGAAAGAAACTCTCCAGGGCTGATAAAAATTATCTCAACTCATGA
Source organism: Equus caballus (assembly GCF_041296265.1). Taxonomy (NCBI): domain Eukaryota; kingdom Metazoa; phylum Chordata; class Mammalia; order Perissodactyla; family Equidae; genus Equus; species Equus caballus. Next base: position 63,624,269 of record NC_091690.1, read on the forward strand.
ATATTCCATTTGCTCATTTTCTACAGTTAGATAATTTCATTTGAAAGTAATAGAAAAACACAGAACAGCCTGCATGAACTGAACAGTGCTTAGTGTAGATGGACCATAATGAAACCAGCATTTTGGCGTAACTTTATGTGCAATGCTCTGAACCTCTCCAGCTTTCACTTGAGGAGTTCTACACATCCATCCTCATTCTTTTACATTAGAATGGTAAATAGCATATATTATAAGTCTGGAAATGTTGAAGACACCTACTCTAATTTTGATAAATATGTCTTATCTCGGCAACAAACAAATGTCTGAATATAATTAGTCCTTTTTTTCTTCTTTAACAAGAGGGATAATCCTCAGAATTAAATCTGATTCTTTTAGCCTGTTTCTTGGAGGTTGCAAAACTGAATAAAATCTTTTTAGACATAATCATAATATAATCTTAAGGAAAATCTGTTTTCCCTTCATTGAAAATTTTGTCTTCTATGTGGTGTTTTTTAGTGGGTTTTTTTTTTGCCTAAAGTGGTAGGGAAAATTTGGGAGATAGGCATGCTCTTATTATACATACCTGTAGGCTTTCTCTTTTTTATTTTTTTTACCTGTTAAAAATTTAAATTATTCAAAAAAAAATTTTCAAAGCTCCTCTTGCACAAGATATGGTACTGGTCTCCATCTGGGGCAGGGAAGAGGTGAGTTACAAGTAACTTAGGAAAGCACTCAGTTCCCTAGGCTGAAGTAGATTATCATTTGCATTGATGTCTATGCCATAATGGAGATGCCATAAGAGAGAAATATACAAACAAAATGAGAGGGCCTAGTTATAAACAGGAGATTCTGAGAAGGCTATAGTCATTTTTTTATGGTTTATTCTCCAATGAAATTTAACAGATATCATACTTTTCTGTTAGTTAATTCTGTTTCTACCATTGTTCGTGTTTCCTTTCATCCAGTGGTATACTTAGCAACATGATTTAAGAGTTGAGTCAGAACCTTTCTCTTCCTTACCTAAAATTTTAAATTGAGGTGTAATTATTATACAGCAAAACTTACAGATCTTGAAGTATATAGTTTGCTGAGTTTTGACAAATGTGTCCCCCAAATCAAGATGTAGAATACTGCCATCACCCTAGAAAGTACCCTTGTGTCCTTTTTGGTCTGTGCTCTCCCAGAAGCAAACAGTATGCTGACTTTTTTCTCCATATATTAGTTTTGCCTGTCCTTAAACCCATAGAAGTGTAGTCATATGTACAGTATGTACTTGTATCTGGTTTCTTTTACTCAATATTTAAGGGTTAATCTATATTTATGTGTACCAGGAACTTGTTCCTTTTATTTCTAAGTAGTATTTCATTATATGAATATATCACAATTTATTTATCTGTTTTTATATTCATAGACATTTCAGTTTCCAATTTTTTGCTATTGTGAATAAAGCTGCAATAAAGATTCTTATTAGGAGACATATATTTTATTTTGGGTAAATACCTGAAAGCAGAACTTCTTGATAATTAAGTAGATGTATGTTTAATAAGAAACTGCCAGTGTTTAACTTTGATAAGAATCTGACAAACAATATTCTCTATTGGTTGCTCCATTTTACTCTCAAACCAGGAATGTATGAGACAGCGAGTGGCTCTGCATTGTCTTCCACATTTGGTATTTCAGTCTTTTTAATTTTAGCCATTCCAATAAGTACATAGTGGCATCTATTGTGGTTTTGATTTGCATTTCCCTTATGACTAACAATTTTGAGCATTTTTTCATGTGTTTATTGCTCATTCATATATCCTCTCTGACAAAGTATCAGTCTAAGTCTTTTCTGTTTTTCTTTTAAATAAACTTTTTATTTTGGAATAATTTTCAATTTACAGAAAGTTGAAAATACAGTACAGAGAGTTCCCCTATACCCCTCGCCCAGGTTTCCTGTTGATAATACCCTACATTACCATGATGTATTTGTCAACATTAAGAAACCAACATTGGTACATTACTGTTAATTAACTAAACTCCAGACTTTACTTGGATTTCATGAGATTTTCCATGAACATACACTTTCTCTTCCAAGATGAAATCCAAGGTTCCATGTTGCATTTGTCATGTGATTCCAGGTTCTCTAGTGTGTGACAGTTTCTCAGATTTTTCTTGTTTCTTATGAACTTGGTGATGTTGAGGAATACTGACGAAGTATCCTATAGAATATCCCCAATTTAGATTTGTCTGATTTTTTTTTCTTTCACGATTAGACTGGAGTTATAGGTTGTTGAAAAGAATACCACAGAGCTCAAGCGTTCTCGTCTCATCACATGAGGGGATACATGATACCCACATGGCATTTCTAGAGATGTTAACCTTTATCACTTGGTTAAACTATTGTTTCTAGGCCCTTTCCAGGGACAGAATTAGGTAATATATGTATGTAGATTAATCCATGTATACACACGTTATCTATAATTTTTGTATTCTTCATTTGCGTGTTGTCTATATATAAGTGCAAGTTCATATTGGTGTCTTTGACTGTAATCCAGTTCCACAGGGTTCATGCTAGACTTCCTTTGTTGCTTTTCTGTAATTTTGCTCTCTGACAGTAAGAAGCCTGCCTTCCATCGTCTACCATCATTTTCTTGTTTTATACCATTGGGCATGTAAAGCAGTTTCAAAATTTTTTACTTAAATACCTGTGAGAAACAAATTTGCCAGTTAGAGTACAGTGTTCATGTAGAGTGTACAGATCCTTTTATCTTTACCTACATAGCTTCCTGTCAAAGAAAGGACTCATTCATTCATTCATTCAATTAATCCTGAATTAAAAATTAATTTAATCTATACATTCAAAGTTTATTCTGATATTTTGATGCAACGTTTCCTATAAAATAATACTATTGTAATCATGTTCGTTTCCTTATGCCCTTTTACAAAACTGGAATAAACTGTCAGCTAGAGGCCAGTCAGAACATTTCAGTCTCTTTAAAAATAAAATCAAGAAAAAATCTGTTCCTTTTATCAAATACCTTTCTCTAAAGCTGTTGCTACTTCTGAGAATTCCTAATAGACAAAAAATTCCAATAAATGGAGGCTCTAACTTTGTTACTTTCTGCATTTTGCGTTGAAAGCATTTTGGCAGCGTAGAAAGAACATCAAAGGTTTTGGTTTCTGAAGAATGGGGGTCTCTGCCCTTTAGTAGCTGTGTGACCTTGGGCTAGTCATGTCCTCTTGTATAAGATGAGGGTAATAGTATTTACTTCATAAAGTCGACATGAAGCTTAAATTAGTTGTCAAGCCAGAATGTCTATACTTATAGGTAAACAGAAGTGGTCCAGGAAGGTACTCAAACCAAAGGAAAAACATGGCTCGTTTTCTTAGATCATTATGTGGAGGTTTGAGGGAGAAATATATTAGTGTTATTTTAAAAATAAAGATGAATGTGAAATAATTAACCTTGGGTGGAGGCTGGGAAAGCCATATATGAGCTATACCTCCAAATCCTACATCCTCAAATTAAATTACTTTGCAGCCATTATGTATTTTAGTGAAAATATTTGGGAACCTCTAGGCTGACCCATGAAAAATGTCCAGAATTGCTTGGCACACAGCAGGTGCCAACTAAATGTTGCTGTTATTTTCGTTACTTATTTGAGTAGATATCTGGGACATAATTAAGCTTTAGATTTTTTTGATCAGTAACGTGCCACACTTTTGTTGTTGACATTTAGGTTGTTTTATTTTACCTTTGATCCAGGAAATATCAAAATTTTTAAAAATATTTTTAAGCCCAATATCATTGAAATATTCCCTGCTTAGGGTATACTTTTTAAAAATGTCATCGTTTCTTGATTCTTTGGAGGCTTCTTAGTGGTTTGTGTTTGATTCCTTTTGCTGGGTGACATGGGAATTATTGCCCTCCTCTGAGGTTGACTAATAGGCAATCCTTAATTTTTTCTGGAGAACCAAAAAAAAATGACAATGTAAATTCATTGCATTTTAACTATCCTGCCATAATTTTAGGCATGGGAGATTTCTTTTTTATTATGTTTTGATTATATACATAAATCTCCTCACAGATCGTGGATCCTTCCTTTTGAAAAATAATATAAGTCATTAGGGACCCATTCAAAGGGAAATGAATGTGTTAGGCATGTGGGCTTAGAAATAATTTGGAATCAACCTTCATTTCTCCAGTATATTTAATATACCTTACATCATCACTTAGTGTAAAATTACTCAACATATGGTCCAAATCCTTCTATTTAAAATATTCACTTGATCATTATTTTAATTTCTAACCTGGGTTCTTTTGGAAACACTCTATATAAAGAAAGAAATTTAAATGTCAGAAACACCTCCTTCCCTTTAATTTATGATAACTATATTGGCAAATAAACTGGAAGTCAATCTTCATGAAACATCACTTGATTATATTATTTAAAATTCTTCAGTAGTTTCCTGTTAACATCAGGATAAAATTTTATTTCCCCAAACTGACTTTGAAATAATACTTTTCAGCTTATTCCCAGTATTATACTCCATTATTCCTCAATGAAATCTTTCTCTTACACCTCAAATCAGTCTCATGATTGTCATTCATACACTGTAAGAATCATTCCAGCATCTCAACACTTTCTCACACGATTCTCCTTGCCTAGAATTTCGTGTCTTCTTTCCAATAGGGGCACAATGGAACACAGGAGGATATTTCTTGTGGAATATCTATAGCATAGTAGTTTTGACCATATTTTCAGGTAAACTGATCAGAATAGCCTAATTTGACCTTTAAGGGACTGTAACACTATTCTTTGTAGAGAATAGGACCCAGAGCAAACTATATGTTTCTTTCCAAGGTAAAATTCTAGTAAAATCAAATATGTGGATTTAATCAAAAATGAAAAAAAAAAATTCCCTGGGATATAGACAGAATTAGTTGCATTCACTTTGCTCTCATGTTCTGGTCCAGAGTTCCTGTTTTAATCACCACCGTTCACTTCTTGTCCAGGCATCTTCTCTCTGGGCTGCTTATGTGTTAGCTTAGTATCTATGAATCCCAGGTCAGTCTAACACTAGGAGATGGGGCTGGTTGTTTTTTCCTAAAATTAGTCTCCCTAAGTCACTTTTTAGATCCAAATAAAAAATGGTTTTATTAAGTGTTTCCTTCCTAAGCTCCTGCGAAAGTTCGGGACCTGGGAATTAAATAAATTACCTTAATTTATTATTCTCTAGGGATGAGTTTTTGACTAGATTCCATTAATTGTGTTGTCATATTATTGTCTCTCTGTACCACTGTCCCATATCATAGGCGCTTAATCAATTCTTGTTAATTAACCAATCAACTACATTCATTGTCAACCACTTAAAAAGTAAATAGAAGAATCGCTCTTGGGTGAATTAAAAATGATTATTTTAAAGGGAGCATTTCAATGAAGTGATTTATAGTGTAGTACAAATTCTAATTAAAATAAGAATATTTACTTCTTTCCCCATTTTATGAAGACTAGACACCACCTAAATAGCAACCTATTTTGCATTTGTCATGATTAGGAGTATTCACATTAGGGTCGTCTGGAATGTCAATATAATTTCATTCATAAGAAATTTTTAATTAAAATTACCTTTCTTTCCCAATTTCTTCTGATCAAAAAAAAAATCTCTTTATAGAAGAGGCCCATATGTTCCTTAGATGCTGTTAACTTTATTCAGAAAGTGTTTTAGATCTTTCTCTTGCTTGGCAAGCCCCTAAATTAATTTACCATGATGTAGAGGCCAGATTTCAAAAGTTATAGAGAAGGACAATGTCCTATTTATAATACTCATCCACTCCTGCTAACTTAAAATATTTCCTCCATGTAACATACTTCCTTTTTTACCCAAGAATGGGAGGTATATGTCCCCTCTTCCCTGCCTTCTGAATAATATAGTTTCTCTACTTGTGAAGTAGTAATAAAAAGGATCCCAAATTTTCCTGAACTCAGAGTCCCATGGGCAGCAGTAGTATCTTAATGGCACCCTTTGAACTAACTTAACCTTTTTGTGTCCGTTTAAATCTTCATTTGCATTCTAGCAAATCCACATGGTGTTATTAGAATGACCTACTTCCATAACAGAAATGGGGCTAGTTGATAACAGTAGCCCAGTGAAATTTCAAGATGTTACTCTGTACTTGAGTTTCTCTATGCTCAGCTTTTTTTTTTTTTAATTTGAACTTTCAGTGGCAGATTTAACAGAAGGTTCTATGCACAATTTATAGTTTGTTCTTGAGTTGGCAGCCAGAATGTTGAAGCCAAGGTAAATGTCCACAGTTCTTCTCCCTACGCTCCCCACTCTCCCTACCACTTTGTAGATTCAAGCAGCAGAGTGTATTCAATTGTCAATGATGATTTATTAACTGGTAATAACCATCTGTTCCAGGATGCCTGCAAAAATTATTAAATCTAAGCTACTTCTTCAAGCTAAGGCTTGCCTTTAAGAAAGTGCCATGAATAGTGTGATAAAGTATTTCAGAAAGTTCTAACTTTGGATATTTGTAGCAATTTGTTAACAACCAGGCTTTTCTAGTTCCCATTTAAATGGTCCTTTAACTTTGAGGAAGTTTGGCCAAAGTTTCCTTAAGAAGTGGTATGTATGTTCTATGCAGTCTCTATTGTGATTCATGAAAGAGTAATAACCCATTTTGTCCAAAGATTTGGCGGTCCTTCCCTTTATGGGGCAACCATATTGAAATTACTTTTGTCTCTTTGGTTCTCAGCTAAAACCAGATACAGTAAGACCAGAAAGGAAGGCTCTGATACTCCATTTGAATAATTATGTGTGGAGTTCTGTCTTGCAAAGCTCACACAAACAATCGTGTTCCTTTAGTCTTAAAATTAAAATTCCTAATATTTGTGAATTTTTTGAATGTTAAAAAAATAAAAACATAAACAAAGCCTTAGAGATCATAATTCAACTACTTAAGATTACATAGGTTCAGAAACTGAGGCCAAGTAGAAGATCCAGCTTTCTCCAGATTGCACATTTGGTTGGCAATACACTCAGGACTAGACTCCAGGTCTTCTAATTCCTAGACCACAAGCCAGACTGCAATTTAAATGGACAAACTTTTAATTTTTATCCATGTTTTTTGTCTGATGTTCTTTGTCCTTCCTTAAAATTATATCAAAGACTTCTCAGTACATATTTAATGAACATTATCGTTTTAATGCACACTAGTAATTGACCAATATTTATTTTTCTCTTTTTCTGTCAATAAACCAGTGTCTTCAGCTATTTTTGTAGGACAGAGCTATTTCCTACTTGTCTGAAATCTTGAAAGAAATTTACCAATTGATAAGGAAGTGAAGGAAGAGGAGGAAGCCTTTTGAGTAGAAGAAATGATTGAGTGGCAAGAAAGGCCACGTAACCACCCTTTCCTTTTAGCTCCAGAATATTGCAGATCATGACAAATCTCCCAACAGGGAATCCTTGTGGACTTCCAAAATGAAGCCCAGGCAGTTGCTATTCTATTGACTATACTAGCCAATTTTCTTTTCTTAAAGAGGAATTTTTGTGTTCTAAAAACATTAAAATGTCTGAAAAATTTACAACCCTGAATTACTTCGGCAAAATTATGTGCCTTGCATGCATGGTTTGAGTTGGCTTCTGGTTCTAAATCCAATTGTGTAACAATAAGGTATATTAAATCAGATGCAATTTGGAAACTACGAATTTAAACTTTGCAATCTTTTCTAGTCCTGATAAACTCTTTGTAGTCCAGGGAGTGCATCTGATGCTTTCTCTTTGTGTCTTTGTCTTTATGTATGTTGAGCCATTTGTCTAGACCTTTAGAGTGTACTTCCCCTCTCCTTGATTAACCATTTTATTACCTATTCATCCTTCAAGACTGTTTAAGCATTACTACCCCTGCAAAATCTTTTCTTGGATACCTCCTTTACTCCAGTCAGGACTATGTGCATCTTCTATGGAATCCCACAGCACTGTCTTTCTACCTTTATCATGACACTGACCTTACTCTGCTGCCTGTCTTTCTCACTAGACTCCAAGATTCTCAAAAGTTGCTTGAGCAGTAATACATTAGCATTGACCGTCCTAACATTAGCATTGACCCTCTTTGAACCTATCGTGTTCAATATTCCAGAACATAGTAGGCACCCAGGACATATATGAATGAGTGAATGGATTTTATTAGTGGGCTCCATTGCACACCATACTGTTCCTTGATTTGACTTTGAACCTAGTCAAACACATAATTCAGCAACACTTCAAAAACTTTCAAGCAGGGCACCATGGAGGATAATTGCAGACAAACTCAAAGCCTTCTTACAGACTACTCTTTTTTTTCCCCAATAATCGCTGCTTTTTGGCTTAGTGGGCTGCTCCTTTAAGGATGTTCTTTGGCAAAAGAATAAAACTCTTGGCCAACACTTTCCTGCTGGAGAAGTAGGAGGAGCAGAAGGGAATATTTAGGGAGAGCTGTGGCTTTGGGGTTGCAATTTTGAAGCCAGTTTTTATAAGGAATGAGTCTCGTTTTAAATTTTTACTCCAATATTAGCTCAGTGGGAAAACATTTTCTTGCAAAGATTGTTGAAGTTCCCAGGTTTTTAAAAGGAGTCCTGAACAGGAGTCAAAAAATATGAATGCTCACCCCAATTCCATAACTTTTTTGCTCAACTTGGTCAAGGTACTTAACCTCTCTAAGCCTCAGTTTCTTCATGTTTATAGTGGGGATAGCAGCATTGCTTATCTCAGAGTAAATAATGTTTGTGAGAACATCTTGAGATACTATTATGGAACAATGATTTATTGCTTAAAAATTTATCTGTAATTGAGAGGTTGAAAATAAATTCCAAACTGTTTTCTAAAATTCAGATTTTGGATGGACAAACATTTTTTTAATTGAGTTAATGATAGGTTACAATCTTGTGAAATTTCAATTGTACATTAATGTTTGTCATTCGTGCTGTAGGTGCACCACTTCACCTTTGTGCCCACCCCCCACCCCACCTTTCCCCTGGTATCCACTAAACTGTTCTTAGTCCATAATTTTAAATTCCTCATATGAGTGGAGTCATACACAGATTATCCTTCTCTAGCTGGCTTATTTCACTTAACATAATTCCCTCAAGGTCCATCCATGTTATTGCAAATGGAATGATTTTGTTCTGTTTTGCAGCTGAGTAGTATTCCATTGTATATATGTACCACATCTTCTTTATCCATTCGTCTGTTGATGGGCACTTAGGTTGCTTCCATGTCTTGGCTATTGTAAATAATGCTGCAATGAACATTGGGGTAGACTTTAGGGATTGCTGACTTCAAGCTCTTTGGATAAATACCCAGTAGTGGGATGGCTGGATCGTATGGTAGTTCTATTTTTAATTTTTTGAGGAATCTTAGATGGACAAACATATTAATTGTTGAAATATTTTTCCCTGTGTCTACCCTCATATAAACATACATACAGAAATCATATAACTGCTTTATTTTTAAGTCTAAGTGGTTCCCTCAAGATCCCTAGAGCTTTTTTTTTTTGCTCTAGTAACTGAATCCTTGGTCCAAAGGGTTGTTCTCGTAAGACTGCTTGAATATTTGGATAGTGGCAAGTTTATAGGAATCTGCATGTAAAATGAATTTGAATGTTGACTGGAAACCAGCATCAGTAATTGTATCCTATTTGATATTGGGAAAGCCGAAAGCTGTGGGCATTCTGCAAAGACTTTAGGCAGTAGTGGTTACATTTTAGAGTCTTTCTAAAGATCTCTCTAAAGAATATATGCCACATTGCCAAGGCAATTTGCCTTATGTTGAGTACTTTCTCTTTTTTAATCCTGTGTTTAAAGCAATCATATGTATTGCAGAAGGAATAGTCATGTTCTATCAATTAGTAGTTTTAAGCAGTCTAAAGTTCTTTACCATGAACCCTTCATAAAGATGCCCTTCATTGACTCTAACAGATGCAATTCTTTTTATCTAGAATAATGTTCATACAGGCAGATTCTGCTGATGACAATACCAGCAATACTTAACGACAAAAAGGGAAAAATTTCCTTAAAGCTATGCTAGAAAAAATGAGTTCTCATTAGTTTAAAGTGTATTTTGTCTTTTGGTTTTAAAATGCCCAAATTCCAAAATAGCAATTGGGTGAAATAGTCCTTGGTCAGGTTTGATTCATAGCTCAAACAAGAGGGGGGTTTCTTTCATTTCTTGTGATGACAAGGGATAAAATCTATACAAGTAAACTTCCTCTGAATCTTTATAAACCCCTTGATTTCAAAGAAAATGGACAAAACACCCTCAAGAGGCCTTTAAAACTAAATACATGCTCTGAAAATGGGAACTGCATTTTATCCATCTTCTTTTGTAAGCCTAGATATCTGGAAAAGTATTATAAAGATAATGAATATAATAAGAACATACTACCTCTGTTCCTACCAATTTTTAGTATGAAAGAATGCTATCATTTTATCACTTTATTTCAAATGGAAACATCTACATCTTAAGATTAATTTATATATATGTATGTATACATATAAATTAATATATATATATCCCCAAGGATAGCTTTTGCAAAATCTTTAGACATGAATGTCAGGTGAAGTTAATGAATGCCCATAGCACTCACTGTATTTTCTCTAGTTACAAGTATAAAAGCAAGTTGAAATAAACAACTGAGCGGTATTTAAATTTTTTCAGAAAGATATTTCTCAATAACTACTATTCATCCTTACAACTTTGCTACTAGCAGGTAATTTTTAGTTACCGTTCACTTACTTAAGCTTATTTATTTCTGCTCTGAAAATAGTTTTCCAGCCTTAATGTAATGCTCAGCATAGCACTGCTACTTTAACGAAGCTGATGATGTTGGAAAATTGATTACATAAATATACTGTTTAAAAATCTATCCTCTACCATTTTGATTTTATTTGGAGCCTGTAACTCCAACTGGGGATCTAGGTAGGAAGAGTGTCCATAGGCAGCAGATACTCACTTAAAGATGTGTAGGATTCTATGAGCCCTTGAAGCTGGTTTTAAGAACCCCTAGGATTTCTCCCAATCTGGAAAGTTTGGATCTGACAAAGTTAAATTTAACATATATTTATTGAATGTCTACTATGTGCTGGGTACTCTTGCTGGGTACTGTGTATACAAAGATGAATAAGACATGATTCCTGTTCTTGAGGAGCTTGAAGTCCAATGGAACAGGGAAATATAAATAGATAATTACAATATAGTACAATTATATTAAGTGCTATGAAGATGACAATAATAAAGATATAAATAATAACTGAGTATTTTTACGTCCGTGTTTATGAGAGGTATTGGTCTGCAGTTTTCTTTTCTTGCAATGTCTTTGTCTGGTTTTGGTATTAGGGTAACATTGGCCTCATAAAATGAGTTAGGAAGCATTCTCTCCACTTCTATCCTCTGGAAAAGATTGTGCAGAATTGGTATAAGGTCTTCCTTAAGTGTTTAGTAGATTCAACAGTGAACATATTTGGGCCCGGTGCTTTCCGTTTGGAAAGGTTATTAGTTATTGATTCAACTTCTGTAATAGAAATATATGTATTTAGATTGTGTCCTTCTTCTTTTGTGAGTTTTGGCAGATTGTGCCTTCCAGGTAAATAGTCCATTTCATTTAGGTTATCCAATTTAGGGGCATAGAATTGTTCATAATATTTCTTTATCATCTTTTTAATCTCTGTGGGATCTGTAGTGACATCCCCTTTCCTTTCTGATATTAGTAATTTGTATCACCTCTCTTTTTGTTCTCATTTAGCCTGACTAGGGGCTTATCAGTTTTATTAAACTTTTCAAAAAATTATCTTTTGGTTTTGTTGATTTTCTCTTTTAAATTTCTGCTCTATTTTTTCTTATTTCTTTCATTCTGCTTACTTTGTATTTAATTTGCTCTTCTTCTTTTATATTTCCTTGGGTGGAAGCTTAGATCATTGATTTAGATCTTTTTCTTTTTTTATATATGCATTCAGTGCCATAGATTTCCCGCTGAGCACTGCTTTCACTGAAGCCCACAAACTTTAAGTTGTATTTTCATTTTCATTTAGTTCAAGGTATTTAAACATTTTTTTGAGATTTTTTTCTTTGCTCCATGTGTTATTTAGAAGCAAGTTGTTTAATGTCTAAGAATTTTGGGACTTTTCCAACTATCTTTCTGTTATTGATTTCTAGTTTAATTCCATCGTCGTCTGAGAGCAGATGTTGTATACTTTCCATTTTTTTAACTTATTGAGGTGTGATTTATGGCCCATAATGTGATCTATCTTGGTAAATGTTCCACGTGATCTTGAAAAGAATGCGTAATCTGCTATCGTTGGATGAAGTAGTCTATAGATGTTAATTGTATTCTCTTGAATAATGTTGCTGTTGAGTTCAACTATGTCCTTGTTTCTGCCTGCTGGATCTGTCAATTTCTGATAAATGGATGTCAAAGTCTCAAACTATGATAGTGGATTCATTTGTTGCTCCTTGAATGCTATCATTTTGGGCCTCATGTATTTTTGTGCTCTGTTGCTAGGCACGTACACGCTAAGGACTGCTGTGTCTTCTTGGGGTGCTGATTTCTTTGTGGTTAGGTAGTGCACCTCTTTGTCCTTAATAATTTTCCTTGCTCTGAAGTCTGCTCTGTCTGAAATTCATACAGCCACTCTGACTTTCTTCTGATTAGTGTTAGCATGGTATATCTTTCTCCATCCCTTTATTTTTAATCTGTATGTATCTTTATATTTAAAGTGGATTTTTTTGTAGACAGTAGATAGTTGTGTCTTATTTTTTGATCCACTCTGACAATCTCTGTTTCAACTGGTGTATTTATTTAGATGATTGACATTCAAAGTAATTATTTATATAGTTGAATTAATATCTATCATATTTTTTCCTGATTTCTATTTGGTTTTCTTATTATTTGTTCCTATTTTTGTCTTTCAAAATTTTTTATGTCTTTTCTGGTTTTAATGAAGCATTTTATATGATTCCATTTTCTCTCATTTCTTAGCATATCAATTATACTCATCCTTTGGCTTTTTTTTAGTGATTGTCCTAGAGTTTGCACTATACATTTACTAATTCAATCCACTTTCACATAACAGTATACTGCTTCATGGGTAGTGCAAGTACCTAATAATAAAAAAATTCCGAATTCCTCCTTCCCATCCCTAGTATCATTTCTGTCATTCTTTTCATTTATACATAAGCATGCATAAGCATATATATATACATAAAAATACTTAATGGATATTACTATTTTGAACAAACTATTCTGTTTTGATATTACTATTTTGATCAGTTAAGAATAAAAAACATGAAATTTTGGGCCGGGCCCAGCAGCACAGCAGTTAAGTTTGCACATTCTGCTTCGATGGCCCAGGGTTTGCCAGTTCGGATCCCGGGTGTGGACATGGCACCACTTGGCAAGCTAGGCTGTGGCAGCTGTCCCTTCCACATATAAAATAGAGGAAGATGGGCAGAGATGTTAGCTCAGGGCCAGTCTTCTTCAGCAAAAAAAAAAAGGAGGAGTGGCAGCAGATGTTAGCTCAGGACTAATCTTCCTCAAAAAAAAAAAAAAAGTAAAGAAATGAAAGTTTTTAAAAATTCTACTTATACATTCTCTGATGTTCTTTCTTTCTTTATGTAGATTCATTTTTCTGACCTATATCATTATTTTCCTCACTGAAGAACTTCTTTTAACATTTCTTGCAATGCGGGTCTATTGGTAATATATTTTCCTAATTTTTCTTTTTTGTCTGAGAAAATCTTTATTTCTCCTTCACTTTTGAAGGATAATTCTCCACAGTACAGAATTCTGGCTTGGTGTTTTTTGTTTTTTTTTTTCTCTCAACATTTAAAGTATTTCACTCCATTCTCTGCTTGTTTGCATTGTTTCTGAGGAAAAGTTGGAAGTAGTTCTTATCTTTGCTCTTCTGTAGTTAAGGTGCTCTTTTTCCTCTATCTTTTTTCAAAAATTTTTTCTTTATCTTTAATTTTCTGAATTTTATATATGATGTGCCTGGGTGTAGCTGCTTGTTGGCAATTAACCTGCTTGGTGTTCTCCAGGCTTCCTAGATCTGTGATTTGATATCTGACATTAATTTGGGAAAATTCTCAGTCATTATTGCTTTAAATACTACTTCTGTTCCTTTCCCTGTTTCTTCTTCTGGTATTCCCATTACATATATGTTACATCTTTGTGGATGTCCCACAGTTCTTGGATGTTCTTTTTTTTCCCCCTAGTATTTTTTCTCTTTGCTTTTCAGTTTTTGGAGTTTCTATGATCATATCCTCAAACTCAGAGATGCTTTCCTCAGCCATGCCCAGTCTACTAATGAGCCCACTAAAGATACTCTTTGTTTCTGTTACAGTATTTTTGTTATCTCTGTCATTTCGTTTTAAGTCTTTCCTAGCATTTCCGTCTCTCTACTTAGATTGCTCATCTGTTCTTGCATGCTGTCTACTTTTTCCATTAAGCCTCCTAGGAGATTCATTTTTTTTTTTTAAACTCCTGGTCCAATAATTCCAACATTTCTGCCATATCTGACTCTGGTTTTGATACTTGTGCAGTTTCTTTAAACTGTGTGTTTTGCCTTTTATTATGCTTGGTAATTTTTTTGTCAAAAGGTGGCCCTGATACACTTGGTAAAAGTAACTGCAATAAATAGACTTTAGTAATGTAGTGGGAAGGTATCAGAGGAAAGGTAGTTGTTTATACTCTTATGATTTTGTTTCATTCTTTTAATGAGCTTGTGCCTCTGGATTGTGAATGTCACCACTGCTTCTTGGTTTTTTCCCCCCTTAAGTGGTACAGAATAGCTAAATGGTGCTGGAGTTGGTATTTCCCTTCCCCAGCTAGGTTAGACTTTGATAAAACCCTAGCAGATTAGGCTCTGGTACAATAGGCAAGCCTTGTTAAAAAGAACAGAAAGCTCTGGCGTGTTTCAAATAATTTCTTTTCCCCTTCCCCTGCTGGAAGCATGAGGGATTTTTCTCCCATTTTCACTGTGAAAACGTAGTAGGTTTACTGTAGGTAAAACTCACAAAAATGTGGGTGTAACCCCAAAGATTGAATTCCCCTGAAGTTTTTAACTCTCACACTTGTCCACACTGAGCATCCACAATTCATCAGTTGCAGTTTACGTTTTCCTACCCTGGCACTGGTTTCTGTGGAGATTTCTGCTGTGATAACTTGTGATTCTCTATATCCACCTGTCTGTCTCTCCAGTTTTGGGGACAGTGGTTTGCTCTGTGACTTCACTTTTCTGACAGATCTAAGAAGAGGTGATTTTTTCAGTTTCTTCAGCTCTTTACTCATTATGAGGCAGAGTGGTGACTTCTGTGTTCCCTACATACTAGAACAGAAACTGGAACCGCTAGTGAATTTTTCATTTCAGTTATTATGTTTTTCAACTTCAGAATTTCCATGTGATTTTATTTTATAATTTCTACTTCTTTATTGATAGTCTCTATTTGACGAGTTATTGTTGTCATATTTTCCTTTAATTTTTTAAACATGATTCCTTTAGTTCTTTGCACATTTTTATAGCTGCTTTGAAGTTGTTGTCTGCTAATTCCAACATCTGGGATGTCTCAAAAACAGCTTCTATTTACTGCTTATTTTCCTGTCATATGGGTCATACTTTCCTTTGTTTGCACATCTCATAATTTCTTTTTTGAAAACAGATCGTATGAGATAACATGTAATAGCAACTATTGATTCTGTTTTGCCCACATGCCCCTCACCCCAGATTGTTGTTTCTTTTTGCTTGTTTGTTTATATGTTTAGTCACATATCTGGGCTAGATCCATAGAATCTGTCTTCCCTGCAGTGTGTAGCTGCTGATGTCTCTTTTGAATTTTCTTTATTTTTTTCTTTTTGAGTCCTGGCTTCCTAGGGCTGTCTCTAGATCAGCAGAGCATAGTGGTGAGTCAATGATTGGTCAAAGGTTATATTTAAACACCTTCAGCCAGTAGGGTTTCCGTCCTTTGCCAATGGATTTGTGTATGGGTTGGTAAATGTACTCAGATTCAAGCAGTTTACAAATCTGCCTGAGATTTTATTTTCTAATAGGTGTTATCATGACTCCTCTGCATATGTGCAAGGCCTCACATTCAGGCAGGGGTGTATAGATTGCCAGGACCTTTTCCAGTCTTTATTGAGTGTATGAATGACCTTGCATATGCACTCAGTCTTCCAGTCTGCCAGGGATATGTCAGAGCTATCAAGGCCTGCCATGACTCATGCCACAGATTTCCCTGTTAAATTTCTAGCTAATCTGGACAGCCGTAGCTTTCACCAAGCAGTGTTGCTACCTTAAGCTACTGCAGTGTTCTCTTTCACTGATATTTGCCACCAAAATCACTGTTGTTTTCAACAACATCCCTGAGCATGAGGTTTTCCCACATACTGCTCCAAATGAAGTTGACCCCCTCTGGCAGCAAAGAGGCTGATTTTCATAGCTTTTTTGGTCCTGATATAATGATTGTACCCACAGAATTTGGGGGAGGGGAGGTGTAGGAACAGCCCCAGCCTAGAACACCACTGATTCCCACTGTTGTTAACTGAGGTTCTTGAATTAATGTTTTTCAACTTCCTATATGCCTTTTAGTCAATTTTCATAGAGCAGAAATGGTTATTTTGGCAATTCTGTCCAGTTTTAAAGTTGTTCTTTAGGGAGAGGATTTGCTGAGCTCCTTACACCATCATTCTGTAGTAATAAAACAAATAGCATAATAATAACACTTGCCATGTGCCAGGTTGCTGTTCCAAGTATTTTACAAATTCCCTTCATTTATACTAATTCACTAATTCATTCAATCTTCAAAACCCTATGAGATTATGAACCTGTTTTACAAGTGAGGAAACTGAGGCAGATAGCTCACCACTAGTTACTGGCAGAGTCAAACACAGGCATTTTGGCTCTAGAGTATGTACTCTTGAGCACTGTGCTTTACTTCATTCTTAATTTAAAACTCCCAAAAACCTTACTGAAGTAAGTATAAATGGTATTTTATTTCACTGAAGAGGAACTGAGATTATGTAACTTCTCTACAGTCACAAACCTAGTAAGTGGCCAATTTAGGGTTAGCGTACATGTCTGACTGACTCTAAAGCCTGAAGTTGATAGACAACACATACAATCAGGGCCAAAGATTTATATAGTCACTCTGTAAACACAGAGAAACAGCATTAGCACAACCTGGCCTATGTAAATGTATGTGCATGCACAAGTGTATGTGTGTCGGAGTATGCGTAGGAAGGCTAGGGAAGAAAAGGCAGGGTTTGTGGTGCCATTAGATAGCTGGAAGGGGAGAAGAGTCATGGAAGGATTTTTGGAAGGATAAATAGAAATTACACAGGGTAAATGTGGCAAGCAAGGACATCCTAGGTGGAAGGTCATTAAGAAAAGAGATAGTACAGTAAAAGTTATGATTTTAATTTCCTTCCATCTCTTCTCCCTGCCCTACCAACTGCCTTTGATCCGTGGTGCTTTTCACCCAAGATCTGCTGTCTGATTAACTAATATGTGTTTACTGTGCTTAAGGTATTCATGGAATTTATTTAATTTAATGTAATTCAGGATTTATGCTGGTACCCTTTTGAGTCTTCCTGTTCCAAGAGGATATTTAAGAAAACAAATACAACAGCAGTGTGACCACCATGCATTGTTTGGAGCTTGTACTATCAACTTTCCAGTTGGCACTGTGGCAGAACACTTAAAAGCCCTGAAGGCTGGGCAGGCAAGTATTCCGAGAGAGAGCGATTTGGTGCATCCAAATCACAGCCCAGAACTCCCTGCTATGACTAGCTGTTGTCATGGCCACAGCTTCACTATGCATGACCCCTTCTAAACTCCCAGGATTCAGTCTGAGAAGAACTGATACAGATGTAGCAATGTGGGCTTTTAAATTTTTCTTTGAAAAATATATTGTTTATGCTTTTTTTTAGTCACTGTAAGTTTCTATTTGATCTACGTTAATTGAATCTAAAAGTAGAAAATAGGGTAACTCAAGTTCTCTGTAGGAATATTAAGCACAAGTTAACATATATGAAAGCTGATTTTTATGCAATTTCCTGTAAACAATAGCCATTGATCTCCCCACCCACCATCTCTCCACCACCACCACACACACATGCACACACTGGTTTCTCTTTGGAAAGGTGAATCAGCAGAATTTAAAGACCTAGGAAAAACTTAAAAATAATTAAGGTTGATATCTTTGAGGGTTCACTAGGTGGTAAACACTAGACCTTTAGAAAATTATATCATTCGATCCTTATACAATGAATGCAATGATATAAGTACAATTACTATCTCTTTTGTAAATAAGAACACCAAGGCTCAGAGAGGTTAGGTAACTCACCCAAAGTTCTGTAACTAGAGAAGGGGAGAATCATGCTGTGAACCCAAGCAATCTGACTCCAGGATCCTAGCTCCTATCCACCATGCTAAGTTGTTTTATACCATCAGGTTGAATCATGTGGAATTGCAATTTTGTAAGTCAAAAACAGTTAAATAAACATTAGTAATTTCATATGATTCAGATGATCTCTCACTTTTAGAGGACAACCTACGTGTGCAGCATAATGTAGTGGAAGAGATTCAGAGTCTAAAAGATCTAGATTCACATCAAAATACCAACATTTACCAGCAACCAATTTTGAGCAAGTTCTTTACTATCTCTGAGCTGTTTACTCATCTATAAAATTGAGATAATAGTAATATCTACCCACATAAAATTGTTAAGATGAACAATTGCAATAATGTGTATGAAAATAGAATGTAAATGATTAATACTGTTGTTAATATTATCTGAAAAAAGTTATACATAAACAGCTTGAACCTTACAATTTCCATATTTTATCAACTGGTGAGGTGAGGGTCGGGGGAGAGAAACAGCATTAATAATCAGCTCCCTGTCAGGATCCTAAGGTACTTTGAGAAAGGTGAAATCAAATAAAACAACAGAATGCTTCCCCTTAGAGTCTGATCCAGAAAAATTGATCTGACCTTTTTTTGTAACAAGCAGCCCAAATTGTTTTTCCAGAGTCACAGAAGTTAGAAAACTTCTTCATGTGGCTTGATGAAATACCCGATGAATTAGCAAGGCAATATAGCTCTACAGCTCTTTTCCAAGGTTGTAAAGATAGAGATGTTCTTTTAAAATCAGATGAAAAGAGATCAAATGAGCTAGCAAAGAAGGTGGAGATAGTGACTCTATAAATATTTGTTGATTGATGGTTTGATCTTGAAGACTGCTGAAAGGGTGACCTATAGTCAGATGAAAAGGGAGACAGCTGATTGTTAGCAAGGTTTGAAGTAAAACGATTAGAGAGAAATTAAGGCAGTTCACTCCTTTGGAAACTGACAACAGTGAGTAGAACTTTTGAAGACAAAGGGATTTTAAAGATTTGTAGAAAATGAGAACCTCTTAACATAAGGTTCAATTGATTTACTTCTTCAATAACTATTTTTGAAATGACTTCTAGGGCAAGTCCTTAATGATAGATGCCTCAAGAGAAAAAATAAAAATAAAGATATAGCCTTATCTGAGAAGGAGGACAGTATATCAGGAAAGCTAAAGCACAATATAAGAATTGGACCATGAGGAAGACTACAGGTACAGTAAGAAAGCGACTGTGTTCTGTTTGACCAGCGAGAAAGATTAGTGTTTTGCCACTTAGACTTCCCTTGATTAAAATACTAGCTGCTTCCATTCCTTCCTCCCCACTTACACGCACCCATTCTTTAATTTTGTTCAACAAATTTATATTGAGCGTAGACTTGCCATCACTAAGTGATGAGAATTATGAACAAGATAGTCCTAGTTTCATGTTGCTTATGGCTGTGTAACCTTGGAGAAATTTTTAGCTTAGAAACTTGATTTCCTCAATAGTAAAATTAGCATTAAAATGTCTAGCTCTCAGGATTGTTGTCATTATTAGTTCAATTTATGATACTGCCTTGCGTGTGGTAGATACTTAACAAGAAACGGTATTAGTAGTAGTAACAGTAATAGTAGTAATCATTATTGTTATTAGCATTTTAGAGAAGATTATAGAGAACAGAGTAATGATTTTTCAGGGCATTGATAAGAAAAATCTTTTTAACTTTATGGAAGAGACAGCCTTTGGCTGACAGGAATGGAAGCTCCTCACATCTCCCAATAGAACCTAGCTCCATGAGGAAGAGAGCTTTGTTTTGTTTATTATTGTATTCCTAGGACCTAACATAGTGCCTGGGAAATTCTAAGCATTCAAAAATATTTTTCTAAATTAATTAGGATTTTAAAAGCATAGATTAAATAAAGACATTTGGGGTAGAGTGTATGCCGTTAATAAAGATGTCAAAGAGAGGAGGTGCTTCATATAAGTTCAGCACAATTGCTTGACTAGAAAATACTTTAGAAGATAAGAAGTAGGGTCTGTAGCTGGAAAGGTAGGTTGAGGACAGCTGGTGGATGATCTGGAATGTTCTTTAAGGATAAAGAAAAATTAGTTAAAGCTACTTGAGCAGCAAAATTATATAATGAAAACATTGCTTTTTTAGGGAGATAAATCTCAAAGGATATGAAGACCAGACTGATGTTGAAAAATGATAGAGGCAGAAATATTTTTAGGAAATTATATCAATGATCTTAAGAAAGTGATAATTAGGACTTGAAATAGGATGTTGAGTACTGATAACAAATGTAAAGAGTATATATGAAAAAGGGGATTTCCTTAACAGATATATAGAGTAGCCTGAAGGAAATGATGGTTATAATTAGGTAAGTTGATTATTTCTGTTATAGACTTGTTGAGACTGAGGTGATACTAGGGCATTTAGAAAACAGTTGAGCATGATGAAATCTCAGGTAAAGATTGTATAATAATAAAGGACAGACCTTGGTGAATGCTCATATCTGGCAAGAGGAAAAAAATGATCATAAATGCAGCAGAGAGAGCAGTAAAGGGGAGACCAGCAAGGATATCAACCAAGTGACAGAGGAAAGGGGAGTTTTAAAGGGTGCTCACTCCAGAGGGTTAAATACTGCATGAAAGCCGGGAGAATGAAGGCTAGGAAAACGTTATTGTATTCAAATGTGGAAAAGTCTTTGCTGATCCTGAAGAGCTCAGCTTTTGGGTGGTGGTGGAATACAAACCAGGTTGCAGGGGTTTGAAGAGGGAAGCTCAGAATGAATGACTGACATTCTGCCTCATACTATGGTTGTATTATACCCAAGTAAAAGAGAAAATATTCTGGGCTAACTGCTTACATCATCATATTTGTGAAGTCTCATTTTATGGTTCAGAACTAATTTAGTTTTTGTTTCTCCAAACCTTTTGCCCATGTACTTTAAGCTCTTAATTCTCTTGGACACTTTGCTTGCAACTGACCAAGTGGTTCATATATGGGGGTGGTGAGGTGTGTGAGGGTGGGGGAGCTTGATGAGACAAAAACCTGGTGCATCCTGATGTTTTCACAGCCGTTGATTGATGGTGTTCTTTACACCATTTACTGCTCTCAGAAGCATGTTCAAACTTATGGAATATTTAAACCCAAAGAGGAAAACCTCCTGCCTCAGGCTAGAGCTGAGTGAAAACATTAGAACCACCTGTTATTACACCATCCAGCATATGGTGCAAAGCAAGGGAGGAAAGCTGGGAAGAAATGTGCTGTTTCCAAATCAGAGGCAAATCCAATTCTGAACTTATTAAGTGACTATATTTTTCCCTCATTATAGAACCCTCTAATCAAGAAAACTTTGTATATCTAAGTTGATTTTCTTTTTATACATGTAAGAACCCTAAGCTGTTTTCTTTGATTTCTCCTGACAGAAATACCAGGGAAAATTTTATCATAACTTTACAGATAAAAAGCTACTTAATTTAAAAGAAAAAAAACCTGTGGTTTCTAATTAAGTTAAAAAAATATATAGTAATTTTTGTCTATGATCACTTTCCTAGGTCCAAAGTTCTAACTTCTTAATAACCAGGGCAGAGAAAATAACAAAATCAAAAGAAAATTGTTTAAGAATGGAACAAATTGTAGGATACTGATTGATTTGTTCTCATTTGGTTGAAGCTTGTGATTTAGCAGGTCACTGAGCTCAGAAGATTTTTTTTAATTAAGATTCAAAGTTTAACTTGAAATCAGGGTTTCCTGTTAGAGCACATTCAGGTGAATAATAAAAATGGTGCTCTTACCAAAATTAGAATCTTAACTAAGAATATCAATAATTATTTTTATAGTTTGAGTGTTTATTGAAAGTAAGAAATACTATGATTAGCTTCTTGTAAAACTGCATGTTTTTAAACCAATCTCATTATAACTAAATAGTATTCATAAAATAATCAGAATCATACATTACATCAAAACAGGTGCTCTACAAAGCTTAAACAGATCTTTTTCTTACTACTAAGTGTTTAAGTGAACAGTATTTGACATTTAGACAAATGTGTATAATATGTAACAAAGATGAATTCTAAAGCTTGCAAGTGACAGAACTGATATTGGAGTCCAGGCCATTTGTATTCTAGAATCGAAGCTTTTAATTTTTATGTGATAATGCCTCTTAACATGAAGAGAGGGCACAATTTCAGGCAGTGAAGATAATCCAGGAGAAGGGACATTGGTTAAAGAAAGTGATGGACAGCTTAGTTGTGTGCTGCAGACCTCCAGACTTTGTCTAATGATGCCCTCCTCCTGATTAGAGCTTCCATGCTGGTAGATTGACTTTCGCTTTTTCAGTACTTGATTGTTTTTCGTCCATTCAGCAGACACATTTAAAGTTAAATGTGATAAAAAGATGGAGATAATGAACATCAGCCTTCTCCAGTTGCTCTTTCTTTTGAATTACTGTGGAGCAAAACTCCATTACCTTTTTGTTATTTTTCTTTTTCAAAGAGATAAAGCTATGTTTTATTTACCCTAGAAGCCTTGAGATCTTTGAAGAGTAGAAATGGGGAACATGGTGATGGTGACATCTTTCAGTGGAGCCAAGGAAAGCAAGTGATACTGCCATTTAGTTCCCTCTCTAATGGAGAACCTTACAGATTAAGGGGAAGGGACGTGGCAGACATACATGGTGGTTAGAAAGCTACCAGCTGGTAGAATTATGGGTTGTCAATTGGGATCTTTGGAATAGAGAATAGTAGAAGAATCTATAATAAGATCTGGGCAAGTGTACCTTGACCAAAGTGAGAGGCAAAGTAAATATGATTTAAACAGTAGGTGAGGAGAAAAGCTCTGATGCTAGAAGGTCAGAGCAGGGAGGGACCTCAGAGATCGTTTGTCTGCATGAGAAAATTGAAGCACCATGACTTGCCCAAGTTTACCAGCGTGTTAAACCACAGAATCAAGACTACAGTACAGATCTGGCTCTGCTCTCTCCAGCAGAGCACTCTGAAGAAGTGGTTTATGCTGCTCCCTCTGTCTTGGTAGGTCCTTCTCTTTCCTACCCATTCTGATGAACACTTGCCCATGAACACATTCAGTCCACTCTACCTCCTCTATGTAGCCTTTTCTGACTCCCTCCCAGTGCACTCACCTGTTCCCTCCTCTGTGTCAGCTTTGCAGCTGCTACAATCTACAGGCATCTGCCATAGCACCCATAACATTTTGCGTGTTTTCGTTCATTTGCCTCCCTCTACTAAACTGAGTTCTTTGAGGGCAGGAACCATATTTCATTCGTCTTGGTATCACCAGGGCTTATTGTCATACCTAACTTGTGGTGGGTGCTCAATAAATGTTAATGTTTTAAGTCATCTCTTCGGTATTTAAGTTAGAAATTATTGATACATGTATATAAAAAGTTTCCTGAGATAGAGAGATTAATTCAAGCCATATGTCATAGGAACAGACAGCAGTTGTTAGGGGTTACTTGAAGATGGAGAAGAGTTCAATGACAATTCAGTTTTTGGAGTTCTCCAATGACTGGGTTCTGAAGATTTTTCTGGAGACTTAGGAACAAGGCATGGTGCCAGAAGCTACAGTGGTACAAAAATGAGTAAGATACTATCTGTACCATCATTAAGGTAGGATGTAAGGAATGCAATGAGAACAGCCTTAGGGAAGTGAGTGCCAGTAGCAGAGCAAAATAATGGTCAAGTCTAGGCAAGAGAATGTTAAAAATAAAATACAAGAGTGAGTGGACGGAAGACTGAAAGTCCAGTTGAGGTGTATTCTCAATGAAGGCCACACTGACCTGATGTGGGAGAGAAAGCTGAGGCTTACTATCCACGAGGCAGTTCATCCTAGATGGGTTCCGGAAAGAAGGGTTTGTGTTAGAAAAGGATTTTAGTGGATTTTGTAGAAGAAAACAAGCTGTTTGCTTATTAAGTGATATTTTGTATTATTGGGGAAATTATCCAATGTTCAATAGTTGATCAAATAAGTCTTGTGACCCTTGTAGATTATTATCCAGAACTATTTAGAATAGCTCTCACTACTGAAGACCTACTATGTGCCAGGCAGTTTATATGTGTAATCTCATTTATTCCTCCTGATAATTTCATGAAGAGGATTATGTGAGATTATAGCTGTAATTTCTTTATCACTTAAGATGTGTGCTAAGTGTTTCACCTAAATTACCTAATTTAATCCTCACAATGACCATAAGAGGGAAGTACTTGTAAGTACCATTCTACACATGAGGAGATTAAGGTTTTGAGAGATTAAAGAAATTGCCCACATTTGCATATCTCATAAATATTGAAACTAAGATTCAAATCTGTGTCTTTTTTTTTTTTTTTTTTTTTACTCTGGAACTCATGTTCTTACCTGCTAAGAATAAGAGAATACCTAGGAGATTCAAGTGTAAGGAGCATAAAGCATCATGACATGTTTGCTGTAAAATGTCCTCCAATGGGACAGAGGAATAAATATTGGCAAGGTACTAAGACAGAGGAATGCAAATGAGCATGATTGTGTGTCTACTTGCCGGAGCATTTGATGATGATTGTGACTCTGTGCAGTAAGGGCCCCTGAGAAGAGCTGATCTCAGAGGTGAGAATATCTAAGCTGGGAATGCCAAAAGGCCTGGGCCCTGTAGGAATTGCATCTGCATTAGCAACAAGGGTCTTCTCTGAGAACATCAGGTTTTATTTACCCAACAAATCTCATTTATTGATTCATTGATTTTTCTATTTCCTTATTCACTTAGTCACTGTGCATCTGTGTGGTAGGCACTGTGTTATATCCTGCAGCCACAGATGAAACAGGGTGACGTGGGCCCTGTCTTGCTCTGGGAGTGGCAAGAGGCCATGTAAAGCAGATGCCTTGGTTTCTATGATCATGGCATACCTGCAAAAGTCCAACGGCAGCTTTATATGCTAAAACCATAAGATTCAGAGGTGTCTTGTTTACTATATTATAATTACTCATAATAAAGGGCAGAATTGCTGTATCATCCATCATATTCTATGCTACTGAGGAATTGATTCTACAGACACAATGCATACTAAGCAGATCTGCACAGACCTTGCATGTGGCAACAGTAGAGCTGTGGCTCTAGTCTACCTCTATATATCTTAAAATCTTTATTTTCTCAGTACCTGTCCCACCACTTGGCACATTACGCACACTCAATAGTTGCTCATTGTGTAGAATTGTGTTTAGTCTTAAGAAGCCAACACTTTGATATTCTTGTTTTATCATTTATTATAATATGTGATATGGGGATGTATAAAAATTCATTCATTTCAGATTTTAATATGCTGTTAGCTTTAATGGAATTACAAATGTGACAAAGAACAAAAAATTCAGAGAAATCATTACTTAATATTCTAAATAAAGAGTATTAAAACATGGAATAGTTCATATGTGTTATTCATGAAAAACCTCTTTTCAGAAGATAAAAATACATCTCAAAATCAAATTATAACATCATACAGGCAGGTGGTGACTATAGCACTGAAGGGAAAAAAAGTCAGTGAAGTTAACTAAAGGCTGTTAGAGAGAAAAAAATATGTAAAACAGTCAAAGTTTATGAAATTAGAGCTTTAAATGCCAAGTTTGAATTTGAGTAGGTCACTCTCTTGTCTTAACTTCCATATGATGCCAGGAAGGCTGCTGCATGCCCAGAACAGTGCAGGACAATGTGTGGCATCAATTTGATTTTCTAGCCACCATAGAAACCTGCTAGCTGTCACCATACAACCATGAGGTTCAGAAAAATCAAGTATCTGAAAAAAACCAGAGTTTTCAGTACTGGGAAATTCCATCTACTTTATTGACCCTCCATGTCTACAAAAATGCCAGTCCTCTCACTTTTCTAGTCTTCAAGGTGAAAAGGAGGCTGTTAGTGATGGTCAGGGCTGGAGTTGGAATAATAGGAACCCTATCCAGGTAGCTCTTCAGTCCCCAAACTGTCAGCAGCATAAAGCATTACCTGGGTGCTTAAATATCACAGGAAGAGTCACTGGTCAAGACCAGTAACAGAAAAATGTATTTGGCAGAACTCTTTTCTGGAAGAAAGCTTTGTGAATTGAAAGCCATATTGATAAACTGATTAGGGGTAGAGTGAGGCCACCCAGGCAATTGAGACAATAGATTGTCTGTAAACCTCCCGGAAGATGATGGGAGCCATTCACACCACAGGATTTTTTGGTTTTGCAGAATGAGAATACACAAAATTATGGCTAGGAAGGAGTTACTGTTCATCCTTCTTGGCTCTTTATCACTTAATAAGCAGCCACTCCTCTGAATAAATGTGAAAGATATTTAAAGAATATTGTATTGGTGCACTTATTTAAAAAGTTACTAAATTTTCACAAATGTCGCAGCCCACTCTTACGTACTTCTGATTAAACTGAAGGTATTCTTAGTTCTTCTTTCTATCTCATCATTTCCCCAAGGTCTTTGCCAAAGGAGGTTGTAGGATTTCTTGTCTTTGGAGTCCTTAGGCAGAACATAGATCATGCTCTCCTAGTGATGAAAAAGTAAACATTAGAATCTCTTAAATGTCTTTCCTAAACTCCCTCGCTCGCTCTTGTTATTCCATGTTTTAAATGCTTCTTAATTAAAGGTTGAAATACTGCCTCACCTACACTAAAATCTTTTACTCCTGTATAATTTCACTAAATCTTATTGTAATCGTGGAATGCTTTCTTATAAAATCAAGATTACATCCCCACCCAGATGTCGTCTTGCCTTCTTATGAAGCAATCCAGGATACTATTGAATTATGCAAATGACATTATTTTCTTGGATTTAAAACCAAAGACCCATGGAGTAAATATAAGCCTGTAATTGTTCATCTAGCTGACCAGGGAACTTTACTACCTTCAGGATATCTATATATAATACCTCTAGGATCTAAGAGTCAGCATGTACAGTCATAACAATGTTAAGCAAAGATTTTGGTAGACCATGACTATGCAATGTATGCCACTAAAATATTCTTGTCTTTTAAGCACTTCCTAGCAGAATTTCTTTCTCCCTGAGCCATTAGAGATTTATTATGAGAGGCTTGTTTTCTTCTCTTTGAAGTTGTTTTTTCTCCCCTGTTTGCAGCACTTTAATAATGTGAGGTGCTGCATGCTAGAGAAGCACTGAGGCAAGGAAAGGCTTCATGGAGCCACACTGAGAGAATTGAAACACCTCCCCATAATTCAGCCTTCCCTTTCCGTCCTCCTTCTGTCACCTAAAGAAAGTTATAACAAACAAACAAAAAAAGAATTAATATGGAAACACACGCAAACAGGGAGTTGGGGTTTTGTTTTTTACTTTTACATATGAAGAACAAAAGACCTCCACAAAGCTGCTGCAGGCTTCTAACACGATCAGGTCCTTTTCTGAGTCATTAAGTTGCTGAAGCCCAGAAAATCAAACTTGGTTTAAGGCTGTTTGATAATGTAGTAACACAGTAAAATGGGATTCACCAATTAGCTTGTGTCATTAGAAACTCAAAAACATGCTCTAAGTGGCTGGTGGACACACATCAGTAAAATCTGTTGTTGTTCTTTGTATTTGCTGATTATAGTTATAATTACACCTTCAGTTAATGATCCTACACCCAAATTCTTTATGGAAGAGAATCCACAAATTTCTGTGTTTATAAATCATATAAATAAATTAATTACTTAGTTCAGTCAGTCATTCATTCACTCCTTTTTTTTCCTTCATCAACTCTTTTTTGCCAGGCTCTATAAGGTAACGGGGCTATCTGGTCCCTGCCTCCATGGAGCTCTCAATCTACAAGAACTACACTGAAGTCCTTCTAAAGAAGGGAAAGTAAACTGAGGTTAAAACACTATAAAAAGTCTGGTTTTTAGTTAAAAATTAGACTTTCTGGCTGATTTCTAAATGCTAATGGTGTTGCCGAGACACATACAAGAAAAAAGAAACAGCCAATTGAAGAATTTTCTTGCTCAGAGGTTTGCCTGGCTGAGGACTCTGTGATAGATAAAAATGGGAACTGAATATTTGTTAGATTATTTTAAAGCACTTCTTTACATATTCTGTATGCATATCTGTTGGAATCTGAGGCATGTGTTATATGTTGCCTGACTATATTTAAAATGTATTTCTGTAAATTCAAATCAATTCAAGGGTTGGTTGGGTGGCTAAAATGGTTCCTCACTAGGAATTTCAAACATGTCCTACTTTGCTCTTTTCTTATTGTTACTGAAGCACACGGGCATGGTTACATGGTCCAGGGCTTCCTAATAAATATAACAAGAGGATAATCAGGATGAATTACCTGAGCTTGAGCCAATAAAGAAAAGGCATTCCTTATCTGATGTGGTCATTCTTAGTGCTATTTTACAGCAAAAAATGACACATGGTTGTGCTGCCCTTACCACTGATGTTTTTAAGGTCAGATTTTGGTGTTCATTCATGGAAATTTAAAGAGATATTAGGAAATTATTTCCCTCGTAACTGTAACACTGCCCCCAGATGGTTTATTCTTTGTAAACTCACAAGGCATATTTTGTATTGCTTTACTGCTTGCTCTACCCCAAATATCACAGAATTCTGAGGGATGCGATAAGCTTTAATTATTTTTTGTAGAGTCTCACTCATATATTTTAGAATAGCTTAGATTATATTTTATTTGGATGAAAACGTACAATTACAAACATCAGTGAAGTATGATTTATTCATACCCAGAATGAAGCTTACCCCCCAAGTGTTTTTAAAAATGCACCTGTCTCCCTCTCATTATGTATTTCATCATTCTCTTTCTTTTTTCCTATTTACAGGTCAATGGGACAGAAATTGAATATGAGTTTGAAGAAATTACATTGGAGAGGGTAAGAAAAATTCAATAATCCAAAACCCCAATCTTGCATCCTAATGGGTTGTCTTGTGGAATTATACAATTGTGTATTATACCCTGGAAGTTTCCAAAAGGACTCACAATGAGAATATTAATGAAATGCTTGCAGTGGAGGGCATGGAAACAACCAGACCAAATCACCAGCATATTCAGTATGTAGATTGCGTTGCCAGGATTTGGAGAAATAAATGGTGAAAACAGAAACGTTCAGTGAGCTTGTGCAGTGCTTTTTTCCTATTGTTTTCATTATTAATGTTTTGCCATACATTTTTTAGATACATTACAAAATATTCTCATTTATATGATATTATCACTATCATCATAACTACCATTACCATGCATTTTTTAGTTTAAAAAAAAGTGATGGATTTTAAATCCATCCCCATAGAGAAAAACACAGCAACCCTACAGATCTCTGAAAGTATGCTGTTAAGGCCCTACCAAGGCTTCGACAAATTAGGGAAGTTCTTTGCAAAACAACCCTAATTTATAAAGATATTTTATGAAACAGTAAGAGAAAGGCTGAAGACTATCTGAGAAAAAAAAAAAAGACCAAAAGGCATAAACAGGGCATTCATCAAAGAAGAAAAGGCCAATAGCGGATGAAAACCTGTTCAACCTTATTAATAAACAAAGAAAACAATGGTACCAAACCGTTTTTGTCTACCCAGTTTACGAAAATTTAAAAGGAAGTTTAATATTCACTGCCATTGAATGGGCCTGGAAATTGGTGCAACTTAAAAGAGCAATTTGAAAAAATGGATCAAAAGCCTTAAAATGGGTACTTTTTGACCCAGAAATTGCACTTACAGAAATGTGCAAATACACAAAGAATGGTCTTATTATTATTGTTTACAGTAATAAAGATTGAAAAAGATAATTGTTTTATAATATATGTCCAAATAATAGAAAATCTTATTAAATTATATAGCAATATTATTTTTAAAAATATTTAATTGGGGCCTGCCTGAGTGGTGTAGTGGTTAAGTTCACGCACTCTGCTTTGGTGGCCTGATGTTCACCAGTTCAGATCCCAGGCATGGACCTAGCACCACTTATCATGCCATGCTGTGGCAGGTGTACTACCTATAAAAGAGAAGAAGATGTTCGCTCAGGGCCAATCTTCCGCAGCAAAAAAAGAGGAGGATTGGTGGCAGATGTTAGCTCAGGGCTAGTCTTCCTAAAAAAAAAAACCAAAAAGATGTAATTACAAGAATAAAAAGTTCTAAGTAGACTATATTATTAAATTAAAAAATGAAGTTTTAAAATGATGTTTAAAATGTAATTCAATAAACACAAACAATAAACTACATGTGCATAATATACATTCTTAAATATGTACATAAAGCCTGGAAGGGAAAAATGTTAAAGGTGGTCAACTGTATTTATGGACTTTTGAGTAATTTTTAGTTTCTTCTTTTTGTTTATATTCATTTCCTAAACTTTCCAGAACAAACATATAATACATTTATAATAAGAAATAAAAATGTAAGTATTTTTCCTAAGCTATCATTCAAATATGAATTCAGACTGAGATTTACACTTAAATTTATATTTCCTTTTAAGTTTACTGATTATTCACCTTCCTGAGTCAGAGAATTCTCATTCTCAGCCTAATTTTTATTGAATGTGAGTGGTTTTAAAAGGAAATTTAAAAGTTTAAGTGTTTGACAGATAGGTTCTTTAAAACTTCCATTATGAACTTTGGTACAATTTTAATGGTATGCTAAATGGAGAAAAGTCAGACTTATAGAAAATTAGCCGAAATGAGAAAAAAGAACATATTTCTCCTTCTAAATCACTTGTCTCTCTAGGATTGGCTATATAAATTGTGGTATGTGTGCAAAATTAAAATGTGGGGCTCTTGTTTAAAAATTAGTAAGAATTAAAAGATAACAACAGCCGGGCGTTAAACTAAATGTGGCCCTTCTTAAATTCAAGACTCTTTTTGACTGCACAGATCTCACACTCCTGAGGCTAACTCCTCTCCCTCCTTTCACCTCACACACATAAACATCTTGAATATAACACCATTTACTTGCCCTGGTTTTATAGGTCAAACAATAGAGTCTAATGTTGGTATAAGGTAGAACATTCAGTAGGAGTCAGTTGTGGGTTCTAGTCTGTGTTCTGACACTTCCTTGCTTTATGATCTAGCATGTCGGCTCACGTCCTGCCCTAGGTTACAAGGCATACTCCAAACCTTGTCATTGCCATTAACCGTACTTCCTCTAAAACCTGTATGTCGAGTGTTATCTTCTCTGAACAGCACCTCCTCTCTGCCCTTATCATTTATTCTGTTACCCCGCTCCAAAAATTCTTCAATCCCATTGGGACCTCGAATCACTGATTTCACCATTTCCCTCCAGTTTTCACTCTTCTTCATGCCCTTCCTTCCCTCCTCCCTCAGCACATATTTCTTGGTCCACCACTTGATTTCTCCTTCTCATACACTCTTAACGTTTTTTCTCCTCTCTCCCTCTTTGTGTTCAAAACCTCAGCCCTGGTTAATCTACCTTGTTTAAACCAGTGTCTTCCTACCAACTCCATTGCTGGTACCTGGCAAATGGAACATGGCTAGAGAAGTACTCAGTCATCTCACTTTAAATTTATAACTGTTGGGTTCAAGTGAACTCTCAAAATATCCTAGCAATTCTTGTACATTTCTTTAGAAAAATCATTTTCTCATTTTCTGAGACAACAATTTCACTTATTTGCTTTCCTCAAATGTCAAGCACACTCTCCCTCATCCTGGCTTTCAGGTGTTGACTTCTCTTCATATGTCCTTGAGAAAATCCAAACAGTCAAATGAAAACCATCTTACTTTCCTATCATCAGGTTCACTAGTGTGCTCTCCCTGTTACAATGAAGGAATTTTCCCTGCTCTCCTTTCCAGGACCAGCTCTTCACTCATGACCTGGACTCCAAAACCTCTTGTCCATTTAAGTACTTTGCTTCTGCAGTTTTCTCCTCTCTCTCCTGCAATATCAGATTCTCTCTCAGTTTTTCTTGGGTAAATTTAATACAGACAGGATATAATATCTCTCATCTTACAAAAAAAATGTTCCTTAATCCAATGTTCCCTCCTATTATTGTCTCATTATTCTATTTTGCTTTACCAAAAATCTACAAACATTGTCTATTTTTATTAACTCCACTTTACTACCTCTTTCTCTTATTTTAACCTATTTATGTTTTCATCCCCACAATAGTCCTAAGGCTGTCCCTATCAAAGTCATGACAGGTTCCATCTTGCTGAATACAAGTATTAGTTCTCAGTCTTAACTCACCTCTCAGCAGCATTTGATGCAGCTGCCACTGCCTCTGTCCTCAAAGACGTTAATTTCTTGGCTTCCACAACAAAACACTGTCCTGCTTATTCACTACCTCACTGGCACCCTTTCTCAGCCTCCTTGCTGGCTCCTCCTCTAAATGTTGCAACACTCCAGAAACCCAGGGCAAAGACCTCTTCTCAATCTCT
Source organism: Equus caballus (assembly GCF_041296265.1). Classification (NCBI taxonomy): domain Eukaryota; kingdom Metazoa; phylum Chordata; class Mammalia; order Perissodactyla; family Equidae; genus Equus; species Equus caballus. The sequence goes on from NC_091690.1 coordinate 63,656,997, forward strand.
CCTCATTCCCTAGGTGATCTCATCCTAAATACCAACTCTCAATTGATGATTCCCGAATCTGAAGCCATGACCTCTTCTGGGCACTCCAAATGTGTATAGCTAATTGTCCAGTTGGCATCTCTGCTGAATATGAAGAAGGTCTCCTAAATTTAGTATGTTCCTAACAGAATTCATGATTTCCCTGCACTGCCTACTCTCAGGGCCAAAGCTACTTCTACCCAAACATTCTTCATCTTAACTAATTGGTTCTATCATTTTTCTTATTATTCAGAACAAAAAAAATCATCTAGGAGTCCTGCCTAATTGCTCTTTCTCTCAGCATGCAGAGCAAGTCCTACTGGTGCTACCATAAAATATATTTCAAAATCAGTCACATCTTACCACCTGCTCTGCTGAATCCTAGTCCAAACTAATATCATCCCATGCCTGGACCACTATAATAGCTTCCACTTGTGCTCATTCTTCTCTTCATAGTAACCAGAGTAATCTTTGTCAAAATATAAACCAGATCATACCACTTTTTTTCTTAAAACCCACCAAGAAGTGATAATTACACTCATTATCATCACCTACAAGATCTTAAACAACCTGACCTCTGCTTCTGTCTCTAACATTTTGCCCTCACCACCATCTTCTAGAGCATTTCACTCTAGCCACATTGACTTTCTCATTGTTCCTCAAAAAAGCCAAGCTTTTCCTATGTCTAGGGCTTTATATATGCTATTCTGTCTGCCTGGAAAAATCTCCCCTCAGATCTTTACATGGCTTGCTCTTTTCATTATTTAGATATCTGCTCAAATCTCTCCTCCTCGGAAAAATCTCCCGGTCCACCCCATTTATATTAGTACCAGCTTCCCCATCACACTTTTTTCCCTTTCCATAACTTTATTATATCTGAAATTTGCATTATTTACTCATTTGTTGTTTACTTTGCTAACATCTATCTCCTCCCCTAAATATATGTTATATCTAAATATAGAGTCACTTCTGCATCCAATCTGCCTAGAACAATGTCTGGAGTGTGGTATACACTCAGTGACATTTGGCACATGAGTGGACTTTGCCTGTGCTCTGCAAGTACAGTGAAGTAGAGACACATGGCCTGTGTTTGAACCTGGCTCTATCTGTTGCTGGTCAGATTACTTTCAGCTGAATACTTAACCTGTCTGTGCCTTAGTTTCCACATCCGAAAATAAGGCTCAAGTCTGGGTAATAACCTCCTAGGGCTGTTGTGATGATTAAATGAGTTAATATAAAGGTTCAAAAGAGCATATATAGTTGTTATTCTTAACATTTCCTTCGTGTTAACCTGGTATTTCTCACAAGTGTTATCAGGATCATTGAGGAAGCTTATTAAAAACGTAGCTTCTCTTGGGGCCAGCCTGGTGGCATAGTGGTTAAGTTCACATTCTCTGCTTCAGTAGCTGGGGGTTCCCAGGTTCAGATCCCAGGTGGGGACCTCGCTCTGCTCATCAAGCCATCCTCTGGTGGCATCCCGCATAAAATAGAGGAAGATTGCCACAGATGTTAGCTCAGTGGCAATCTTCCTCAAGCAAAAAGAGAAAGATTGGCAATGGATGTTAGCTCAGGTCCAATCTTCCTCACAAAAATAAAATCACACAGCCTCCCAGTCTCAATGAACAATTTACATTAATCTAGCAAGATCTTCTTTCATACCAGTTTTTCTTTTGTTTTTTTCCAGTTACTTTGTTAGATGTCAGACATCCAATGATAAAGAAGTTATGGTCCTTGCTATATGCATTTATAGCGTATACTTTTTCTACATTTAATCTCTATAACATTTAATTTAGTAACAAACTAGTCACATTTGGTAACATCCCTATGAGGTAGACATTGCTGACTCCATTTTACGTATTAGGACGTTGAGGCTCAGAAATTAAATCACTTGCCAAAAGTCACAATGTTAGTCAAAGGTGAAGCTGGGATTCAGCTTCATGCTCGACAGACACTAGAACCTAAGCTCTTTGCCACTGAGTTAGATGGCCCTCAAAATGAATCTCAAATGTCGTTTCCTCCAACAAGTTTTTCTTGACTTCCCCTCTTGGGCAAAGTAACCCTTCATAAATGAACACAAACAGAGAACTTCTTACACTAAATGATAAATAAAATCTGTCTTTTCCACTGATCTATAAAGTCCTTGATGGAAGGAATTTTATTATAGTGTTCTTTATATTACCATGATGATATTCAAAGAAAAGAGAAAGCCATTGCACAATTTGAGGACAAGTTGATGACTGCTGCTCTACAGCAGCACTGTTCAATGCGTTGGCCAGTTCCCGCACATGGAGAATCCCACAAATGTCTTATGTACATTTATTTGTTGAGCATTTATTGAACATAGGCACTTGGCACAGTCCTTGTTTCATAGAATTTTACAGCCTAAACAGAGAAGTAAATAGGCAGAAATCATGAAGAAGAATAGAGTGCTGTGGATACCTGGCCCAGAATATAGTACTTCCCTGAAGTATTATACCTGATCTGGCATATGAAAGATGAGAGGAGGCTAACCATGGGAAAGGGAGTGGGAGAAGAAGGCCTCTCAGACAGGGAACAGCAGGTACAAATGATTAGGGGCCCATGGAATAGTCACATGCTCAAGGAACTGCAAGTAGTTCAGAATGACTAAACCTCAATTTATGAGGTAAGACTCAGAGAAAGACACCAGGCTGGAGAGCTAGAGAGGGTTGAGAACATAGATGCTTTGGGTAACATACAGAGGGGTTTAAATTTTATCCTGAAGGCAGTGGAGAGCCTTTGAAGAATTTTAACTAGAAAAGTGACACAAACATATTTGTGCTTTAAAAAGATCACTTGGCTGCAATATTGGATATACGTTTCATAGGATTCAGGAGATGATGCAGGTATACCATTTAAGACATATAATTAATGGCTAATTATTCTGCCAATGGTGATGATTCAAAATATGTTAATGTTAGAGGAACAGATTCTGGTGTTTTGTGGGATGGGAAAATGCCAGAGAGAGCCGAGGAGTCAAAGCTGCCTGGACTATAATCCAACAGATTCCTTTCACTAACGCAATCTGGGCCTCTTGGAGATGGACACCTGTGATATTTCAAGCCTTTCTGACACCCTGGGCTCTTATGACATTAACAAAGGTAGCTGAGTATAAAGTCCATGCCTCTGAGTGATTTATCCATTATCCATGTATGAAGTTAATAGGTTATGTACCCCAATATGATTTACGTCAAGAGAAGCTAGTTGACCCAGCATGGATAATAGATTCATCATACTTTTATAACCCTGACCAGCATGCATGACTACAATTTAGCAGAGATGTTGAAGTGACTATCTATCTGCCACCTCCTACGACTCCTGCCCCCAGTCTCCAAAAAAGAAAGAACATTTGGAGTACTTTCCTGACAGCTGCAAAATGTATAGCCATGTGATACTATTTGAGTGTTCTGTCTGACTAGTCAGAGATATTCTTTTGCGATTAAAAAAAAAATCAAAGATCTGAGCCATGTTCCCAAATATAAATCATTGACTTTTATTACGTATTTTTTAACCTATGCCAAAACAAACAGATTTATAGGGCAGGAATAGTGACTGATTTATTGCACTCTGAAAATTCCTATAGATGTACCAAGTTTTGGGAATAAGGTGGGTAATATGAGAAGTTTGAAAACAGTATTTGTGAACTGCCAGGTAAGAAGTGACCCATTAAAGTTGTCTGCTGATGAACTTTCCAGATTTCTCCAAGTATCAAATTAATTAGAAAGTCATTGGATGTCTGAATCTCTTAGGCCAAACTTGTTGATCTTACATTACAGAGTTTTCATGAAGATGAAAATTTCTAAATTCAAATGGAATTAAGGGTTTATTACCTGAAGTAATTTAGAGGCTTTAGATTTCTAAATTCTTGACTGTTTCTGGGTCTCTTTACGTATTTTAAATTAATAGTAACAAGAATAAAAAGCCAGAGTCCTGATGATATTTGATGGGGTTTCAGTTTTTATATAGTTAGCTGTAGCACAGTCTTATTCTAGGTTAATTAAATAATTTTTAATAATTAAATTTCTTAAATGAATTGCAAATTTTATGTATGTCCAATTATCAGTGTTTTTTTAACTGTGTTTGAAATATATGAACAGATACATGTATTTAAGTATATAGATACTATCCACACATGTGCGTATTTAGTCATAAACGAAAATATTTACTTAATATGTATGAATTTTGATCAGTTTTCTTGGCTTGGTAGAAGATATTGTGAGATTTATGGAACAAAAGTAGGTTTATATAAACAGTGGAAGGAACTCAGAACTTATTTCGAATCTTGGATCAGCTACATCCTGTGTGACCTTGAACAAGTTGCCTAACCTATTAAAAAGTCAGTTTTCTCCATAATGAATGGGATACTAATAATCTATCTTAAAGTATTGTTGTGAAAAATAGAAATAATATATGTAAAATGCCTAAAAGAATTCCTGGAACATCATAGATGTTCAATATTATTAGTTATTATGAAGTGTATACACATACACACGTATATTTATCTAGGCGTTACTTTCCTTTTGAAGATGTCACTGTTGATATAACTTCAGGCTATGATTCTAGGGCTAGGTCAAGTAGAAATGCTTCCACTTTCCTCCGTGTGTGTGTGTGTGTGTGTGTGTGTGTGTGTGTGAGTGTGACTATATTTGTGGTAAATGATAAACTTCTTTGTTTTTAAGGAAGATTAGCCCCGAGCTAACATCCTCTGCCAATCCTCCTCTTTTTGCTGAGGAAGACTGGCCCTGAGCTAACATCCATGCCCATCTTCCTCTACTTTATATGTGGGATGCCTGCCACAGCATGGCTTGCCAAGTGTTGCCATGTCCGCACCAGGATCCAAACCAGTGAACTCCGGGCCGCCAAAGCAGAACGTGCAAACTTAACTGCTGCACTACTGGGCCGGCCCCAATGATAAGCTTCTTAAGTGATCTTGAAAATGTATATATGCCCAATTAGTCAGTGTAGTTTTAAGCATGTTGAGTATATACATGGAGTCTGCCCTTGAGTTTGCAGCCATAGCTTCCCCTAGAATACGGCAGTGCTATTTGCAGCTCTATCCTTTCTTCTTTGTTAGCTCACAAGAATTTAGTTCCAGGCTAGACAAGCAGTTACGGTGTTTTATTTTGTCTTCAGCAGCTTCAGGCTATGCTCTGATACCTCCTTAAAATATATATTTTTAATGATTCCCACTTCCAGTCTCTACATGTGATATAGTGAGCAGCTATTGCTTTGTCTGCACGTTTACTGCTAGAGGAGGAATATCCTCCTTCTTTTGGGGAACTGCTTCTCTCCCCATTCCAACCATGTCATTTTGGGAACAACTGCCAGTCATAGCACCCATGGTCACACAGTTGATTGATCTAGAGCTATGCATTGGAATTACCTGTTGAGCTTATAAAAAATAGTACTGATACCCAAACCCTGCCCTAGACCAAATGAATCAGAAACTCTGTAGGGTGGAGCATGGGAAATCCTTACTTTTAAACCTTTTCTTAATGACTTGATCTACAGTTTAGAGGCTGACACCTGAGCCAAACGAGCCAATAAGAGTGCTTCTCAGGATTTTCACACTGGAGTATAGAAGATGCAGAGGTGCCACATGCCAACTGTGTGGTAAAGCTGTGAGATAGGAGACAGAAGAGTGGCTGCCACATAGTTTTCCTGCTGTGTGGAGTAAGCTCATCTGAGAAAATGAGGGCTCCTGCAGAAAAAGCCGGAGATAGGAGAAGGAAAGAAAGAGAGAGAGAGAACTAGCAGCATCCAATTCCTATGTAATGTTTGTCCTAAAGACCCAACCAGACACCTCTCCCTTTCCAAAGGCTACTTGAGCCTTCCTGTAAATTCTTCTTAACCAGACCAGTTAAAATCAGGCATCTGTAACTTGCCAACATGTAGACTTATACAAATGTATCTTGGTGTTGTGTTTTATCTATCACTGTGCTAAAGTTTTTGAGTAGATCATGTCGTAGGCTCACGCTGCCATAGCCAGTTCTCAAAATAAATGTTGCGTTGCTTAGATTCTTTACCTTTTCTAAATTCTAATCATGTCTCTCACCACTGAGGTGAGGTCATAAAGCAAAGCTCTCCAGTAGAATAGTGTTGGCAGGTTGCAGTAAAGCTTAATACCCCAGAGCTTACACATACCATCTCCTTTAAAGTAACCCATTACTGTTTTCCACCTCCCAGAAATAAAAGAGCAATAAAAAAAAGTGGCAGGTAAAGAGAATGACTAGTGACAGGTCTATGAATTTAGGTTTCTCCTTTCTAGAAACTTTCCTGATTTGGGAACCAGCAGGCTTTCGTGTATGTGGAAAGTGCTTTGCCGTGTTAACCACTGGACTCAGATGTCAGAAAAAAAAATTGGCAGAAATATAGTTTACAGCCATTTGGGGGGTCATTAATCTAACTTTGCTTTAGATGTAAGCATCAAAGTCTCAGGATTGAGGAGCGCCTGGTAAACATACCTCAGAGGGCTGATTTAGATGAATTGGCACAAAATGCATTCAGCTGAAATTCAACTGCTGACTCCAACCTTCTCCATTTTTCTTTATAAGCTCCCAGCTGACTTATCTCCCTTATTTCACCTCACAAACCCTCTGTCACAAGAATATTAACAAGTGCTCTCTTCCAGTTCATTAGTCTGAGCCTTAGTGCCCTCACATAACTAAACTGGCCAATATATTTTCTTCTGTGAACCACTTGTTAGCCTGAGCTGTCTTTGACATGGCTCTTAATTATTACAAGCACATCTAATGCTAGTAAAATGGTACTTCTAAAACTAACAGGTGTTAGACAAAATCTACAATGGAAAGACTTAACAAAGAAATGACAAAACGCTATTATTCCTAAGTTGAGTTTTCTAATCAGAGTAGATATATTTCCATGACTTTTATCAATAAAGCGTGGATAGTCGAGGAGGTTTGGCAAGGAAGCTCTAACTCAGGGGAGCCCTGAGAGTTCAGGAGGATGATGGAGGTACTGGATCCTGAGACTATTGAAAGTGAAGACTCAAGGAGCAATATAGGACAGGGCCCAGCAATCACATCTGGGTCACTAAATACTAGATCTTGAGAAATGGCAAAAGTTGGGGATATTGTTATTTGCAACTGAACAAACCCTAACTGATATAGCTATAGTTTTCTGCCAACTGTTGGGCTAATAGCAACTGTAACCTCAGTCATTCTTAGTGCCTTTCTTCCCAATTACTTCAACCATCTCCCAAATTATCCTACAATTATATGTCCTTACACAATGACAAAAAACTTACACATTGTTTGGTCATTTTTCCTCCCAAATAACTTTTGCAACATCTTTTGTCCCTCTCTGAGTTGTCCCTTCCAGTCTGTTGATTTCTGCCACATCTTTCCAATGTAGTGGACGTTTGTTGGGTATCTACCTATTTCATTCTTTTCACTCCTTCCACTTTGCTAGCTTGCCCAGATTTTAGTTCAGATGTCTACCTTTGCCCACGTAACTCATGTGCTTTGATGGAGGTTAAGGTGATTCTGAACTCCAGGGGTATGTCCTTATTGATTTAAGCTAATTAACACATTCCATTCCCCTGGCCTCCATCAATGGTGGATATGCAACCTAATCCAGTACAATCAGAGTGAATTCCATGACTCTTAGAATTCTGAGAAAGAAACCCACCCTCTTCCATGGGCATAAAGTGAGGAAGGCTGTAGCTCAGGTGGTAGCTTGAAGCCATTTTATGATCATAAAAGGATTCTAACTTTAGAATGAAGTAGCATTTTAGGTGGCAGAGTAAATAAATGGGATAAACAACAGTCTTGGGGCCGGCCCGGTGGTGCAGCGGTTAAGTTCACACGTTCTGCTTCTGGGCGGCCCAGAGTTCACCAGTTCAGATCCCAGGTGCGGACATGGCACTGCTTGCGAAAAACCATGCTGTGGTAGGCGTCCCACGTATAAAGTACAGGAAGATGGGCACGGATGTTAGCTCAGGGCCAGTCTTCTTCACCAAAAAGAGAAGGATTGGCAGTAGTTAGCTCAGGACTAATCTTCCTCAAAAAAAAAACAGTCCTGGTGACATCTGGAGACCATGTATCAAATCATCTCTGAAGCACTCCTTCTGAATTTTTATTAGGGTAAATGATTAATCCGCCTTATGGTGTTAACTAGTTTGAATTGGGGCTTTTATTACTTGCAACTAAACAAACCTTAAGTGACATAGAGGGTCATCAGAATCTTTAGGAAACTGCTTCAGGCCCCATCTTCTTAAACATGCCTCAAAATCATACATCTCTGAAAATGATTCTCTCTCCTTTCTTATTGCAGTTCAAGGGACTCTCTCCCCACTCCACCCCTCATTTGAGAAGCCTCATTCTTACTCCTTCCATCACCAAGACTCTCTGCCTATGCAAAGGATTCCTCGTCCACCTTTTACCTCCTCCAAAAACCCTTTAATTCCTCCTAAGGGCAAAAGCAGGGGAGTCTTTGCAGGCTGCTTCTGATTTCAACCCTCCCTATCCTCACCTTCTCCTACAATGAAAACTTGCTTTAATGGGGAGAAAGGAAAAGGGAAAACACAGGGAGAAGAAATAAAAACATTAGTACCTCAAAACAGAGATGCAGAGTAGGAAAACTGAAAGTTATTTCAAGTATTTGAGAAATATTTGGAACTAGTGGGTTTAAAACCTAATATTTTATCCATTTAGCTTGATGAGCGTGATGCATTTTTAAACTTTCAAATTATCTATCCTTTGGAGAAATGGAATTCATGTATTATGAAAATATTCATAGGCATCAGTACCTCTATGGTGTATTACCTAATTTTAAAGTTTAAACATGTTTGGTCTATATAGACTCAGCATAAATGAAACTAGGCACATGTAGTCAGTGAGAAGAATGTCACATTGCATTTAATTCAGGATCACCAATCAGGTTCTGTTGATCCTAAAACTGGTCTCCATTCTCTTACCGTTTTTGCCTGACAAGCTCTTACTCAAAACCCAGCTCCTACGTTACCTCCTCTGAAAAGCTTTGTCAAATTCCCCCAGTCAGAGTTAGCTTGTCCATCCTCTTCATCATCTCAGGGCTTTCTCATTGTCATCTGTGTTCATATTGTGTCTACCTTTAATACAAATTTCAAGGCCATCAAAGGTTAAAATATTTCTTGGTTTAATAGTTTTCATTTGGCATTTTACATCTGGTTGTTTTTAATCACAATGAGAATCTAATAGATCACTAGAAGAGTCATTTAGTCTTTTGACAAAAGACATAGAAGATAAAGATTAGTTTTTCCTCCTGATAGGGTGTGTGTGTGTGTACACGTACATATATGTACACACGCACGTGTATAAATTTTATATACATCTTATATTATATATTATACATCTTATAATATATATTCATGTATTTCTTTCATGTATTTGTGTATATTTATGTGTGTTTACAGATAGATAAGATCTTCTTTCTAAGCTGGAGGTGATGCTCAGTGCTATTTCTAATGCTGGTAGCCGTAGCTACTGCAACGAGAAGTATATCAATCTCTCTCATATATTGAAGTTTGAGCCTTATATATTAATCACTCCATAGTGGTTATCTCATATCTTAACAATTTGTCTATTACACATATTTTAGAGCCTCTCTTTTACAGATAAGCCAACTTATGGTTCAAAGAAGTTAAGGCATTTGTCCATGGTCACAAAACTAGTATATGGCAGAGTTATGGTTGGTCTGTCTTCAATCACTATGTGGTGCCACCAGTAAGCATGAAAAATATGGAAGACTTTTTGGAGTGAAATATTTATTCTCTGACCAGGATGATATACTCAGATTGTCTTTAATACATATACATTTGTCGAAAGGAAACATTAAGCTAAATGGCAAAATATCTTAAATTAGCATTGAAAGGCTGAAGGCAGCTTTAAGAAAAAGACAAAGACTGTAGGTGGATAGAGATCCATTTATTTCTGTTTAGGATTACCTCTTAATGTTGGAGAAATAAGCCATGCCCCTCTCCCATCATAAGCTTTTATTCAAAGCTCGGTAATGTTACCTTAACTTTGGACAAAAACACCAACAAAAATGACATTACGTTTTGCACATTTAGCGTTTTTCGAATTCAAGAAAAGGAATCCCATTCAAGCAGTGTTGCAGTTGTGTTTTTGAAATTGCCTCCTGAAAATACATCCATGTTTTCTGAAGCTAAAACTGATGAGGTTAGTTCTACTATGCATGTAGTATTGTTGTCTCATTCAGTTGATATAATGTATACGTTATGATACATCTCGTATGTTAATATTGCTTCATTAGTTTCAAAAATATCTCTCAGATATTTTATTTCATTCTTTAAACTAGGCTACGAAATAGGAAAAACCATGACGCTCCTCATTTTGCAAATGAGGAAACAAAGGCTTTGAAAGAGTTTACATGGCTGCTCAATACAGAGCAAAGGCTAGTCTAAAATTCACTTCTTTAACTTTCGGTCTTGCTCCTTTTCCTCTATCTTTTGCTGTTTCGTTTTTGTTTTTGTTGTAATAGCAAAAAAATCCAAATAATCGCCTTATGCAGGTAAAACAAACTGAATATAACAAAATGTAGTAATTGATTTCTTTTTTTTTAAGATTTTATTTTTCCTTTTTCTCCCCAAAGCCCCCTGGTACATAGTTGTGTATTTTTAGTTGTGGGTCCTTCTAGTTGTGGCATGCAGGAGCCGCCCCAGCATCGCCCTATGAGCAGTGCCATGTCCACGCCCAGGATCCAAACTGGCAAAACCCTGAGCCGCTGATGTGGAGCATGCAAACTTAACCACTTGACCACAGGACCAGCCCCTGATATCTTAAACTAAGTTGAAATCAGAAGAATTTCTCTCATACCAAATTAGACTTTTTTTTTTAAGGAAGATTAGCCCTGAGCTAATTGCTGCCAGTCCTCCTCTTTTCACTGAGGAAGACTGACCCTGAGCTAACATCCATGCCCATCTTCCTCTACTTTATATATGGGACACCTACCACAGCATGGCGTGCCAAGTGGTGCCATGTCCACACCTGGGATCCGAACCGGTGAACCCTGGGCCACCAAAGCGGAACATGTGAACTTAACTGCTGTGCCACCAGGCCGGCCCCCCAAATTATATTTTTAATCACCCAAGATCATTTAAACTTACTTTTCTTAAAGCAACTATCATAAATATTTTGGCTCAGGAGAACCATTTCTATATATCAAGTTTTTATCATGCATCTCCAATAAGAGAAAACCTTTTAACCTTCTAAATTTTAAACATTACTGTTTGAAAGGCATTTCTTACATGATTTGAGTTCTCTTCTAGTAATTTCTACCAAAGTATTTTTACCAATATAGTGAAGTATTTCATTGTGGACATTATGGCCATTTAACCTGAGATCAAATTGTGGCTTTAACACTTACCAACTTTGTGAATGTGAGCAATTCACTTAATCTGTGTCTCAGTATGCTCATCTTTAAAATAGAGATGATAAGAATACCTCTCTCATAGGCTTGTTGTGAGGACTAAATGAGTTCATAAATATAAAGTACTTAAAACAGTGGCTGGACCTAATAAGTACTATACAAGAGTTAGTACTTGCTGTTATTACTGGTCTAGTTCTCTTATGTGATAGGCCTTGAATTATTTAAAAAAGAAGTCAATGTCCACTTCTTCCCTTGGTTCTTCTTCTGCGGAATTGCCACTACTCCCTCATTCCTTTAACTCTTCCCACGTGGTCTCCTTCCTCCAACAATGCTCCTGATTATTACTTTCCCTCCTCAAATTTTCTCTTATTCTGCAGATATGCATTGACTGCCCACTGTGGTACCTGGAATTCATGCTTTATTCACTCAACAAGCATTAATTGAGTGCCCTTTCTGTGACAGGTGCATTAGATGCTGTGAATAGGGAGTGAATGACACAGTCTCTGCCCTCAGAGAGTTTAGGAGCCAGTAGGGGAGACAGACATGCGAATGAGAGTCATTACTTCAGGGAGATCTACTATCATGCAGTGTCAACCAGGCTTGTCATCTTCTTATTCTATGTAACTATTCCATGACATAAACCTGAAAAAAAGAAAAATACTTTTTCGTACTCACTTTGCTGTGGTAAAATGAAAAGCCAGGCTTTTACTTTGGCCAGTTATCAAAGTGCAAGTTCCTTAGGCCGTGGTATGTTTCTCTGCATCTGCATTCACTGATAAAATATACAAGTGACAAAATATTTTGTGAGGGCTGTTTATTACTGCTTCAAAATTAAACTCATGTCAGTGTTATTTAACCACCTTCTCTTCAGGTGTGTTACTTTAGGGGCGGGCTGTCTTCAGTCCGGGCTGTTGTTGACAGAAATTACGACACATGCTTTTCAGAGCAGTCTATCACATTTGGCAGTTCCTACAAGGATGCTCTTAGGTGAATGGACCAAATCCTTTGCCACCACTTGAGGATGCAGTTGAAATGCAGTACACTGCTTTGCCTGGGCAACCTGTGTGTCACTCAGACTTGCCGGTTCTTCTGAATAAGAAGGGATTTTTTTTTTCTGAACATATAGAAAAGTATTCTGGACATCTGAACTTTGTGATTACATTCATTTACTGTATTACCCTATGTAATTCTCCTTGCAACAACCGTCTGAAGTAATTATTTTTGTATTGTCTTGCAAACTGAGGCATTGAGTGCTAAAATGACTTGTCCAAGGTTGCACAGCTGAAAAAGGGTAGAGCAGAAACCTGAACCGAGCTGGTTCAAATCCAAAATTTCACAAAGAACCACTTGCTCTGTAGTTTCAGTGTCTCTCTTTCCACTCGTTGTCAAGGTTGAGGGTGTTGTTTCACATAGCTTGACGATTTTCCCTTGGAAAGCTTGGCATTTTAACAGCTGATATGAATATTCTAGCTTCTGGTTTCCAAAAGGATGTTTCTCAGCTTGAACAGAGAGTCTGCATTTTTGCTCAGTAGAGAAGGAAGAGTAATGACATTAAATGAAGGCAGCACTGACTGTGAAATCAGTTACCTTTTAAATCTCAAGGTTTCTGAATTAATGAATTAGTCTTAGAAGGCTATGTATCATTCTTGGGATCCTGAGAAAGGAAATTGAATATTAACCCAGTTCACATCCATAATGCACAATTTATAGCCACATGCAGACTAAACCATATGGTGGAAACATTCTTTCGTTCTTTCAGATTAGTTTATGTTGGGTGTCCCACATATAGCAGGTCTTTTAACTGACTTGTCTTCTGTGATCAAAATAATAAAACATCTGTTGATAATAACCTTGAGAACAAATTGGTGCTTCCCAAGCTTGCTTGAGCTATAAAATGTCTGCTATAATAATGAACACAAAATGTGGAGACAGCATTTTAAATACACATAAGCACATACACAATTTGGTCATGTAACCTCAAAAAAAAGAAAACTTATGCCCTCCAACATTGCTGAAACCTCATTCACAGAAAACTCAGCTTCATTGTGAATATGTGGGGCTATTTTTTAATGTTAGAAGTATGGTTATGAGTTCTTAAAAAGTCTTCAAAAGGAGATTAAATATCCATACTTAGGCAGTTTCATATGAAGCATGTCAAAGCTGCATATTTTTAAAACCTCGGGAGAAAGTTGAGCCTTCTGAACATTTATAAGCCACTAGTGAATTGCCAGGGTGCAAACCACCACAGAATTTCCTGGCTGTCTGGTGAGTTGCCACAGCCTACACAGTTGCAGCCGAAAACATACTCCATACTGGAAAATCTGTGATTCTCATCACAATCTCCTCCTTGCATGCCCTGGGACCACAGTCTGGTTAGAACAAGCCCATGGAATATTTTGTAGTGTTTTTATTTCTGCTGTGCCCCCTCCCTTCAGTTTTGCCATTGGCATGAGTTTCCTTTGAGCACATCAGAATCCTTAGTAGAAATTCCAAAAGAAAAACGCAGTGAAACATTTCTACTTCCTAAGTGCAATAGACTTTTCGGCTTCCAGCACTTTTGAATCTACTGTTTTATTGGGCATGAGTGGAAGTGCACTAAGTTTTAACAAGTGCTGTTACCCACTTTCCTTGCCACGTTGAGCCCTCCAGAGACTGTCCTAATCGTAAACATGAATTAACTTTTAGCCAACTGCAAAGTTCCTGACCCAGTGTTTCCTGCCATATGTTGGCTGAAAATCTCAGTTCTAGCCAATTGTCTCCTGTTCATTCTTTTTCCTCATGAGCTCACTGTTAAAATTTTGCTCATCATCCTTCCCAAGACTACCAAATCATACCATTCACTTCTTTAGAAAATGGTCCACTAATGAACAGAACAGTTTATAATATGCCATTTCATTTTAACACAGATGTGTTGATAATAGTAATAATACCTCCTAAATATTTGAGATGTACTATTGAAGCCTCCATTATTTTATTTAAGCTCCACAACAAACCACCATTTAGCTTTTGTTATCCTCATTTGGAAGATAGGAAAACTGCAGATTATAGCAGTTAAGTAACTTGGCTTTAAAGTCACTTTCCTATTAAACAGTAGGACCAGAACTGAGTCCCAAATATTTTGATTAGATCTGCCCAAGTCTTGTTCTTGCTATAAATCTATATGGTAGATGTTGTTAAAACCGTTATACAGATGAAGAAACTGAGCTAAACTATTAAGTAACTTACCCAGTATATGTGAAAAAGCCAGGGATAGAGAAAACTGATGCAACTGTGTATCTCTAGAGCATTCTTCATTCTCTAATATTCTCACCTTGACATCACCGTCTGTTTAAACAGAAAGTAACCTTTACTATTGACACCTAAGCAGTCATTGAGTCAATTCCACCCCTTTAATCCCTCTCAAATCCACCTGTTTTTCCCCAGCCGCACTACCTACTTCGGGCCACTGTCATTTCTCACCAGGATTACAGCAGCCTCCTGACTAGTCATTATGTCCCCGTCTTAAGTCCCCTTCAGCACATTATCCATACTGTGGCCAGTGTGATCTTTCTTCGGATAAATAATGTCTCTGATACTCATTACTCCCCATTGACTTTAAGGTAAAACCCAAACTTCTTGGCTCAGCACCCAAGGTCTTCCCTGTTCTACCTCTCACTTAAGCCTCCAACTCATCCTTTATCATTCCCTTCTAGCATTTGGACTCCAGCCATATGACATGACTTGGAATTTCCCAAACCCACAGAGTTCTTTTTTTCTCACCTCTACTTTTTCTGTGAATGCTCTTCTCCATGCCCTACCTCCTTTTCCTAACTAATGCTGCTCAAACTTCATGTGTGAGAGGTATTATCTCCTTCTAGGAGCCTTTTCTGAAAACATTCCTTAACTCTTGAGTGCCATTCTCCTCTATCGGCTGTTTGAAAGTCCTCTGTTAAAAAGACTTCTGGGCCCTTTTCCAGAACTTATGAGTTGACCTCCCTTGGTAGCTGATCAAAATAATACTAACAGCCCCAATTTTCTTGTCCTTCAAAAAAGAATACATATATTTAATTAAAAAGAAAAAATAGAGTGTGCTAGTTGCCTTATCTGCCACAATTGCACAGCCATTCATAGATAGAAAACTTCCATCCTACCAGAATTCACCTAGAGATGGAATCAGATGTTTGGTCCCTGCTGGTTTAGTAGCATTCGTTTATTCAGTCAGTCAGTCAATAAATGTTTATTGACCACGTACTATGTGTTATGCTCTGTTTTAGTCTCAAGGCATATAGCAGTAAACAAAACAAATAAAAATCTTTACCCTTGGAGAGTTTATATATTCTAGTGGAGGGGATATTAAACAAACTAAATAAAAAGTACAATGAATAGGATATTAGATGACAATAAGTGCTATGGAGAAAAACAGAGCAGATTTATATTGACCTTAGTTGCCAAAACAGATAAAAGCCATTTAATGTTTCCCCCCGAAATGGGAATTGCCATTCAAAATGGTCATGTCCTTCATCCCTTGACTAGTACATCTGAGTGGGGTGATAACTACCTGCACTGGCTGGACTTCAGGCACTTTCAGAAAAGTGGAATTATGTAATTAGCAGGTGTTGCCCTGGCAGAAGCATCAGGGACATTCCACAAATGTATCAGTGGTACAGACTTAAAAACAGTCATAGTGTCAGATTAATTGTGTTACTTCACACACACACACACACACACATACACATACACACCCCTAACAAAGGAGGTTCTTTGGAACAAGATTACATGTTATGATAGGATTCTATTATTATCTTGGCAGATGCCGCCTTCAAATATTTGGTGCTGGGAACGGGACCCATTTCATTGCTGACTAGGTGCCTAGAAATTGACTAGGTCAAAAGGCACTGTGTATGTGCTATGATGGTGTTCAGAAGATAAGAAGCTAAGTTTTGAATGTGAATGTGCTTCTGAACAGTGTCAAGGCCTGAAATAAGAGGTTGATCACTGGTGTACTTGTCCTCAGAGTCCTGATAGCTTCCTAAATTTTGAGAAGTAGCACTTCTCAATCCACATTAAAATCATCTCTTTTCTGTAGAATTAAGAAAACAGCCCAAGAAAGTGAACTGTTTTGTTGCTGTGAAGCTATAATTGCTAAAGCAATCTGTGTGTTCCTTCCTCCTCAGGAAGACTCTTTCTGCCTACTTCCTTAATTGTGTCAGAAACTCTTCCGAGATGCTACCATAACACACAGGCACATATCACGTATATCGTGATTGCCTGTTTCTGGGTCCATCACCCCACCCCATCTCTCTGCTAATCTAGAATTCCTTGAGGGCAGTATCTTTCATTACTGAATTCCAGGTATCTAGCACAGTGCAGGCACCTACTAAGAAATACAGGAAGGAAGAAAGGAAAATGGGTTTCTATCAAAGTAGGGAATTGATATCATAGAATCATAGAGCTGGAGAAGGTTGACAGCTAATTCAACCCTATAATTTGATTTTGATAGATGAGCGAAATGGAGTGTCACAGAGATACAAGGACTTACCCAGAGTTGACACAGGAATCTAGTATTAGGACAAAAAAATATATGCCCCATATCATTTATTCCTCTGATAGGGAATTTCTAATCATGACATATACTTATAAAACCTATCCTCTTTTGAGCAATCAAAAATAAAATGATTAATTTTATTTTAAGGTACTTTTTATTTTTACTTTTTGATGTTGGAATAGTAGAGAAACGTTTAATATCATTTTCATTTTTCATGAGACCAGGAGAATCTTAGCATTTTGCCACTGTTTGAATTGGGTTTTTCTTTGTTATTTTTGTTTTTGAGATTTTTAATTTTTTTAATTTTTTGGTGAAGAAGATTCGCCCTAAGCTAACATCTGTTGCCAATCCTTTATGGTACTTTTTAAATTAAAATAAACTACTTCAGTTTTAGCTATGTACATTTTGCAGCACAGTATTTTTCAGTTGTGGCTTGGACGCAATTCCAACCTCCAACAGAATGCTTGAAATAAAAAATTCTATAAATATTTCGCAGGTACGACCTCATATAGCCAAAACTGGCCATTCTGACTTTATGCTTACCCCACTTTCTTTGTCCCTACCCTAAGAAATCATCTGGCATCAGCTATGCCTCCAGAACTAAAAACATCAAGAATAGGAATAAAATATATTCCTCCTTTATTTGCATTGGAATGTTCATTCTATTCCCTTGAAGATATTAAACTTTGCATTTCTTATTTATTTCTTTTTTAAAAATATATTTCTGATTCTTGTGACCTCCTGTTATCACTATTTCAGAAGAGAAACATTTGAGGTAAAAATATTCCTTCAAACTTCCTGCCTGGTTGTTTATGTCACAGCATGACAACCTTGGCTTAACTGTTTAAACATTTAATTTTATTTTTTTGTTACAGCTTTTCAATATATTTGCAATGACCTTGAGTCAAGGGCATAATCTTCTGACCTAACTTCTGTAAATACAGCTTTCCTTTAAAGATATTCCGGTTGTTTGCTTCTGATAATTTTGGTTTCTTTTCCCCATTCCCTATTTCAGACCCACAGATACTTTCATGTCTTGAAAATCCAAGATGTAAAAAATGCTAATTCTTCAACTGAAAGGCTGTTTCATCCACTTTTTGCCCAGCAACTTCCATCCATCCTTCAGGTCTTGGTTGAACCACTACCTCCTCCAAAAGGCTGTCTCTGACCTTCAACTCTAAATTAGCCAGTCCCTGTTATTATTCTCTCCCACAGAACTTGTGATTTTATTTGCATTTGCTTATTTCTCTTTTTAACATCTGCCTCTGCCATTAGATATTAAACTCTATGAAAGCAGACACCATCCTTGTTTCGTACACCAGTGACTACGTAGCATCTAGCACAGTGCCTTGCACATAGTAGGTTCTCAATAATTTAAGGGTTATACTAAAGGAAAAATTTTTGTAAGTATTGAGTGATGAAAATTCTTTGCATTTCTTTTTTTATGTGCCATTATTTTGGTGCCCACTTTTAGAAGCAATGGGTGTATTTAGGAATCATTGCCAAGTGGAAGAGTGAGAAGAATACAGTAGAGAGTCAAATAATTTTATCGTGCTTCCTGTGTTCTTTTCTAAGCACCTCTCCATCACCACCTCATCACTGCCCCATCATATGGTAGAAGAATTCTGCGAGCACAAACTCAAAGTCATGAAATATGAGATATCAGGATAACACCTTGATGAATCTGCTCTGCCCACATCAGTAATTCAGTGTGAAACTTAACGTTTTGAAAACAAACACTAAGAATAGGCTGTGCATGTGCTCTCCTCTTTGATAATCACCTCTAGCTGCTTAACTAACAAACTTGACCAAAGCTAAAGCTGGGACATAAGCAGTTCACGTGCTGCTTTTGATATACATAAGCATCTAGAATGCAGAAAGGATTGGAAAGCTCCATGTGAGACATCATAATTAAAGAAGTAATCCTGATACCTCAGAAGAATTATCTTCTGTCTTCTTTTTGTTTCTTGATTCTTTACCCCTCAATCCTAATCTTTCTCCCTACCTTTGCATATATGGCCCATTGTGGTCATGCCTGAGTCACCTTTCCATCTGCACACATGACGACTCCACCTCACACTTGCTGAACTACATGTGGATATGGTTCATCGTTATAATCCTAGTGCCTAGTACTTGACTGAGAGTAGACACTTGACAAATAATAGCTGAATGAATGAAATTTTGAGGGAGTCCAAGAGAAGAGGGTACCAAAACCTTAGTGCTTAGAATAAGCATGTGAAAAAAAAGACCCATTTATATATGTATGTGTGTATGCATGTATATGTATCTGGGTATGCTCACACATACTTTGGCGGATACTAAGCATATTTATTGTTAGAACATTGGAATTTTTTCCTAGGCTTCAATAATCTAAGCTGGCTCATCTCCCTCTTCACTCACCTCTCTTTCTTCTGCTTCTCTGCTTTGCGCAACTCTTTCTCTGTTCTTCAATATACTCGTGTTTCCTGAGTTGCCTCCTTCTGTCTGTATGGATACTTCATCCTCTTTTTCTTTCAAAACCAGCTTTACCACTTATCTTCTCCATGATGTCTTTCTAGCCCATGTCAAAGAAGACATGCCCAGGTTCTGGCTACCATAATCAAGGACGTGCTTTGTGCTACACATATACTTGCCCATTTACAAGGTACATGTATATGTAGAGATTTCTGATTTTAACATCTATATTATACCGTCTTGACCTGGTGTTCTCTAATGTGTTTGTCTTCTGAATAATGACCTTTCCTAGTTTTGCTGTTCTCTGAGTCATTTTCTTTCTCAGAACAGGTAGTTCCACTTGAAATCTGAGATGCTTCCCTAAAAGCAAGTTGAGGAGGAGAATCAATTGGGCCCATTTACTTCTAAGTTTACAAGTATAAATTTCATGCATTTTATCCTGAGTTGGTTTTTTGTCATTTTGGAGAAGACTGGTTTATTTCTGCTGGACACAAGCTGGACGCAAATGGAACAGTGGTGTATGATTACTTTACCCTAGTAGTTGCCTGCCTGCCTTGGTGGTCACCATTGTGGAGGCCCAGGTTCCTTTCCCCAGTCAGGGAACCACACCACCTATCTGTCAGTTGTCGTACTGTGGTGGCTGCATGTTGCTGTGATGCTGAAAGCTGTGCCACTAGTATTTCAAATACCAGCAGGGTCACCCATGTTGGACAAGTTTTAGGGGAGCTGACGGACTAGAAGGAAGGACTTGGCCACCCACTTCTAAAAAAATTGTCCTTGAAAACCCTATGAATAGTAGCAGAGCATTGTCTGATAGAGCACCAGAAGGTGAGAGGATGTTGCAAAAAAATCAGGCAGGGTTCTGCTTTGCTGTACACAGGGTCACTAGGACTCAGAATCAACTCCACGGCACTAACAACAAAAAGTTGCTTAGTAATGATCGCTCCTGTAAAAATATACGTAGGGCTACGTTTCTGCTTCTACATGATTGATAAGCTCTTACAGAGTAGAGATTGCCCTGTATGGCAACTATGCCCTGGATTTCTTTGTATCTTTACACAATTGTCTTTAGACAATGCCTAAAATAAATCATTGCCTGCTGTGGGGGTTGGTGAAGGTGTGATTTTTATTTCCAAGGGAATTAGTGAGTATTTAACCTGTCTTCCTATGTAGAGCAAAAACATTGCAGTGATTTTTTTTTTTAATAGTCTAGGTATGTTTTCTGAGAATTCTTCTTTTATTTTTTTTTTTAAAGATTTTATTTTTTTCCTTCTTCTCCCCAAAGCCCCCTGGTACATAGTTGTGTATTCTCCATTGTGGGTCCTTCTAGTTGTGGCATGTGGGACGCCGCCTCAGCGCAGTTTGATGAGCAGTGCCATGTCCGCGCCCAGGATTCGAACCAATGAAACACTGGGCTGCCTGCAGCGGAGCGCGCGAGCTTAACCACTCAGTCACGGGGCCAGACCCTGCAGTGATATTTTTAAGACTATCATAGGTTGATTTATTTTGAAATATTTTATTAAATTTTTTTTATGTGTAGACATGGTTCAGATACACGTACCCTCTTTTTATTTACAGCATAATATTTGCCCTGAGCTAACATCTGTTGCCAATCTTCCTCTCTTTTTTTTCCTTCCCAAAGCCCCAGTGCATGGCTGTATATCCTAGTTGTAAGTCCTTCTAGTTCTTCTATGTGAGCTGCTGCCACAGCATGGCAACTGACAGATGGGTCGTATGGTTCTGCAGCTGGGAAATGAACCTGGGCCACCAAAGCGGTGAAAGCACGGAACTTTAACCACTAGGGTGTCAGGGCTGGCTCACATATACCCTCTTCTTGAGATTGGGATAAGTCAATCTAGGCTTGCTATTTTGTGTGTCATGGAATATATTCTCTATGTGCTATCTCAGGATCATTTCCTTTTTTTGTAATTGGTAAAGCTAGGGAATAGCTTTATAGACTAAAACTTTTGTGAAATAACTGAGTACTTAGTATAATACTAAATACGCTGTTAGTACTTCTGAAAGCATTAAATGTTTAATATAGTACTAAGTACTATATTACTATATGTTAATAATCTTATGAAAGTTCTAAGCTTGAGAATGTAGAAAGAGAAGGTTTCTGAAAATGTAGTCACTTCTTTTGAAGTGTAATTCACAGGTCACTCGCTTTGAAGAAATTTCTTTCAGGGACTGGAGGAGGTGCAGGGAGAATGTATAAAACTCATATTCAAGACTCTATGATCACAAAATATAGGCCTTATTCCCTGTAAGCCTTGTGGGTGAAGTGAGGATTATCCCCTCAATTCTTCTCTAGCAGAATGTGCGAGACTATGAGTATTTGCAGGGTAAATGAACTTAGGAGTGCATATTTTACCTTCTAAGGAAAAGCAACAATAAACTATTTGTCTTACTGTACGCCCTTCCACCTGCCGTGGCTGTTCAGAATCGGGAGGGCATGCTGTTTCCCATCATGCCTTCTTTCTTTGTAATGTATCATTTGACAGTGAAATTGTGTGCAGCATTAAAATTTGGGAAGTATTGAGACATGTAACTTAGGTATTGAAATTTGGGGGACATTTGGACAGTTTACTGCATAATTGAAACTGGGATCATCATGGGAAATTGAAATCACAGCTAGGGTCTCTCTCAACTGCCTTCCCAGGTGCAGAACTTCTTCCTGCTGCCAACCTCTTAAAGCCAAAAGACCTCAGAGAAATCACGTCACAATTTGGGGCTATATCTCCTAGTCTGTGAATATGTGGAGCTTCAGTTAGATAACCTTTTAGTTCTTCCAAAATTTTAAAGTTTTCTTCGAGACCCAAAGGACTGAGTCTGTGTGTTGCATTTAAATACTTTCTCTTGTCATTCTGTAAAAAGAAAATAAAATCTGTGAAAGAAAACCTATTCCAGTACCTGAAACGCTTTCCCCCTGACCGAGTTGGTGTACCATTTCACTTCATTTTCATCTGCCAGAGACTGAAGGACTTTGGTTGGGTTCAGGGTCATTAAGCTAAAATAAAAAGACTGCTTTTAAGAACCATAAGTGACAACTTAGAAGTCTCTAGCAGAACTTGACAAAAGGAGGGGAATTATTTTATAAATTATATGTTGAACTCTGAAGTTAGGAGTACTTTTAAAACCCACAGGTTTGTTCAACTTAAACTGCTGCTGCTTGTGTCTTGTCACCTTATGGCTCCTGCTTTACCAGCTGCACATCCTCAGTTGGTTATATCAATCAAGTGGCTATTGCCCCCTAAATGCCTAATTAGCCAATTAGCCAAAGATTAAAATTTCTTACTTCATGGTACTTCAAGGGGGGAGATTTTGAATATATGAGAACCAATTCCAATGTAGACTGACAAGATTAAGAAGGAATCTGATAGAAAAAAAATAAATAGCAGTTGGATTTATCCACTCATACATTTATTATCCACATCTCTAGCAGTAAGAATTGTTTTTGTTACAAGTAGGCCACTAAATGGTTAAGAGTTGTTTTGAAATCTGTAAGTGATAGTAAATGTGTAGACTCATGGTGAAATATAGAATTGTATGAGCAATCAATAATATAAAAATGTCTTATTGCTAAAACGCAGTGAATTAACAAGAAAAATGTTCCTCCTGAATAAAGTTTAGATTGACAGCATTTTTCACAGCAAAGCAAGCCAGTTTTTTTTACAAACAGATGTAGGATATAATTAACTAGACAGATTCCTAAGTGTAATGATAACACCATGCCTTCTTTGATCTTGATCCCAACTTCTGGTTTAACATTATCTTACACCTTCCTTCTACCTATCCACTCTCTACTCCACCAAATGGCTATAGTTCATTTATTCCACACATATTTATTAAAGCACCTACTGTGTGCTGGCACAGTTTTATGTCCTAGGGATATAACAGTGAATAAACAAGATATTCCTGACTTCATGGAACAAACATTCTAAAGGGAGAAGACCTGCAATAAACAGGCAGATGAAGGTTTTACAGTGTATTAGAAGGTATTACAAATTATTATGGCTTGAATTGTATCCCCCCCATAAAAGATAATGAAGTCCTAACCTTCAGTACCTGTGAATGTGACCTCATTTGAAAATAGGGTCTTTGTAGATTATCATATTAAGGTGAGGTCGTTAAGATGGGCTCTAATCCAATATGATTGGTGTCGTTATAAAAAGGGGAAACTTAGACACACAGAGAGACATGCACACAGGAAGAACAGCAGGTGAAGACGAAGGCAGGGATAGGGATGATGCGTTGACAAGCCAAGGAATGTCAAAGACTGCCATCAAAGCACCAGAAGCTAGGACAGAAGCATAGAACAGATTCTCCCTCACAGTCCTCAGAAGGAATCAACTTTGCCAACACCTTTATCTCAAACTTCTAGCCTCCGGATCTGTGAGATAATAAATTTCTGTGAAGTCACCAATTTGTGGTGCTTTCTTATGGCAGCCCTAGTGAACTCTGAGGGTTTAGGGGAAAATAAATTAGGGAAGGGATGTAGGGAGTATCAGGAGTTGAAATATTAAGTGATGTGGTCAGGCATCGCTGAAAAGATGGCATTTGAGCAAAGACTCGAAGGTGAGGGAGGGAGCCCTGCAAATAATCAGAGGGATTAAGTACAAAATGACTGAGGGACCAGTGAGGCTAGCATGTCCTAAAAACAGACCAGTGGTCAGATAGATGGAGGAAGGTGGGAAGTGGTAAGAAATGGGGTCAGATTGTCTCAGGCAAATAGTGTTTCTCAAATGCTTGGGTCACAGGACTGCCTTATACTCTTAAAATTATTGAGGACACTAAAGACCTTTTGCTTATGTGGCTTATGTCTATTTACATTTACGGACGTAGAAATCAAAACTAAGAAATTTTAAAACTATTTACTCACTAATTCATTTAAAAATAGTGATTAAAAGGGGCTTGCCGCGTGGTGCAGCGGTTAAGTTCACATGTTCCGCTTCAGCAGCCTGGAGTTCCCTGGTTCAGATCCCAGATGCGGACATGGCACCACTTGGCAAGCCATGCTGTGGTAGGCATCCCACATATAAAGTAGAGGAAGATGGGCACGGATGTGAGCCCAGGGCTGGTCTTCCTCAGCAAAAAGAGAGGAAGATTGGCAGCAGATGTTAGCTCAGGGCTAATCTTCCTCAAAAATAAAAATAAAAAATAAAATAAAATACAAATGATTAAAAACCTATTATATGTTAACATTATAGCACTTTTATGAAAAAAATTGCTAAATTTTTTAAAACAAAATTAGAGAATAACATCCTCTAAGATGTGTGACCGTGGGCAAGTTACTTCACTTTTCTTTGTCTCAGTTTCCTCATCTGTTACTAGCTCATAGGACTATTGGGAGGAATAAATAGGATAATGCAGATAAAATGCTGTTTGGTACATAGCACATATGAAGTGCATTGTGGGCATTGCCTATTACATTGTGGCTTTTATTATTGTTATTTATAATCACATGTAACGTGAGTGTCAACAGTCAAGACACTGGACATACACTATGTGTGAGCCACTGTTATGAGCTGTTAGAAGGAGAGGACAAAGGTAATTGAGCCCCTGCTCCCAGGTGCCTATGATCTAATTTGAACAGAAGGATATGTAAAATTGTATTTTATATTAATTCTCTGTACCATTTGTAGTCTCTCTCTAAATTATATCATATATGTGTATTTTATATTTTCTGCAAGATAATACAAGACGATGTATGTCAGTTTCAAAATAAGTGGCGGATAGAGAATTTCAGTTGTTCAGAAAAGGGATCTGTTCCACAGGATTAGGGAATTATAGGAAGGCTTGCAGTGGATATGGAATTTGCCCTATTGTATAAATAGGATACATAGTCAGAGACAACAAAGGAAGGCATTCCAGGCCTGAAATGAGGAGCAGAATTATCAAGACTGGTCAGTTCTAGTATATTCAAGTAACAGTAAATAAAATGATTATTTGGAGAACTCAAAGATCACACAGAGCTTTAGCAGAGCAGGGTTGGAAAGGTTCGTGGTTGAGAGCTAAATGTGAATGGGAACCTTATGATCACCAGGGAGTATTGGAATCTATATCAAAATTGGGTATCCTACTGAGTTCAATCCTAGTCTTAAACAACTGGCTTCATTATTTGGGGTTCCTCTGCAAGCCGTCGGAGTAGTGGTCTGGAATACTCTCCAGAGTTGGGCAGCCTAGCTTCAAATTCCAGTGCAGCCACTCACTCATCCTCTCTGTGCTTCAGTTTCATCATCTCCAAAATAGGGGGAATAATATTGCCCACTTTATAGAGTTATTGTGGAAAAAAAAGAAATTCATGCGTGTAAAACTCTTAAAACTGAACTATTCTAACATGGGCCTGATACAGCCCTGTTAAAACCCACAGGAAAATATGAGAATCTTCAGGAATTTCCAGCCCCATCCCTTTTCCATTACTTTCATTTCCCACTCCCCACAAACCGTTCACTGCTATCCACCTGCTATAATCATCCATGAACTCAACAAACATTTACTGTTGTCCCTATTTGTGCCATATGCTACCAGGTGCTCAGACTAGACTATTACAGTACTTTCAATTATTCTTTAAACAAGAGGGTATGTGCCCTATTATTGTCAGAAGCACAAGATGCACAGTTTTAGTTTGTTCTGTTACCCTCCAGAGCTTCTCTCACATCTTATCATCAGTCTTACCCAGTTAGACCTAGGTGAAGAACGAGAGGGTGATTTGAGCTAGTCCCCCTCCTCTTGTGAATCAGCAGACAAAATGGAAAAAGCTGTGGATTTTATGCAGGAAATTATGTCAGGATTAAAGGAGTAGAGAATACTGCAAGCTGCCATGCATTTTAGTGGGAAAGTGACATTCTCTAAACAAAATATTCAAGCCCTGCTTAAGAATGCTATTGCCACTTAAAGCAGCACTATCAATGCTGAAATATGCATTAAAAATACCTGTGCATATCCCTTAGAGCACTTATTTTAGAAAGGAATAGGAAACAAAAATAAAAATGGTTTATCTTCTGAAAAGGGAAATTTTGTAAAGAGAAAGGCTTTATTCTAATGCAAATAGCACAGATGAGTTACTACAAAACCAGAATTACTCTATTAACTAATAAAGGCCACTGGAGTCATTAAAAAATAAACAATTCTATTTTGAGACTGCAGTTAAATTCTATAATTAATATGAGGTCATTAAATTTTTATATCTGCCTTTAGTCCTTTACATGAAGATTCTAATCTGTTTTAAGTTTGGCTTAAATATGCTGTTAGACTTAAGTAACTACTAAGAGATGATTCTAAAAACAGAAAAAAAAATGTTTAAAGGATAGATTAAAAATATCTATATATTAATACACATAGTGCTGTAAATATAAGAAAGCTCCGTGTGTGTAAATGTTTTAAAAGGTTAGAATTAAAATCAGAGTAATTAGGAATGATTTGAGATTTATAAAAATAGGCCACCAGTTTTCTTTTCCTCCAAACATGGTGGGAAGAAATTTTAAGTTCTAAGGAGTCCTGGAAGAAATTCTTAAGCTGTTTTTAAAATATTTTTTCATGTTTTTATGTAGATATTTAGAAGACATAAAAATCTCAAAGAAAATAAAGTCTCCTGTGTATTTTTTCAATCATTTTATGCATCTCAAATTGTTTTTTTAACAAAACTTAGATTGTATTATACATATTTTAAAATGCAATCTCATTTAACAATGTGTTTGAGCATTTTTTTATGCCATAGAATTGATTCTAAAATATTAATTCTAATGGTTTAGTATATGATTAAACTTATGTACCATAATTTACTTAATTGGGTATTCATCATTAGACATTTAAATTATTTATAACTTATAATCACAATATAGACAACTCTTTGATGAACATTCTTATCCTAAATTATATAAATATTGATTATTTATTTTGGATAGATCCCTAAAAATGTAATTGCTAGTTTGAAGAATATGGCATTGACCTTTGATAGCTATTTTCTACTGCTCTCTAGGTGGTTTATACCCTTGATGCTCCATCCAGCATAACATGCAAGGCCTTGCTCCCTCGCCAACATTGAATCGTTAATTCATCATTGTTTAATATGTGTTCATTGAGGACCTATCATGTGCCCAACAGTGTACAAGGAATTGAAAATACAAAAGTTAGCCAAAATGTCCAGTTTAGTGGGCAAGTAAGACTAAAGTAAATGAACAGGTCAGTTTATAAAGTAGTTATAAATTGTTTTACGTATTACAAAGAAGATAAACAGATGGTCTAATTTTTATCTTTTCCAGTTTGATAGGCAAGATTGTTTCTTATTGTTTTAATTTGCATTTTATTACTAGTGAAGTAGAACATAGTCTTAGAAATCTACTGATTGAATTTCACTTTTTTTTCTTTTGTCTCATGACCTTTTTTTAAATTCACGTGCTTACACTTTTTCTTACTGAGTTTTAAAATGTTATTTTATACTACAGTCGCCTGTATTTTCTCTTTTAAATTTTGTATCAGATGATTTCTGATACATCCAGGTGGTCGACTCTGTTAGTATTTCCTGTAGAGTTTCTTTGGTATTATATTTATAAAGACCATCCTTGGCTTGAGATCACATATGCACTTGGATTCTTTTCTATTGTATCTCCATCAGTTTTCTTCTTTTTCTCAAATTTTCCATCTCTCTCTCTTTTGATCTTTCTCATCAACATATAAATTTATTCACTTCTTCGCCAACATAAACAGAATCATTTCTTCCATTCCCCCAAAAACCATCCTAACTCTACTGACCCTTCACAGCCACATTTCTCTTGCTGCCCCCATTTCCTTATTTTCTTCTCACTCCTCAAGTCATCCTACTACAGTTTCAATGTCCACTGAGTTCCACTACAACTCTTCTAAAGTCTCTAATGACCTCCACGTCATTTAATCAAATGGATTTGCACATACTCAGGGATGGAAAGGTAAAAATGAAATATTCTTTATTTCAATAGATGATTTCATCTTTTTTGTTTTTTAAAAAAAGAAGAAAATCCTGATCTTTCCATTAAAGGTGTCTGTCTCTTCCAATTTAAAGCAATCTTTTTCAAGTAAACTCAGAATATTATTTAATAATCATACAGGGTTACTATTTATTAATCACACTTGGTAAGTAATCAACCAATTACACAGTTCAAACTTGTTATCAGGGCTATTTGTTAAATATCAATGCATCTCCATGCCCCTTTGGCCAAAGAATCTGAAAGTAGAAGATCTTACACACCCTCAGGGTAATGGACGTGTAGCTAGTTTGCATGTGATTATTTTGGTGTCCTCTGAGTCTTTGCTGAATGGCAAGGCTATGTCCCTGTCTTTCCTGACCATTGGGCATCCTGAGGCATCTTTGCCTGAAGCCTGCAGTTGGAGAACTTGTGATTTCTACTTCAGGCATTGTGAGAGTCCAGTTATCCCCTGTGACGTATTTGTCCACATCTCTTACTTTGTTGACCCTAGAGATCCTCAGCATCGTAACCATATCTTCTAAATGGACCTGGCTTAGGTGGTTTATCTAGACACTTCTGCTTGGTGGTCACCTCATTCTTCAGCATAAAAGTCTCATGGAAGGCTCACTGGTTCTCAGCTGCTTTCTTTTGAAATTCTACCAGAAGCAAATGGGAACTTTTGGTTATCCTCCATGCCATGTGAAA
This sequence comes from Equus caballus, assembly GCF_041296265.1. Classification (NCBI taxonomy): domain Eukaryota; kingdom Metazoa; phylum Chordata; class Mammalia; order Perissodactyla; family Equidae; genus Equus; species Equus caballus. Next base: position 63,686,052 of record NC_091690.1, read on the forward strand.
GCCATGAAGAGCCAGGAACCCATAAGTGGGAGGTTTAATTTACAGTGTGATGAGTACTGTCTCAGCTTTACACCCCCATGCCTCTATATAACCACCTCCAACTCTACCATACTGGAGTCACCAAGGGACACTTTTCCTCAGAGTACCAATATGCTACTGGGACACAATCCCAACTGTTCTGGCATTTTCCCCAAAACCTATGAGTTTGTTTCCAACATACCTACACTCTTTCTCACCTCAAGCATCTGGGATTTTGACCTAGAGGAAGGATCAAGGTAATATCCGTTGGAGGAATCTTTGTACTTCCTCTTCCTGTTTGATGGGATCTCCCGTTATATCAAATCCTGAGTTCTTCCTTTTAGGACTTCTTTTTCGTTCAAGCCATTACCTTTCTCTGAGCTATTGATTCAAAGGACAGGAAGACTCAGGTCAGCTTTCTTTAAGAAAAATAAAAAATATGTCAGTTTAATATTTTTAAAAATATTAGGCTTGATATAGGCATTTTTTGTCTCTTAGCACTCTCTGCAGTGTTTAACACTATTTATCACTCCCTTATCTTGAAATAATGCCTTTCGTCTTCCTTGATAGTAGGCTCTCTTGGTTTACTTGTATCTACCCGGTCAGTCTTTCTCAGTCAACCTGTTCCTCTTCCACCCAAATTCTATTGACTGAGATGCTCCAGCCTCAGAAATGAGGCTGGTTTGTTTTTTCTCCACTCTCTCCTTAGATCATCTTGTGCATTCTTATGGCTTTAAACCCATCTATATGCAATTAATTTGCAAATATACATCTTCAGACCAGACATTTCCTTTGTGCCTCACATCTTATACCTGATTAACTACTCAGTATTTCAACTAGCATGTCTTAAAGGCACTCAGATTCAACCTGTTCAAAATTGATCTCGCAATCTGATCCTCCAAACTCACGTCTCTCAGAATTCTCTATCTCAATGCATAGACCATACCGTTTTACAAGCCAGAGACCTAGCAATAGGAGTATATTTTTCTTTCATTCCATATCCAAACAATGACTAATCTTATCTATTTTTACCTTCTAGAATCTCTCTAATGTATTCACTTCCTGTATCTTCATTGCCAGAAAACTAAATTGCCTCACTTTCCTTTAGTCATTAGCATAGTATCCTCCAAATAAATCTTGCTATTTTCTTTTTTTACTCCATCAATCTTTCCTTCACATTGTAGCCAAAGTCATGGCAGCCCTTCGATTTACTTAATCTTTCTATATTTCAGTTTTCTCATTTGTAAGATGGGGTTAGTTATTACTAAAGAGTTAAATGAGTTAACACATATAAAATAGTTAGAACATTGCCTGACACAAAGTAAAACTATATAGGAATTTGCCATTATCATGATCATTCTCATCCTTGTCATTAAAAATTATCTTACTTAAAATTCTTCCACAGTTTGTTATAATCTTTAGAATAGAGTGCAAAATTCTTAACATGGCCTATAAGACCTAGCATGATCTGGCCCCTGCCTACTTCTCCAGTCTTATCTAGTGCCAAAGTCGGCCTCATTCACTGTGCTGAAGACACTTGGCCACTGTTTTGGTTCCTCCGTCGTGCTGCACTCCTTTTTGCCTCAAAGACCTCACACACACTGTTCCTTCTCCTCAGAACGCTCTCCCTTGGACTCGAGCTAGTCGATTCCTGCACAGTGAAATATCATTTCCTCAAAGAAGCCTTCCTTGAGCACCCCGATTAGGGCAGGTCTTCTTGCTTTATCACTCTCGTCTCCTTTGTAGCACTTGGAGCCATCATAAATCAAATAATTTACTATATAACTAATTGCGTGATATCTGTCCCAGATTTCCCCCACTAGACGATGTGACTGTAGGGCCCAGTTCTGTTTTGTCTATCTTCTATTCCCAGAAGTTAGCACAATGCCTTGCACATGGTAGGCATTCAGTAAATATTTATTGAATAATCAAATATACTTAGTCTCTTAGTAAATGTTACAGCTTTTTGTTTTCATGTAAGTCCTGCATGTTTCCTCTTATATGTTATACATATTTAAACTTTAGACTGATATTGTGGATGAGATTTTGTTTAAATATGTTTTCTCATTGGTTTCAGTTGGTATTTAGGAAAGCTTTTTTAAAGCGCATTTTATAACTGGTCAGTTTACTCAGCTTGGTCATTGTTTCCAATTTTTTTTCAGTTCAGTTGCTTCTGTTTCCAGACTCACAGATATATTATTTACAAATTATATTGTTTCCTCAATGATTACTATACTACTTATTTGTTTTGCCTTATGGCATTTGCTAGAACATTTTGAATAATGATAAATAATTGTAATGGTGAAGTGATAATCTGTGTTAGTTTTATATTAAGAAAAGTATTATGTGCAGTATTTATGAGATTTTTTTTTAATTAGGAATGGCTGTTGAATTTATAAATGTCTTTATATGATCTTTCAAGATGACCTTGAAGTTGATATGATGAAGTATATTAACATTGACCCAGCTTTATATTCTTAGTATAAATTCTACTTGGTTATGGTATTTTATTTTTTCAGGATGGCTAATCCTCAAGCATCCATAATAGTATATACACACACTACGTGTGTGTGTGTAAGCCTATGGAGTATATACATATGTGTGTGTATGAACACACAACATACTAACTCAACCATCAATTTCCTTTGCTTTTGCTTCCAATTCTGCCAACCCATTGTCATCACGCTGGTTATCTTAGGCTGACCAGGAGCCTCGACTGATAATTGTATCTATAATTTGACAAGTGAAAGTGAAAACAAATTATTTCTCAATAAATAAGATTTCCTAGAAAGAGCAAAAAAAAATGGCACTATTTATAAATCATTTCTAGACACACTCAATTTAGTTTGTTTGGCACATTAAATCTTTCAAAACAAGACTTCCACGAGAGGCTAAATAATCAAAGAGTTCCTTGCTCATGAAAGTCTGGGACCTCTTCAGTAGATATTCCTGGAGGCTGCTACTGTCAGGTTTATGAGAAAGCTAGGGAGAAGAGGAAAGGAGAGAGATCTTTCGATTAATATTCATTAAGCACCTACCATGAGCAGAAATCTTTGCTGTACAATAAGGATCTGAAGATGAATAAAAATTATTTCCCACCTGACTAGAGAGATTAATGAGGTAAATACATTCAGAAAATCATTTCTTCCCTCATGTAGTAACTTATATGATAGAAGTACGAGCATGAGATTCCGTAGAATCACAATGGAGGGGATCTTACAACCTGGGAGTTAAGGGGAATCTTCTCGGAGATAACACATTTGAGGACTTGTCTTAGCCTGCTTTTCTCCATTGTCAGGTGGAAATAACAACTCATTGGGAGATTCATCTTATCAGAAGACATGGAGGTTGTCTTTTATGTCAACTTTCTAGACCATTCTTGGAATATGTAGCTTTTCTGGTTAAACCTATAACATAGGGACATAACATGCACTGGGAGTGGTTACCACATTCTGAAGGTGAGTGCCTGGATTGCCATCTGAGTAGGCTTTGTGGTCCTAACAATACCATACATCGCTTGAGGTTTGTGGTAAAATATCCTTTACTAAGGGTTTTTTTTTTTTTTTTTTGAGGGGAGAGTTCTTTTGAATGACAATTTACTAAATTCAATATTGTGAAATACCTCTAAAACAGTATTTATTTATTCATGAGTCACAAAACATAACGTTGGCAGTTTCCTGCTTACTTTTTAGTGAGTAGAATACATTTTCAAAACTTTTTTGTGAAACTCAGTTTTACACTAATCAGAATGCATGCCTCACTTCAAAAAATAGTTTCTCATTTATCTGTTGATATGGTAAGTTAACTTGCTTTTGGTGTGTCCACAGTAGTGGCCGGGAAAGATATTTTAAGATGTAAAAGATAGTCTCTCTCTTTATCCACTTAGTTGCCTTTTGGGTCTCTATTTCAGGCAAGAGAAATACTTTAGAGATTGTCAAAAATAATATATTTTAGAGCCCTGACGTGCTCTCAGTCCTTTTGAAGTAGGAGGCCAGCATTCACACTGGAGTCTCTGAATGTAAATTCACTGCAGAGCTGGATAGAGTGTAAGCAGGGTCCATACTGTATCCCAAATACAGGAGCTTAGGGCCAAAACTCACTGAAAGGACTACATTTAAAGTGGCTTCATCTGTAAGAGAGGCCCCATAGCATGATTCCGGGGCCTGGCTCCCTAGGACCAGGTTTGATGGGGGATTACAGGGGATCATGCGATAGGACTCTCAGGTGCAACACGGGCAATGCTTCAAATGCTGCATCATTTTAAGTAATACATCCAAGAACTCTTTAGTGAAATGAATATTAGTTTATTCATGCTCACAAACACTTTTTAAGCCACTATTATGTGCTCAAAATAAGTCAACATCTCCTAAAATACAGCCTTGGCATCTTTTCTTGTTTACCCTCGTATCATGGAAGTTGAAAATTAAGTGTCTGGTGTGCAGTGGATTTAGAGTTGTAAGTGCATAGGTCGCGTGGCTCTATGGACAACATTAGGAGCAGAAATCTCAGTGAGCAGAGGCTTCCCTGGTCATCAGTTGATTTGTGAGTCTCCAGCTTTATGGAACATTACAGTGCCCTCTCCTCAGATGTTCTGAGTGCACTGAGCTCCCACTGAGAAAACCTGGGTTCAAGAATTATTTGTATGACTGATTAGCTGTTTTAGTTTGGATAAAGAAACCTGAATTTCTATGTCTTCACTGGAAAAATGGGGCTAATAAGCCCTGCTCTGACTAATTCTCAGCATTATCTAAAGATTTGTATGGAAATATAGAAATTTGTGCAAATGGTCTTTAAAGATAAGCAATGGGGAAAAGTAAGAAGCTAGATAAAGGTAAGTTCTCACATTTACTGCTGGTATCATCTACAGCAGTGGCTACACAGAGGGAGGAGAAACCTAAAATTATTCATAATGTTAGCTACCATCTAATGTGTATCCACTGTTTAAGTGACCTGTATTTTCACTCTTTGATGCATTCATTGACTCTTAATGAGCATATAGTGCCCACTATATGCCAAGTAACGAGGGATATACAGCTATGGACAACACAGGAACACAATAACCATGCAAAGAAGATATTATTAACCTTATCTTACAAAGGAGGAAACTGAGACTCAGAGAGGTTAAGTAACTTGTGTAAGATTACTGCTATGGGGGCCGGCCCCATGGTCGAGTGGTTAAGTTTGTGTGCTCTGCTTCAGCGGCCTAGGGTTTTGCCGATTTGAATCCTGGGCGTGAACATGGCACCGCTCATCAAGCCATGCTGAGACAGCATCCCACATGCCACAACTAGAAGGACTCACAACTAAAACTACACAACTACGTACCAGGGGGCTTTGGGGAGAAAAAGGAAAAATAAAATCTTTAAAAAAAACAAAAAAGATTATAGTTGTGAATCCTGTTCATCCATAAAACTTCTCTGGTTAATGAGGTCCCCACGAAGTCAGGTCTGTGCCTGTTTAGTTCACCCTGTACATCCAGCATGTCACCCCTTGCCAGGCCAGGAGTAGATGCTCAATAAATATTTGTTAAATAAATAAATGAGTGAATCAATGAATAAGTGAATGATAGAATGAATGAACAAGAGTTTGGTTGGAGTAGAAGAAAGAGATAAGAAGCCAGAGGAATGTTGATAACTTGGAATTTATTGTTTTCATGTGCATTTATATATACACATTTCCCAACCGAACACCAGCACCACACGTAATGACCAAATGTGAGGGTCTAGATATTTGGAAGATAAGGTTATGTGCTATGCTTTAAGCACAGCTCAAAACTGTTACATTGGCACCTGCAAGGCAGAACTATCTTAGCTTTCTTCTTATGCTTTTAGTTCTATTTTGATGACTGGCCATAATAAAAATTTGCTGAGTGGGTGCAAACAGCTGAGCTACTGCAAGCCACTCAGTCTGGAATCTTTGATTAATTATTAATGAAAGAAACATATTTTATCTTTGTAGCCCAAATAGTTTAAGGCTCAGTGTCTACCATTCAGCATCCCTACCCACTTCTGTTGCAGACCCGTCATATGAGACTGTCTAGACCACCGCTTAATTTAACTGGGCCTTTTCTCCCTGGTCTTTGATGCAGAGATAGGGGCACAAACGTTTCTCAGAACCATTTGAGGAAGTGCTTTAAAATAATCGATCTTAAATTACTGCTTGCATTTCCCCAGTCACCTAATCAAAAAATTTCTATCTTTTTTTCCCCTTAGAGTTAAAAAAAAATGGAGTGTACAAAATTATCACCTTTCTTGAGTGATTGAAGTGTCCACCCCAATTTCATTTGGGACTACTCAGTTTACCCATTTTCAAGGTACATACTGATGTGTGAAAATATTTTAATATAGTGAAATTCTGGGCAATAGACAAAGTTTTCTAGTTTACAAATAGGAGACAGATTGTCAAATAAGCCTGTAGATATTAGGCACATTTGAGAATCAGTTATGTTTTCAAGGAGTTAAAAAGAATCCACTTCATCCGAAGACTGAGCAATTCTTGCCTTTGTCTTTAGATGAATTGAAATTGAAATGAGTTCAGGCATCAAGCCAGTTCTCTTCCTGGTCCTCCCCTTCCAGTCAAAAAAAAAGCAGTTAGTGGAAATTATGCTGCCTGTATCCTACTCACAAAAGGAAACAAATGTTCCAGTACGAACTCAGTAGGAGGCATTTGAAACCAGATGAATTCTCTTTTCTTTTATGGCACTCGGATATGTCCATAACATACCCACACTTTTCAAGAAATCGTCCTTAGGTTCTAAGTAAACCTTGTTAATGAGTGGCCTAATAAGATGTTTTAAGCAAAATATAGAAAGATTCATATACTGTCCCTGAGCCTCTTTTTAAGAAGTGAAAGACTTGGAGATTTCTTGTTTTGTTAAACTTGATATATGTGCTTGTTTGAGCTAGATAAAATTTAGGTAGACATAGGACACATCTCCAAAAAAAAGGCTTTTCTTCTGCGTAAGTTCAGTAACATTTCTTGATTTAATCTCAGGTATGACTGTTAACTAAACATCAAATGCAATCGTGAATTTCAGTATAAATTCAGTATTTTTAAATGAACAAGTGATTGAATAAATGGGAGAATGAATGAAATGTTCTAGCCTGCAGTTGAGAATTATCCTGGACGCTCTGTCTTACAAAATGAGAACTGGCCAGAGCTGCACCTGTATAAGAAACTCCACTAGTGCCTTTTAGAGACAGGCTTCTAAGATGTCTCTAGGTGGCATTTCAATGGGTTATGCCTAAATATGTATTCATGAGATTAAACTTCATTGTGGGTTGTGTGTATGAATGTATGATATATCTGAAATTTATATATACATATATGAATTTGGTGGTAGCATCCTAAAACTCTCATGTGCATATGCTGTTATCTGCCTCTGCTTTGCCATGGTAATTAAAATCTTTGGCTTTATCCTAGGATGAGAGAGCAATAGACCCTTAGGCAGACATACTACTCAACCAACATTAAGTGCTGTGAAATGGCAGTATTTAGATAATAAGGTTTTGTCTCTAAAATGCTGCGCTGTGCTTTGCTACCAGAGATTTGTGCCCTGACCTTCTAAAGAAGCTTCTGTTTCCAACTCAGCTTTCATTCTTTTTCTGAGTTTGTCACTTTAGCCATCTGGTAGATGTATCTTCTGGGAGAAAAGGAGCTGCATGCACAAAAACTTTCAAGGAAGCATTATTGCATAATTTGTTTGAGGTCAAAGCTGATATTCTGGAAGTTGGTTCATCATTTATTGTGATGTGGCAGATATTAGAGGGCTTGGTAAACACGTTGTGCTTTTGAAGTGTATTCACAAAGGATTGAATGTGGCAGAATGTGGCAAGTCATATTTATGCCTCGATGAGAATTATTAACCTGCCTAAAATACAATGATAGACCAACATTTTTTGTCAGTTCTTCTTACCCTTGGACTTCAGTGTTTGCAAGATATTTTAGGGAATCAAAGAAGTGAAGAGAAAATATCTTTCTGTTGCCTGAAGCATAAAAAAATTTATTTCCACTGCAAAATAGCAGAAAGTAAATACCCAACTTCCTGCTGTTGCTGCTAAAAGGATGAGTAAAGAACCAGAGAGATTTTTTATATTCTAGTCTAGTACCTTCTAAAAGAAATATATGCCTCTCTGTTGCACTCCAATTTGGTTTATTTACCTTACCTTCAGATGTAGAAATATTCTAGAGTTGATGCTGAGAATTAAATGTTTTATATTGTGTTCTTAAATCCTTAGTCAAATATGAGCTTTTTAGAGAAAAATGATTTAGGCAGGACTTCACTCTAATAGATGAGAGACGACTCTAAGAGGAATATGAAGTAGATTTTAAGCCTCATTTTCTTTTGAAGTCTGATTGGGTTCTGCCTGTGATTAGGGAGATAAGGGGAAACCGTGGAGATGAATTTGTTCCTTCAGGCTTCTATTGGGCAAACTATTATTGTAGTGCACCCCTGATAGAGCTGGAGGCTGCGTGAGTTTTTTTTCCTACTTCAAAAGGTAAACTGCTTAATCTTTTGTAACTGCTAGAAGCAAGAATAAATAGACTGAAACAGATATTTAAATATACTGTTTTAAGGAATAACTAAGCTAAAGCCCATAAAGTGCTTAACATAGTAATGATCAATAAAAATAAAGCTCTCATTCATTCATTTCTTCAACAAATACTTATTGCATATTTACTAAGTGCCCATAAGTAAAATTAACATAGTTCCTTCCTTATGAACCCAATTTTTAGAGTGTAATGTGCTAACTGTGGCAGCAGAAGCAAGATCAGTGTACTCTGGGAGCACAAAGAAAGCCTATCTAAACCCAACTGTGAGTCACATAAGCTTCACAGGACAGATGATGCTTGAGCTGAGTTTAGATAAATGGGGGAGGAGACGGGGGCTGGAAACAGCATGATTGTATTTGGGAGACCATAGCTGGGGGTAGAGAGGAGGAATGGAGGGAGGGGAGGTGAGAGGAAAGTAAGGGTAGATCATGAAGGGCTTTTGAGGGCTGAGCAAAGAAGGTTAAACGTTATCCAAAAGCTAAGGAGAACCATTGTGTTCAGTACTTTTTAAGACTGTTAGGGTCACGAAAGAAGCATCAAACATGGTCTTGATTCTCAAACGCTCTGATAACATTCGTAAGATGTTAAGAGTAAGAATTATGAAATAAGCTGGCCAGTGAAAGGTAATGTATGATTATGCCATGCTAAATTCTGTGGTTCAGACATTCACACTCCAGCATGGGCATCACCTTAGGATCCTTCTCTGCTCAGTACTCCAGGAAGCCTTCATAGTCCATTGGAATTGGCACAAGATATAAAAAAAACATTTCCCCTCCCTGATCTATAACACTGTAAAATAAAATAGACATAATCTAGTTGAAAGAACCCAGTCTTAAGCTGAAAGACCCAGGTAAAGAACTGAGACTCCCACTTGGTTCCTCTTTATTCATTTTAAATTTATTTACTCATTAATCGTACTGTCTCTAACTATCCTGAGGACATCTGTGATGTGTACAAGGCTTTGGGGATGAAAAAGATGAACCAGAAACAATTGCTGCCCTCATGTTCTTGAAGGTTAGGCTAAGAGATAAAGTAAATATACACATACTCCAAACACAAAGTAGGAAGTGGAAAGTACATAAGAAGGGGTGTAACCACCGCGCTCTGGGACCTTAGAAGAGGGAACACTTGCTTCCAATTGTGAAAGTTGTGGCTGTGTGAGATCAAGTGAGACTTCCCAAAGCAAGTGACAATTACTTCAGGCCCTGGGCAGGCAGAATTCAAATATAAGGACAGGGAGAGTATGGCAGCAATGCTGCAAGGCTTATCAGGCCCATATGCATGCAAAGCAAAGTGAGTGGTGGAGTTGATTAGGGTGGTGCCTAGGTGGGAGACACCAATAGGAAATGAGGGTTGAAAAGCAAGGTGGAGCCTGATCATAAAGTGCATAAATGTTATGCTAAATAAATTTGGACTTTATTCTCTAAGCAGTAGGCAGCCAATGAAAGTTTCTTCTCTCCCTCTGGCATTCATTTGGCACTCAACATAGACTGACATTTAACATCATTTTTTGTCTCTAGGCCCTGCTTCCTCACGAGGTGGTAGGTTCTATGATGTCAGGGACTTAGGTGTTACTTCTCCTGTGCATAGCAAGTATTCATACTGGATGAGGAAGGGATTTAACTTTTATTGAGTACCTTTTATGTGTTAAACAATATTTGCATGCTTTTACACGTGAAAACATCATTCTTCACAACAGTCTAACAATCTCTGCTTTAAAAATAAGAAAACTGACTCAAAGAAGTTAAGGAACTAGCCTAAGGTCATGCACTTAATAAATAAAATCACGAGTTAAACCTATATCTGTCAGCTTCCAAACTTGTACTCTTTCACATTAGTACAGTGTCTCATTGACTGGCTGAGTCACTCTTTTCTTAAACATCTATTTCTTGAATGCTTATTTATGTGCCTGGTACTGTTCTAGGAACTGAAAATACAGTATAGTGGTGAACATGACAGAAGAGTCCCTGTCAGTCCCTCTGACACTCTAGTGAGAGAGTCAGACAGTAAGGAAATAAACAAAATAAGTCCAGATGCTGATAAATCATATGAAGAAAACAACAGGGTGATAAGTTGGGGGGTGATGTAGGGTGGCGCTGGGGAGAGGAGTCTAATTTTGGTTGGAGGCTCCTTTGAGGTGGTAACCCTTGAGCTGATAAAAGGATATGATGGCTGGAGCCTAGTGAGAGAAAAGGGAAGTAATACAAGAGGAAGTCAAAAGAACACCTCTTTCCTAACAGGTGTTCATGATTTAAAATTCTTTTGTCCCCTACAAGAGCTATAGGATTTAGATATTAACCCAAATCCTCAGAGTTGCAAAGAAAACAAAAGCACTCCTAAGCAGAATGGAGTACACACAGATCTCCCTACTTCTACCTTCCCTCTCCCAACATATACCTGAGAGGGAATATTGAGTTCATTTGCTCCCAGAAAATATTTCTGATTCCTAAGTCTAGGTTTTATGACCAGCACTAGGAAGTTAGTCTTGTTTGGATACCAATAAACGCATTTTGAGACCAGTGACAGTGTGGGTTGATGGAAGTTTGGACTCCTGACTCAGAGGGGTGCCGATCTCAACTTAGCTCTGAAATTTATACATCATGTCTTTTAGTAAAGGACACTGACTCTGCAAATAACATTGCCTAAGAAAAATGGTAAAAGGGTTTTGGAAACTTTACCACTTCCAATGGTCCATGTATTTGTCAAATGGGATAAAAACGTTTGCTGTAGACTCAGCATAGTTCTAAGAAGACTTTGACTAATGATTTGTTGGTGTAAGAATGTGAAGTCACACCAGGCTTGGGGGAGCTTGTGCTCCAGGTTTCAAACAGGCAGCCTGTGCGTGCTTTTCAAATCTCAGTGCAGTTCCAGAAAAGCACATCATATTGAAAATTCTTTCATGTAATGAGTTGTCCTTTATGTCGTGTCCTGAGGTGGTGAATATTATTATTAATTTGATAAGTATTAAACTATGATAGACTCACCTCTTTCCTCCCCTCCTTAAGCTCTCTGCTGCAAGCTCCTTAGGTTCTTTCAAAGTAAGAAAAATGGATGAGAATCAAGGTTGGCTGTAAGAAGTTATGATACTGGCTAACAGTTCTTGAGTATTTGGTATATAGTTACCCTATTGGCAGTTATTGAGCCCTGATAGTGTACCACATTAAATGCTGTATGAGAATCATCTCATAGACTGTTTACAACAGCAGTTCTTAAACGTTTTGGTCTCAGGAGCCCTTTTTACTAAAATTAATGAGGACTCATATTGTTTATATGTATTTTGTCTGTCAATATGTGTCATATTAAAAATCAGCACTGAGAACTTAAAAAATATTGTTTATTAATTTATAAATAACAATAATAATTCCATTACATGTTAACATAAGTAACTTTTTATTAAAAATAACTGTATTTTTCAAAACAAAAAGAGATTAGCAAGAAGACTGCCATTCTTTTGCATTTTTCAAATCTCTTTCACGTCTGGTTTAGTATAATACATCTAGATTCTCTTATTTTCACTTGTACTTAATTTGTTGTGCATGTCGTTTTAGTGAAAGTAAATGGGGAAAATGTGGTTGTTTCATAGATATATGAACAGAGAAAAGTGAAATGTTTTCATACTGATTTCAGGTAATTGTGGATATTATTCTTTGATACTACACCAAAACTTAACAAATCACAGTTTTTTAATGATTAGTTGCAATGTGGAATCTGAAACCATATGAATGAACCTTTTATACTATATTACACTAAAATTCATTCATCTGTCTTACACTTTAAATGGGCCTTTTACTCAATTGTGGGTTTTTAATGTCATATATTGGTTCATTGGAAAACATTGGTTCACTGAATTATACAAATCATCCAAATGCTGACATTTTTCATTTTACAATATCAAAAAATCCTATTTGTCAATATTATCTCCCATCCCACCAGAAAAGTCTTTTAAGTCTTGGGAAGCTGTCATGCTGATGGTGGTGGATGCAAGGTTCCAAATTCTAATGTTTACTTGAAAACTCAAATTTTACAATTAGCAACAAATGCCATCAGTTGTTTCCTTGAAAAAACAAGCTCACTTCATTAATTTTCAGGAAGTTTTTGTCAAATACCCAAGAGTGAATAATCATAGTTTGTATGTCAATTGTTTTTTCAAGTAAAGATGGTAATCAATGAAAGTATAAAGTTTAGCTTGCATCTCAAATGATTGCACAAATATTTTTTTCTTGAGAAAACCAAATGCAATATACAAAAGTACTTTAAGCATACCTCTCATTCTATCACACAGAATATTAAAATGTTATGGAACAAAGGTTGAGATTTTATAAAATTAATTTTCACTGCTTCGTCAAAGGTATTCTTAAGTAAAACTGATCTTTTTTTATTGTGAATGTATGTTTAGTGAAGAATTCAATGTTTACTAGCATGCTCCAGTGCCACTGCCTTGCTTTATGCTAAGGCACCAACAATTTCACTCACCATTGCTTTTGCCATCAACACAAAGGTAAAGACAGTGAAAAAGACAAATTAACATCTTATTATTATGAAAATGCTTTTGATCCCGAAGACTCTTTGAGTACTGCTAGTTTATGACCAACTCAAAAGCTATTATTTTTCTTTTGTTCAGGTGAAGAAATTATACTTCAAAGAACTTAAAAAACTTGTTCAGGATCGCAAGTTAAGAAGTGGGAGAGCTAGGATCTAAACACAGCAGGAATTATTCCAGAGTTTCCTTGCTTAATCCATTCCAAGAGAATGGCACTTACTAGGTGATTGCAAGTGTCCATTTCCATCCTAATCAAGATTGGTAGAGGTCAGGGTATGGGTTGAAGGCTTGTTAAGTCAGAGTCACAGGTAGTTATTCCTAAGTACCATTTCAAGGGAGAGCTATCTTTAAGGGATATAAGTTTTTGCCTGTAGCAAGTAAGCACCCACAGTACTGCCAAGAAATTGGAGAAAGAAAGAATAAGTGTAGATTGCCAGAAAAAAAAAAAAAACCCAACAACTAGAAATCAGTCTTTTTAAAATATCTTCATGGTTCAGTAAAGAGTGAAAAGAATAAGATTGTTTTATTCAACAGTTGGTGGTTTTCAAAGATTTGGAATAGAAAAGAAGCAGAATTGTTGATTTGAGAGAAAATGGGAAAATTATACTTTTAAAACACAATGAATCAAAAGAAATGGTGTGTAAAGTGACCATTCTCAGACTTTAGGATTTTGCAATATTCTGAGCAATAAGAAATTAGCTAGGATAGAGGCAGTGGGAATAGAGAGAAAAGGATGAAAATAAGAGGTACTCAAGAGATAGAATCAAGAGAACTTGGCAAGTGATGGATGAGAGGGCCCAAGGAGAGGAAGAACCAAAGATAGATTTGAACTATTCCACACCCACACTGTTCCTGTGTATATGGCACATTTCCCCAACTAGAATACTGTAAGCTCCTTGAGAAAAGGAGCCATGTCTTTTATTTTCTTTTGTTCACAGAATTTGACACAATGTTGAGCACATAGTAGATACTCAAATAAATAAATACACAATTAATTAGGTGATTTAACCAATAGCCCTCTTACATTAAAACCAAATAACTCCCTTATAACCCCCTACCTGACCTTTCCTTGTTAGCTCATTCATACAAATTATTTCAAGTATTTTCAGTTTATTTTAACCCAGCAACCACTAACTGAACATTTGTTGTCACCAGGAATTGGATTGAGAGCTAGAAATACAATTGCAAAAATAGTGTGGCCTCTGTCCTTCAGATGCTGAGAACCTAGAGGAAGAGAGACACATATACAAATAACTTCATGGTCGTAGTCACGATATACATAAAGTTGTGTGGAACCACAGAAGAAAGGGCAAGCACATCTGCCTGACGCAGTTGGAGGAAACACATAGAGCATTTGAGATGAGTTTTGGTGTTTGAAAAGAAATTAAACAAGAGAAGAAGCATTGCAGGCAGAGGAGGCAGGTCAGTCCAGTTCATGCAAGAGTTTATTCAGTTGTTTTCATGTATAGGTTCTACGTGATTCTGGCATAGAAAATGAATAACTCAGTTGTGATGTTTTTGATTGATGCTCTCAATATAATAGGGAAGATAAATATGTAAACAAGTAAGTACAATGTGCTGTGTGCAATAATAAAATTGTGACCCAGGTACAGAATAATATAGAGGAGGAAAATGAAGGGGAAGGTGAGGACCTACTCTGGATCAGACATTCTTCTTCACGTGCTGCTAAGTGGGGTATATACAGCTACACGGAAGAAAGTACAAGTTAGTTGAATAGGAAGCAGTTTACAAGTTGGTGATGCTTAGCTCATATCTCTGGCTTGTGGACCTATTTTCTTTAGGCCTCACAACGTTGACCTGTGTGGCAGCCATGGAATGTGCCTCACAAACTGCCAGCTACAGGGAGCATAACTGACTAAGAACCCATATATATATTTAAATTTAATAATTTTCCAACATTTAAGAATTGATGTTTTACTTAAGAAAATTTGATTCCTGGCTTCCCTAAGGGAGAGAAACAATTTTCCAACATTAGACCTTCTTCTAGAGTGCCCACTGTCCATAACAGCAGAATAGTATCTCTTCCTTTTGGGTGACAGATATGCTCAATTCCCACTTCTTCCTATTTTATTCAATATGAAGACCAGTTGCTTAAATACCATACTTTTGCTCTGTTATTTGACGTCTCCTGTGCCCATTTCACCCTCCTATGTGTATTGTCTGCCTTCATAGACATTTGAGTTTTAGATCCACTCTTTCGAGCACATTCCACCATTAGAAGGATAGAGTGAAGTGACTCAGGCCTGGAAGCCAGAAGAGCAATGAGGAGAACTAATGAAATTCTAGCTGAGGCAGTGATAATCGACGCAAAGAACAACTGGATGGATTTGAGGGATATTTCAGGGGTAGAATCAACAAGACATGATGTTTCATAAAATATAGGGACTGATGGGAAGGCAGGAGTCAAGAATGACTATCAGATTCCTTGATGTGGTAACTGAGTTATTCACAAGCTTACCCATTTGTTTCTCATTTTCTATACACAAACTGTTCTAAACAGATATCTACTTTAATCTCTCACATGCCAGGAAGTTTTCATACAACACAAAAAGAGATTTCATTGGAAATAGAAGGCTTAATGGGGTTCAAGAGACAGATTCCATTGTTACTAACTTACATTGGAAAAATTATCAAGAAGTGAAGGGACTATGTTGGGAGCTGTTGAGAAGTATACGTTATTAGCTTCTAGTGGCATTTCGGTTAAATACTATTGCAGGGTACAAGATAGATGTTACTTGGAAATTTTATAGTTGGAGTGTCATTGACAACATCTAAATCAGATCTTAAGAATTCACAGTTCAAATATTTGATCCTAAATTGCTCTCCTTGCTTTCTGACCCAACCCACCCAGCCTATTCTTAATTCAGCCTGCACATTGTCCTTAAATTAATCATGGTAAAACATCACATTATTCATGTCATTCCTTATTAAGAAAACCTAGTTACCGGGCTGGCCCCGTGGCTGAGTGGTTAAGTTCGTGCACTCCACTGCAGGCAGCCCAGTGTTTCGTTGGTTCAAATCCTGGGCGCAGACATGGCACTGCTCATCAAACCACGCTGAGGCAGTGTCCCACATGCCACAACTAGAAGGACCCACAACGAAGAATATACAACTATGTATCCGGGGGCTTTGGGGAGAAAAAGGAAAAAAAAATTTTAAAAATCTGAAAAACAAAAAAAGAAAGAAAACCTAGTTTCTCAAGAAAAACCCATACTCCTAGGTCTGGCATTCAGAAAACTTTCACATGTAACCTCAAAGACTCGTTGTGGGGACCAAGGGAAATAATTGTGCCTGGCACTTATTCCTGATATTCCTACAATTACACAGCTTATTTTCTTGCCAGTATCTTGACTGTCCTTAAGGAGGGAGCTACAAGGTCTCATACAGTGCTTGGCATGTAGAAAGCACTCAATGAGTGTTAACTATTGTCATTATTCTTTATCAAGACCTCAGTATTTTTTCTGCCACTCCATTGACACCAACACATCTCCCAAACTTAAAAGGATCCAAATGGAACTTGATTTACTTCTCTCAAACTGGTTTTCCAACCTCCATCACAGTCTTCTCTATCTCATACACGTCATCCCTGTCAAACTAGTCATCATCTTTGATTCTTCTCTTTCCCTCACACATTCCAACTGTCAGCAAGTCCTGTCGGTTTTTCTTCCAAATCATGTCTCAAATCTTGCCATCCCCATGGCTACCAGCCTAGTTCCACCACCATCAGTTTCTGACCTGGACTTTTGCAACTGGTCTTCCTGGTCCCCGCTTTGGCCCTCTCCAATAAGTTTTTAAATAGCAAAAGTGTAATCTTAAACTAAACCAGATCACGTTACTCCTGTTTTAAATCTTCATGACCCCCAAATCTTACAGTGTCCTACTAGGGCCCCAGTGTCTAACCTCTGCTACCTTCTCTCGCCTCCTCTCTCCCTTCCCTTTCCTTGTCACTCTACAGCTATTCTGGGCTCATTTTCATGACTTGAACAAGTTAAGCACTTTCTTTTTTTTAGGGCTTGGCATATCTTATTCCTCTCCTTGAGACTCTCTTAACTTCCACATTACTTCACATCCTATTCCTTTTCTCACGTCTACCATAGGTTTTTTCTCACTTTTACTGAACATTTTTGGCCATTTTTTCTTCTTCTCTATCTTTTTATCTCTTTCTATCTTTTTATCTCTTTCTATCTTCCAAGGAAACTTCAGTGTCAGACACAAAGTACTCTGGCTTGATCATCACTTTAAGACATTCACATGTTTTGACTTTTACTACACGTCTATGACTATCAGTGAGTACTGCTTCATCTCTGAAATCTTGAACCTTGAAATCACATGGTGGCCACCCTGCTGCCCCCTCTTCCATCCCCTGTTTCCCATAAATCTGTACTTTGACCTTGTTATGGTCTCAGTCTTTTCACTCTCTTTTATTCTTCCAGTCTATGAGCAGCCCCCTTCCTTCTGTTCCCTTCCTATCCTTTCTGATTTATATTACTCATTCCTGTGAGATTCGACCACATTTGCTTTTCAAACCTCAGCCCTAAAGCAATCAAACTTTCCTTTTTCACTCTTCAAAATTACTAAGCACTGTGGGAGAAAATCCCGTAATCATGCGGATGATGTCCCACCTGCGTGCTGCTCCACAGACCCCCACTGATCCCAACGTGTCTCTCTTGCCTTGCAGCTGCAATTCCCACCCTTTATTGTTCTACTTAAGTCCCCAAATTCATTCTAGACTTTTCCCTTTGATGTCCTGGCATCTAAATGTATAGAGCAAAAACATGTCATCAGTCAAGAACTCCTTCAGCTTCCTTCTTCTCTACCTTAAAATGATCCTATAACTTCTTCCACCTTAAAATAACACTATCACTTTATCTATAGGGTTGAAACAAAATGGACCTGGTAAAGTTAAAAAGGCATTCCTCTCCCCACCCAAGGCTGAGTTATGCTATCTCAAAGGCAAACTTTCATTTAGTCTTTTGTTAGACAAATTTTACAAGCATAATATGTGTATGTGTGAATTTATGGTAAGATATATTTACAAGGAAAATGTAGAGATGGATTTGTTCAAAATGGTGAAAGAAAAAGATCTATAATTCAGATAACCATGAAGAATATTATCACATTGGTGAAGATACTTCCAAATTTTTTTCTATGCATATATATTACAAAGTGAGATCACAATTTAAATTCTATATTGTATTCTATTTTCTTTACCTAAAGATGTACAGTAAAGATCTTTTCATCTCATAATACCATTGTATTCCTTGGTATGGCTATACCACATTTATTTAACCAATACCCATGGTAGGACTCAAAGAATCTGGACTGTAGACCCTACTTTCACTCCTCCTCCTTCAGAATTTTATTTCTTCTGTACTCTCATTCTCGTCTGTACCTTCAATCTCCCTTTCCAGGGACTTCTCCTTAGCCCACAGACATGTTTGCCCTCCCTGCCACCCTCTAAAATCTTCCATGCCCTGTTCATTGTCATCAGGTACTACGACATATCTCCCCTAAGAACAGAACTCTTTCACAAAAACAGTAATCTACCCCCACTATATCACCATTTTACTTCTCATGAGTTCTTTGTTCTACTGTAATCTGGCATTTCTTTCCACCTGCTTGCTGAAACTGCTTCCTCTTCACCGTCCCCCATCCCCTTAAAACACTTTCCTCTAGACAGTTACCAATCCCCAAATGCAAATCTCCTGATGGCTTCTCTACATGGCAGCTTCCAGAAAAATACAATTTAATAAAACAAACTACGGGATATCCTAAATGCAACTCCTAGAAGATGTAATTAAGTGAAAACAGGCATTTCTTATTCCTGGGCTGAGAAGTTTATTCAAAGATACATGGATTGTTAGACAGTATGTAAAAAAAAAAAAAGGGAAAAGGAAAATTTGAGGGGTACAATTTTTTTTGTTAACTGTAAGCAACAGTAGTTAGAAATGTCTGTTACACTCATATCTTTATATCCTAATAATAGGCCTGGGCCATTCATCTTTTGATGTTGATGTATATTATACAAGGTGGGTGTGAGAAAGACTGAATGATTTCAACAGGTAGTATCTATGAAAAAGGTATTTTTTTTTATTATTATCTGTGCCATTCCAGATTTACTGCCTAAAATAAAATTACTTTCAGGACAATTTAGAAGATTACTTGCCAACTAATGGATCTTTCTATCAAGTGATATTTTTCTCCTGGCATGTAGCCTACAAAGTTCTTTATTTTAATTTGCTATTATCTGCATTGATTGTGTCTTTCTTTTTGTATCTTCATTCTACCTACCTATGTTGTTCACTATTCTATTTGTTGGTCAATGGTGAGGTTGTGCACTACTAATTTTCAATCTAGGTGCATATCAGAAATTTAAAGATTAGAGGCTAAGGTATAATTATATATTTGAAAACAACATATATATTATTTTGTAGTAGAAATTATATTAAATAAAAATAACAGATGTCTTTGTTGAAGCAGATATGTAGAGGATAAACTTGTGAACTGATGATTCTTGGCAGGGAGTGAAAGAAGCACAGATCCTCCTGGAATGAGGGGAGTGCACAGGAATCTTAGGGTTTGTAAGAGAATATATAAAATTTCACTGTTTATCGAAACAAGATATGGGTGAAAAGTCAAAAGACATTGTTTGAGTCTAACTTTAGCTTTTATTGACTTAATAATTTTCAATACTGCAGTCGTAACCCTCCCTCCCGCCACCTTCAGAATTTCTAGCTAAATTATCTTTGGCAAGAGAAATAACACAATAAAAGTGTAGGTTAAAATTCATCAACAAATACTTGTGGGATGAATAAATGAAGGCATGAATGAAAGAATGCATTTTCTGACTTCTTTTCTCCCTTATTGTCCTCGTGCTTGAAAGGACCCTTTTAACGATGCTATGTGTCAAGCCAAAGGAAATGAACTAACATTGACTGATCATCACCAATGTACCAGGGTCTGTGCTTGGCACTCTCCTAGTGCATTTACCATTTGCTTTCATCTTTCTAACAATTCTGTGAAGTAGATACTATTATCTTCATTTTACAGATGAGGAAACTAGACTCAAAGTTAAGAAATTTGCCTAGTGTCAAACAGCTAGCAAGGGTAGAGCTGGTGCTCAAATCTGGGTGTGAAAGCCCAAGATCATGCTTTTCCATTAGAAATTTTTTGAATATTTTAATGATACTGATAGGAGTGGTTTAGACACTTTAAAAAAAAGATTCATTGTTATTATCATTTTTATTATTTTCCTACCATCAAATTATTTTTTTAATTCAGAAGAGGCAATATGATATAATAGAAAGAAAATGGTATTTGGAAACTGAAAAATCTGGTTTGAATCTGAAATCCACTATTTACTTCCTTAATGGCTTTAGGTAAGTTACTTCACTCTTCTCAGCCTCAGAGTTTTTCATTTGTTTTTGTTTTTTGTTTTTTAATATGTGAAAAGGGAAAAATACTATCTACTAGATAGGGGATTATCAGAATCCTAGCTCAGTGCTTATTATAGAATAAATATGAAATAAATGTTAGTTCCCTTGAGGATATTTTTACTATTTTAATGATTTAAAAAAAAGTCTCCCTCTTAAGTAGTTTGAATTATTACTTAAGCTATTTTACTATTACTGATTAGTAATTAATAATTCTTTTTGTTAAAAAGAAGTCATTTTCTTTGAATATTTTTAGTGATGATCATCCTGTAATTAAAACATCATATGCTTTTTTCCTTTCACATTTATATAGCGAACATTTTCCATTGTCATTAAATGTCACTACAATTTTAATGGTTCCAAAATATTCTCATATTCAGATAGATGTACCATAGTATTTTTGACCATTTCTCCATTGTTTGGATATTTGTTTCTGGCTGTGAGTTGTTTTTTGTTTTCTTTTTAACATTAGAAACATAATACTGCAATGAAGCTTTGAACACGTCTTTTTTTTTTTTGAGGAAGATTAGCCCTGAGATAACTGCTGCCAATCCTCCTCTTTTTACCGAGGAAGACTGGCCCTGAGCTAACATCCATGCTCATCTTCCTCTACTTTTATACGTGGGACGCCTACCACAGCGTGGCGTGCCAAGCGGCACCATGTCAGCACCCGGGATCCAAACCGGCGAACCCCAGGCCGCCAAAGCGGAACGTGCGCATTTAACAGCTGCGCCACCAGGTCGGCCCAAGAACACAAATCTTTGAACACATCTCTGATTATTTCTTTAATATAACTTCCTAGAAATGAATTAACAGATCAAACAGCATTTTAAAGTAGAAACTTGACTTCTAAAAATCAAAGGAATTCTTTGTTGATAGAACATTCAATAAATGCATATGATTATAATATGACTTTATTTTCCTTTTCTTTTTTGTAACCCCATTTTGGGGTAGTTTTCATTTGGAGAATAAACTTTTAATGAAAAAGGAGCTTTCCTGAGGATATTGTATTTATATTTGCAACCATTAATTAGATGGTAAAGTGCCTTTCCTTTTTTGCTTATTCTTTTTCTAAGAGGAGATGGAGTGTAGTACATGAAAGAGGAAGTTCCATTTGGCCAGGCAATGGGCTTGTGCTCCTGAGGGAAAGTCAGCAAACGTGAAGGATTGGGAACCAGGGGGAAAAATGGTCCATTCCAGTCATTCATCAGTCATGGAATCTGCCCAACTACAACGGAACAGCAGCCCACGCAGAACCCTGCACAGGGGCTGCCCTCACCAGCATGGCACCTCGCAGTTTCCATTGACTGGGTCAAGTATCAACACTCGGTTAATTAGTCACAATTTTCAGGATCTAACGGTGTCACATGGAGAGATTGCTGCTCAGAGAAGAGCGGTTCTAGGGTCTGCCCCTGCAGCTAGCTGGCTCTGGGAAAACTGTCAGGGGACTAGAGTGATTCAGGCACGGAGAACAGCAGGCAGTAATTTCACTGCTGCTTTTTATCTGTCCCTCTCTCCTCCGAATGCTGCTGGCTAGTAGCAAAAGCTTGAAAGGGAAGGCTGGGAGAGAACAATAAGGGGAGATGGGAAAGCACTTTGAATAATTTCCTTAGCTGAATTCACATCAACTTCTTCTAAAGAACTATGGTAACTGGCCAGGCCCAGCTGGCAGACTGGTTTTAAGTGAAACACAAAAGCTTTTGGGAGTTCTTGGGACCAGAAACACAGGTCCGGTTATACTCTGTCTCTATCTACCTCTTTTCATTGTGGATTCCCAGATCCATTCATTCTTTTCCTCAGAGTGGATTTGATGGTAGGGGAATGTATATTAGTAAATGCCAGAGCCACTGTATTCTCCTTATTAGAGTCAATTCCAAAAAAAATGGTTAAATGTTGCTAGGTTGTCATCAAAGCTAGTACTTCAAACATCTATTGATTCATAGAATAAGTTTTAAAAATGTGACAGTGGTCTATTTCCCCCTGTAAAGCTTTCCAGAGCATTCCTTTTTCTCTGTCGGCAAGAGCAGTTTTCCTACAGATCTAGCCAGAGATCCAGAAGAATCCTTTAAAGTCATCCAGTTTAACCTCTTAATAGATACTTGGACCTCTCATGTCCAGTGACTAGCTAGATGCCCATTAAGAGAAGGGCTCTCCCTCCCTTCCAAAGCAGTCTATCCCCAGTGTGGACAGTTCTGTCTCATCATTCTTCAGCTAAGCCACAATTTGAGTACCTGGGCCTTCTATTTTTATTCTTGTAGCCACACAGAAAAAATGGTTTCTACTGCTATATTATATTCCTTAACACACTGTCAACTTTTATTGTCTCCTTTCTGAGTCTTCCCTTTAGAGCTTGAAGTTTTCAGTAAGTCTGTTTGTTTGTTCATTCATTCATCAAATATTTACTGAAAAATTCTACATGTTAGACAAGGTACCAAGAAGTAAAGATGAATACTGCAGAGTTCCTGCCTTCTACAAGTTCAGTTTGAAGGAAAGATAGACTCATAAATCTATAACTTCAAAATAGCACAGTGCTTGACATAGATAGGCATGGAAATCTACAAAAACTCAAAAGAGGAATGGCTTACCCAGAGAAGTGGAGTTGGGGTGATCATTTAATATTTCCTGGAGCAGATGCCATCTGAACCCTATCTTAGAAAACTGGAAGAATTGAGCCAGTCAAAGGAAAGATGGAAAGTTTCTGATAGAGAAAACAGCTTGAGTAAAGGCCAAGAGATGAGTTATAGTGCTGGGAAGGATTGTATATTGACATATATATATATATGTATAAAGGAAAGTTATAGTACAGGATTGTGCAGGAAAGAGCCAGCAGTTCAGTTCAGTCTTCCTGGGAGTGAAAGTGTAAAACTAGAAATAAAGGAGATAAGGATAAGGGCTAGATTATGAATATCTTTCTTAAAAGGCAAAGTTTAGTGTGCCCTTTGCAACAATACTGATACCCAGGAGAAAGCATTTAAGCATCTCCCGGTCTCTGCTTGCCTCCTTCCCTGCCTCCATTCATCAAGAAATTATTATCCCTGAGGTGCCAACTCTAGTAAGACCAATAAACTCCAGTTGATGTTCTTGGAGCCAGACCCAAGTTACACTGAAAACACTCATCTTCCCATCTTTTTCTTCCAAAACCCCTAGATCGTAGAGAAACTGTCTCATAAATCACCTAACTGCTGTCTTGGTGGCTATTTACATGACAATGTAGTTGAGATTATACAATGAAAATGTACTGATCCCAGAAGCCAGACTCTCACTGCCTTTTCTGCTCTGCCTTGAATTCCATGAAGGCAGAAATTATCCAGTCTTAATCCCCGTAGCCTTAGCTTCAAGACAGTCACATAGGAGATGATCATCCAATACTGATACCATCATCAGTTGTTAATAGCTACTTAAACCTAAAAATGGATTCACATATACTCTGCTGTGAAGAACCTCACGGTAAAGTCTCATCTTGTTCAATTCTTCTTGCTGTCTTTATTCCAGGCTTACTGTCTGTTTTTTGGACCTGGCATACCCTTTCTTACCTCAGGGATTTTACATATGTTCTTCCTTCTGCCTGGAACGTTCTGTCCTCCTCCCCAGCTCCCACCCTGACCTCCTTAAAAGTAATTAACTGCTATTCACCTTCAGGAAAATTCCCTATGTTTGGTTCTCCCGTCAGCTACTCCTGCACTCTGTATTTTCCCTTCATATGCCTCATAAACTGACATATTCACTGCTGTAGCTTCAGGACTTAGTCCAGTGCCAGGCACGGGGCTGGTGTTTAATAAATATTAAATAAATTCATGATTACATGCCTGCTACTAAGAAATATCTCTGTCCAAGGAACATTGGAGTTTTTCAGTGAATAAGCAGAAGTAGACAGATGTCAGAAATATAAAAACATGGGATTTTAGTTGCCGTGTTTGAATTACTAATTTGAACCTTTCAATATAAATATAAAATACAATTATGAAAACAACCTTCTGGAATTCAGAGTTTTATTAATTCATTCAATAAAAAATTGCTAAACATTACCTTGACATTTGCAGTGGTATAACTGTCAAGTTACAGCTGATCTTACCTTGACATTGAACTTTTCTGACTAATTGAGTGCCCTAATTAATTTTTCTGGATTAACTACTAAATTCTTAGTCCTCATTTCTTTTTATCCAAGAGCAGAACTTAATCAAGTAATCATAAATTTAGTGCGCTATATTTGTTAGCATATATGCAGAAATTAAATATCCAATGACAGGGGACTGGTTAAATAAATGATGGTACATGACCTTGATGAAATATTTAGTGATTTAAAATGGATAATTATAAAGATTACCTAGCTGTATGGAAACGGCTTAAAATACAACGTGAATTGGAAAAAAATCGGAACATAATATAGAAAAATAATATAGCCATGGAGATAGAGATTAAAAGAGAAGATAGAGATTAAAAGAGATTATAAGAAATATGTTAAGTAAGGTGGTTTGTGAATTTGGGGGAGACTTTTAATTATGTTTTACATATTAGAAGGTTATATGTACATTGGATGTCAATTACTATATTTGTAGGCATAAGTATGAAAGCTTTGTTAGAATATAAACTATTCAAATTTACATGCTGTGGCAGTAATATATTCCTTGTCTCTATCTACTGGAAATTAAAACCTATTTATTACTAAAAAGTATCTCACATTTGTTATGACTCCAGAAGGAGCCCTGCCTTCTGAAGCCAAAATTCCTTATTAGATAGGAACACGCTTGTTTGATGGATAAACTATGTTAGAACAATAATACTGGTAATCACAAAAGGAAAACATCCAAATGTCACTACTCTACCAAATAAAACATTTTTCATGTAACTTGTCTTCTTCCATTCTTTTTCATATGTATGTATAATTTTTGCAATTTACACTAATGATTTTTTTGCATTTTTTCATATTACATAATGTGTAACCTTTTATTTCCTACTTCATAATGATCATTTTAATTGCCGTATAAGGGAAGCATTTCTTAAAAACAAAAATATAAGGCCCTTTAAATAAGCAAAAATGTAAGGCCCTTTGAATTCTTGCGATGCAGGGACTAACTTGAGTGTTTTCCCTGACCTTCCTTTGTCTGCTGACAGTGCGCTTTCTAGCTTTGCATACAAGACTGTTATCCTCTGATTTCCCTTTGAGTAGTAAGACGATAACACAGAGTGCAAGGGGAGCTAGGTTTAGGTGACAGCCACATCATTTAATATCTGCTTATTGTTTCTACAGGGGAATTCTGGCCTGGGATTCAGTATTGCTGGAGGGACAGATAATCCCCACATCGGAGATGACCCTGGCATATTTATTACGAAGATTATACCGGGAGGTGCTGCAGCAGAGGATGGCAGACTCAGGTAAAGATCTGAAATACTAGAATTATTTGGAAAATAAATATGCCACATCAATGAGACACGTTTGTACCTTTGGAGAATAATAATGCTACAAAAGTTCTGTAGTTGAAAGAGAAAGCTGTCAAAGCAAGCTTTCTATAATGACTTTCTGGATCCCTTATTACTCATTGAATTTTAACTAGTACTTAATTTGTGTTTGTGAATAACTACCGCATTCAGCAATGGACCAAACACCGTAAGGAGGGGATACAGATATATCTTTTGTTCCATGGGACCTTCAGTCTGATTGGAAAGAAGAATACCATGAGCTGATGAGCAAATAATAAAATGTGTAGAAAACAGTATATTGTAAGTAGTATTAGGAATTAATGCAATGTTATAGACACTGTGTATTCATGAATTCAGCAACTACTTATAAGGAATTTCTGTAGGAGTTTGGACAGAAAGAATATAAAAGACTATTTCATAAGAAGATTCCAGTCTGGTTCTTAAAAAAATAATTAAGATTTCACTAACCTCAGAAATCTGAATGAGAACACCGAGGGAGAAAATGCAAGTTGTCCCAACAAGGAGGGAAACCAACTTGACTTGGCTGAAGAACCCAAAGTGAGATTAAGTAGGTGGAGTGGAACCAGATGTTGCTCAGGGTAGAGTAGTAGTGGTTTGAACCAGGACCCTTCTCTTTAAAGAACTAAAGCTTGTTTGGGGAAATAAGAGTCACCCGTGTGGGGCACTCAGTCAATGATATAAAATTCTATCAGACATCAAAACACTAATTAAAACGCATCGCAGATTGGAACAATCAGGAGAGATTTCCCAGGGGAGAAAAATGGGTCCTAATGTTATTTTAGTGCCTCTACTAGATTTTAAATGCCCTCAGGCCAAGTAGTTACATATAGACATGGATCAATAAATTCTTGCTGAATGAATGAGTGAGTTTTTGAATGAATGAATGAATAAAATGAGAAGAGAAAGGAGGGTGAATTAATGATTAGAGCGAAGGAGGGTAACACACACAAAATCCTGTAGGTAGGAATGACCTTAGCTTGCATGGAGCCACGTTGAAGACTGTGACCTAAGTGGCAGAAATGTAAACTTCATAGACCTTCCTCAGTCTACTTTTCATTAAGCATAAATAAGTTAGTGTACTGTGTTTCTTATAAAGCAACCAAGGACACTTTTTGTTCCCCATCCAATTGTTCTGATGCAGTGATTACTTTTGACAGCTGCATCTTGGCCGCTTGTGGAGGAGAATCTCAATTTTTTTCAGGTACATCTGCATCTCCTATCAAGAAGAAAAGAAATGAGTACACTCCCACAGGAAACACATGCTTTTTGACAATAGAATTTTCAAGCTGAATTGACTGAATTAATTTCTGAGGGAGGAACTATCCAGACTGCAGAGTGAGGGATCTGAAATAGATGCTGTGTAATTTTGTGAGTCATGGTGGGGACTGGGTTTGCTAATATTGAACCCTGGAGAAGCTCCGTTTTAAAAGTTTTAAAATAGAGTTGTTAGAGGATAATTCAGAAATTGGTGGGCCACAATCATCATTTTGTACCACTCTCTACCTAGAAGTATGGAAACATCCACCTCTTAGCCAAATTCTGGCTCTGCGTGTGAGATAAAACAGACTTTTTGTACATGCTTAACCTACAATTAAGAATGAAAAGTGGCGTCTCTGAGAGTGCCACCATTCTTTGCCTGCAAGCATGAGTGGCAATCTCATACATAGGGAGATAAAAGGAAGTTCTGCTGTGCTGGAAGCATCATTCAATAGTTGTAAAGAGAATAATCATAATGAGAGGTAACGTTTATTGAGCTTTTATTGTGTGTGGGCATTGTGCTAAAATTGGTAGGTAGGTAGGTAGGTAGATAACCTAAACCCCAACTATGCCAGGCGTATAGGAGGTGCTCAGTAAATTTTAGCACTGTTTCTCCCCTTTCCTTACCTACTCTCTTTACCTCTCAGTAATCGTTCCTCTGCTGTCACCTCCGTTCCTTTTCCTTTCTCTCTATGGTGTTCTATTCCCTTTATTCTCATCCCTTCCTCCTTTCCTTCAGTCTCCTTTCTTCCTCTATATCCTTCCCTAAGCTTCCTGTTCCTATCTGTTCAAACTCCTTTTCCTCTTGGTGATAACATGGAATTAAAGCCCATTTGTAAACAGGTATAGTACTGAAAAAGGTCTATGTTTCTATTCTCAAGTTTATACTACAGTGAACTGAATCTGCTGTTTCTCTCACTTAGAAAATAAGCCCACAAACTAAACATAGTGTTCTTTTACATGACAAATTCTTTGGTCCTTCCTGTGGGTTAGAGACTCTTAAAATTTTTTTTGTATCCTTTACTTTATAAATTATATTTTGACAATTAACTAATACCAAAATTTACAGAGAAGCTGAGGCCCAGAAAAGTGAGGTGATAGGTCTGCTCCAAGGAGAGTAGTAATCTGGACTCTACTTTAGTTGATATATAATAATCAGACCAATAGTAACAATAGCAAAGACCAACATAGTGCTTCAATTTGCCAAGTCCTTTTCTGGCACATTAACTCATTTAAAGTATACAAGAACTCTATGAGATCCATACTTTTATTACTCTCTGTTTTCAGATAAGAAAATCGAGAAACTGAGAGGTTAAGTAACTTGCACAAGATTGTCCTGATGGTGGACAAAATCCTGGAGCCAAATTTGAACCTAGGTGGTTGTAGGTCCAATGTTCATCCATGTCTCTATGTTCTAAGTTATACAGCAGAAAGAAAAAAAAAAAAAAAACACTTGAAAGATATACTATGGTAAGCATCATTCTAAAAATGTCACTCCCCAGAATTCCACAGCCTAATCCATTGAATCTTTGCCTCTGATGAGATATCAGTCCTGTGATTACGTTATGTTCTATGGTATAGCTGACCTTAAGAGAGGGAGACTATTCAGGTGAGCCTGATCTAATCATATAAGCCCTAAAAGTGTAGAGTTTTCTCTGGCTGGTGGCAGAAGAAGAAAAGAGACTTAAAATGTGTGAAGTACTTGACACTTTTCCTGGTTTGAAGATGGAGGGGGCCATGTGAGGAGAAATGAGGATGGCTTCTAAGAGCAGAAGCCTCCAGCTGACAGCCAACAAGGAAGCGGGAATCTCCGTCCTACGACTGCAAGAGCTTGGAAGAAGACCCTGAACCTCCAGATGAGAATGCAGCTTGGCCAACATCTGGATTTTAGCCTTGTTAAGAACCTGAGCAGAGATTCCAGACATACCGTGGCAGACTTCTGACCTACATAATGAGCTAATAAATGGGTGTTGTTTTATTTGTGAAATTTTTGGTAATTTTCTAAAGAGCAATAGCACACCACTAATACATACATCATTCTTGGAATTCTGAGTTCATTATGAAAAACCTTCCTGTGTGTGCTCCATCACCCCCAATATAAAGTGAGTGTGCAGGCTTAAGACACAGATGAGGTGAGAGGTGACTTTCTCCCTAATTAGATCAAACTCAAAACTGGGCTCTTGTCTCGGTGGTTGCCCCAGAAGAGAGATGTAGGAAAAAAGAGCATACTATTTGGTGTCAGAGGACCTGGGTTTCAAGTTCTACTTTCTAGCTCTGTGACTTTGTGCTTTTTTTTAATGCTCTCTGTGCTCCAGTTCCCTCACTGGTAAATTGGAGGTGAGAGCATGTTTCTCAGGAGACTGTGATAAGGATTAAATGAAACAGTCAGTGTGAAGGAGCTGGGTAAAATTCAAAGCCCTCGACACAACTTAGTCTGGAGAGCGAGCCGTTTAACAGAGTGCTGAACTTGAGCCATAAGTCTGTGACAGCCAGGAAGTGACAGTTATGGTAGACACAATTCTAAGATGACCTGCAATGACCCACATCTTTGCATAATCCCTTTCCTTTGAGTGCGGGCCTGACCTATGAGTATGATGGTCTGTCTGTCTCATGATAATATTACTCACTATGGCGAAAGAGATTTCAAAGATGTAATTAAAGTCCCTAATCAGTTGACTCTGAGTTTATCAAAAGGGAGATTAGCCTGTGTTGGCCTGACATAATCCAGCGAGCACTTTGAAAGCAGAGATTATCCTGCTGGCCTAGATGAAGCAAACTTTCATGTTGTGAGAAGACCTGTGGAGGGGGGCACATGGCAAGTATCCGAGGGCAGCCTCTAGGAGCTGAGAGCAGTCCCCAGCCTATAGCTAGCAAGATGGGATATGTCAGTCATACAGCCGAATTCTACCAATAGCCACATAAGACTGGAAGAGAACCCCAGGCTCCCACAAGGAATGCAGTCCAGATAGCACTTTGATTGCAGCCTTGTGGGATCCAGAGTAGGGGACTCCACTAAGCTGTGCCCAGACTCCTGAACCACTGAACCTCTGAGATCATAAATATATGTTATTTTAAACTGCAAAATTTGTGATAATTTATCACACAGCAATAAAAAACAAGTATGGAGGTCTAGCCTGGTGGTGTAGCGGTTAAGTTTGCACATTCTGCTTCGGCGGCCCCGGGTTCACAGGTTTGGATCCCGGATGCAGACCTACGCACTACTTGTCAAGCCATGCTGTGGCAGGCATCCCACATATAAAGTAGAGGAAGATGGGCACTGATATTAGCTCAGGGCCAGTTTTCCTCAGCAAAAAGAGGAGGATTGGCAGCAGATGTTAGCTCAGGGCTAATCTTCCTCAAAAAAAAAAAAAAGTTTAAATTAAAAAATCCCCCGCAAATATGGACACGATGGAATGCTGGACCCTGAGGGGAGAAAAAACAGTCAGAAACAAGATGTGGACCAAGATCAGAAATAAGGAAGAAACCAGTCCCACAAGGGGAGGGACAGCAGAGACAGGGACTAGCTGAGATATGTTGGTACATGTGATGGCTGGAGATGTGAATCTGAGCTGCAGTGAGGGAGAGAGCCAGAAGCTTTGGGAAAATGTGAGATGAAGGCTAAGAGTCAAGGCAAGAGAGCATATGATGTTTTAGATGAATTTCTCTGGACCAATGTCCTAATCTTCTTCCTGTACAACCTCTTTTTAAATATAATTCCTTGTATATGTGTGTTTATGGATATGATAATTGTCCTTTGTGGAAAATATATAAAATGCAGAAAAGTAGACAAAACCTAAACAAAACACAACATATTGAATTTTATGCTAAATAGAGTCCATAACTATTAACATTTTTTGTACATTTATTTCTGGTATTTTTTTTTTGCTACTTTTTTTTATTTAGTTTAGATTATACTCTATGTAATATTTAGATTTGTTTAATTTCACATAACCTTATTTCATAAACCTTTCCTTATATCATTAAAAAACCTCTTCAAATATTTTAATTGTTATTTAATAATATATTTACTATTTTCATTGTTAGGAGTTTCGGTTATTTTCGGTTTCTCAGCATTTTAAATAACTGGCAATCTCTTGAAAAACATTGTTGATCTTGTTTCTCACAATTTCCTTCACATATATTTCTAGTAGTAGAGTTTCTGAACCAAAAAGTATAAACATTTTAAAGAATTTTGATACATATTGCTAAATTTCTTTCCAGAAAGATTGTACAAAATCTTACTTCCACCAACACTGTTGGAGAGGGCCTGTTTTATGATCATGTTTTCACCATTGCATGAGCTTGCACGTATATAATTTTGGGCTGTTTGCCAAGGCAGACAATGGTCTATTTCCTTGTTTTGCATTTATTTGATTAACAGTAAGATTGAACTTTTGAAAAATGTTACCAGTCATTTGTATTGTTTCTTGTGGAAGTAGTCATTAAAATCTGATAGCATTACCTATCTTTAAAGTAAGAACATTAGGTTGTGTCCCAGAGCAAAATAGATATATTTCCATGCTTTGAAGAATGATTTTTATTTCTACTTTTGTATCTGAACCATAAAAATGCCCTCTGTGTGGCTTCAAGTCCCCGAATTGCTTAGGACCAATATTGATCTGTCATCCTGGGAAGAGCTATCACATGACAGCCTCCGCTTGGCGATGCAGCAATGACATTTTACACAACAGTGCCTTTATTAAACCCATCCACAGCACAAAAGCAGCATGTAGTGGCAGGCAGAAAAGATGGCTGCTTGCCAATTTCCTGACAAGTGACACAATTTAATCTCTTAGCCCTCGGCACAATCTTTCTACTCAGACAAGAAGAAAAAAAGCAAGTTTTCTTTAAATCCATTGCTTCCTTTGTTCCTCCTCTGTCTGTTTACAGGTAAGATTGGCTTTGCCCGTGTAAAAGCCGAGACAACATACACGCTGATTTCAAACAAGAATAATATTGATTATACTGAATTTTGGCTATACTGACCAAAGTTGAGAGGTCAAGGACAAATGTTTCAAGAACAAAACCCCTGTGTATAAACTACGACGTTGTCCTTTTGACTGTCATTTGGCAATTCACTCCTTTGCTTTTTTATTAATTTATATCTGTTAACTCACTAGTGATTTTAAAATAAGAACATGAAGAGAAAGAGAGAGAGGAAGGGGAAGAAAAGGGACAAAAAGAAGGAAAAGAAAGAAGAAAAAAGATTGTTGATCATCAGGAGCTGAAGACATCAGATAACTTGGAAATGGAGAAGACAAACTTAAACTTACAATTTTTCTGTGCAAATGAAAAGTGCTAAGCAGAGGAAAGGGAGCAACTTCCAAGCAGCACAGTCTGAAACTTATGTCCAAGACCCACTTGGGTTCTAGATTGTTTAAAGAAATAACAGATTTCCAGTAAGTGAAATGGCATAAGAGATTGCTAAATTCTTAGAGTACCTCTCCACATTAAACTTGCCTGCGTTTGGATGATGGCAAATGAAAACTTTGTGAGTCACCAAGTTCAACCTGTCAATTTCCACTGTAACCCAACTGATTTTTGCACCAAAAGACTCTGATAATGCTAAATTTTCCATTCAAAGGCAGGACTCTTGGCGTCTTCAAAGCTAAGTGAAATTCTTTCATTATTGTTCTGAGGCTAAAGAAGCACATTAAGCCCACCTGTTGCCCTGAACAAGAAGATCTTTATGAGAAGGGAAACTTCATTATCCAGCACAAATTACCCAGCTCCCTCCTTAGAAAGAAGTACGGTTGGGATCTCAGTGGACTTATTCTGATGGATTATTCCCATCCATCTCTGCCCACAAGAATGAAAAGAAGTAAGACGGAATAGCCCTCTGCCCTTTGATTTCCTCTATCAATATTATCAGCCCTGAATGTGTTGATAAACTGCTTAGACAAGAAAAAAATCACTTATCAAGTGGTTCCATGGTGACTGATAATAACAAGTTCATAACAATTTAGAACTACATAGAAAAATTTCTAAACAAGAATAATTTCAGCTATGCATCTGGTAGAACACCAGGCACCCACGTGCAGCCTTTCATAGCTGGAAAGACATCTCCAACGCTTTTCCTATTTTGGTCAACTGTTATGTAATCTAATCAGAAAAATTCTTCTATGGGTTAAATGAAATGACTTTATGGCAAACGTGCGCTTTTTTTGTTTAAAACAAATTGTGCCAAGACGTCTGGATATCCACATGCAACAGAATTAAGTTGGGCCCCTGCTTCATACCATATACAAAAATTAACTCAATGTGGATCATAGACCTAAATGTAAGAGCTACAACTATAAAACTTTTAGAAGAAAACATAGGAGTAAATCTTTGTGACCTCGGATTAGACAGTTGTTTTTTAATATGATACCCAAAGCAACAAAAGAAAAAGAGAAATTAGACCTCATCAAAGTAAAACACTTTTGGGGCTGGCCCAGTGGTGTAGTGGTTAACTTCACCTGCTCCACTTCAGTGGCACCACTTGTCAAGTGGCGGCATCCCACGTAAAACAGAGGAAGATTGACACAGATATTAGCTCAACGACAATCTTCCTCAAGCAAAAAGAGGAAGATTGGCAACAGATGTTAGCTCAAGGCCAGTCTTCCTCACAAATAAATAAATAAATAAAAACTTTTGTGCTTCAAAAGACACCATTAAGAAAGTTAAAAAAAAAAAAACCCACAGAATGGGAGAAAATATTTTCAATAACATATCTGATAAGGGACTTGTATCCAGAATATATAAAGAACTTTTACAACTTAATAATAAAAAGACAAATAACCTAATTAAAAAATCATCAGCACAGGATTTGTATTAGGTTCCTATTGCTGCTGTAACGTATTACTGCAAACTTAGTGGCTCAAAATAACACAAATTTATCATTTTATAGTCCTGGAAGTCAGAAATCTAAAATCAGACTCACTAAAATAAACTCAAATCAGCTCCAGAGGATCTATGGAAGAATCTATTTCCTTGCTTTTCCCGTCTTCTTAAGGCCACCTGAATTTTTGAGCTCATAACCCTTTTCTCCATCTTCAAAGATCATCAGGCCAACTTTTGCTTCTGTCATTAGATCGCTTTTCTGACTGTAACTCTGCTGCCTCCTCCTTATAAGGACTTCTGTGATGACATTTGACTCACCCAGATAATCCAGGATCATCTCCCTCTCTCAAGATCCTTGACTTAACCACATCTATGAAGTCTCTTTGGCCTACAATGTAACATATTCACAAGTCACAGATGAGAACTTGGACTTCTTTGAGGGGGCGTTGTTCAGTGTACACAGATTTGAAAATAGATATTTGTTTGAAAAAGGACGTACAAATGGTCAACGACCACATAAAAATGTCTTCAACATCATTGTTCATTAGAGAACCAAGTCAAAACTACACTTCACACTTAGTAGGGTGGTTATAATAAAATAAGATAAATAATAACAAATGTTAGCCAGGATGTGGAGAAATCAGAACCCCTATGCACTGCTGGTGAGAAGGTGAAAGGGGTCAGCCACTTTGAAAACCAGTCTGACAGATCCTTAAAAGTTAAAAGAGTTACCATGTGAATGGCAATTCTACTCCTAGGTATATATCCAAAGAGAATTGAAAACATATGTCCACACAAAAAAACTTGTACATGAGTGTTCATAGTAACATTACTTATAATAGCCATAAAGTAGAACCCAAATGTCCGTCAACAGATAAATGGATAAATTATAGTATATCCACACAATGGAATATTTTTCTGCTGTGATGAAGAATGGGTACTGATGCGTGCTACATCATAGGTGAACCTTGGAAACAGTATTCAAAGTGAGAAAAGCCAGATACAAAAAGCCATATATTGTACAATTTTATTTCTATGAAATATCCAGAACAGGAAAA
Organism: Equus caballus; assembly: GCF_041296265.1. Lineage (NCBI taxonomy): Eukaryota > Metazoa > Chordata > Mammalia > Perissodactyla > Equidae > Equus > Equus caballus. The sequence goes on from NC_091690.1 coordinate 63,721,193, forward strand.
TCCATGTAGATAGAAAGTAAATTAGTGGTTGCCAGGGGCTAGTAATGAGTATGGAGTTTCTTTTGGACATGATGAAAATGTTATAAAATTATATAGTGCTAATGGTTGCACAACTCTATGAATATACTAAAAATTACTGAATTGTACACTTTTTTTTTTTGAGGAAGATTAACCCTGAGCTAATATCCACCACCAATCCTCCTCTTTTTGCTGAGGAAGATTGGCCCTGAGCTGACATCTGTGCCCATCTTCCTCTGTTTTATATGTGAGACACCTGCCACAGCCTGGCTTGATAAGCGGGATCTGAACCTACGAACTCTGGGCTGCTAATGCGAATTTAACCACTATGCCACTGGGTGGGCCTCGAATGAACTGTACACTTTAAAAGGGCAAATTTTAAAGTATGTGAATAAAGGTATTATAAAAAATATCCAATCATTCTTTTTTGGCATAAAATATTAGTTCTTATTTACAAGTCTAAGGGTTTTTTTTCCAGTTACAGAAAGCTTGCAATTTCTTCATATTACTGTCAAGTTATGGATATAATTCATTTGAAGTTTCATTATTTAGGAAACTTCTTGAATCTATTCACCAAGTAGAGACTATCTCTGGTTTGGGCTCCATGCCTGTATAGATAAGTAATCTTTAAAGTAGGCAAATATCACCCTGTGCTCCCGTTAAACTGGCAGATATTTGATCTTGTGTCTCAGCTGCTAAAATATCAACACTTTATAATAATGATCTGATAAGTAAAGTTTGTGTTTTCAAAAGCCAAAAGTAAATCACTGAAATGCTTTAAAATTTAGAAGGATTAATTCAGACTGAGTTTTATAAGGTACAATTATCCAAATTACTTAAGGAAGAAAAGAACATTGATTCCTGGCAAAGGAACAATAGGATTGTTAAGACGTAGGTGTGATGGTTCATATCCCTTAAGATGGGCTCTATGAGGCTCTAAATATTCTGAGTTAGTCTGAGTCCCTGCTTTGTGTGTAGGGAGCAAGTTCTGGCATTATTTGTAGGTCTGGACTCAAACTGCCAGTTCAGACTGAAATTTAACCAGATGCACTGCTCTAGTGAAAGTAGGAGAGAGACCTGAGGATCTCTGCCACTAACCAGCTCTGAGACCTCGAGAAAGTTACACACCCTTCTTAACCTTAGCGCCTTTCTGCATAAAATGAGTATGATAGAGGATCTTTGGGAATTTTCCTTTTTAAAATCAAATTCTGACCATTTATTTGACTTTTGTTGACAGTCTGAAATGTTCATACTGCCATTATCATGGCCAGGAAATCAACTCTTTGTTTTGATTAAATCTGTAGCTCTGATGGGCCGGCCCATGGCTGAGCGGTTGAGTTCCCGTGGTCTGCTTCTGGCCCAGGGTTTCGCAGGTTCGGATCCTGGGCGTGGACATGGCACCGCTCATCAGGCCATGCTGAGGTGATGTCCCACATAACATAACCAGAGGCACTCACAACTAGAATATACAATTATGTACTGGTGGGGGGGGGGGGGATTTAGGGAGAAGAAGAAGGGAAAGAAAAAAAAGAAAAAAAAGAAGATTGGCAACAGTTGTTAGCTCAGGTGTCAATCTTTAAAAAAAAATTCTGTAGCTCTGAGAAGATGTGATCTCTTTTATGCTCCTATAGCAAAGAGCTGGTCACAACTTTAAATGCTATAAGGCATTTGTTACTATTTATTTCTAATAGTCTCCCAAGAAGACATGTTGTCATTCTAATATTCTGAAACTACATTTGATATTGGTTTTAGCAAATAGCTCCTTGTGATCTAGACCAAAACAAAACTGTTTAGGAGGAGGGGGAAAAGACATTCACGTTATCTCTTGGTTTCTAGTTCAATGGTAATCCCAGTTATTTTCAAGAATTTTTTTCTGAACAGTTATAGATTATATCATTGTTTAGAAAAACCTAATAATGTGGTAAGTTTTGTGCAAGCATCAGGTCATTGCAAATTGACTTAACAGTTAGATGCCAAAATCATCATAAAGATGTTAGGGCTACTTAGTAGTCATTCAGCTTCTACACAGGGGCTGTGGCATCAGTAAAATGGAGACCTACATATCATCTCCTGAGTGAGGTTTCTCTTTACGCTGCCCAGTCCAAGCTGGGCAACCTTTACTCACAAGATATCCCTCCGCCCTCTCACATGCCAACCCACCCACTTCTGCATGTTGCACTTTAGTTTCTTACAGGAAGCTGAGACTAGAAAGCCAGGTTAGAACTTAGAGTTGTTGGACTCAGAGTTCTGCACCAGGAAATTTCAGCACAGGGAAAGCAGAGCCCAGTCAGTCCCCAGCTCCTAGGCCCTTCCCACCGCCTTCTTGCCCTACTCTCAGCTCTTTTTCTCACTTTAAGGGGTCTGGGGACATACCTGTGACACTACAACTTGCACATCCAAGTTTCATCCACATCCTCAGCAAATAGTTGTCCTTCAACCACTTTTGAGGCTAGAGTTATGCATAAACCTGCATCATCTACCCTTAGGAACTTGAACTTGGGAAAGAGGTTCACACAGCCACTGAAACAGACTGTAGTCAGGGAATTTCAGAGTATGTGTAGGAGAGAGGAGTATACTCTAAGTGGTCGCCTTCTCTAAGCCTTGTGGATGCCTCATGAAGTGATTATTAGTGAACATTAATCCCTTAAAGGCTAATTGACTGGTATAATAAGGGAAATATATTCATTGAGTTTTAGGGCCCAGTAAAATTAAACGAATAAGGTCTGTATGTTATTGATAGAGTTCTTGGCTTTTAGTATTTCTCATTTTAAGTTGTGTGGTAGTAACTGTTGCCCTCACCTCAATTTATAAAGAATAAGTTTTCCTTTGTCTTAATGAAAACCCATCTATTTGCTTTAAATGACTTAGTTATTTTCTTGGCAACTATATCTGAAGAGAGGAAACATGGAATCACTAAGCCCCCTTAATATGCCAGCTTTCTGTGTTTCTGAAATCTCGTGTTATTTATTCATCATCCTATTTCTTATGACATCTAGCACTGTCCCTTACCCATAAAAGACACTTAAAACTAATAATAGCTGTCATTTATTAATCTTATTTCCATGAGCGAGGGAAGCTCAAAGAGGTTAAGTTACAAGTGATTGAGCCAAAATTCTAACCCAGTCTGTTTAATTCCACCACAGAACTTGGCTGCAATTATCTGCAGATGAATAATGGAACATATATTTAAGAATCTGTGAGCACAGAGTCCTCCCAACATCCATGTCATAGTATTAAAAAATTAAAAATGCAAACATACCCAAGTAATACCCAAATTCTTTCAGCTCTTCAGGAAGTGACTGATTGGCATGGATTGGAGGTCTAGTCACTATGCAACTCTCTATGAAAAGAAGATGATAAAGATTAAATAACTTTGTTTTTGAAGGTAATGTATTCTGAGAATAGAAAGTAACATATTCATTGTAGAAAATTTGGGAAATATAGATTTTTATAAAGTAAATTAGAATCATTTGTAATCCCATCACCAAAAGGATCTATTTATTATATGTCTTCATATTCAGTGCATCTTTTTATATAGTGAACTTTTTATCCTGCATTTTCATTTAATATCACAAGATAGGCATTCTTTACATAAAAAAAAATGCTTTTCAAACAGTTTAAATGGCTGCATAATTTCAAGTCATATAGATGTAACATTATTTAACTTTTACCCTATTTTAGATATTTAAGTTATTTATTATGTTATAATGAACATCTTTGTTGAAGGGATTTAAAAGTCTGACAGATATTAGAGAAAACCAGGTTAACTATTCCCAGGTCAGTTGTTATTCACAGATTTCTAGGTTGTAAATGTTTGAAAACAGACTCTAGTACTCCTTATTACTTGGTTGTTTTTTTAAATCATAGACCAAAAATTTTCTTTTACATCACAGCTGAATGAATTAAGAACAACAGTTTTAACTGGTAAAACCAAGCTTCTGGAGAGGTGTTAACATTTGATATCAGTGTTACTCCAACATTCTGAACTAAGATAATTTACAAGTCAACCTCAGGCAGGTGACCTAGAATTGATCTGTAAAGACCTATGTGTTATCTAAATTCAGCCCAAATCATTTTCAGTTATGCATAAGTATGATTTAGAACACAGATGTTAAGGCTACCATTTATAATCCACAACACCCTGCTACTTATTAAAACGTTGGTATCATTTCTCTTCTATTCCTAACCTCCATTCACTCCTTTAAATACTACAGTCTAATTTAGAAGTAAATTACTAAAGAGATAGGCAGACCAGTGGCGGGGGGGGGGTGGGGGGGGGTGGGGGTGGGGAGGGGGCCGGGGGGGGGGCGGGGGGAGGGAAGCAATGCTTCCTTTCAGAAAACAATGAATTAAAGAAAGAATTATTAGCTGCTTTCTTTATTCATATATTAAAACGTGAGTAAACTCTTTAATGTTTGTTGTCTCAGGCATATATCATTGTAAAAATACGTATATTTTAGAGCTTCCTTTAAAGGCATCCTATTGACTAATCTATTGTGCCAGGTGTGAGAGTACCACAGCTGCTTTATGTGCTGTAAACTCATCTCCTCTACATTCCCACATCTCTGACGTTCAGGTTGGAACATGCAGATCTGAGTTAGAAAAAGGAATGGTCAAGAGCCACTTTTGTGTGAGTATGAGGAGTGACAGGAGGTACTTTCAGGATTTTCAATGTAGTGGGGTAAGAGATTGAGTAAGCTGATTTCACTGTCGTCGACTCCTGTGACAAGTCACTAAAGTTGGGAAATTAAGTGACAAATGTAAGGAGTAAAGTAAGTATTTATTAAACTGATGCTGAGTGTCCCATTTTACCCTTAAGCTTTATCCATTTATCCTATAAATATTTACTGGGTATTCTGCTATGGGTCAGATACTTGGGACTGGGAGTAGAGCAGGAAACAAGAAAAATAGGATCTGTGCTCTCGTGGAGCCTTCAGTCCAGTGTAGCAATAAACATGAATTTAGAGTCAAAATGAGTGCTGTGAAAGGAAAGTCCATAAACTGTGAAAGGCTGTCATAGCACCACCTAATCTAGTCTAGGATAGCCAAGGGAAGTGTTGCAGGGAGGAGATATATAAGCTGAGACATAAAGGGTAAGTGTTAGCCAAGTGAAAGGGCTGGAGGAGTCATCAGGCAGAGAGAATATGTCCAAAGGCCTGAGGAGGAATAGGGAAGAGGCCACTGGGACTAGAGCTGTTGAGAGACGGCAGACAGACACAAGATGAAAATGGAGAGGTGAACGAGAGAAATCAGGCAGAGAGTGCCTTGGATGCCATAGTAAGTCATTTGTTCTTTATCCTTCCAAAAGCAACATGAAACTTTGAATGTATCAGTGAGAAAATGGCTGAACTAAATTGTTATCTGTAAAGATCAGTCTGATAGCTGTGGGAGTCTGGCTTGGCTGACAAGAACACATGCGGGGAGAGCAGCTTAAGAAGCTATTGCAGTAATTCAGGTGATAAATGACGGGAGCTTGGACCACGATGCAGAAAAAAAGACTGAGAGAAGTGGACAGATTTTGAAATAAACTTAAGGAATAAACTTGATAAGGCTTAATGATTAATCGGAGTGGGATGTGAAGGGAAGTTGTATTCCTTCAAATACAGCATCAGTGCCTTCTCCCAATCCTGGGCTCCATATCAGGTGCTGGGTATACAACATCCTTGGTATCATAGAGTTCACCATCTAGTAGAATTATTAAAGGATGACTTTGAGCTATGGAGGATAACAATTGGCAAAGACTGGCAGAGAGGCAGAGTTGGAAGATAAGTTTCATTTTGGAAAATGTTTAGTTTAAGATGCCTATGCAGAATTCAAGTGGAGATATCAAATAGGCAGTTGAACATACGGATTGGGAACTTAGAGATCTGGCTAAGGACATAATTGTGAATCTTTAAAGCCAAGGAAACCAAGAGATTGCCTTGAAAATGGATAGAATAAAAAAGAAGATCTAGGACTAAGTCTTAAGTTATTCCAAACTTTTTGATGTAGGCTAGACCAGAGATTTTTAAGTTGAGTAATGCATACCCCTAGGAGTGCATGGGTAGATTTTTCAGATCTTTAATTTGACCTGCCTAAGAAGTAGCCTACAGCTTCATACTGCTTCTTCTTTCTCATTTTTCCGTTTATAATTGCTCTTCTCTCATTTTACAAATGAAAGGTAAATGACTTACCCACCCCAAATTTTACCATGACCCTATTTACTGCTTACTATTATTTACTATTTAGCGCTATTTTACTACTTATTTAACAGTACTATTTTACTACTCGATATAAATAACAATCTGAAATATTCTTGCCCAGGATGAGAAAGTCCATGACTCTAATGATTTGGTAATTAATCCTTTCTTTCAGTTATGTGGTTTCCCATTCTTTGCTCTTAATAAAACTGAAAAACAATTGTCATCTGATAGATTATTAAAATAGTTTTAATGCTAGATCACAGAATTTGGGGCATATAACTTGGATGGAATTCAAAGTTCTCATTCCATCTACTTGTTTATATGAACAAGTTTTCTCAGCAATTATGTTTGTAGAAATGAAAAGGAGGAATTCTGAATCTTGTCTCTTTTTACCCTTTATTCATATCATCAATGGAAGCTTGAGCTATTATAAAAAGCTCTACTCACTCCATTAAGAAACAAATCCCCTTGGGGCTGGCCCAGTGGCGCAGTGGTTAAGTTTGCATGTTCCGATTCGGCAGCCTGGGGTTCGCGGGTTCAGATCCCAGGTGTGGACATGGCACCGCTTGGCAAGCCATGCTGTGGTAGGCATCCCACATATAAAGTAGAGGAAGATGGGCACAGATGTTAGCTCAGGGCCAATCTTCCTCAGCAAAAAGAGGAGGATTGGCAGCAGATGTTAGCTCAGGGCTAATCTTCCTCAAAAAAAAAAAAGAAGCAAACAAACAAATCCCCAATACAATTATATTTTTATTGTTTTAGATTTATAGATTGAAATTCATAATATATTCAAGTTATTTTCATCAATGTGTACTATTAATAATCATCATGATAATTCAGTCCAGAAGAAATTTTTTAATATTTAGAATCACAGGAAATTTGAAAAAAATCATAAGATTTGTATTTGTACATACATTTCTGTTTCATATAAGTATGTTATGGTGACACATATGAGATGTTCTAACATAAAATATATTAGGATAAAACTCTAGAAGTGAAATGAAAACATAAGTTCACGGAGAATAAGGAACTATGTAAAATTTCCAACTGCTCAAGAAGATTTAATCTATATTTTAAATTGGTGATCGTGGATTTCAAATCAGTATATATTTACATTCCACTATATACATTGGAAAATCTGATGCAACAGTTAGAAATAAAATTTTACAATTCACAATGGGCAAGAAATTATATCCATTGTTACTATTTAAACTTGTCATGAAAAAATTAGATGTCAACTTAAAGTAGGCAAAACAGAGCATAGTTTGGTTTCGTTTTGTTCTTGCTTTTGTTTTGTAAGTGTGAAGATCAATAGATTGAAGGAGGACTAAAATGAGGATTTAGAAAGGAGTGACCAGAGTGGTAGGAAGGAAAGCAGAAAAGTCACAGAAGCCAGAAGAAGAGTGCTTCAAGGAGGGAGTGAGCGACTGGCCTTAACATTGTTGTGAGGTCAACTAAGATGAGAACTAAAGACGTTGCATTAGATTTGGCCAAAACCAGGTTACTGGTGCATTTAGTAGGAACATTTTCTATGTTTTTCTTGGCAGGGGCATTGTGAGGGGACTCGGTTAGAACAGGATAAAGAGAGATTGGGAAGGAAGAAATAGAGAGTATGTGTAAACCGCTCTTTTGATAAACTTGGTTTGTGAAGAGGAAAGAGATAGCACAGTAGCCAAAGGGAGATGTCAGCTCAAGGGAAAAGTTTTTAAAAGAGAGGAGGTACCAGAGCATATTTGAATGTTCAGAGAATGAGTTAAGTAGAGAGACTGGGTTTGATGATGTGGGATATAAAGTGATTTAATGATCAAGTGAGGTCTCTAAGAAAATGTGAATTGATGGACCTTCGGTATCAGAAGGGACACTTCCTTCATTGTAATAGGAAGAGAGGAGAGCATGGGTTTGCATGTAGTTAGGTATGTAAATCTGGCAAAATAAAATGAGGGACTTCTCATCAGAGGGCTTCTTTTGCTCTCTTGGAAGTCTGAAATAAACTTGTGTGCTGGAAGTGACATAGGAAAGAAAAGGTTTAGAATGTCATTGCAGAACGAAGAATAGCAAGCTGACCGGAGGTTTGGAAATCATGAACTTATAGTGACTGCATCATTCATGAATTTTCTCCAGCACTTCAAGGTTTAGCTGCTCTGGAAGAAGCAAAGAAGAAGATAGAGGGTTGGGTTCAGTCAGGATTGAGGTTTTGCCAGACGATTGTAGCAGAAGGACCAGGTGACAACAGCATAGACAAGAGTGTTAAATGACAAGAAAACTAGAACAGGAGCTGTAAGACTAATGTGTAATTTTTTATTTCTGTCTTTTATCTGCCGTGTGAATTTGACTGAGTTACTTAACTTGTCTAATCCTAAGTATTTCCATTTGCAATGTAGCAATATCTGCCCAGCATATTTCTAGGCTTTAAGAACAAAACGAAATATTGTTGGAGTGTTGTGTAAACACTTAACTCTTCACAGAGGTTGCTGCATTTGTTGTCACAGGAGTCCTAGGAAATGTGTGGTTTTACTTTTGGATCTCTTTCTAATCTCCTTTATCTTCTGGAAGCTTCTATCCTCTGCTGACCTGGTGCCTATGGGCTCCTCAAATAAGTTCTTCCATGAAATTGCCCCTTATAGAGTCCCCTGCTCTACCCATGTTCTAAAATGAAGCCCTTTTGTCTACATGGACACTTATGCATAGTGAGTGGATGATAGACACCATTTTTTTTTTTTTTTGTATTTCAAAAGAGAAAATTATGAATTCAAATGAAACTCAATTACTGAAAGCAAGAAGATATTTGTGAGCAAAGGTGGCACCTGTCTTGGTTCTCCTAATCCTCCTGGCTACCATTCTCAGGCCTCTGAATTTTACCCCAACAGCTGAGAACAAGTATAAGGGATTGAGCATACCATTTGCAATCACTAGTTCAACCATTAAATTAAGGAGCTCCAGTTCTGGTTTTATGAAATCACAAAATATCACCAGTAATCTCAAAATGCATCATGAGTTTTCATCACAAAATTAACTTAAATTTATTACCTGAAATATTATTTAGCCTAGGAAGAGATGAGGGTTATGGGTATTATGAAAGCATATAAACAATAACAGCTGATTATTGTAGCTCAGAAAAGGTCAGAAAAATATCACTAATCTTCTACCCTCGAAAATTAGTACCTCCAGGCAATTTAGCATTATCTGCTGTATAAAGAATTGCTTACAGTCTTTACCAATACTAAGTAATTCCGATAATTATGGGTTTGAATTTATAAGGTCTTTGAGCTAGAGCTATCAGAATTCAAATTTGGGCAGCAAGATTGTGTATACTTTATTGTTGACAAACCCAATCCAAACTTGGTAGAACTACTATTCATTCATTCATCCCTCCATTCACTCATTAATTTGTCATTCAGCTATTTATTGAGTGCTTGCTATGGGCTTGGCATTGTCCTAGGCACTAAGCATAAAATGGTCAACAAAACAGACAAGGTTCCTGTTCTAAGGAACTTACATTTTTGTTTGTCTGTTGGGCAGAAGATAAACAAATATACAAAATATCACAGGTAATAAGTGCTAAGAGAGAATAAAGCAGAGTGTTGTAGGATGAGTCCCTGGTGGCTACTTTACATTGAGTGATCAAGGTAAGCTTCTCGAAGGAGGTGGCATTTAAAGTAAGATCTTAATGACAAAATAGAGCTTGCCAAGCAAAAATAAGAGAAAAGACTTTCAAAACTGAGGGAACAGTAGGTACAAGTTCCCTAAGGCAGGATTGAGCTAGGCACATACTAGAAATAGAATTAGGAACAGTGTGGCTGGTGCGATGGGGACAAGGTGGGGGAGTGTTAGAAGATGAGTGCTCATAAGATACTGCACACTTCCCAGGAGGGGACATTAAAGCACACCTCTTATATTCACAGGAAGAGAAAAACAGTTCAAAACAAGAGGCAAGACTACAAGCAGTTTGCCACATGGTGTACTTGAATTCTTGCTTATGGTTCAATTCTCATCTTTCTGTGGAAACTAAGTGCCAAGAATTAAAATAACTGTAATAAACAAAAACTTGAAATTAGAACCTAAACTCCAAGGGTTGAAAGATGTACTTAAGCTGGAACTAGTCTTGTATATAAGTGATATAGGCTGCTGTCCCTCTCATGTGATTTGGGTCTTCTTATAAATCTTCTCCTCTCCACCTTCTGTGCCAGGGGCCATCAATATCTTTCTCATTCACCACTGTGTTCTCAGTGCAACACGATACCTGGCACTCTGTAGCAGATGCTCAATAAAAGTTGGTTGAATGTGCATGTGCGTGTGTATTAAACATATTATATCTCTCAATTAACATTTGAGATCTTATCATTGATGATTGTTTTTGTTTAGGCCTTGCCCTCTCACTGGAGTTCTTTCTTTTTTTTTTTTTTAATGCAAATATACTTGTAAATAATAGCCTGTTTCTTAGGATGATTAAATTTGAGTGGATTATATTTATAGCAGGAGAAATAAGATGACATGAGAAGATACAGCATTCTCATGGGACAACGTTGCTAGGAAGGATGAGGAAAAGGCATGGTTATTGGCAGCAAAGATGGCATTGACAATCATTTGAACAAAATGTCTCTTCCTTTGCCTCACTTCCCGTATCCAACCCATCAGCATATCTAGATCTTATTTAGCCCTCTCCTCTCTCCCTTCCTCTCTATCCTGATTGCCACTGCCACTGGTCTAATCCAAACTGCCATATCTTTTATCAGGATTATATAATAGTCTCGAATGACAATCCTTGCCTTCTTTTACCTAACTCCATTCCCAAAATCTGTTCAAGTCTCCACATCTCCACAGTGTTCCTAGTGAGCTCTTTCTAAAACATTATTCCAGCTTTAAGTACTACAGTAGCTTTCCGTTGCCTTTAAGTTCAAGTCCAATGTTTTAGAAGGGCCTTCAAGACTTGATCTCTGCTCCTCACCTCACTAGCCACTAAGCTATCCCTGGAACATATCTCCCTCTCTTTATTCACCTGGCTAACTTCTATTTGGCCTTCAGATCTCAGCTACCTCAATTGCTCCAAGAAGTTTCCCTTGGCCTCCCTCATCCAGATAAGGTTCTCCCATCATATGCTCCTGCAATGTCCTATATTTCTCTTGCCATAGCACTTATCATACTGAATTTTAGTAGTTTGTTTTTCTATCCCCCCTCTTAAACTGTAAATCTTCTTCAGAATGAGCAGTAGTCTTGAAAAGTGGGTAAAGTACTCACACAAATGTGGAGTCGGGAGTGGCTATTCCAGGTAAAGGGAGAGGCCTGGATCATGAACTCGCATGCTGTTTGAAGAAACTATAGTGATATAGCAAGAGACAGAGCTGAGGAGGTCACTAGCAACCAGATTGTAAAAGACTTATGTATTATGTGAAGGTCTTTGAGCTTTATCAAAAAAAAGGCAAGTCGGCCCAATCAACGTTCACAGAGCCCTGTGAGCAGTGCTACCACTGGACCATAGGAAGCCTTTATGTCAATTAGAAAAAGACACCTGCTTCAGGAAACACAGGTCAGCATGAGGGCACTTGGCTTGGAGAAAGATCTTGCCCTGGATTTCCTTCAGTATTCACTAGCATCCTCTCAGTCATACGGTGCCCTGCCTCTGGATTCCGCAGAGCCTCTGAGGGGTCACAGACAAGGGTCTTGCAACAGGCTGTTCTCTGATTCCCTTCCCTCCCCACCACAAAAATCACAGAAACTCTGCCTTTGGTGTGTAGAAACAATTATAAAAGTATATTATGTGGCTTCTGAATAAGATTTCATTTGAAGAAAGGGTTTCTTAGCTTAGGTTTTGAAAATGTTGGAAAACCTGCTGTAGAAAATGGAGAGCAATTGAATACTATTAAATAGGGAAATAAAGCAATCACGTGTACATTTCAGTAACACAATTCTGGCAATAAATTGGAAAATGAATTAAAAGGGGCAAGAAGACTAGTTACAAATTTTTTTCTAGACCTAAGTGATTGACAATAAGGGTCAGATCTTGGGTAGGATAAGTGGGATAAAGGAAAAGTCTAAATCTAAAATATTATGTGATGGATTGGATGTGTGGCTGAGAGTGAAGGAGAAATCCCCATTTTTGTTGGTGGAATGATTTACCTTGATAGAGAATAAAAAGTGAACTACAGAGTTGGCCATGGAGAGGAGACAAGGATAATTTGGCACTCTGCTCCATTTGAAGTGAACTCTACACTTTCAAGTAGAGATAGATGTCAGGCCGAATTGAACTCGAACTTAAATTTATAGAACACCAGAGCTAGAAGAGAATTTTAATAGCATAGAACTCAAACACAGAGATGAGAAAAAAAAAATGGCTTAAGTGGAAACTGGTAGAACCAGGATTAGAATTCACATCTGATTTTTAACTCAGTATTCTTCCAACATACCACACTCAACTTTTCACTGAAATGTTCATCAATATCATAAAGTCAAATCAAATTAGAGTGAGAAAATGTATAATTATGAATTTCATGTATGCTGATCCATATCAATTTCTGGGATTAGAGTAGATCTGAGCAGGAGAAAATAGGAAATCAAATCCAACACTTTTAAATGTATTTCTTAATCTGTAGTACTCACTTTTAGGGTCTTCAGAAGTGCTAAATCAATCTATAGCTTTTTTATTAGAATCTACCATGTATTTACACTTCAGGCATTATGGGCAATGAGGACTTGAGTGATTAGGAAACATTTCATGAGGCTATGGAGTGTGAGCTTGTCCTTGAATGAAGCTGGTTTTGGTGGGGCATTTGGGAAAGCACCATAAAATAAAATGCAGAGGCAGGAACCAGCTTGTTATGTTCTCAGAACAGTGAGGATGTGGGTTGGCTGGAGGAGGAGTTTGAAAGGTATAAAAAGAAGCCAGATTTAGAGGACTTTCAATGATGCTCATTCATCCTTAAGTGACAACTGGGTAACAGACACTAGGAATACAAAGATAAATTAAAACAGCTTTTACTTTATGTAAGTGAAGTAACTGGATGAATTTCAAGGGGAGAGGAAATGATGATAGGGTTGCTTTAGGAAGTTGAAGCTGAGATGGGCTTGTGTGTCAGGATGACATGGAGAGGGATTAGTTAACTAGCATCAGGAAAACCAGCTAGAAAACTACTGCAGTAATCCAGATGGGAAGTATCAAGACCTTGTTTCATGAAAGTTGACATGCAGCCTGTCTGTGGACAGAGTATTGGACTGAGTGGGCTAAGTAATCTCCAGTGCTATGATCCCTTCCCTTTGAAATCCCCATTCAATGCCTCTTTTCCATGTTGGATTCACTAAGTTACCTGGCTCGAGATTTGCTACTGGTCTCTCTGCTTTTCTGGGAAAGTGCCGAAAGACCAATCATTGACACTGAAATAGCAATTTCTTCCCCCATTGTGGAAAGCTGTGATCTTTCCCAGATGACAGCTGCAGAGAATCCTGCAAACATTTTATATAAAGGAAATGAAGTGGCAAATGGAGATGGGAAAACAGTATATTCACTGTAGGAGATGGCTTCTATGGATCATAAACCCGAGTTACTCTCACCCAGAATTAGAGATGAGAGCAGAAGCCCTATTTTTAAAATGTAGGATGAAGTGGCTGTCAGTTGGTCTTTGCTGAAGGAAAAGAGTCAGGAAAAGAGTCAGATACAAAACAAGTGCCAGAAAATGGCTCACATATGCACAGTCTCACATGGTGTGGCAGCTGCGCTCTCCTGGTCCAGATTCCCTTAGAGACTTCATTCTAAATAATAAAAAGCTGCACCATTGAGGGGATTAGGTCCAGAGTCAGAGCTCAGGACTTTTATCACAGTCAGTTAGGTCTACATAAAATTGAGTACCCCTGTTCATTTTAGAATGCACCACACATGAGCCAAGTAGAATGACACTTCAAAACCTAGAGCAGTGGTTTTCAGAGTATGGTCCCAGACTAGCATCACCAGTATCACCTAGGAACTTCTTAGAAATGTGAATCCTCTCCTGCTCCAGACCTACTGAATCACAAACTCTCTGGGGGTGGAGCCCAGCAATCTGTGGATTAATAAGCCCTCCAAGTAAGTCTAATGCACTCTAAAGCTTGAGAACCATCTAGATTTTGTGATTTGGCTTGGCTTTACTGCTTTCCAGTATAATTCTTGACCCAACTGATGGTCAGCAGTTGGGGACATTAAACAAGTCCCCACATTACTTTTAGCAAACCAGGGAGTTGTGGATGGTGCAGTGCATGAGCTTTGAGATTACCTAGACACCACTTATGGTGATTCTAGACTTCTTTTAGCTTCAGTTTCTGTTGTAAAATGAAGGAAGCATTATCTACCTTTCAGTGTTTCTGCTTAAAGGATACATATGTAGTACATGATGCAAATACTTCCCACTGTGTGCCAAGCATTATGCCGTTTGTATAAACCAAAGACCACAGTTCAGTATAAGCACGGTTCAGTGCTTTTATAAATACCGTATTTTTATAAATCCAGTAAACCTAGTTAAATTTAAATAGCAGAAAAACACAAGTAATTTTTTGATATAAGTATATCCCAAACATGGTATAAAACATATTTACATTAAAAAAAGTATTTGTTTATCTGAATAATAATTATTATTGTTTTTATCTTAAAGTCAAATTTAACTGGATGTCCTATGCTTTTATTTGCTAAATCTGGTAACCGTATTAATATTTGGCACTGGCTACCTAATGAGGGACACTGGACCAGCCAGTTGAGTCAAGGATGACTTCCCAGAAGACAAGATAAACTTGAATTAAGTATTAAAAGGAAAATAGGAATGAGCTAAGGGAAACACATGTAAAGTGCTGGTCACAATATCTGTATATATTAGTTAGAAATTTTGGTTGGCAGGTAACAAAGATCCACCTGAGCTTACTTAATCAAAAGGAGAATGAATTAGAAGGACACTGGGAGTATCTTTTCAGAGTCAAGGATTGATTGGAAAGCCATGTCCTGGGAAGGACAACCTTGGACTGAAGCACTATAGGGAGTCCAAGAGGATCCCTCCCTCTTTCTGAAGCCTTTGCTTCTTTTCATATTTCTGCTTTATTCACCATCTTCTTGCAAATAAGCTTTTGCCATTTTGCAGTCAACATGGAAGAAAATGACTTCCCATATTAAGCTGTTAAGCTTCTATTTCTTCTGTTCAGACAGAATCTCTGAATCTCATGGTTTCAATTTCAGATTCCCAAAAACAGGGACTGGGCAAATTTGACAAGTGATCCATGATAAGCTGTATGAACTTGTCATTCCTCTTCCAACCATATGGATGTCTGTTGGGGAAAAAGGCCCAGTAGGTACTTCTACGTCAGTACGTATCTGATGCTTCCAAAACACTAAACCTTTTCCCTTTCTGGAAAACTGTTAAATTATGCTGATTTTAATTTTTATTCTTAATTTTAATGGACTATTAACACATAATGAAATCAATGTAAGAAATGGATTTTAAAGAGAGGTTTCAACAAGGAGAAACCTGGACTGGTGATGGACTTTAAAGATCCCCAGTGAACTTACATGTGCTTCATGAGAGGGCATGGGAGGAGAGCATACAGATAGAATTAATTAGATTTAGAAAAGGTCATAATGATTTGAAGCCATTTGGGTCAGCCTCTATTTGTGTGTAGGAGTATGTGTCGTTTTTTCCTTTTCTCTGTTTGCTAGCATAAAGCACCTGTCTTTTCTTAAAGTTCTGAGTATCTATTATTTGTTCTTAACCTGCCTTTACTGATTCTAGGAATAAAAAAAAATAAGACATTTTTGCTATCTTAACCTTGAGAGCTTTTCCGGTTTCCTTCTGGTTCACATAAAATCTATGGAGTTATTCTTTTTAAACAGATTCTGATTTTTTTAAGTGATAGATTGTTGTCTTTAAGTGCGTGCTGCGTAATTTCCCACCTGGTGTTTTCCATTTGATAACGTATTATTGCACCTCATTCAGCACATTCAACATTGTTCAGGTTTCTCCGGGATGTGGCCCTTTCATCTGTAGTTAATTTAGCTATTTGACCAAAGAGAGTAGTAGTCCTGAGTAGAGAGAATAAAGGATAAGTCAATCAGGAGACACCCCTTAATAACCAAAAGCTACCGCAAAGTTAAGTTTCAGTCCCTGTGACCTAAAACCTCCTTTTAAATCAAGCCTTGAGAGGGTCTGAGTGTGGCTGGGTGTGGTTAGATGTGTGGAGCAGAGCAAGGACAGAGCAGACATGAGAGTTGGTGGGAATTCTACCAAGTGTGCTGATCTTGAGAAGCTTTCACCAAGGCTGCTGTAAAGCTAAAGTTTGCATCAGAACCACTGACTGATTTTCTTGGTAACAGGGGAGGAGGAAGACGAAAGCAGACCTAAGTTACACTTCATAGAACAAGACTTACTAAAAGCCTTATTTTTACATTTTTCTTTCCCCAAATCCCATACATCGCGTCTCTTCCTCCCTTCTTCATATAAAATTTCAAAAATCATTTCAATATCTTGCTTGTAGCTCTGTCTTCCTTTCTCTCCCTTTAGTATGTTTTTTCTTCCACTACAGTCTCTTCACATCCTTTCTTATGCAAGTGATTCTTGTCTCTTTTTCATAGCTATGATGCCTTATAATTTGTTACAATTTGCTAGGTATTTCACATGCATTATCTCACTTAATCCATACAGCAATCTTATTCTCCCTATTCTTAGATAAAGAAACTGAGGCTTCAAGATGTCGAGTGACTTGCCCAAAGTCTCACAGCTTCTGAGTTCTAAAGCTGGGACAAGATCTCAGTTGTATCTAGGTGTGGCCAAGGCTGCCAGGCCCATGTTCTTAGCTTCTCTCCTGTGATATTTGCCAATTATAGAACTTTTGAAAGAAACACAAAAGTAGAAATATGCTTTTTAAAATACCCATAATCTCCACATCCACCTAGAATGAGAGCTGAAACTTTATCTTTCCTTCCAGTATTTTTTAATGTATAATGAACAGGAATTTCAAAATTTTAACACAAGCATTTGGTGATTATTTTTGATGAATTAATATCCTTAAAAAATATATAAAACCACAAATCATTTTATAGCAAAATATACTTTAATACCTTTGACAGAGAGTAGCTATTACATGTTATTTTAAATTATATCTTCAAAATGGAACAAATAATTTGTTAGGTATTATTTGACTTTTCAGTGATACTATATACTGTTCCAGAATACTTCCTTGTTTAGTGCAAAATTTAGATGTGATTCTGTGGACATGTTAATGATGAAATGTCCTTTTTGTTTCTAAGATATTTTCTGCAAGGAAATGTACCAGAATGTCCAAAAGAAATGAGACTAGGAGAGGATTAACCTTTTAATTTTGTGGGAAATTCTGGTCCACAACGAATACTGTAGACTAATATCTGAAACAGCAAGCACTGAAAGAGTGAAACCACCAAAGTAATTACATGGGTAGAGTCGGGAGGAAATGTGCATGTACATGACTTTCTAATACCCTGCCTCAGAAATATGATAGAGGCTGCACTTTTTACTGGGACAAAGTATTGTTTGAGTTTGAAGCTAGTGATATAGTTATATGTTTCAAAATGAACGTAAGTGGTGGCTTTACTCACAAAGCTTATCTGCTTGTAGAGAAAGCAAATTAATTTAAAATAGCTATGACCCTCTGGCCAAATGCTATCTCAAATGATTGGGAGGCAGAGAAGTTGAGTGCCCTAGTTTGGCTTGATATTCTTTTCTTTCTATTTTAAGAATTTGAATATAAACTCCTCCCCTCACACTCCCATTTTTTTTTTTTAATCTTAAATGATCAACTCTTGGTAACTTTGTATTAGCGTAGGCTTCAGAAAAAGAGAAAATCAGGTTGGAATGATGTCTCTGCCCACACCAACACTGTGACTTGTCAGTAAAATTCCATTGCCTGTGAAACGAGAATCAATGCTCCATAAATGGTTTGACTTAATTACGAGCGAGTAAGTGAAGTGACTAGAATGCTGTGGCACCTAATAGGTCCTCTAAAAATTTCAATTTCCATCCTGTTCACCTTTCAACAAATCCTTGAGCATAACATCTTTGACTCACCTATCAATAGCTGCATCTCTCAGATGTATGGTATGTTACAATTTACACAACCATCCGTATTCGTTATCTGTCTGGTTACTCCTTTCGCTAACCCTAGACATGCTTTTACTCTCTTTTCATAGGAAATTAAAGTTCAAAGGGATGAAATGATCTGACCATGGTCACACAGCTGATACACAGCTGGGACTCAAATCCAGGCCTCCTAACTACTAGTCCAGTGCCCTTCTCAGTGCACTGAAGCTGCCTACTTCATCCACATGTTCAGGCAAAAACATCTGATTTAGACTGTAATTTCCTCACCCCAGCAATCGACAATTAAGGATTCCACTGTATACAAAAGGAAAAAATTTAGTAGAGTTTGAATAGATATAGCATCCAGAATTTTTTTAATGTCAGCCACTCCCTTCTATGGAAAGCAATGTTTTAAGATATGATTAGTATTCTGAGCATTGGGTGATGGTAAACATTATGTTTTTGCATTATCATGAGATGACAAAATTACCCACTCTCAAAGGACCAGCTGCTGCAGGGTGGCTGGCACCCGTGATGCCTACATTCTCAAAACTATCTTAATTGGTAGTTTTGCGTGATTTTTTTTTAGTCAGTCAGAGGAAATGTATGTGTAAACCTATTAAAGCCATAGCATCTGTTATAATGAAATGACATCACTGAATCTTACTAAGTGAAAAAATGTTCCATCTCAGGATTTTGAAGCTATTCAGGGTTCTCATGAGACAAGAGTTCCTATAACTCAGCTCCTCAAACAAGTATAGAAAAGTTATGGACAAAAATGACAGGAAAATTCTTCCCATACTTTTTGTTTAATATTTCCACTACCATATTATAATTTTGAATTGATGTGCAGAACGTACATGAAAGTGCTCATCACATTAGATGTGTGGTCCTAAGAGGAAAGACCCCACATTTTGATATAGGAAGACCAGAAATCGTATCCAATCTCTACCCAAATTGCCGACAGTTTTAGACACAGAATTGAACCACTTGCAACAATTCCCCTTTCTGTAATGTGGATAAAAAGTCTTATTCCACAAGATTATGAGAAGGACCCAATAGTAAGAATATTATAAATCAACAAATTTTGCACTGCTACCAATGACAACAATTTATTAGGGGCTTATTGCATACCAGGCTCTGTGCTAAGGATTTACATGTATATTTTCTCACTTAACCTTCCCCCAAAGTCTTTATAGTAGGTATTACTATTATATGTATTTTACAGTTGAGAATATGGAGGCTGAGAGGTTAAGAAAATTATCAGTGTTTATAAATTTAGGAAACAAAGGGCCCAATAATTAAACTTAGACTTATTCTTTCATTCATTTAATAAATATTTGCTAAGGAATAGATCTCCTGAACAAAGTCAGGCACTGTTTGGAAGAAGGAAATGGAGAATAGAAGGTGAGTAAGCAACCAGTCATTTTCACTTTATCCTGGCCACTGTGTGGAGAATAGATTGAAAGTTGACAAGAGAGGACAGAGAGAGTAGGTAGGAGACTGTGGAAGTAATCCAGGTGAGAGATGGTGCTGACTTCAACTAGGGTGGTAGCAATGGAGAGGAAGAAACCTGGATGGATTGCAGATGTACTTTGTACATAGAGCTGATTGTGTGGTGGTGGAGGGAGAGAGGAGTTAAGCAAGAGTAGCTCCTTATTTTTCTCTCTGAGCAACATGGTGACGTGAGATTGGGAACACTAGAATGGATGTGCAGAGTGAGGGAAAGACATCTTTCTAGTCTCGAGCCACATACTCTTAACCATTATTAATAGTATCTCTATCATCATGAACATAAAAGAGGTTTGAATTCCATGGCCACATAACTATAAACTACCTGGGAAGCTTTATGGAAAAGTCACATTATTCCTTCCCGTAAGACAAATGGCAAAAAGGAAAGTTTAATGTAGAACTTGTCATAATTCCTGGTTTTCAAAATAAGTACCTAGGGCAAGAATGGTCTGAGATTTTCTTTGAACTTTGTGAAATCTGAACTTCAAAACATATAATATGGGGCTGGCTCCGTGGCCGAGTGGTTAAGTTCACGCGCTCCACTGCGGTGGCCCTGGGTTCGGATCCTGGGCAGTGGACATGGCACCGCTCGTCAGGCCACATTGAGCTGGCGTCCCACATCCCACAACTAGAAGGACCTGCAACTAAGATATACAACTATGTACAAGGCCGGGGGGGGGGGGGGGGGGGTGGGCGGAGAATAAAACAGGAAAAAATAAAAATACAAAAAGATTGGCAACAGTTGTTAACCCAGGTGCCAATCCTTAGAAAAAAAAACAAGGAAGATTGGCAACAGTTGTTAGCCCAGGTACCAATCTTAGAAAAAAAAAAACCTATAATACTCTGAGACAAATTTGAGGAAAAACAAACACTGGAAGATAATTTGCTAGAAAGGTAACAGGTTTATTTTTGATGATCGAGTCATATTATTGTTTTTCTTTCTATATTGTTATATTTTTTAGATTTTCTAAAATAGTTGCATATTACTTTTATAACTAGTAAATTAAGGATTCAAGAAAAATTAAGCTATAAAGTTACATTTGCTATGTCTGTATAGACCATGGTAGTAAGTTCTGAGAACCACTCAAATTGTAACCCTCAGGCAAACCAATTAAAACCAATCAAAATATTGATGTAACTGACAGAGACCTTAAAATTTGTCTCCTTGTAACTACACCGTATGTAATGCAGTCCCAGTTAGAGTGAACTGGAATACAGGATGGGACCAGACCAGTAGGGTGGTCAATTTGGGAAGGCTGGGAAGGCTGAGGAGTTTAAGGTTTTCTTGATTTGCTTCATTTGAAGTGGTCCTTCCAAATGTCAACATTTTTAAATTGCTTATCCTCTTTGCTTCTCCATATCTTAAGGTCAGATCATTATAATAATATTCTTTAAGAAACCCTCCCAGCCACTCCTGACCTTTACGTCTTTTCCTGTCTTTCAGGGTCAACGATTGTATCTTGCGGGTGAACGAGGTCGACGTGTCAGAGGTTTCCCACAGTAAAGCAGTGGAGGCCCTCAAAGAAGCGGGGTCTATCGTTCGGCTGTACGTCCGCAGAAGACGACCCATTTTGGAGACTGTTGTGGAAATCAAACTGTTCAAAGGGCCTAAAGGTAATACAAACACAAATGGCTCACAATCAGACACCAATGAAAAATCGTTTGGCGGCAATTTATGCTGTAACCACCAATGATATACTCTCTTCTTTTATCTTCTGACTTTCAGTGCTTACCAAGAGATTTGAAATCCTGCAACAGTGGTTTTTACAGAAGGTCAAGGAAATCAATACTCAAAATATGAACTCAGATAAGGAAAGGATAGATTTATGTAGGAATATCCTTATAAACAATAATAACCACCCTTTATATTTTTCTATAAATTTTTAATCTTACTGAATCATCATGATGTGCCTGGCATATTAATACTTTCTAATTTTTCAGATATAAATAGTAATCCCTCTCATTTGGTAAAATAGTAATATGAAGAATAATAATTAGTCTGTCCTAAAATAACAAGGGTCATATTTTTTATAACACTATTGTGATTTGTTTTGATTTTGTAATACTCTTATGTGTTGTGCCCAATAAGTACTACATAACATCTTATACTTGCAATAGTCAAAATAAGTTAAAATTTATTTTCTTGAAATGTTCACAAATCTCTTGAGGTAACTACAGTTACCCCGGGGAGTCACATAAACAGTGAGATGACTCATTATACTAATTTTTAAGAATAATCCTTTGAGCTCTGCTCTTCAGAATGGTGACCTTTAATATTAGCTTAACAGTATTTCAATTTTTTTAGAAAAATCTAATAGTTGCCTTAACAGTATATTAAATATTATAGAAGATGATGACTGGATAGTTACTGTATTCTTTTAGTAAATCATTTCTCTTTCCCTCAAAATCTATTTAATCTCTACTGTTATATGGGATCAAACAAAATAAGCACCTCTCTGGAAGGCAGTAGTAGGTAGTATTTAAAATCTCAGACCCAAGAGTCAGACAGGACTGAGTTTAAAAACCTGGTTCAGCCACTTATTAACAGGATGACGTTGACTGGACCAATCTTCTCTTATTAAATGGGCACCATAGTAGTAGCATCTATCCTTTAGGGTTTATGAGAATTAAACATTTAACTACAATCTGGCACACGGTGAGCAGTAGAGCTTGCTGGTTAAGAATGCAGCCTCCAGAACACAAGTACCTCGGTTGGAACTCTAGCTCTGCAGCTCACTGGCCGTTTGAGCTTGGGCAAATTGCTTAACCTCTCTGAGCCTTAATTTTCTCATCTACAAAATGCAGCTAATAATAGTACTTGCCCCTAGAAATTGTTAGGATTAAATGAGTCAATTCACATAAAGTGTTTAGAGTAGTGGCTGACACAAATTGACTGTCCAACGAATATTAGCTATATCTACACATCATTTGTAGTATTTTTTTGTTACATATAGTTTCAGTCTTTGCTACAATTGTTTGGAAATGTATTGAAAATTTGCTTGAAGATCCCTCCTGGGCTAAATTCAAAGCAGTAAAATCACAGAATTTAATCTGGAAAAAAAAAAGAAAAGAAGTAAAGCATTTCCATACCACATTGTCTGTAGAAAAGACTTTCTACCCTACATGTTTACTAAAATCGTATTTCAGGGTGTTTTAAAGCTAAACAAAATGAGCATCACACTTTCTATTAAAAAGATATACTATATATAAATAACGCGTAGATACTTCTACAATTCAATCAACAGCAATTATTCAACACAGCCCTAAGGCGAATACTGGTTTTAAGTGCCCAGCAAAGTAGTACCACCCATTAGCAGGCCTCCTGCGAGCTGAGTCACTCCACGACCTCCAGCTGCTCAGCACAGCACTTAAAGGTTCTAGGGGATCGATAACCAGAACTCCTTGATTTTATCCGGAACATATTTTTTGGATCTTTATCTTTGGTATTAGGGCTCCCTCTGGCTGGTTTACTTCTATGTTGTTTTCTCCTTTGAGCTGGGAGTGGGGCAGGAACTGCCCTGGGACGTAGAGAGAGAGGGAAGTGGACACAGGTGAGCATTAATCCACCAGGAACACCCAGGCAATAACCCAATGAAAGGACACAGTATATGGGTGATGGGCATGGTCTGCTGAGACAAGGAGAACCAGGAAATGGTTAGAACTAACTTTACATCCCTGAAAGCAGGCTCCTGCCAAATCCCTGTAGAGGGGTGTGGGCCTGTGGGTCCTCTTGGGATTATGTTGTCCGTCATATTTTTTGTACTGTCACCATACAAAGGTCACTGATGGGGATTTGTTTCTCTATATAAAGCTTATTGATTTATAAGGAAAGAAACTGTTTTAGTCACTGTTTAAATTGCCAATGCCTCCCATTGCCTTGAACACAGGAAGTGCTGAATCAGAGTAAATTGAATAATTAAATTGGATTCTACACTACACCTGATGATACCTTGCCATCTTAACTTCACTTGGCACCTTATAGTTCTTGATTTTTGAACGGTGATATATTAAAAAGAAATTTCTACCAACGTTTAACTCATTCCATGAAAATTCTTATGCACTGGGGATGATGATGATGAATCAGATGTGATTCTGAAGGGAGAATCAGGTAGTTCTAATGGGAGATGGAGACATAAATTCAACTAACTTTAATGCAAGGCAGAAAGAAATCAGCTCTGTGATGGAACTTGAGCCATGATTCCAATCGGGCAAAAAGGAGATATAATTCATCTTAACCAAAAGAACCAAAAGGCTCCAGAGAATTTAAAATTAACATGTGCCCACAGGTCCTTATCTGCCCTTCACTGAGCATATGGGTGCCCTCTATACTTGCATCAACACTCTAGCCAGCTGTGTTAACTAGCCTCGATTATGTATGTATAATGCAGAGAATTGGATGTGTTCGTTAATTTAGTCTTTCAATGATTCAACAAGTATTTGTTGTTTGTTATATGCTTGGCATAGAGCTAGGCAATGAGGCTTCACAAAGAAAATAGAGTTCTTGCTCAAGGAGATTATAGTCTGATGTAGAAAACACCAAAGTATAAGTTGGGAAAAATGTTATACATGAACATGAAAGGTTGTAAGGAGGTACCAATTAAATAATGCGTCAAAGGAGACTTCTCTGAGGAAATTCCACTTAAGGTAAACTTGATAAATAAAAATGGAAGTTAGCCAGATAAAGAGTGGAGGAGAGCACCCAGACAAAGTAAAAGCATGTGTGTATGAAGGCCCTAACATAGGAAAAAATTTTGATACCTTCTAGGAAGGTAGTTGTGGCTGGAGTTTAATGATAGAATAATGAATGACATGAAATGATATTGTCAAGGTAAGCAGGGTCCAGATCTTGAACAGCTTTGTTGACCATATTTAAATATTTGTTATTTTATTTCAAGTGCAATGGAAAGTTATTACAAAATTTTCAGTATGGGAGCAACACGATCAAAGCTGTTGTTTCAGAAGATCATTTGGCTACTGTGAGGAAAAGGCATTGAAGGGGGCAAGAGTGAGAGCCGAGACCAGTTAGGGGTCACTTGGAGAACGTAGAGAAAGGTGGATGGATTCAAGCAATATGTTGGAGATATAACTGATGCCACTTACTGCTAATCTAGTTGTGGGATATGTCCAAGGATGAGGCTCCATTTTCTAATTGAGCAATTCAATGGATTGTGGTGCCATTTGTGAGATGGGGAAGACTAAGGAGGAAACCTTGTGGGGAGAAGATTAGGAATTCACTTTTGGACATCTTGGGAAGCCTGTGATGCATCTGAAAAGGAAAACCCAAGGAGATAGAACTGGAAAACATCTGTCTGAAAACCACGTCAAATCAATATTCTGAATTTTCTTAATATTTCATCAAATTTCTGGAGTTGGGGAAATACCAGAATAATTGATGTTCTCACTTTTCATCAATAATCTTTGATATAAAAATCATGACTATGGCTACTTGAGCTATTTTGAACAGTTATATCACTTTTCATCAATAATCTTTGATATAAAAATCATGACTATGGCTACTTGAGCTATTTTGAACAGTTATAAGCATTTAGTATGTCTGTTTTATGGACATTATTAATGCCCAGACTGGTTTTGTTTGGGGATTGTTTTTGATTTTATTTGTTTTTACATGAGATACAAGATAAACAGTGTTATTCCTTCTTGTTAAGGGACTCCTTGAAAAAAATAATTTGTGGTAGAAGTAAATTTAGTTTTCCAATTCTCTACCATTATGTTTATTCCATCTATTTTCAAATTACTAATTCTGAGATGACCTTTGATGTATGTGATTCTCTATTTATAGCAGTGCTAATCTTCCCAATATTTAACTAGAATCATCTAACTGGTGATTTATGACCATGTATTTCAGTAATGAATATTTAGGTAATATGCACTACTGAATTAGAATGTCTTTTCTTAACAATATATGAAAATTTCCCTGACCTCACAGTTACAGATTTGGTCATTGCATGCAGCTGGGGTATCTGTGTGTGGGCAGTCAGTTGAGAAAAATATGGGTAATCATGTATAAGAAGTAGTGATTAGGCAAATCCATTTAGACTTGCCTGGCCACCAAAAATATTCGTGGGAAAAATCCGAAGTGCACATGTGGTTTCCCAGGAAACAGATTTACAATAAAACTTGTTCTAGTGACTTTCCCAAGAACACTCTAAGTCATAATTTCTAAGGAGCTACATAATTAAATGTGTGCAGACTATTCATTTCTGTGGCCTAAGCCAAAGAAGCCTAAACCTGTATGAGAAATGAGGTGGCTCTTTTTGAGATGTTATGTTGCTCAAGGATAATATTGCTAGTTTAAGGCAAGTTCTGACACTGAAACGTTCAGGCCATAGCTCTATTAGTACCCAAAGGTAGACTTGCTTGTGGCTTTATTTTAGTCACCTTATTTTTTAATAAACACTGAAAGAATGGTAAAGTCTATCTAGCAAAAAAATTCAGCAGTTCTCCTCTGTTATTTTTTAAAATGGTTTAAAACATCCTCTGTTTCAATGTCTTCATAGATAGATAGATTTGCAGTTATAGAGCTCTGTAACAATGCGAACTGAAAATGCAGTGAAGATTGTAGCTCTCAGCTTTGTCCAAGATGTAAAATTAACTATAAAGTACACTGACTGTAAAAATCACTAGACTCATGGCAATTTATAATGCACATAATTCAATCATTAGAGAAGTGACATTTGTAGTGGTGAAGTTCCTGGACATCTTTAAGTAACTATGGGACCTAGAGCAAGTGTCCTAACCTCTTTGTGCCTCATCTTCCTCATCTGCAAAATAGATATAATTTGAGTATCTAATTCATAAGGCTATTTTCAGGAAAATAATTATAAATTCTCAATACATGTTTTTACTCTTTTTGTTATTGTAATTGGCTAAAAGTTGAATAAAGAAAAGCAGCAAAGCACCTACTCATTCCGGTGCATTAAAAGCACCTCCCATAACATTTTACACAATCTTGTCCTTTAGCAAGTATTAATATTCATTGAATTAATGAACTGAAAGTTAATTAAAAGTTTTTAATGTTCAGCAACTTCAGATGGAGTCAATATATGTTTTTGTGCATTAACTCATATTTCTGCATACATATTAACATACATATAAAAATGTATTGGTTAGCACGTGTATGTGCACCTATATCATATATGCAGCTGTGTTGTTCTCTCTATCTCTGTACGTACTTATTTCTAACAGGTCTGAGTTATGTTGTGGCATATGAATCTATGTTTTATGAAAATGTACATATATGTTTATATTTTTCCTTAGTTTTCCTAATTTGGGCATATGTTTCAGTAGAATCCATGTGTAGAAATACCTCTGAGCAAGTTGAGAATTGACCTGAGGATGTCTCCTTAGAGCCAGCTTCCTCCACCTGCTCCTTCACAGTGCAATCTGCCCCTTCTTCTGATCTCTCCATTTATGTTAAAGATTGCTCTACTACTCACATTGAAAAGCTCGAAGTCCTTTTCTTTTGATTCTTCTCTCTTCTTTGCTGCCTTTATTAAATCAAGCATCATGTCCTTTGGAAGCCACCTCCAACCTAGCTAGTCTTCTCTTTAAAATCTCCACTGCCATTGTTATGGTGTTCGTATCTTCGTTTTATCTTGTCTGATCTGCTGTAATAGACTCCATTGTCAGTCCCTCCCTTCTGTACCTATACCCCTTTCCTAGTTCAGTCTTCCAAAAATCACAGCTCTATTAACTGTTCTCACCTGCTCAAAAGTCTTCGTTGCCACTGGATAAAAATCTAAATGTTTTACCATAGCATTTCACAGGCTCTCTGATCTCCCTCTCCTCCAGCGACAAAATGCAGTTCCAGCCTTCTCTCTTCTCTCATTCATGCATCTCCTGATCCAGGTGAGCTGGATTACGTACAGTTTCTGAAACACGTGCCATACTCTCCTAATAGGAGAGAAAAGATCTAGGCCTTTTCTCATCCCATTCCCACCTTTGCCTTTCCTTACTGCTGTGACCACTGCCTGTGGATATCATATCCATCTCCCAAGAGCCGAACCAGTTCAATTCTACCTCCTCCACAAAGCTATCACTAATTGATCCCATCAGAAGCAAGCTTTCACTTCTAAGAATTTCTAAAATGCTTTATTCCTTTCTCTTCTGTCCGTTCTTTTGTTGCCAGGCCATCCAAGCAACCCATAGAGTATAGAAAGATAGCTATCAAGAACCCAAATTAAGATGATAAACAAGCTGCTTTTTTCTAACAGTTAAGATACTGAGTTTATGTTCTCTACCCTGGCCTGTGCTAAATTTGAAACATTTAGTGAACATCTAAGAGGGAAGTACAGGTCCTAGGCTTAGGCTGTGAGCAAACTCTGGGAGGTAGATGGGAGGAATTGGGGTGAGGAGATGGAGGAGAGTCTGAGACAGAACATGACCATCGTTGCCATATGCCAAGGGGAAAAGGAACGGCCAAGATGGAAGCTGAGTGATTTTACTGCTGAGAGGAGTTCTTTATGAGGGAAACTCTTGTGTTGGCCCCTTTTTTACACACCTTACAGAAACCATCTGTTCAAGAGATTGGGACAAAACAGGATTTGAAGCATCTAGCACTTTGCTTAATAGACCAATTAATCAAAAACCAATTTCCAAATTATTGCAGATTTTTATTTTACTTTTTGTTAATAGTCTACATGACAGATTTACTGTCCAGCTTGGTTAAATAACAACTTGGCATGCATTTGATATTACAGACAGAGAATTTCTCAAATATCCAACTTGAATGAGCTTTACAGCTTGTCTATATCTGCCTACTCAACGCATTTCTCTAATCTGTCCTTGTTCCTCCATCTGCTCTTGTCTTTTCTCTTTCTGACACTAATATGGCCAGAGTGAACTTTCTCAGAGTTGATGTGAGGACCTCATGTGACAGTTTTCAGAGCTGGTCATTTGGTAAATTGACTATCCTACAGCTTGATTTTTGGTGTATAGGCTTAGACCTGCAGGTATTGAGCACATTATAAATACTCAATGAACATTTGAATGAACTAAGGTTTTCATTAAAATGTCCGTGAGAGATTGTCTGCACTGAAATTCTTTTTATCCCCTGTCCATGAATAGCTTTACTGACGGTGTTCTCTAACAAGTGGGACTACTATCAACTGACCATGACAACTTCGGAAAGTTTAGGTTAGCAAAAGTTTCAGTTGTCCAGAATTCAGTTGTTTATACCGAAGCAGTTCACCAGACTGCTGGGAAAAAACTGAACACAAAGATTATGCAAGTGTTTTGATTACTGGCGTCCAACCATTTACTGCATCAAGGGACACCATACTACTACATTCCCCCCTTGCATGCCATAGGGTAAATTATAACATGTATTTATTTGTCAATGCATGTGCAAATGTGTCTCTGAATGCAAGGCACAGTTTCCTCTTTATTCAGGCCCATGTCCCAGGCTCTGAGTTCTAAGTGGTCGGTAAACCTGTTGGTGGTAAAAGGCCATGCTGAATAATGGTTTGACTCTTAATAAGCACAAATAGCAAATTCAGCTGTTTGGTATGAGGTCTCAAAACACTATATTTTCCTTTTAGTGCTAAAATTTTTTTCAGTCCTTTTGAATTACCAAAATTACTCCCTTGACTACAGAGGGGGATTTGCTTGAGTGATTGTGTAGTTCAACCTTTTATTGAAATATAATATTTAGGGTCAAAAAGAAAACATCTATTTGTGTTAAGCCAGGGAAATAGTCTTCCTGGAAATAAATTGTGGCTAAATCATAACTCTCTGTCCCCCCAAAGAACAAATCCTTTTTTAAATTGGACAAAGGACAACACATTTGATGAGTTTTCCTTGTTCCTCAGCACTTTCTGTAGGATTTCTTCAATATGTACATGGTTAGTTCCTGACTGTTTCTGGAGGAAAGATATGTGCTTGTGGATTGGGAGGCTCTTTCTCTAAGCTAATATTTGGTCAAGTCTTCATAATGATATCTGTAAAAAAGCTCTCTCATGAGACCTTGTAGCAAATGATTTATTAATGAAAAAACAAACTACAAATATTGTCATTATAATCCCCACTGTTTTGTATATTATAATATTACAGGAGAGTAAAACAATTGATTACATTTGCTAAATCCTTTTGGAAATTAAAGAATGATGCCACTCCTCTCATTTTCCCTTTGAGGTGAATGTGTGGCCATTGTTTCTTTTCCTAGTTTACTTCTTTGCTGTTTAAAGCTAGCTCATAATTTTTAACAGAATTCATGATCAATGACTCCTTGAACAAATCTTTAAAGTCAAAATTATTTTTGCAATGATAATTTCAGAATTAAAAAATGCATTGCGTTAGATGTAGTTTTGATTTTTTGCCAATCAAAAATTTTATAATTCACATAGCACTGTTTACCTAGCTATGCATATTTGCTGAGGTAAATATTTATCTACATGGCAT
This sequence comes from Equus caballus, assembly GCF_041296265.1. Lineage (NCBI taxonomy): Eukaryota > Metazoa > Chordata > Mammalia > Perissodactyla > Equidae > Equus > Equus caballus. The sequence continues at coordinate 63,751,377 of NC_091690.1, forward strand.
CTTTAAAAGTTTTAAAAGGAAATGTTTTGTCATAGTAAATACTATGACTATAAATCTTTCCAATTTATGATCAGCAGCAAAGCAATTCATGAAAAGACTTTAGGGTTTGGACCGTCCCTTGTTGTACTTGACTGTCAAATGGGCTTATTAAGGGGCTGCCTTGGTTATTGTGAGGATTTAATGAGATACTTGGTACAACTCAGTGCCCAATAAATTTAAAGTATTCTTCCTTGTTTACTTTTTTAAGAAGCAAATATGTACAGAAAATAATTATCCATTCACTCAATAAATATTTTATTTCAAAAACATTCATTAAGCCAGGCAGTTCTAAGTTCTAAATCAAAGGAACAACAATAAAGAAAGAAATTTTGGCTTTTCTCCCAAGTACCTTCTTAGAACATGGCATTCATCTAGACTGAAATAACACAGTCCTCGTCTTCTGGCTGGCACTGGCTTCACACTAAATTCCTCATGGTCCCCAACCTAAATCCATCTTGGTTCCCCAACTCATCAAACAAAGTGCATTAAATTCTTCTCTGTCTATGGAACATTGAGATCCAATAAAATTAAAGATTGCAGTATTTTTTAATCATGGATTGGGACTCCGAATGCCATTAGCTGTCTGTCAAAAGCCTTGTACTATCTGGCCTTTGTCTCCAAGCATAATTCAGTTGCAGATAGATACCTTGGACACTTTATCTCTTACAGAAAAATAAAATTAAATCTCTGTTTTTAATATCCATAAAGAAAGCCAACTTAAGGATTTTTAAACATGGAATATGCTATGAGTTAGCCTGTTAAGAGATCCAACCAAAAGTCCACTGGAAGTTGGAAATTTGCACAATAAAGATGGTATGAGGAAAGGTTGAAAATTATCAGTTGAGGCTTAAAAAGAGAACAGTTAGGAAGAAGGAAAAGTAAAAATAACAAAGGAAACAAACTAGGCACATTCTTCTAGGCCAGTCAATACCTAGTAGTCGTGAATGAAGAAGGCATATATAATTTGTTCAGTATAGGCCATTAGTCTTAGGAAGAAAGAATTCAATAGTTGCTTCCCGGGAACCTAAAAATATTCACTGAATATTTATGAGTAGTTGAGTCATATGAGAAAATTTAGCTTTCATAGATCCATTCATTTGAATAAACTGAATGGGATACCAGTTTTTAAAAATCATAATAATTTTGATATGCAAGAATTCTTAGGTGTCAAATATTTAATCTCTCAAAATACACACGTTCGCTCATATATTTAGCAAAACATTAATTGAACACCTTTTGAGTACATAACTAAAAGTTGGAGATAGAGACCTGGTGTACCCTCAAGGGAGATAGTGGTCCCAGTATAGTGTGTGAAATGTATATATACCTAGGTAATTACAATGTCACCAGATAAATATATACATAGGCTTTAGCAAGGAAGACTTGACCAAGACTTCAACTTCTGCTTTAATGCTCTGGGAAGAAAAAGCTTTCCAATACTGGTGATAGCTGTTCACGTGGGACACTGTCCCAGTCATTGGATTTTTTTCCCTTATAATTGAGCTGAGCTGGAATTCCTTTGAAATTGTCCATTAATCTTATTTCTGATCCCTCCAGCTGTGATGAGCAACTCTTCCTAGGAGAGCCCTTCATACATTTGTAGGTCACTGTCAAGTCTCCTCTTAGATCTCTCTCCTTTAGACTAAGGAGCCTCCGTTTTATAACCATTTTGATACATCTTGATTTTCAGACCCTTTATTTTACTGCTTTCATCCTATGAATTTTCTCAAGTTTGGCAACATATCATCTAAATGACAATACACAGAACTGTATATAGAGATCCCTTGGTATGCCTATAGGTACAGGCCATGGTGAATAGAGTTCTGTATATGAGCTTCATACTCTGCTTATTTAATATAATATAAAATTGTGTTAGCTTTGTTTCTAAGACTCTTTCTGTTGGTTCATGTCAAGATTAAAACCAGTTAAATACTTCATATGAACTACTGGCTATCAGATATATTCCCTTTTATTTTAGAATAATTGATTTTTAATATAAATTTATATTCATCTCTATTAAATATAATGTTGTTGGACTGTACTTAGCATCCATAGCTATTGATATCATATTAATAGTAATTCAACCATTCCTCATATTAGCCACCCTTTCCTCATTGTGTTAATTGCAGGTGACATGAAGGTAGATACATATATAGATGGAATTCTTAGAAACAGGAAGGAATTTGGCAGGAGCACATGTTGTCCAGCACATATAGATATGAAAATGAATGCCACAGATGTAAGGAAAGACTGGGTATAAAAATAATAGAAAGGTAAAGATAAAAATACTGCCTACTGGCAAAATTTTCTTTGCCCTTGGTAGTATATACAAAGTATATATACAAAGTAGTGTATACAAAGCAGAATGTATGTAAAGAACGGGTTTCCAGGTTATGAGAGCAGATTAATTTTATCTGCTCACAGAAATTCTCTCCTCCAATAACTCACAAAATGAACAAAACATAAGGAAAATCAGTAGTAACAACAACAACAAATACAAGTGTTTGCTACCAGTGATAAAAAAAGGAACGAAGCACAACTTAATGCAATACACTTAGAAAACTAACAAGGGAAAGAAACAGTGGCAGAGAGGTTTAGAAAGACTCAGGTGCTTCCCCACTCCCATTCTCCTCCTGAAACTATGTTGGTGATGGACAAAATCCTGAGACTTCTCACTGATACCACCAAATCTGGAAGAGAGTACACTGAGCTGGTAACCTTATCTTTTTCAAAGAGTAGTTGAAACTTGCTGCTGGGAGAACCTAAAGCGGGGAAAGTGGGCAGTAACGGATATTCTCTGATGGCAGTTAAGGTTCTATAGCCACACCCTGAATTAGAGAAATTACCCAACTAGATGCACCTTGGTATAGGACATTTGAAAAGAATCTCAAAAGACAGCAGAATTTGGATGTTCTAAGAAAAATGGCACACTTGACCATAGCCTCTACTGAGCTCTCCCCACCTCCTTCTCCAGCTGCTGGCTCAGACACAGAAAATGATTAGAACATGAAGTATCCAGACCCCTGGCTGTAACTCAGAAGGAAAAACAAAATGGTTATGGGTACAATAGAAAAGGGTAAACTAGTCACATATACTATATCAGAACAAAGAGAGTGTCTGATGGAGCTGTCGAAGCGTGAACATGATGAAAAAAATTTAATAATTCTGTAAACACACCACAGTCAAAACCAAAAAGAAGCACCATCATTGTGATCTAATTTATTAAACACTCACTGTGTGTTAGGCACTGTTCTAAGTGTTTTTTATGTATATCTCTTTTAGTCCTGGTAAGACTCCCCATGAAGTACTTTTGTTACCTATGCGGATATGGAGGTTCAGTAACTTGCTTGAAATAACACAAATGGTGACAGAGCCAGATACAAATGTCTGGCTCCAGATTACATGCTGTTAACCCTAAGTGATCTTTGTCCTTAAAATTTGCAAATAAAAGGAATAAAGAATGAAAAAAGACAAGTAGCTCAACTTATAATTCAAAGAACAGAAAGAAATTACTCATGATTTATGCTACAGAACAACTTAAGAAAATAAATTTAGTAAAACAAGTGCTGAAAAACAAAATGCTAAAACTATAGACTGAGCTGCAAGGAAAAATTGCAGACCTGTTGAATCCAATAAAGGACCGAAAAAACATCTTTACAAAACTTCTAAACATATTATAAACAGTAAGAAAAAAATAGATGTCACCAAAATTGTGGCAAAGAGCAAAGTTTAAGATAATCATGGTAAGCACAGACTTAGAAAAATAAAGGAAGAGAAGAATATTTTAAAGCTATACTAAACAGGAACTACAGAGTTTTGAGAAAAAGAGATAGTGACCCAAGGTGTCTAGACCCAGCCAAGGGCTCAAAAGATATTTCGTCAGCCATGCAAGCTTTCCTAAAATTTGTCCTTTATCACAGCTGTTATCTACATTATTCCAAACATGAGTCCAATTATGAATTGAAAAAGTATCTTTTTATATGATAATCCAAAAGAAGTCATCCAAAAATTATTTCAAATGATAAAATAATTCAGTAAGGTAGCTGGGTATAAAATTAATATACAGAAATCAATAGCATAAAAATATCTGCATGTATATAAACACAGTAACCAATTAAAAGACGTAATGGGTGCAAATATATAATTTACAATAGCAACAAAAATGATAAACACTTAAGAATAAACTTTTTGATAAACATGTGAGATTTACATGAAATGCTACTAAGGGATATATAAGATGGGAACACCATTTTGTGACATTGGTAAGAAAGTTGCAACATCAAAAAATGTTAATTTTTGGACTGGTCCGGTGGCCTAGCAGTTAAGTTTGCTGGCTCCACTTCGGCTGCCCGGGATTTGTGGGCCTAGATCCTGGACATGGACCTACACACCACTCCTCAAGCCATGCTACGGAGGCGCCCCACATACAAAACAGAGGAAGATTGGCACAGATGTTAGCTCAAGGACAATCTTCCTCAAGCAAAAAGAAAAAGATTGACAACAGATGTTAGCTCAGGTTCAGTCTTCCTCACCAAACAAATAAAATCAATTTTCAATTTTACACTAAAAATTTGAAGCATAAATACTAATGAAAATATGTTTAAACCAAAAAAATGCATTCTAAAAGTCATATGGAAAAATTAATAAGCAAGAATAGCCAAGAAAATTCAGAGAAAGAATAATAATAAGATAGATCTAGGCCTACCAGATATTAAAACATATTATAAAGATGTAAGAATTAAAAAGTGAAAAGAAATATGAAAGCAAAAGACTACAAAATCCAAAAACAGACAAGACACAGAAAGAAATTTAGTATATGATACAGGTGGCATTTTTAATAAGGGGGAAAAGATGGATTGTTTTATAAGTCATATTTGGAAAACTCCTTCTATTAAAAAAAAATGGACTTGTTCATTAAAAGAAAGTGAAAAGGGAACCCATAGAGTGGAGAAGATGTTACCAAAAAATCTATCATACTTTGTCTGATGCTCAACCTTGCTCATAATGAAAGAATTGCAAATTAAAAGTATGAGATATCAGTTATCACCTGTCAAACTGTCCACATACAAACACTGTGACAATGCACTGTGTTGGCAAGTGTCATGAAAGAGGGTCTCTCGTATATTGCTGGTGGAGTGTAAATTCCTCCATCATCTTGGAAGCAATGTGAAAATACCTCTAACTTTTTAAATGCTCAAACCATTTGGTATAGTGATTCTACTTCTAGGAATTCATCCTGTAAATTAACTTGCATATGTGTGAAACAAAGTTAATTGCAACAATGTCTCTAGTATCAAAAAAAAAAAAAGAGAGAGAGACATGGCAAACAACCTAAATGGCAAAAGAAGAATGGCTACAAAAATTTTGATACATCCATATAATATGCCACACAGCTATAAAAAAAAAAAAAAAAAAAAAACTGAGGAGCTCTGTATGTACTGATATGGAACAAAACCCCATGTATGTTGGTAAACCACATATATGGTGCAGGCAGTATACATAGTATTTTATCATTTGTGTAAAACAGAAATGAATATAAACAATATGCTTGTATATACATAGAATATGTCTAGAAAAATAGATATAACTGGTAAAAGTGGTTGTCCCAGAAAGAGAAACTGTGTGGAAGGAAAACTTCCTTTTTTACTATCTACTCTTTGTACCTTTTGGAGTTTCTATCATGTACATATATTACATATTTTGAAATAAAAAGTAACTTTTAAGGAAAACACATAAAGTTTAGAAATGGAAGGGTGAACAAAGATACACAAAGGAAAATAGGGTTGGCAATATTAATGCCAGGAAAATTGAATTGACGGTTCATTTTTTTTTTTTTAAAAAGGTGCTCATTTATTTTCTGGTTATAAAAAGTAAAAATCACTATGTACAATGAAATTAAGACATTAAAAATAGTAATAACATTTGTAAAACTAACTGTTAAAAATGCACAAAGAAATTCCACTTGATATTTACCTTGAAAGGTGTTTGATTAGGAAGAGAATGCTGAGTGAATTTGGCTCAGTTCATTCAACAAACATCTAGTTGAATATCTCTCACATGGGCCAGGGAATATAGAAATGAGTAAGACATTCCTCTCTTCTTCAGTGTCTATGATACAATTATCTGAACTTTCAAAAGTACAGTCCTTTAATCAGAACTGTCTTGAACTATAGTTTTTCACATTTAAATCGGTATGCTATATAAGCAGTTGGAACAGTCTCACTTGAACCAAAACAGATCAAAACTATTGCTTTCTCTGTCGAACATTCTCTTCTCTCATAAAAGGAAACTATACTTTTTTTTTGATGGATCTCACCTTCAGAAACTTCGACTGCTTTTTTCTTTGATAGGCTATTCTTTCCCAGGTGTTTGCACTATGATTTTCTGGTGAATTGAAGCAGTGTGTGATTCTTTTTTTAAGAAGAGAGATGTCAGAACAAAAGGTGCGTAATTTTCAAAAGTCTTTCCCTTATCCTTAAATTTAAAATAAAATTGATATTTTTCTTCTTTGTTTAATAGGAAGCTAACCCTTTGAGACTCTGCATTTACATTAACTAATAAAAGAATATTTTAGGTCTACTATCACATGGATTTCTTCACTGCTCTAAATAGCACAGCAGTGTATTCATTTGCTTGATTATTTGTCATACACATTTCTACCCTAGATTGTTACGGCAACAAGCATTTCCGATGGCCCCAGCAATATTGGTACTGATCATTTCCTGATGGCTCCATTAGATCTGACTTCAGAAGGGTTATACTTTGGATGAGTGCTTGGAAGCCAAATATGACAGTTGAGTGTTTGGCATCTCACCAACTGGTTGATGAAATTGAATTGCTCCCTTCTAAATCTTTCCTTCAGCACTTGGAAATTAGTCTCTATTCATTCACAGAAGGCACCATGACCCACTATATGAGAAATCACGCTTGGTTACTTCACATGTTAACTCAGTTGCTATAGTTCCTCGTTACTGTAATTCACAGCTTTTAAAACTTTTAGCTGGAACCTTCTCTTGGAACTTTTCTTAAGAAAACTCTTGCAATTTAAGAAATCTTAAGAAAAACAAAAATACTTCTGGACATTTTAAGTTCAATACAATCTCTCGGGAATAAAACATAACTGTTAAGAATGGTACCAGGGAAAATGGAATAATTATGAAAAGCTGCAGCTTTGCTCCTGCCATTTGTATTCATGATGGTTTTGAATTAATATCATTAACAGGATTAGATGGGACATCTGTTGGAGTGGAACATTTGATCTATTAGACAATGTTTTAAAAAACGATTGGAGGCTTCTGGCTTGTTTTTTCTACCTTGGTTCTCAAGTCCTAGCAATAACATTTCATTTTCATGAAGGATATCCAATATTTTTCCAGGAAAAAGCTACTTTGGTTTTCCAATAATGTGCTCTGAAAATTTATCTGTGAAGATTTACAAGAATCTAAGTTTAGGAAAGGAAATTATAGAGATTTTTAAACATTTTCTTTCTTTAACCTCTAAAGCCTAAAGTTTCCTAGAACTCAGCGCTGGTCCCTTCTTATTTTTCTTGTTACCTTTCCTCCTAGGTCATCTCACCTGCTCCTATGGCTTTAAATTCCATCCCTATACTATATATTTGATATAGTTGTCCTCATGCTATATATCTAATAGGCATCTTGAGATTAACATATATGAAACACCAGTCTTAATTTTATTTTCCAAAACCAGCTCTTCCTGGAGTCTTTTCTAGCCCATTAAATGGCACCCCGTTGCTTAGGACAAAAATGTAGGCATTATCTTTGATTTCTCTTTCTTACTAACACTCTACATCCAATTCATTAGCAAATCCTGTCAACTCTACCCTCAAAATAAATTTTAAGTCAAGTCACTTTTCACCAACTCTGCTCTTGCAGCTATAATCCAAACCACCATAACCTCTTGCACAGACTACTGTAATAGTATTCAGACTAGTCTCTGTTTCCACTTTGCCTCTTCTGAAATCTATTCTCCACGCAACAACCAGAGTGATTTTTTAAAAATATCACTCAGATTATATCCACTAAACCTTCTACTTCAAGCTATCCACTAGCTCCCTTTCCTACTCAGTCAAAACTCAGGGCCTTATCATGGTCTACAAGCCCTGGCTCCCTCTTTGACTTCATCTCCTTCATCTCATGAAGCTTCAGTCATACTGGCTTTCTTGCTGTTGCTTCAACGTTCTCAGCATGTTTCTGCATAGGACCTTTGTTCTTGTTGTTCTTCCTGCTTAGGACACTTCTTCTTCCCTGATGTCCACATGGCTTTTTCCCTCACTTTATTCAGGGCTTTATTTTGCCTTATAGCATGTATCACCACTAGGCATTATATTAAGACTTTATGCATTTGTTTATGCTAGAATGTAAGCCCCAGGATGGCAGAAAACTCTGTTTTGTTCATTGCTGTACCCCTAAGCATCTGTAACAGCAGCTCTCACAGAGTAAGTGCTCAATAAATGTTGGTTGAATAAAGGAGAAAAATACTTAAGGAGTTGTAATACAAAAGAATTCTGTCCATCCAGAAGGCAGGACTAGGGAGAGTGGGTATTGTTGGGTAGCATACCTTGGCTGAGTGAAAAGAAAAGCTTGAGAACAATGAGAACTACCTGATGCTAGAGCACGGGACCTTGTAAAGTGCATGATGAAGTCTTTGTTACCACAGGATTCAGGCAGAGACCAGAAGGGTCCTGTTCTAGAGAAAAGACCTGATGGGGTCATCTCTTAAGCCCTGTTCACCTATAAGAGTCTAAGTTGGAGGATGGGAGGCAGAGAGAGAAGAGTGTGCATTTGATTAGTTGAAGAATATGAGCGTGAGGCAATTTATTCACAGATAAATCACTTTAGATAACTCTGCAAAAATTTCCTTAGAAAAGACATGAAGTAGTCTCTCACCTCAGCCCTGCTCCATTCCAGGATGCCAGACAGGCCTGTTACTGTATCTTTGAGGAGCCTCTCTGCTTTATGGAGGGCACCAAGCCTCTGACCCTTTCATTGCCCTCTGGCTACTTGCTGTCTCCTGTTAGATGGTGCATGTAGCCCTCTAGGTGCAAATTTACATGTTCTTGCATTTTAACCTTCAGATGATGGAGCTTCCCAGAACCTTATTGCTCTTCCATCCTAAATCATTGGGGAAAGATTGACCCCCATCTAGGTTTTTATTCCATAAAGGACTTAGTGAAAGTTATTATGATGTGAAATATTCAATGGAAATTCAAGGAAGAGCTTCAAAATTATTTAAAAAATTTATGCTAAATATTTGGAAGAATTTGTCATTGGAAAGAGGGAGCAGAGAAATAATATATATATCAAGCATCTACCGTGTACTAAATGTTTAGATCTTTACCATTTATTGTGTGCCAATGCTGTGTGAAGTATTTCATATATATTCATGCCTAGTTTGTTGAATGAACTAGATTTAGGAAGGTAAAAGCAGAAACTAACTTTACGTTTTCTCCCTCTGCCCTCCCACAAACCCCTCTGAGAATAAATTTGCCCCTGGCTTTGATACAATCTCAGGCAGGACATTTGTAACAATAATTAAAAGTCTACTCCAACCTACAACCCCATAATTGTAATATAGTTAAATGTAAAATAAAAACTCTGAGTTCTTATCTGATTTAAAATGTCTCTCTCTCCCCAGCTCCATCTTGCTTCAGACCAAAAAATCTGCAATGATTTGCCTCTTTGCTCAACATCTTTGTTTCTTATCTGTGTTTTTCTTCACTGTTCTGGAACAGAGCAGGCAATCTTGGGAGAAGGACATAGTTTCACAGGGTGAGATAGTTGTAATCTGGCTTCAATACCTTTAGGATGGCACATGTTTAATCTCTGGTGCTTTCTCCCTCCTGGGGCTTTTGTGGTTCCTCTGCACTCCTGCTGGCAAACTCAAGACTGAGGTTCTCTGGATGGAAGCAAGGCTTCCTCTGGATGGCTGTGTTTAACTCTCTCTCTCTCAGCCCTGGGTGTCCAGTAGTTCACCCGTCCATTGAGATGCAGGCAGTCCTCTTGAATATAATCCCTTTAATAAGGAAACTCAATCAGCTTACCACCTCTGGACCCCTATCTTGTCCATGGGAAATATATCCATTGTCCTGTTGTCCAAGGAATTTCAACTCCCTCCCATTACAACACCCAGTCTTCACTCTGCTCCCCGGTGGAGCAACTCTAGCTGCAATTTTTCACTTTACATTTTTTAGGTGGTGGCAACTATGCAGATTTTTGACCCTCACAATCCAGAAGACACGTGCCAAGAGCTCTGAGTGTTAGAGAAAGCCCATCTCTCTAAACTTAAGTTGAAGGGATATTATCCCTAAGACTGACTAAACCAATTTGGGATCGCCTACTTTTCAAGTCTTGTGTGGATAGTCTAACACATTAATTTTGAATGTGGGAATATTTTTGGAGTTCTTCTAAAACAATAGAATGAGTTGTACTTAAGATTATATCTCATGTTAATTTTTTCTTCCAAACAATCTTGTAAGGTAGATACTATAATTGCACTATTTTATAATTCAAGAAACTAAATCTCAGAAAGTTTGAATTATTTTATCTTTTTTTTTTTTTTTTGGTGAGGAAGATTGTCCCTGAGCTAACATCTGTGCCAATCTTCCTCTATTTTGTATGTGGGACTCCACCACAGCATGGCTTAATGAGCGGTGTATAGGTCCACACCCAGGATCTGAACCCATGAACCCTGGGCTGCCAAAGCAGAGTGCATGAACTTGACCACTATGCCATGGGGCTGGCCCCAGGAAGTTTAAATTATTTACCCAAGATCACATCACTGACATTGGCGAGTGTAAAAGACATTGTCTCATTCTCTCGGCACGTATTTTTTCGGTGAAGACAGAAAGTAAACTAATATACAAGGAAATAAATGCTTATATGTTCACACATGCATGCATAAAAATTACGAAGTGCTGTGAAGGATAAGAACAGTGTTCAATGGTAGAAATTAATAGGGAGGTCAGAGAAGGCCTTTTCAAGAGGTGATCATTAAACTGAGTCATTAAGGATAAGATTTCCTCAAGTATACAGTCGTTTCCTTATGAAGCATAAGAAAAGAATACTCCAGGCAGAAGGATTGGCAGATGCAAAAGAAGAAAAAAGCTTGGTAGGTAAAGAACAGAACAATGGCCAGAATATAGCAAGTGGGAAAAGTTGCATTAGGCATGGTTGGACAGGTAAGCCTGGGTCAGAAGACTTGAGTGAGAGTCCCAGGAGGTAAAAGCCTTTGCTCCCCTCCGCTTTGTTGTACTGTAATAGCCACAAGATCAACCTCAGCCTCATTCCTTAAACCTTGTGAAGCCCCTGCCTTGGTCTTCCTCTCGTTTCCTTCCCTCTGTATTGTATCTTCTCTTTCTAGGCCTCTTCATGCCAACAGACCTTCTCACATCTGCGTAGCTCACCCCTCAAACCAGGCTCTCATTTCAATTTCTCATAGAAATCCTTTGGTTAAATTTAAGAAATAAAAAAAAAATTCTGGTCTTAACTTCGTTGTTTTGTTTTTCTCTCCTCTCTAATTTAACCTTCTCCTCCCGTCTCTTCCCTTTGGAACTTGCTGTCAAAATGAGAGTGCTTGCCCATAGAATCTTAATTTGCAACCACCTCCCAACACACCAACCCACCTACAACTAAAAGGCCACATGCATGACAAACAGACCAGTTGCTCGGTTTTTACTTATTTGCTTCCAATGCTGCTAGACTAGAAGGGCTGTATCTTTTTTGTTGCCTCTCAATCTGGGCTAAAAATGAATAAGGACCTTTAGTCAGATGTATGTTTCTAAGATTTTTAACTACAGTTCAGAGAGTTTGATTCATTTTTAACATTTGCGAAGTTAGAAATACAGATCTTTCTCATGACTTAAGATCTCTAAAATTCTTCCCTTTGTAGAAAAGCATGCACTGTCACATAGAAGTTAAAAGCACAGTTAAGTCTCAATTTTCTCTTTTATAAACAGAGATAACAGAATCTACCTTATTTAGTGGTTTGTTGTGAGGATTAAATAAAGCAGTTGTTGCTCAATCTTTGTCTTTATTACTGTTATTACCAAATAATAGCATAATGATTTGGGGGACCTTTGAACATGATGGCTAAGAAAGTGTTAACAGTTAATATCCTTTAGAAAAATGTTCAGGTAGTAACTGATTGAATATTAAATGTGAGAAGCTATCCTTTTTCTTGGTGGTTTAATATTTTGAAGCATTTTTCTTAGTTTTTAGCAGACTCTTGACAATTCTACTAGTGATGAAGTAACTCATTGAATCTTCCAGTTTTTATTCCCTGAAGACCATGGCTATCTGCAAATTGCATTTGTAGTAGATCAAGAAAAAGAAAGATAAAGAGAAAGCAACATTTTTATTGTGTGCCCACTGCTTACGTACGTTGGCTCCTTTAATTGTCAAAACAATTTCATTTTAAAGATGAAGAAGCTGCCTCTTCAAATAATAGCTTTTGCTTCTATGGCAAATTTCCCTTCGATGCATCTTGGATTGCCCCAACCAAAAGCAATGAGAGAGTTATTTATTATCGCTCCTGGGGACTTGCATTAACATTTTGGTCACCATCTTTGAAAGCTGCTTGTCCAGTAAAGTATCTTTAACTCCCAGATGTGTTCTTTAAAAGCCTGTTGGACAGCCTCCTTCCCACCACGCATCCGCCCCCAAAAAAATATGTTTCTGATGTTGTTTCCTCTTCAACTCATTATTCTGCTTTTTTATTTTCTAAACTATTATTTCAAGAAGGACTATCATTTCAGCATTAAAAAAGATACTTCTGCTTTTTCTCACAAGGCAGAGGATGATGCAAAACGATTTCTGCTTCACTTAAATTTCTTTGTTTCCTTTGGAAAAAAGGAGAATGAAGAAGAGGTTTTCCTCTCCTGCTAGCAGCTGAGTCCTTTTATTTGCCTGGCCCAGTGGGGCTTTTGTTTCCATCGCAGAGAGCCCTGTTATTTTTCAAAGCTTTTGTGTACAACAGTTCTTCCTGTGGTTCTGCTCACCAAGCACATTTTGCAGGAGTTAACGTCAAAAAGAATAAGCGTTGTTGAGTTTGGGTGTGTTTTATGCTGTTGTTGTTCTCCCTCCAAATCTTTCATGAACAGGGACTTAATTCTGTTTCAAAAGAGTGAATGTGTTGGCTATTTTGATTGCTTGTTTGATTTTGGTGGTTTAGGATGAAAGAAAAGAATACCCTGGATATTTTTAACAAGCTTCACCTGTGCATATTGCTGTTTCTGACAAATATCTGTAATCTCACAGAAGAGCATCTCTGGGTACAGTAGTGGTGAAACTTGAAAGTCTATTTCACCTGAAATGTTGCCTATATTCTAGGCTGCCCCTTCCCTGACAATGTCAGGAAGAAGTGGTTGTGTGCATAGTTAAGAGCAAATAACAATGAGAAGAAAGTGCAATTGCACATTGAGAGGTAAAAATTTTTTACCTAAGTATTTAACTTAGTCCTCTAAATTGGTTACCAGATGTCAAATGTGTCTAGATGGCAATGCTTGGAATTCCACCTGAAGATGCTGTCATGGACTCATACTTCCTAAGCAGTTGCTGCTGACAGACTTAGAGAAGAATAGCCTGCCATCAGCAGCTGCTTACCGACCAGACTGGTGGAAGTTCCAAACCTGTCAGCTCTTTCTCTTGAGAACTACTGAAGCAGCACAACCGGGGTCAGCTTTTATGTCAAGAATAGGTTGAAACATGAACTCTTGGAGAGGAAGGACTATATCTCATAACAGATTATAGTCATTTTTGCTTTGTCAGCATGGTGAATTGGAAAGAGCACAGGCTTAGATGTCAGACTAGGTTCAATTCCTGGATATGATTCTTATTAGTAGAAGTCCATAAACACAGAAATTCCGTGAGTCTTAGCTGCTTTTTCTGTAAGTTGAGAATAATAATACTAATGTCAAAGTGTGGTTTTCCAGTTTAAGTAAGATAATAGCATATGTGAAAGGGCTAGCAGATAGATACTTGGCACATAGTAGACATCCCACAAACGGTGGCTCTTATTATTTGTGTTCTAGAATTAAATACTCATCTCTTATGGGCCCCCTTCCTGTTTGTAAAGTGACTTTCAATACCCATTTGCTGATTCGGGACACCAAGCTGCCCAAGGCTGACTGATTTAGGAGGAAAGTGCAGAGACCCATCTCTCTTGGCATTAGGGACACTTGAAGTGGTATCCACAGTGAGAAGCACGTGAAAACTTTGAAAATGTTGTAACCACCAAAGCTGCCCACACAATCATTTAATGGCAGTAGTTATAATTTATGGTCCTTATATGCAGAGCTGCTGCCCCAAGAGAGTTGAAATGGGAGACATTATTTGGAGGGGCTATGCAGATAGCAATACAAATGTCCTTGCCCACAAGGCATGAAAGACAAACACTGAAAATGAAAAAAAGAAAAATAGCCAAGCAGTACAGTTGCGGAAATAACTCTTGTGACTTCAAAACATTAAAAATAAAACCGCTTTCCTTGTGTGCCTGTCCTTCACAGTGATTTCATCTTTTTAGTTGCCTTTCAGCTTGTTTTATTTCCAGCTGTGAGAGACAGAAACCTCTGAGTGAAGAGTACTGTTTCTTATACTGAAACATATATATATTTATGTTCTCTCTGTATGCATATTTATACACATACAAACAAGTATATAAATAACACACATTTCTTATTGGTATAAATGCAATTGTTCCTCATGTATATGTTAGTGAGCATAAATAATACCTAAAGACATGCCATCCTCAATATATGCCTAGATTTATAACCTTGATGTCACAAATCTTTCTGTCTCTGGAATCACTCTTTCCTTTGATATCCGAATAAGAGTTCAGACCCTCAGCCTACAGGCTGTGGGAAGTCCAGCACCCTCCTCAGAATTTCTGAAGAGCGTGTGCTGGCTGCCCCTAAACTTAAAGTTCTTCGGCCATCTCACTTTGGGGAATTTCTCCCTGGTGCCTTTCCCCTTGGTCCAGAATTTGCCATCATATTGTCCTAGCCTGTATTAGCTAATACAGCTCTCTCCTTGTGTTAGTTTCCTAGGGCTGGTAGAACAAAGTAGCACAAAAGAGGAGACAAACAATAGAAACTTATTCTCTCACAGTTCTGGAGGCTACAAGTTTAAGACCACAGCGTTGGCACAGTTGATTCCTTCTCAGGACTGTGAGGGAGAATCTGTTCCCTGCCTCTCTCCTAGCTTCTGGTGGTTTGCTGGCAACATTTGACAGTCCTTGGCTTATAGATGTATCACCCCAATCTCTGCCTTCATCTTCACGTGGTGTTCTCCTTGTTTATGTGTCTGTGTCCAAATTTCCCCTTTTTATAAGGACAGTTATATTGGATTAGGACCCACTCTAGTGACCCCATTTTAACCCAACTGTCTGCAAAGTCCTTATTCCAAATAAGGTCACAGATACTGGGGTTAAGACTTAAACATCTTCTTGGGGGACACAATTCAACACACAACACTCCTTCTTTAAAAGAAAAAAAGATCCTCCTTACATCTTTTCTCTTTATACCTACCAGGGGAACATTCTAAAATTCCTGATCTTTTATTTTGTAGAGAAATGTGACTCTCTTTTTGTTTCATCGTGTCCCAACTAGTTCATTCTTGAGGCCTATTTTGACAAAATTAAGAGTCCACCTAAGAATTGTCTCTAATAAAAAAGCTAGGGGACTGGCTCCACGGAGAAGAAAGAAAAATTTAAAAATTAAAAATAAATTAAAAATTTTTTTTAAATCTTTAGAAAAAAAGCCTCTATTGGCCTAACAGGAATTTTTACATTCTTCTAAAACAACCTATTCAAACTAAAATCAACTTTTAAAAGACTTTTTTTCTTCCTCTTTCTTAACTTGTATATGATCTCTACAAATATATACACACGAAGAGAATAGTGAACAACATATTGTGTGTGTTACCATATTATTGTGAAATAAAATGCAAATACAGAAAACCACACAAAGTAAGTGCATAGCTTACTGCATTGTTTCTATATAATTATTATAAGGCAAACATCCTGTAACCACCACCTGGAACAAGGCTAGAATTTTGCCAGCCACCAGAAGCCTTTCTGTGTACCCCATTGTAATCACAGCTTCTTTCTCCTTCCTAAAGTGACTACTAACATGACTTGTATAGTAATCAGTTCCTTACATGTCTTTGTTTTTATCACCCATTTCTTTATGTTTTTATGCATCCCAAGACACTTTATTTTAGTTTTGTCCAATTTTTTTAGCTTTTTATGTCTTTTAAGTCTCCTTTAATCTGTAGAATCCTACTCCATCACTTTATTTTCCCCATAGTTTATCTGCTACAGAACCCAAGCCATTTGGCCTGCAGAGTATCCCAGGCTACACATCTATGATGCACTTGTGATATCGTTCAACACGTCTCTCTCTCCTCTGTATTTCCCCCAAAGACTATATGGAGGAAAGACTAATTTTCACTCTTTCTTAATGTTAACAGTTATTGGTGTTCAATTCTCAAATATGTTGTTTAATTAGAGGTGAAAATGGTAATACTGTAATTCTGTCAGTTTGTTTTCTTTTGTTATCTGGAATTATTTTATTAATAGCCGCTTCTCCTCAGCTATTGCCATTATAGAGTTCATATAGAAAAGACAGGGTAAGTAATTCTTTCTTATTATTTACCCAGTTCACAAGATAATGAATTGATTCCCTGTCATCCTCAAAAGGTGACCAATTATTTGTATTATTATTATTTTTATTATTATGATTGGTATTATGAACTTATGCATTTAAACATAACTGAAACAAAGAGAAAAAAGGCTAGGAAAAAAATTGACAGAGCCTCAGTGACCTATAAGACAATATTAAGCAGTTTAACATATGTGTAACTGGAGTCCTGTAAGGAGAAGAGAGAGAAAATGAGTAGGAAAAGAAAAAATATTGGCTGACATTTTTCCAAAGTTAATCAAAAGCATAAACACATAGATCCAAGAAGCTCAGTAAACTCTAAACAGGATAAATGCAGCATATGAAATAGACTACTGTAACAACAACAGATTGCAGGGACCCAGAGACACTGCAGAAAACCAAAGATAAAGTGATAAAAGTAACTAGAGAAAGTGAACACATTAAATACAGGAGACTCTTGATAAGAATTACTACTGACTTCTCATCAGAAACAGTCGAGGTCAGAGGCCAATGGAATGCCATTTTTAAAGGGCTGAAAGATAAATGTACAGTGCTAAAGTGCTTAGACTGGTGCCTGGCATATAGTAAGCACTAAATAAATTTTAATTGCTGTTGTTCTTCTTATTATTATCTTTATTTCCAGTTTCCTTCTTTTAGGTAATAGGGACCATGGAATGAATGTGGTGTCTTTTTTTTCAGTACCTGAAGAGGCAATTTAATTGGTTACTTTCTGGTAGAAAATCGAATCTTCATGTCAAGTGCTAGGCCACCAGGGGCTGTGGTAGCTATTCCATTGACATGATTCAGAAATAGTTAGATAAATGAAACTAAAAGATCTGCATGAGATTTGCTGCTCTTTTTAGTCAAGGCCTGGATTTAGAAACTCCACTTTGATTAGACACGTAACATGTAAGATATTTTTCAAATATTTGACCTCAGAGTGATAATTATAAAAGGGAAAAATAAATAGATTTTGACTTAAAAGTATAATAAAGAATCTCTTTCTAATTGTTACTTGTTTAAATTATATATAACATGGTTTTAAAATCCCCTGTGAGTTAATTCTTGCTCTTTATTTCCTTTATTTGTTTATAATCTTCCGTGAACTTGTGGAAGAGAAGACTATGTTTTATTAAATTAATGTGTAATTCAAATAGAGTAATATTTGAGAAGGCTATGCATTTTCTACACACTTTTTAAAATGCTTCTCTTTAAAATTCATTGGTTAGATGTCCTTGCTGCACCTCTCAGTTTGAAATCATAATTCTCTACCGTGGTGAATTGACATATTTGTTTCCCCAAAGTGCCATTCTCTGTCTTTTTCTCTCTTTGGGACCTTTGCATATAGTATGTTTTCTGTCTGAGACTCCTCCTAAATACTCTTATCTGGTTAACTGCTAATCTTCCTTCAGAATCTAGTAGAAAAAGTTACTTCCATTAGGGAATACCCTCCTATGTGTCTTCAGAATGTGATGTGTTTCTATGAATCTGTTTGCTTATTTAGTCAGCATAGTGTAGTGATGATTACAGGCTCTGGATTCAGATTACTGAGTAGGAATCCTGGCTCTACTACATTCTTGCTATGTGACCTTGGGAATGTTTTATTTGCTCTCTTGTGCCTCCTTTTCCTCATCAACAAAATGAGGATAATAATTGTACCTATCTCATAGGGTGATGTGACAATAAAAAAAGGGCTACTTCAAACAGAGTTCTTAGAATAGTCCTGGCACATGGTAAGTGCTGAATTAATAAGCACTAAGAGATCTTTCATATTTAATAATCATTCTATTTGGCACATGCCTCACATATTAGGTGAGCAATAAATAACTTGTGTGAATGAATGGAGCCATAGTAGTCTCTGCTTCTGAAATTTCTTTTTTGTAAATTCAATATAATTACTATTTATTGAGTACCTGGAGCATGGCTTGACAGATATTTACTGAATAGATCAATAGATAGGTAAATGATTGAATGGATGAAATTCAATATTGAATGTTATTCTATAAAAGTTAAAAGTAGAAGGAAATCAATGTGAATAGGTTTACTTGGGAACAACTTTTTGGAAAAAATTAATGAGGATCTAGACCTAAGAGCATATGTATTCAAATAGGCAAACAGAAGAAAGTGCTCCTTCTAGAATGGGAAATAACATTTGTGAAGGTGGAAATAGATGGTACAGAAGATGTTGGCCCTTCTCACCTCAAAAATCAATTAAAGAGAAAGAAGACAGTGTCAGGATAAGGGTGAACATGTGCAGAAAAATATGGTTGATTTTACGTTGGATGATGAAAGAAAAAGTGCCTTGTGCAATCGTGCATTTTGTAAGACTTGATTGGAATACCATCTTCCCCATTTGTCAGCTACAGGAATGTGAATATGTTATCAAACATCTGTAAGACACATAGTTTGTTATATTGGAGTTACAGTTGGACTAAGGGTTAAATAAATTACTGCATGCAAAGCTCTCAGAACTGTGCCTGGCAAATGGCAAAGAATCAATAAGAACCCACTCGTCTAATAGGAACAAGACCACTGGTTGACCAGTTATTTGAAAAAATTCTCTAAACATTTTACTTTCATTTAAAATGTGAATGTATGTTAACTTTCTTTAATTTCAGTGTTTCTTTAAATTGATACCCAGTTTTAGAGGTCCCTACTATTTTAGGTATAAAATATATCAATAAGATAAGGGTGGCTGTGATAGCTGGCTTTAAAACCTCTGCTTTTGGAGTAACCCAGCCTGGCTTCTAGTTCAGGTTCTGCAATTAAACAACTTTGTGACTCTGACAAATCACCTCATTTTTAGAGGCCTTGATTTACCCAACTGTAAAATTAGGGAGGAACAAGAGATGATCTGAGGAATCCCTTCTAAGGGAGCTGTTGTAGTTCTTTGAAGGGCTATCATTCATGTTTGTGAGTGATCCAAGTTATTCTCTTTCCCTTCAGAAGACAGAACTGGAATTAGTAGGCAGGCGCTATGACATCACAGCTCTTCCATTAACATAGAAAAAAAGTTTTAATGGTTCCATCTTGGTTACCTTTAAAGTATTCAATAAAAGTCTTAGATAACCACAAGCATGGACCCAGAGTGGGGTTGGATTAGATTAACTCCAAGCTCCCTTCCAATGAGAAGATTCTTTGGATATATAGATCAAGGGGCCAAATGAAGCAAGAGCTCTCAATGTTTTTTCTGTTTAAATTTTATGACTGATCCTGCTTTCCTACCCTCTCTTCATATGTACTACTTTACTGAGAGTAGTTTGGAATTTACTACTCCTCCCTTCAGCCTAACCACAGGCCTGTTTTGAGATGCTGACTATTTTGACAATAAAACTGAGACAAGCCGCAACTACGTAGTCTCCGGGATAGGCTGGAGGAATCCCAACTGCATTTGCCAACTGTGTTGCAAAGCTTTCGGTAGTAATGACTACATGCAATATATAAATGCCACAAAGTGCAGCCATTGAATGAATCAATGGCAGTCAAGGTCAGTAATATTGGAAGTCTCACCAAGTTTTCTAGAGCAAACAGGAAGCTAAGAGTAGCTTGACTCCAGCTTCTCTCCTACTCTGTGAATTTCTTGCCAAAAATCAAAGTCTATATTTCTGCTCTCTTAAAATTATTGGGCAATGGCTAGAATATATGAGGATACTTGCAAGTGGCTGAGAACAGAGAAACAATAACTAAATTGTTTCATGGCAACTACTATGTTAG
The DNA here is from genome assembly GCF_041296265.1 of Equus caballus. Lineage (NCBI taxonomy): Eukaryota > Metazoa > Chordata > Mammalia > Perissodactyla > Equidae > Equus > Equus caballus. The sequence continues at coordinate 63,771,805 of NC_091690.1, forward strand.
GAAAATAATTTATTACTAGATGCAAGTTGACCACTTTCAAAAGATACCAATGGCAGATTTTTTTAGCCCTGAAAAGCAAGTGAACTGTCCATTTAAAAGCTAGGCAATGTGGTTTATTGTTTCCTATGTTTTTGAATTTTACAGAAAATATCTCATCCTTAGATTTTAATCAGGATAAAGACTGAGCTCCATCCAGCAGATTACTGCTCCAAAATGCAATTAATTGAAGCATTTGGTGAAAAGACAATCCATATTCTATTTTGCTTGTTTTTAATTACAACATTTGTGCTATGGCTATGCACTTCTTTATTTGATGATCAGAAAATATTAACACTAATGGTTGCAATATTTTTCAATGCCAAAATTTTAATGGTGACTATCTCTTGCAGTCATAGAGAGTATCCAAATGTGTTTGACCACACTCATTGCCTCATTTAATAATGGGCTATACTGTCACTGAAAAGGATGGAAGATTTTTGTTTTTCTGAGGAAGGTTTTTTTGAGGAAGATTAGCCCTGAGCTAGCATCTCCTGCCAATCCTCTTTTTGCTGAGGAAGACTGGCCTTGAGCTAACATCCATGTCCATCTTCCTCTACTTTATATGTGGGACGCCTGCCGCCGCATGGCTTGACAAGCAGTGTGTGGGTTCGCACCCAAGATCTGAACCGGCAAACCCCGGGCCGCCGAGGCAGAATGTGCAAACTTAACTGCTGCGCCACCGGGATGGCCCCTGGATGTTTTTTCTCACTCTCAAATGTGTAGATTCAAGTTGTTTTTATTCTTAGATGCAAAGCCTTGGCCTGTCCCTGGAAACTGCCCTGAGCTATAACTGATTCAAGTAACTAAAAATGCTAAAAGACAGGAAAGAATCTTCTCAAAATTTATATTTTTAAAACGAGAGGAGTAAAGTTGTTTTATTTAATTAGCTTACTGTATTCTCACATATTTAAAAGAAATATTACCAAGATCAAACATTTTTTCACTCAACTTTTTTATTTTTATTTTTTACAGTGGCCATAGAGAGTCTTCCTGATTCTCAGAGTAAGTCAAATAGTGAAAGAATGTAACTTAAAAGAGGGGAACAGGAAGAAGACTACACAGTTTTATGATTAGCAATAATTTGAAATACAGGGAAAGTAATTACTTGGAATTTGAAATCAATTTTTAATTTGGTTAAGTGCAAGACTTGATAAGTCAAGAGTTGTATAACCTATTACACATTAAAATTAATTGATTGAATCAAGACCTCAGCAACCATGAAACGTAAAGCCACAAGCAAATGATTAGTAATAATAACATTCACATGTTAACACTGAACCAGTAGGTGTTTTGATTTCTTTGTTTTGTTATTTGTGTCAAATGAAGAAATAAATTATTTTGAAATTTATGTTGACATACTTTATTTGGTACAGTATTTAAGAAAGAAACTAGGATTTTCCTAGCACATCAACTTTTGGTTTTATTGAAATGCACACATCAGGGGCCGGCTCAGTGGGTGAGTGGTTAAGTACACGCGCTCCGCTGCGGCGGCCTAGGGTTCGGATCCTGGGCGCGGGCATGGCACCACTCGTCAGGCCACGTTGAGGTGGCGTCCCACATCCCACAACTAAAAGGAGCTGCAACTAAGATATACAACTGTGTACAGGGGGATTTGGGGAGATAAAGCAGAAAAAAAAAAACAAAAGATTGGCAACGGTTGTTAGCCCAGGTGCCAATCTTTAAAAAACAAAAAAGAAATGCACACATCACCAAGTTTCATCATATGAAATCACTGTCAATGGTCATAGTCATTGATGTCATTACCTGAACTCTTTAAATAAATCTAAAATTTAACAACGTATGTTATGGTTAAATCTGAGTTCTAGCTAATGTCCAATGTGAGAAAGATTAGTGTTTTCATGCCTTTCTGTTTAGATTTTGTTCCAGAGGAGTTTTTCAACTTATTTTTATTGCTATTATTGCTATGAGTATTGTATGTTTGTCGAGTGTTTCAGAGTTTGCCCAAGTGGAACACAATGCACAGACTGGGAGGCAGAATAGAACAGTAGTTAAGAGCAAAGGCTTTACTGCCACAGTCTTAGGTTCATGTCCTGGCCCCCGGGTTGTTAAATAGCTGACCTTGAGAAAAATTACCTAACCTCTTTAATATTTTCCTATTTGAAAAATGGCATAATACCTCCCTTATTCATGTTTTTTGTGAAGTTAAATGAGACAAGGCATAATATATGAAATATGCTTGCCATACTGCCTGTCATATAGTAAATAATAAATACAAATCATTATCATTCCTCACAAATTTATATCATTTAATATTCATTTTCTGAAAGAAGTAACCTTTAAAACTCTGCATTGCTCAATGTCCAACTGGACAATACAGTTGACTTGGTCACCCACTCAAGGACCTTCCATTTTAGCCACTCTTTGCTGATCTCTGTAGGAAGTAAGTGAAAACTCACCTTTGCTGAAACTAATAGGCAGATGAGCTTTTCCTTACTAAATTAGTCCTGCAAGTTATAGAACCCCAAACTGAAGAATAGATCAGAAATAAAAATACGCTAAACAAATTATAGAATAGGAAGCACCCAGTGTGCTCATTTTAGGATGTGAGATTTAGCAGCTTGAGTTAGCATTTTTGTGGGTATACTTTGATACTCTCACCTCAAGAATCACCACTTGTAGATAAATTTCTTGGGGTTTTTTTGCATCCTTAATGCCAAAATATCATGACAAATGTAGAAGGAGAGATTGAAATAAAATCAAAAGATCACTATAATGCAAATGGACATACTTCTCACAATATTAATAAAAAGTGCTTATTTATTAACATTTCTGACCTCGTAGCCATATTCTACCTCAAAATCCCCAAATCAGGGCCAATAGGACATAGTACGTGACCTATTAACATGAAGTAAGATATAGGAAACTATAGTTAAGGAGTATAAGAATCAGAAATCTTTTAAGACAACTTGTTCAATAGTAATAACCAGTAACAATCCTGTTCTGTTTGTTCATTCAGTCAACAAATATTTATTGAGTGTCTAGTATTTTCTAGGCACAGAGCATCAAGAAGAGAGGTGATATGGGTAGGATATGCTTGATTCCCACTCTAGGCAGAAGAACTCTGAATTAAGACAGGACCACTAAATGTGACTGCACAAAAAGAGAGAGTTCCACCTTAATAAGAACCATCCTAGGACCAGTTGTGCTGCCAATGCCAACACAGTTCCAAATGTATAGACATTGTTAATTAAAATTCATATTCTGTACATGTGGAACCCTGATAGAGACTCTTAAGTTAAACAACTTATACCTTAAGGAAAGTGTAGAGTAACTAGAGAGGATTCACTGAAATGATATAAGAGTAGAGGATTGGAACCCAGATGCATTCATTCAAAATTAATCTCACTTTCTTCCGTAGGATTAGCCCAATTGTAATGAGGAATGACAGTATTCAAAAGAGTTTGGGAAGTAAAATATAAGATGGTATGAGTGATAGTTATCTCACAGTTATCTGTCTGACAACTTATTTTGTATTCCAGTATTTTATAATACTTTATACATTAATAATACTAAAGTTTATATTAATATGTGATTTACGGTTCATAAAGAAGTATCATCACATTTGACTCTTGTTACAATTTTGAGAGGGAAAGCAATGTGAATGGATATTCTTTGAATTCTAGTACTTATGTTGTATGGTTCCTTCTCATACATTATCATAATTAATTATTATTTATTATGAGGTAACTATTATCCTCCTGATAAAACTGATGCTGAGCGAAGCTAGACAATTTGTTACAAAAGCTTGGTACACAGGTTTTAAATGCTAGAACCAAGGTTTGCACCAATAATCTTTCTACTACACCACACAGTGTTCATGGCATATATTATATTCATATCACATATTAGGCACAAGACCTATTGAAAGTAAGTGACTTGTTCCAAAAGTCCATGTATCATTTCATCATGTAAAATATGGCATGGGTTTTTTTTTTGCAGTTTTATTGAGATATAATTGACATACATCACTGTATAAGTTTAAGATGTATAGCATATTGGTTTGACTTACATATATTGTGAAATGATTGTTGCAATAAGTTTAGTTAGCATCCATCTCACATAAATACAATAAAAAGAAAACAATGTTTTTCCTGTGATGAGAACTCTTAGGATTTGCTCTCTTAACAACTTTCCTATATATGATATAGCAGTGTTAACTATCGTCATGCTGTACACTACATCCCTAGTACTTATTTATCTTGTAACTGGAAGTTTGTACCTTTGAACACCGTCCTCCAATTCCCCCTCCCCTCACTCCCTGCCTCTGGTAACCACAAATCTGACCTCTTTTTCTATGAGTTTGGAATTCTTTGTTTGTTCTTTTAGAGTCCATATATAAGTGAGATCATATAGTATTTGTCTTTCTCTGTCTGACTTATTTCACTTAGCATGATGTCCTAAACGTTCATCCATGTTGTTATAAATGGCAGGATTTCTCATTTTTTATGGCTGAATAATATCCCACTGTATACATACATATATATATATATATATATATATATATATATACACACACACTGCAACTTCCTTATCCATTCATCCATTGATGGACACTTAGGTTGTTTCCATGTCTTGGTTATTGTAAATAATGTTGTAAATGATGCTGCTATGAACATGGTTGTGGGGGGGAGCAGATACATTTTTGAGTTAGTGTTTTCATTTCCTTTGGATATAGTCCCAGAAGAGGAATTACTAGAACATATGGTAGTTCTATTTTTAATGCTTTTTGGGGTGTTTTTTGGTGAGGAAGATTAGCCCTGAGCTGACACTCATTGCCAATCTTCCTCCTTTTGCTTGAGGAAGATTGGCCCTGAGTTTACATCTGTGCCAATATTCCTCTATTTTGTATGTGGGGTGCTGCCACAGCATGGCTTGATGAGCAGTGTGTAGGTCTACATCCAGGATATTAACCTGTAAACCCTGGGCTGCCAAAGCAGAGTGTGTGAACTTAACCACTAAGCAACAAACTGGCCCCTATTTTTAATTTTTTGAGGATCTTCCATGTTATTTTTCGTAGTGGTTATACTAGTTTACAATTCCACCAACAGTACACAAGGGTTCCCTTTTCTCTACATCTTTGCCAACATTTGTTATTTCTTGTATTTTTGATAATAGCTGTTCTAAGAGGTGTGAGGTGATATCTCACTGTGGTTTGATTTACATTTCCCTAATGACTAGTGATGTTGAACATCTTTTCATCAACCTCTTGGCCATTTATGTATTTTCTTCAGAAAAATGTCTATTGAGGTCTTTTGCCCATTTTTAAATTGGATTGTTTGTTTTTTTGCTATTTAGTTGTATGAGTTTTTATATATTTTGAATATTAACCCCTTATCAGATATATGGTTTACAAATATTTTTTCCCATTTCATAGGTTGTCTTTTCATTTTGTTGATTATTTCTTTTCTTGTGCAGAAGCGTTTTGGTGTGATTTAGTCCCACTGTTTACTTTTATTTTGTTGCTTATGCTTTAGGTGTCATATCTTAAAAATCATTGCCAAGACCCATGTCAAGGAGCTTTATTCCTATGTTTTCTTCTAAGAGTTTCATGGTTTCAGATCTTACATTTAAGTCTTTAATCCATTTTGAGTTATTTTTTGAGTGGTGTAAGATCAGGGTCTAGTTTCATTCTTTTGCATGTGAATATCCAAGTTTCCCAGCACCATTTATTGAAGAGACTGTCTTTCCTCCATTGAGTATTCTTGGCCCCCTTGTCAGATATTAGTTGACTGTGTATGCTTGGGTTTATTTCTAGGCTCTCAATTCTGTTCCATTGATCTAATTTGTCTGTTTTTATGCCAGTACCATGCTGTTTTGATTACCATAGATTTATAATATATCTTGCAATCAGGAAGTGTGATACCTCCTGCTTTGTTCTTCTTTATCATGATTGTTAAGCAATTCTTAAAGAGATTCCAATATATAGGATTTCTTTGTGAAAATTGAACCTACTTGGATGAAAGTATAAGATTAAAGCCAAAGCCACATGCTTCATGCTTTGTGCAACTGGATATGCAACATAGAATAGATTGTTGTAAAGATTAAAAGACCTAATGTAAAAGATCTTTAATCTCAAGGAAACAGATTTTATGGCAAAGCAAATGTACCTTAGTTCAACTGTTGTATAATTGAAGAGATTAGCACTTGTCATACATAATGTAATAAAGGAGCCTCTGTTGCTAAATCTTTTCAAACATCTTCTGTGGCATGTCTGAAATCATACAATAAATACTAGAAATATTGGTTAGCCACTTCATAAATCTGAGCCATAGTGAGTAAATCCTTCATTATTTCATAGTGAACAAAATGTCCTTGTAAAAAGAGGTACTTGGGTAGTTATTTCAATTGCATAACTCTCACTTTTTCCTAGGACTCAAGATAAATCCACATTTTCCAATTATCTCTTTAACAAAGAGTCCCATAAGGGTGATCAAGCGAAGTAGTGAAGCTAGACATCTGCTGAAAATGACCAGCTGAAATCTTTGGTGAATTACTATGCATATAAATGAATTTGTGAATTTAGAGTTAGCTCTTTAGATGTTTGGCAGATGATAGATGTCTGTTGATATTATGTTTTATATTTCAAAATTTGGTTTTATGAATAGGCTGTGACAAATGGAATGGGGGAGGGGAGGAAACTAGGAAAAGCTAATATTTCAAACTAAATCATGAATACAAGATTGAGAAAAAAAAGTTTCCCCGAAGTGAGTTTTAAGTGAGTGATAAGTGAATATAGTGAATAAGAAAGGCAAAAAAGTGGGAAGGAAAAAAAAATTATGCTTTATCATAAAAAAAGCTGAATATCTTCCCAACCACACAGAAAATAATTTAATGTATTTTTTAAACAACAGCAAACACCAACGAGGAAAATTGGGAGAGACCAAATCTGATCATCATTCCTCTTCTTAGAACTCTTCAAAGGCTTTCAATTGCCACTAATATAAGGGCCAAACTCCTTAACACAGCACCGCTAGCCCTTCACAAGCCTCTATTTCTCCAGTTCCAGTTCTCAATATCCCTCCTAACTCCATTTGCTTCTTTGACCCCAGTGACCAAGGCTGTGTGTACCTTTCTATAAGCTACTCTCCCCCTCTGTATAGAATTCCTCACTCTCTCTCTTCTTTTAGCCATTCAACAGGGCTCAGTTCAGCTTTCACAGTCTCCAAGAAGGCTTCACTGACGCTACTGCCTTTCTCCCCAACACTGGCTATGCTTTGTTTACTTGTCATTCCTTACACCCTGGTCTATGTACTCCTTGAGGACAGGAACTGTGTCTCATTCATATTTATCTTACCCACTGCCAGTGTCATGAGTTGAATCGTGTCCCCCAAAAAGGTTTTGAAGTCTTAACTTCCAGTTCCTATGAATGTGACCTTATTTGGAAATAGATTTTTGCTGATCATCAAGTTAAGATAAGGTCATTATGATAGGCCCTAATCCAATATGACTAGTATCCTTATAGAAAGAGGAAAGTTGGACCCAGAGACAGACACATACACAAGGAGAATGTCTTGTGAAGATGAAGGCAGAGACTGGAGTGATGCTTCTACAAGCTGAAGAATGCCAAAGATCACCAGCAAAATACCAGAAGGTAGAAGAGAGGCATGGAACAGATTCTCCTTCACAGCCCTCAGAAGGAACCAACCCTGCTGATGCCTTGATCTTGGACTTCTAGCCTCCAGAACTATCAGACAATAAATTTCTGTTGTTTAAATCACCCAGTTTGGGGCACTTTGTTGCGGCAGCCCTAGAAAACTAATATAGCCTGGAACTGAATGTTTTTTAGTGAATGAATGAAGTCACTCACCACATTATTTTACCAGCCTGAACCCTCTTGTATGCAGTTCAGTAAAGTGTGCCCATGGAAAGAGAATCCAGTGATCTTTATTTAATTCATTAATTCATTTTAAAAATTAGTTTTGGAGTATTTACTTTGTTCATAACACTCCTGGGGAACATAAATAAAAGCATTATTACTCCCTCTTGCTTCAAAATGCTAACCATCCAACATGGGGGGATGAGATAGCCCTACAGCAGAGCTGACAGGTGGTGCGACCCTCAGCCGTTGTTTAAGGCAGTTACCTGTTCTGATTGGTTGCTGTTCATGCTATACCAATTATTAAATGTTCTAAATATCAACTCTTCCTATAAGTAACTATATCCTTACTCAGTGTAGTAAATGACGTGTTAATGTAGTAAATGATGTGTCATTAAAGGTGAAGGAGAGACCCGGCATTATATGTGGCCAGTGGAGAGGGATGGTTTTTGATTTAAAGGAGTGGGGATTAGGAAGGACTTTGCAAAGGAGGTCATACTGGATAAGGGCCTTTGTGGATGGAAATTTATCAAGATGTACCCAGTTACCCTTTAGGTTTTCCTGCCTGCTTTCCCCAGCAACAACTCTGCCAGCTGGGACATTACCAGAAAACTTCAACATGTGAGATGATATTTACATCTCTTAAATAATCTGTTATTTTGATGACTTTGTATGCTGGGGTCTATCTGTGTGCCTCCAAGCAGCCTGGATGGTATTCAGAGGTCAATGTTAATGACCTTGGTTTGCACTGGCAACTAGAATTAAGCTAGAAAAACCACACAGACAGACATGGTTGATAGGTAGAGGCAGTGCCTATCACTTAGGTCATATTTTACTGCTGGCAGCTTGGAAGATATTCTGTTTAAAATACAATAAAATAGAATGTAAACCAGGAATAGAGCATCTAATCACTCTGTCATAGTGTCCCATGAGCAGTCAACTGTCATCAGAGCAGGTTATTTCATTTGTCTGTAAGGAGAAAGCAAGTTGATCATTCTTGGAGTTAATAAAGAATAAATATGTCTCTCATTGGTCATTTCTATTGTTCCTTTAGGAAAGACACTGATGTATTCTTTCTTAATTCTCCAGCACACAGCGTAGTAGTTGACACATTAAAAATGCTCAATATGAATTATTTTGGTTCCTCTTTTTTTCTTGAGCTAAAGCAGTCAGCTAACGTATATACATCTTTGTTAATGTGGGATGTTTTGACATTTAAAAATATACCTATGCCATGTGATTGAACAATCCAATCATTAATTCATTCTGCAAATATTTATTGAACAATTACTACATGCCAGCACTGTGCTCAACATGGTCTGTTTTATGCAACTCCTAGTCTCTAGGATTATATAATTTAGTTGAAGAGGGGAGATCTATGCACATAAAAGATTAATTGGTGAAGTGATTTAGTCTAACTGCTTACGCTTTCTGTGCTTATGCCCAGACAGCTGAGAATTGCTGGAAGAAAAACAAAATTACTAGAATAGTGCTATTATTAAGTCATAGTCACTAAACCGTAACTAGATAACCAACAGTTTCCTGCAATTTTTCTCAATTTCTCTAATGTGTTCTCTCTTCCATTTTCCCTAATAGACGTTTCAAAATTTCTGTACTTTCTTCCAATCTCTGACCTGACTGCTTCTCACATTCTTGGCCAATGACCACACTTTCTTGTCAAAGTAAATTGAAGATGAGAACTTTAATATCCTGCCATTAAATATATAATCTTAACCTTTATCTACACCATCATTTTCTCCTTCCTTCCTAATTCAGTGGGAGAAAGTGCCCTCCTGTCTCCGTTCTTTCATTTATCCCAAACTATTTGTTAAGCGCAGTATCAGGAGCTAAGTGTACATTGGTGAGTGCAACAGATATGTGTGGTCCTCTCTTCCTGGAGCCTCCACTCTGCCTAAAATGACTTAGTGCTTTCACCTGAACTCTTTTCACTTTCCCAAATAAGCCATGTTCCTATCTCTCAGCTCTGGGTCTTTGAATGTATGTTTCCCTCTGCTGGGATGTCCTCTCTCCATTCCCTTCTTTTTCCTGGCTCACTTTCAGGTTTCAGATCAGATATTAGGACCTACAGTTAGTCTTCTCTGACACCCCTCCCCAAACCAAGATAGGTGGTCCACCTATGTGCTCCTATAGCCCCTGTTCCTCTCCCATCAACCCTTACCACACTGAGTTTTCATTCCTCTACTTGTCCTACAGCTGCATGAGGACAAGAACCATAGATCTCTAATTCACTGATGGAACCACAATGTTTACGCCAGTGCTTAAGACATGAGTAGTCATCAATAAGTGTTTGTTGAATGAGTTAGCTCGTTCTATTTAAATAGAAGTGAAAAAGCTGATACAGATAATTGGTTCTACTGGAGTTCAACTGAGAAATGAACTACCGTAGTAGGTTTGAGTTGGCAAAGACTTGAGTGGTCTTGAAAATTAAAGTGGTGAAGGCATTTCCGGTATAGGGAACAGGCCTAACAGTATAAAAACACCACAGCAAGATCAGCTTGCCTGGGGGAAGCTTAATAGCAGAGAAGTAAGGAATAGTAAGGGGATATGTAGAATTCCTGTAGAAAAGGAACAGTGATGGGCAATTTCAAGTAATAGAGCAACATAATGAATGTACAATTTTAGGGAAAAAAATAACCTGGAAAATATTTGCAGAATGGATTGGAGAATCAGGCAGGGAAAGATTAGAATAAGGGAAACATTGGAATTAGGTCATGAGCCCTTACAATAAACCAGGCGTGATTTGATAAGCACTTGATTTAGTGAAGCAGTAGTGGAGAAGAGTCATGTATTTATATTTATATATGTTGTATTTATATATATATATATATATATATATATATATATGCTGAGGCTTCTGATAAAACATAATAACAACTACTATATTATACTCTATTACAATAAATATTGTCTAGCAACTTTCTGCCAGGTATCTTAATAGGGCCTAGGATCCAGTGATGAATAAGCATGATGTCAAACGTCGAAGAGCTTCCAGTTTAATCTGAAATATTAATCTAATTGGAAATGCAGAAGACACGAAAGCAAGCCAGTTTTGAAGGGAGGTCATGAGTGCATTCTTTCAAGCTTGTGAGTTTAAGGTGACAAATCAAGCCCAAGACAGTGTTGGAGGTACAAGAAGTTTGGGCACTTATCAACATAGCAGTGGTGATTGAAACTATGGAGATGGATTCTCCACAAGAAAGAGATTACAGGGAGAATAGGATTCTGTGGAGTGCGCCTTGGGGGATAGGTGTTATTTTAGAGAAATGATTGTCAAATTTAGCATGCATCCCCAGAGTTTCTGATTCTGTATATCTGGCATAGGCCCCCAAATTTGCACTTCTAACAAGCTCCCATGTGATGCTAATGCTACTGGTGTGAGGACCACATTGGGAGAACCACTGTTTTAGAGCAATAAAATGAAGATAAATAAAATGAAGAGACTTAGTAAGAGAAACAAGACAAGAAACAGGGTGGTATAATGTATGAGGCTGGGAACATAAAAGTAATCAGTAGCATTCCATGTGATGCAGACAGAGCAAAGGCCCATCGGAAATTTTCAGGACTTTTGGAGGAAAATTGTAGATAAGTGGCTGGGCTTCTTGCCTGGTGGAACCAGTATGTACTTAACCTTGCTCAGCCCCGTTATAAAAAAAGTATGATCAATCAATTTATCAATATGATTTCATTAGAAAGAAAAAAAGAGGTAGATACATATGTACCACCACTCAGACCGTAAGGATTAGATGCTGTGTTAGCTCCCTGCGGCTGCTGTAACAAACGCCCACAAACTCGGTGGCTTAAAGCAACAGAAATTTATTCTCTCGGAGGTCTGAAGCCTGGAAGTCTGAGATCAAGCTGTTAGCAAGACTGATTCCTTCTGGAGAGCTCTGAGGGAGACTTTGTTCCATGTCTCTCTGTCCTAGTTTTTGGCAGTTGCTAGTAATCCTTGGTTTGTAGATGCATCATTCTAATCTCTGCCTCTGTGCTCACATGCCTTCTACCCTATGTGTCTCTGTGTTTCTGGGTCCAAATTTCCTCTTCTTACAAGGACACCAATTATTGGATTAGGCCCCACCCTAAACGAGTATAACCTCATCTTAAATTGGTCACATCTGCAAAGACCCTGCCTCCTAATAAAATGACATTCATGGGTAGCAGGGCTTAGGACTTCAGCATATCTTTTGAGGAGACATACAATGTCTCCTATAATGTGAGTAGATTGCGGCATATGGAGCCAGATGGATGAGAGGGAGGAGAGCGTATATGTTAAGGAAATATACTTAATGGCTATAGATCACTGTTTAAAAACTTCAGCTCTTACAGTGAGGAGGTTGTGTCAAGTTTAAGAGAAGATCTTTTCAGGATAGGACAGAGACGTGGTCAAAGCTAGAAGGGAATAAAAGCATTCATGCTGAGTCTGAATATTGTAGAGGGGGAAAAAAGGAAAAATGAGTAACGTTCTAGAGTGGAAGGGGAGATTTAGAAAAGAGAAAGAATGCTTATTCCTTTGAGCAAAAGGAAAGCAGAAAGGTTAGGTGTAGACACAGGGACTTTTTACACTAAAGTAGGCATTAAAGTGATGTGCTGAAAGTATGAGTGGGTATTACGAGACGTGTAGTCCGAGAGAAAGCTTGCAACATTGACTGTGGTAAATTAATTGGGTGACCTGTGAAAGATTCCTCAAGCAGGATTGAGCATACTTAGCCAGTGTCTTAGGAATTTTAAACAGAAACACTTCTTTCAACTCCAGACTTGGTCTTTTGAAGCCAGGGAGAATCCAGAGAATAAGAAAATAAAGCTTTGGCTTTTAATTAATCATATCTACAGTGCCCAGTGTGAATGATTAGTCTCTCAAATTAAAATAAAAGGTGCATTTTTGGTATTTTTTTAAAGTAATTTTTTTTTTTTTCCAAAGGAGAGGAGATGTCAAATAGTCTGTTATCTATGTAGACCAGACAAATAGGTAAATTTTTTGTTTTTCAATTGAAATGCATGCACATTCAGTAGCTAAGTTGCCTGCATGGGTGAGTGTTTTCCAAGACAGGGTCAGCCAAGGTTCAGGATGGACTTGATGTTTCCTTTAATAAAAACATGCATTCAGAATGTACAGAATACCACCAGTGTTTTTTGGAAGGCAGTAAACACCTTGTTTAGTAGATTCTAGATGAACTCTTACATAAAGAGTCTGCTTAATAATGTTAAATTGTTGGAGAAACCCCAGAATGCTCTCCTAGTAAAGTCACATAAAATAAGTTGAACCAAGTTATTGAATGGTTATAAGACATCATGGGGTTTAATTATTTATACCCACAAAGACCATATGGGTACACTGTAATCATATGACTTGTTTTTATTCTGAGCTTCTCAAGAACAGTATCAATTTATGCTGCCAAGACTTCTGCTTTCAGGCCCCCCTCCTCTCATTGACACCTGCTCCTCAGCATAGGCAGGCAAAAGGGAAAAGGGTGAACTGTGATCTGTTCCTAGTGTTGTTTTTCCATGGAATAAGGAAAAGATTTTTTGTGGAAAAAGGTTAAATTAAAGGCTTTAACAAGGTTCAGACATTCCTTTCCCCATGCCTACATCTCCTATGTTAACATGAAGAATTACAGTTTGGGGGTATGCAAGAAATATGGAAAGAGGAATCCACCTTTATGCCGTAGATGCATCCTGAAATTCTGTTTGAACATCACATGTTTGTCAAACAGATCAGTTTTTAATTTCTTAGGGAATTAAGTGTTTAAATTTCAAATGCTTTTTTCCTTTGCTAGAGTACTGAATATCCGCTGATTTATTTCTTTTTGTGATTTTAATACTTATATTTTTCTGTCTCAGCTCTGTTTACTGCTGGCAGATGCATAGGCATGTTGGGTATTATTCTTAATTGCCAAACATTCCAAAGTAGATAATGTTGGAGTCAGTTTCTTCTGATGAGACCTATCAACTTTTTTCACCGAGCAGGAACAGCTAAGAAAAGGCCCTAAGGTAGCAATGTATCGGGCACGTTCTAGAAATATCAAGGCTGTAAGTGTGTCTAGAGTTGAATGAAGGAGGAGAATATTAGCTAATGAGACAATAGTCCTGTCATGTAGACAGCCTGCCCCTACTTTAATAGAATGTACGCAAGACACACCCAGTGCTTCCAAACTGATCGTTTGGATTTGGCCTTATTGCTCGATGGTCCTAGCCCACGTTGTCTTCACAGAGTCATCCTCCAAAAATCACTGGCATCATCTGAGTTTAGAACACTCAGCCAAGTTCAACTATGCTCACTCATATTAACTCATTCATAGATCATTATTTCGATACTGTTTCTGGTCAACCCATTCTTTTACATTCCATTTATGTTGGCCACAATCAATAGCAGATGGTTGTATACTGCATAGTATCTATTCAGGAGACGCGTGTTCAATGAATGGATATATGAATGAGTTACTGAATGAATGAATAAATGAATGGATGGATAGGGACAGATTAAATTTTATAACACAGATAAATACTCTCACCTGTAAATAAACTTGCATTCTGCATGTAGACCTATAAGGTACACATTTACTTATCATATTGAATTAAATATCCAGGATATGGTTGAGTGTTGATTACATGTTGATTGTTTTTAAACATGTCCATGTTCCATCAAAGTAAGAGAAATAAGAGACAATTTTTAGTTCTTTACCATCAGAGACATTTTCTGACTCTTATAAATACACCTGGCTTCTCCTTGAAGAGAGTCACCAGTTAAAAAGAAGTACTTAAACCTAATCTCAGAAAAGAAGTTATTTCCTTTTTAGCTGCTGTATTTATGTCTACAGTATCCATAGTGATTTCATTGTCTTGGTACAGTCTTAAACTTCAAATGTCAACTACATAGTTATTCTCTTTGTTGGACTTAAGCTTGTTTACAGGGGTAATTTGTTTCCTTAGCTCTTCTGTAACTCAGACCATCTGTGGCATTTACTGTTGGCATAGTGAGTGTAAGTCAGTCCTCGGATTTATTTTAACCTTTTCTTTCCACAGTTTGGAATGACTTCTGTACTATTACAAATGCAATGGATTGATCCTAGCATGTACTATGAAAGTTTTGCAAATATATTTTTTATACTCCTCTATAATTGTATAGAAATATGAAGTAAAGTTTTGGAAAACATGAGCTGATGTATATTTTAAATTTCACAGGAAAAGCCAATTGGGGACATTTTATTTACTCTTGTTCATCTTTTGCTTGATAAAAAAATTCTTTAAATCTGAGACAAACAAATACATTTGTAGATCTATGGGATGTCAAAGCATCAATAAAGAATAGTTATCCACATTAGTAGGCAATTAGATAACAATTATTTTAATTGCCCTATCGATTTAAATCCATTTGCCATTTACTTTAACAACTATTATAGTTGATTTAACAAAAAGATCACTTTATTTCAAATATAGTTCCAGAGGTGTTACTTTATAATTTACTATGCCATTATTTTTCCATTAGCTAATCATTTATGCCATCTTAAGAGCACATAGCCCTACTCAATATTTATTCAATAAAAGCAGAGTGAAATGAATATTTTTTAGTGTTTTTCATTGCTGCTAAAGTGCCCAAAATTTTTATGATTGTTTTATATGAAACAGATGTATGTAAACTAGGTGACTAGGTTTGTGATTTTTTTAAAAATTTCTTAAGCCAAGCAAGTTACAGAAATTCTCTACGTCTTTAGTAACAAAAGCCTTTGATTTATATCTATCTTTCTGAGTAATTTGCATGTTAATTATTATTGTAATTTTAAAACAGTGAAAATATATAAGTATTATATTTAACGTGTGTTCAATCATATTTCTGAAAGGATCTTTTTAATTTTTATACCTTTAAAGAGTCTATCAGTCATTCTTTTAAAATGGCCGTATAATGATTTTTTTAATAACTCTATTCTTGTTATCATTCCATAGTTTAATGTAAGTGATAGTTGTGTAAACCATAGTATAGTAAAATTCATCTCTCAAAATAGAAAATTGCCGTGTTTAAAATGATTTGATATTCTGTGGTTTACTAGAAAATAATAAAGTCAAAGTATGTAGTCTATTTCTTTAGTCTTTAGACTGTGTACAGGGGTGATTCATTGTGTGTGTGTCACTAACCTCATTATCAGTTCATAACGGGAAATGTGAAAATATGACAAGGTACCCAGAGAAGAAAACACAAAGGGCAAATATCTAGCTTATTTTTCATATCTTCTTTATGAAAGTGTTAGTTGTAATTTCATCCTGAAATGTCAAGAGTATATAGGCCTCTACCCAAATGTTTGGCAATACCTCTCTTCTCTATGCTTGAGTAACGACAACAATGAAGATAAGCCCATAAACTCAACACGAGCAGGACTGAACTTGTGTTGTGCCTGACTCACCTAGAAGCCTTCCACACCCTTTTTGCTGTTCTCTCTTCTGGCCAGTCACCCATTATGAGCTGATTACCTAGGGAACAACAGTTAGGTGTACATTCTTGAAATAGAACAAAACTAATGGCCATATGGGATTGACTTCGAGAGCTGTGCCTCATTAGCATTAATCAACAACCTTTCAAGTATTTGGGGAAGAACAAAATCAATTGAAGTAAAATCCTTACTGTTATTTATTACTGTTATAATAAACTGAGGGTTAATTTTTTTCAGACTTTTGAAATGTGGCTAATTGCATTTTCTTTAAAAAAAAAACCGTGTCTTTTCTTTTCCTGTGCCTTTCCCATAGGTTTAGGCTTCAGTATTGCAGGAGGTGTGGGGAACCAGCACATTCCTGGAGACAACAGCATTTATGTAACTAAAATTATAGATGGAGGAGCTGCACAGAAAGATGGAAGGTTGCAAGTAGGAGACAGACTACTAATGGTGAGTGTGACTCAAGCAAAACTATGTGTATATTTATAAAGCTCTTTTTTCCCAGTGTATGATTCTCTTAGGCGGTTCAAGCTGCCATAACAAAATACCGTAGACTAGGTGGCTTAAACAACAGATTATTTTCTCACAGTTCTGGAAGCTGGGAAATTCAAGATCGAGGTTCCGGCCCGTTTAGTTTCTGGTGCGGTCTCTTTTCCTGGCTTGCAGACAACTGTCTTCTTGCTGCATCCTCATGGCTTTTCCTCTGTGCTTGTACTGAGTGACAGAGAGATCTTTCTCTTCTTATAAGGCCACCAATCCTACCAGATTAGGGGTCCACCCTTAACTCATTGAATTAATAACCATAATTACCTCCTAAATACCCTATCTCCAAATACAGTCATATTGCGGGATAGAACTTCAACACGTGAATTTGGGAGAAGAGGGTACAATTCAATTCATAGCAGTGACCATGGGCAGAAATAAAAAAGAAAGGAGAGTGGGGCCAGTCTGGTGGCCCAGCAGTTAAGTACGCATGTTCCGCTTCAGCGGCCCGGGGTTCATTGGTTCGGATCCTGGGTGCCGACATGGCACCGCTTGGCAAAGCCATGCTGAGGTAGGAGTCCCACATATAAGGTAGAGGAGGATGAGCATGAATGTTAGCTGAGGGCCAGTTTTCCTCAGCAAAAAGAGGAGGATTGGCAGCAGTTAGCTCGGGGCTAATCTTCCTCAAAAAAACAAAAAAAAGAAAGAAAGGAGAGCAGATTTTGTGGTAAGAGATCTCAAAAGCGGGTTTAAAAACGGAAATCTAAATTTTCACCAGTTTTTATAGATATACACAGGCACTGAGATTATATGTTGTTCTACCAGTGTAATCCATCTCCTATTAGCCAGAGAGACTGCTAACTCCAGACTGCTAGACAGGTGGGCTTTGCATAACAAAGGGAACAGCACTATCTGGTTTGATATCTACATTTCTGTGTCTCTCTGTGTTCCTTTGTTTAATCAGTGTAGACACAGTCCTTGACTTCCAAGAATTTATAATCCAAGTTCTATCACATGTGTAAATGAATCCCTTCCTCCTCTCCCATCTGACAGGATTACAGCTATTTTATGTGCCAGCTGCCCACATGCTTCTGGAGCCCTGGTCAATGATTGACACCAACACATGGCCACCTTTTCTGAGCCATGGAGTTATATGATAAACTAAAGAAAAATTAATGCCATTATAAGCAGTAAAACATTTGGGATTGCACTTAATAAAACTGCTTCATCTCCATGTACTGTTTCCTACCAAATCTATAGGATAATAATCAAATATTGAAAAATAATAAAAGATAGCTCTCAAGTCAGTAAGTGTATCTAGTCCTATCTGGTCATATATCTGCCCTTGGATGACAGGGCCTCTAATTTACGTCTGCAAGGAGCCATTTTCTCCAACACTTTCCTGAGAAGTGTTTGGGAAGGTTTAACCTATAAATTTCAACAGAATAGCAATTTCTAGGACATGTACAAGTTTTAGATGTTAAACCTCAAAGTTCATTGTACTCACTTCCCTGGACTCTAGACAGCTCATCTTTAATCCCACCGGTCTAATTTCGTAGTTGTCAATGAGCTTTGTATTGAATTATCTGGATAAGATCTTTATAACAGTCTTGATAACTAACATTTATGTGGCATTTACCATGCTCCATGTACTTTTAAAAGTGCTCTTCTGTTATGTAACATATATTTCTCTCAACAGCCTGTTTAATGTAAACAAAAGCAAGCTGAGGTAGAGAGAAGTTTACTAACTTGGCCATGGTCATGTAGTTAACAATGGACAGAACTGGATTTCAAATCCAGGCAGTCTGGCTTGCATCCATGCTTATAACCACCAAACATGGTCTTTGCATTTGTTTCCTGGAATTTGTCAGTCAATTCTTTCCTTTCTTTCTTTGGTTGTCATTCAGTCATTCATTAATTCCTTTAATTTAACAAGTAATATGTTGAGCACCTGCCACGTCCCAGGCAATAGCCACTACTCAGGAGGGAACTCTTTAGGAGAAAACATGTGTTCAAACTGGATGGGCAAAAAATATGACATTAAAGACCTTAGTCAAAATTGCCACTAAGAGTTTTTGGCCTCTTTACTCCCTGAAGTCACTACCATTTTTTTAAAACACTGTATTGAAGTATGGTTGATGTATAAAAAGCTGTACCTGTTTAATGTATACAACTCCATGAGTTTGAGGATAG
This sequence comes from Equus caballus, assembly GCF_041296265.1. Classification (NCBI taxonomy): domain Eukaryota; kingdom Metazoa; phylum Chordata; class Mammalia; order Perissodactyla; family Equidae; genus Equus; species Equus caballus. The sequence goes on from NC_091690.1 coordinate 63,790,795, forward strand.
GTATACACCCATGAAACCATCAAAGCCATAAATATATCCATCACTTCCTAAAGTTTCCTTCCACCCACATCATCATCATTATCATCATCATCATAATCATTATTTTTATTATTTTTTTTGTGTGTGTGTGGTGAGAATGCTAAACATGAGGTCTACCCTTTTAGCTAATTTTAGATATACAATATAGCATTGTTAGCTATAAGCACTATGCTATATAGAGGAACTATTATTTTCGTTCTTGAGAAATTCTGAATTCTTTTTGTTTACTTGTTTTTTTTTCTTTGATGTAAACGCTGGTTCTTATGATGCTGTGTGTTCCGAACCAGAAAAGTGTTATCGGAGTATAAAACCTAACAACTCTCAAGAATATAAACTTTATTGTTTGTTGACTTAGGAATAAAATAAACGGTGACATCCATCTTCTACATAGTGCTAAATTGAAAAATGAAGAGGAAAGTTTCCTGCTAAAGTAATGGTTATCATAGATAGTGACTGATTTCACCTTTGATTAATTATTCTATAAGAGTTTGGTTGTAAGACAACAACTCTTCTGGTATTTCTCCAACTATTGTAATATTGTGCTATTGTAATATTGTGCTAAGTGTTGTGTGCTGATTTCTTGAAGTTCTTTCTAGCTTCATTTTCAAATGCTTAAAAAAGAAACCCAAAAACTCAAAGTCCAAATAATTCTGTCAAAGGATTTTCTAAGCACCATGCTATTTTTCCATTACCGTTTTCTTGATATTCGTTGTAGATGTAATGATTTTAAAAATAGCTGTGACATAATCCTTAACTGTTTTGAGTTTTAAAGTATAGTTTAAAAAAAATGAACCTTCAACAATAATAGGTCTCTCTTCTCTTATGTAAGGAAAACATAATTAGTACTTCCGGGACAACTGCCAAGCTGAATCTTGAAATAAAAGAAAATGATTCATTTTATAATATTCTGAAAGAAAAATGATCCTGAAGGAGAGAATAAAGAAAAAAAATCACAGTAGCCACCCCGAAAGACCAATTATCTTGCTTCAACCCTAAAATATTTATTAATGCTCTCCTTATGTCATTTCTTTTCACCTCCTCTTCCGTTTACTACCCTCCATTCATATCTTCTTTATCTGCCTGCTCTTCTACTCTCCTCCCCCAAAGGAAGTACGAATAATTTAGATTGTGTGATTTACCAGCTGGACCACACTCTTTATTTTCTCTAAATAGCTATTCTTCTTTCTGAAGCAATTTGCACCACTCTGTACTCTCACTTCTTAGGAAAAATTCCCCCATATATTATTCATCCATGGTTCTGTAAGTAAACAGGTCTAAAATCAAACTCCATTAATTTCTTTAGACTTTTGTGGCTGGATCATCACAATTCAGGAAGGCTTCCAGCATCTGCCCTACAGTAAGAGCATAGTCCTTTTTGTTTTCCAGAATCTTAGTAATAACCCTCACAGTCTCTCAACTTAAATAGCTATAATGTTGGACACCATCTTAACCATACCACATATATTGGGTACTTTTTCCCCCTAAGTACTTCTTATATCTCAGAATTGAAAAGTATCTATCTTAGATGTGATCTTATTCCACCTCTCATTTGGTTCATTAGAATCCCACAGAAAGCAACCATGTGAAGTAGTCCTTTACCTCTGCTAGAAAACTCTAAGTATGGAGAACCTAATGCCTCCTCAAAGCTCTTCATTAGATACTAACTGTTATTAGAAATTTTTTCCTTAAAATTATGTCAAAGTAGGGACTGGCCCAATGGCACAATGGTTAAGTTCATACGCTCTGCTTCGGTGGCATGGGGTTTGCTGGTTTGGATCGTAGGCGCAGACCTATACACGGCTTATCAAGCATGCTGTGGCAGGCATCCCACATATAAAGTAGAGGAAGATGGACACAGATGTTAGCTCAGGGCCAGTCTTCCTCAGTAAAGAGAGGAGGATTGGCAACGGATTTTAGCTCAGGGCCAATCTTCCTCAAAAAAAAAAAAAATTGTATCAAAATACATTTCCCTATACAAGCCTCTCTTTATTCATAGCTCTGTCCCTTGGAAACAGAAGGGTGAACACTAATCTGTCTTCCACATTTGTTTGAAAAGTCATGTCTTGCCACTTTTGTACTTCTCCGTTTTTTAAGGTGTTTCATACATTTTCCCTCACTCTTGCAGTAAATTTTACCACACATCTGTTTATCTTCTGTAAATAGATTACCCTTTAACAGAACTTCTTTTGATTGCTTAGAATGTTATGTCCCCACTTTAAAAAACCCAGGCGATGTTGTAGTATCTGACCTTTCCATTTATCCTACTATAAGGAAAAATTATCCTGCCCCGTCACCTTTGCAATAAGCCTCATAAGATGATTTTAATGTCAGACCTCTCTGATGTTTTATGGGTCACCCAGATGCGTGGTATATGTTCTCTTTGTCAAAATAATAATTTTTTAAATTTCCCCTGCTGCTTGACACTATCACCATTCTCTAGAATTCTTTTGTTTTTCATTTTGTCAAATGACAATGACATCTGATTTTTGCGGATTGTACCAGTAGCTTAGTGTTGGAGTCTTAGACTGAATAGATTACCTCTTGGCCTTGAACATTGTGGGACAGATGGTCAGAGGTTAACAGTTTGGGTAATTTTCAAATCCTTTCATATATTTTTACACATTGTTTTTTATTAAGCCCTACCTAGGTGATACATAGAGGCATATATCTTGCACAAATGTGATCTTCTTCATCTTTTTCTACACAAGACCGGAAACTTTGAACTAGGGTCATCTGATTGTCTTTTCTACGGGGATAGTATGAACTGTTACTTCTCAAAGCCGCTTGTCACTCTGTGATTTAAAGTTTATAATCTTTCTCTTTTTTCCATAACCTTTGTTCAACATTTGAAGAAAAGAGTGTCAGTGAGAGAACTTTTACATCTTTTACGGGGAGTAAGTCTATATGTTTTCTTTCCTTAAAGGGAAGCAGTAGACAAGGGGAATGGCAGCAGAGACATTGAAGTGAAGTAGAAGGACAATGGACTCAGAGCTGGGATAACTGGATTCAAGTCCCAGGCAGCTAGCATTAACTGGACCTATTGGCCTTGGGCAAGTCATGTACATATTTGGTCTTCTGTTTCGGCCTCTGTATACTGTTATTCTTAATTTCCAGAAGAGAAAGTTGGAACTCATAGATGACAAAGGAATTTCTAATGATAATATATTGTGAGATTAGATTCATACCTAGATATCAATGTCCCAAAGCCACATTCCTTTCAACAGTTTATTCAACCCCTCTGTTTTGCAATTCTGGTTACGTATTTGAATTCCATGGTAGGTTTTTCAATACTATGGATGCCCAGGCCTCAATCAACCCTGAACAATCAAATCAGAATCTCTGGAGTAAGAGCCATGCTTTGTTTTTTTATTTTTTTTCAAGTTTTCCAAGTGATTCTAATGTGCACCCAGGTTGAGAACCGTAGTCCTTCTTTGACCTGATCACATCCTAGCCCGCTCTGTGGCCGCTCCACTGCCTCTCCTGAGGGTGACTTCCGTGGTAACGCTCATTCTCTCAAGCTGATACAGCGTCACTTAACAATTTCCAGCAATAGGCTGAAAGACATTTAGAAATAGTTCACCCTTCAAACTCTGTCTCCTGAAGTTAGAATACGTTCTGAAACACGAGAAGAAAAATCTCGATAATTATTTCTTGGCCTCCCTTCTAATTTCTCTCAAATGTATAAAATTGCAATGCAATACAATTGCAATGAAATATTTTATTTAAGGATTAAAATCTTTCATTATATTGTTTCTTATTTCTTTTGCTTATATTCTGTTTAATAACCCTATTTATAGAACTTGCTCTATTGTTATCATATCTTGGTGCCAACGACAGAAGGGTGGTTTTAAAATTCTTTTAATGGCATGTTCCATCAGTGAAACATGAAAGATTGCCTCTAATATATGTATATTTCTCTACTTTAAATTGCATACGTATATCACTATGCTAATTTATTATGCACATTTTAAAACACACAAAAAATAGAAATATGAAGATCAATGTGATAAATATTAATAGATGTTCAAATATTTCTTCCTATGCCCAGTGGATTGCCCTGGGGTTCATTTCATACTGTCCATTTTGGTGACCACTGCTACAGAGGAAGCTGGAATCAATCAAAACATAGTTACCACTTGCTCTCTCTGTATGGGATAAAAGGTTAAGAAATCCATCAATGATTAATGGAGGAGAAAGAAATTCACACTATTGGAGCTTTGACTGTGTCTCTTGTAAGCTGATCTGACCCTGTGCTCACATTCTATGCCAGCCTTTCATCCTTATATCCCATGCCTGACATGATAAAATGTGTGTTGTTGGTTGAATGACCTTCATTCCTTGTCCTTTTCTCTCTTACTCAACACAAATGTAAAATAGAAACTCAACAAGATTCCTCATTCTTCCTATAAAATAAAGAATTTTGATTATTTTCTTTGGTATGCCACATTGTTATTTTGTAACTTATTTAGCTTATTATTTCAACGTTTATTAAGTGCCTACTATTTACATTGTATTACATGGGTGAATACAGAGATGAAAAACTGCCTGCAGGAGTAAGTGTTGTAGAAGGTAGGGGGGTGATCATTTTCACAGACAAAGCCCTGATCAGGAAGAAACTATTTCCAGCAGTAGGATCAGCAAAGCGCTATGTCTGATTATGATATTTGATTACAATTTGTGTACTGCTTTATATTATACACTGTATTTTCAGGTTCATGGTATCATTCGTTTCTTGTGAACATAAGTAATCAACAAATAAATTATTATCCCCATTTTACATGTAAGAAAATTAATACTCAGTAAATATGTTAATAGACCCAAATTTGTGAAACCAGGAGTTGAAACCAGATCTGATTCTACTTTCAAAATTACTCTCATTGTACCAAATTCCCTTCATTTCTAGAAACACCTAGGTTTAACATACAGCTATAAATTTCTAATAAATTTAAGTCAATTCACTGGGCTTGAGAAATCAGCTTCCTTCTTTCCCATTCCAACTTTCCATCACTCATGAGATCTTGCTATATGTGTCTCATAATGAAGCCACTGCACTCAGTTTTGGTCTTCCTTTCTTTTAGTCTATGTGCTGCCAGAGTGAGCACATGTTCTTCCTTATTTAACGTTTTTGTTCTTGTTCATTTAAAAAATAGAGTTAATTGGGTTCTAACCATAACTAATGCATGCTTATTGCGGAAAAGGTGAAAAATAAGAAAATATTTATTATCCAAAGAGAACCATTATTAACATTTCCTATTTATTCATAGTTATTATTTTTAAAATAAATCTTATTGTGATTTCAATGTTCTGAAGAGATTTTAGTGTTTGGTTTATGCATTTTGATTTTCATATCAGTGACATTATTGCATCAGACTGGTCCCCTTTTTAATTTATCTTACAATCTAGTGATCAAAGACTTTGTCACCTTTTTAAAAATCTAACTTTGGAGTTTGTGATTTTTTTTTTTTTACATTGTTTCTAGAGTCTCCCATTTCCTTGCATGATGTCTTAGGTAACTTTTATGTCCCTGATCACCTCCCAGTTTGTCCCCCCACATTGGTAGTCCTGAATGAACATAGAACAATCAGTATCTCGCCATCTGTACATTGCCCATTCCTCCTTATTACCGCTCTCTTGTGCCCTTACACCTCCAACCTTTGTACCATCACATATATATTTGCACACTCATTTGAATCCCACAACACTTGCCATGTTCCCTTCTTTCAAGCCTCTTTCTTCAGCTGACTTTCCCTCTTTTGTCTGCAGTATACTCAAATTCATCACTCCCTCTTCCATTTGAGAGAATGAGTCATCTCACCTCCAACCTCATTTTCTTGGCCTCAGTCCTCTGTTCTATTGCAAACATACGGCCAGGCTGCACATATGTCCCCCTCTGTATAGTGCATCCCACAGAAACACTTCATTCAAATGCACATGATTTTTTTTCTGAAACCAGGCCAGTTGCTCAGTGTTCACCGTTATAGGCAGATACTTGATGCAAAAGAAAAAAAGAAAAAAGACAATGAAACACAATGACAAGAGCAACTAGCCAATCAGTATAATGTCCCTTCTCTCTGTGTACAATCAGCTCCAGCTGTAGGCCCTTTATCTTGAGAGTTCATAGGATAATGCACACACATAATTAACCCAAATAAACCTACTTTCGTGAAAAACATTTCGAAGACTTCAGCACAAAAGAGGACTTTTTGGTCCAGATCCTGTACTATTCTGAATTTTTAAAAGACCACACAGAAGCCTCATCAGCCGTACCCTAATTAAACTCGTCAGTTCACAGATGTTTACAGGAAAATGCTCAGCGAAAATTTTCACCAATTCCTGTTTCCTGGGAAGAGAGATGGATGATGACAATAGTAATAGTAATCAGAGCTAACATTAATAAGTATTTTAATGTGCCTGTCACTTTATATAGATCATTACATTTAAATCAGTAACGCTTTGAGGCAATGATTATTATCATACCTATTTTACAGATGTCAAAACTGAGGCTAAGAAGGTTAATAAGTTTCCCAAGATCACACAGCTAGGAAGTGCCAGGACCAAGACTCAGATCCTGCTCTGCATGACTCAAAAGATGTACTTTTAGTCACTTCATTCTGTTCCAATATGATACCACCTGTTCCATAATTAAAATCTGTGTAAATTTTCCAACACTTCATAGTCACCAAATAAAAACCAACTGAACTACCACTATTTTAAACTACCATTATTCCCCCAATATCCTCTCTTTTCCCACTCCTCACATCCACCCTTTCCTCAACTTCTGCTTTCTGGTCTAAAGATTTTCCTGCTGGTCTGAGAGTCTGTTAGCGAAGTTATTCTTAGAAAATTCACTTGAAGGTAACATTTTCTAGATTGTTTCATTGCCCATCTTAAAAATGGCAAAAGTGCAATTTAATAAGCACTGGCCACATCTCTTTTTCACTGATAATCTAATGAGCTGTGTGCTTTCTGTACCCTGGGGAGAGAGACAGCAAGCCCTTGTCAGAAACAGAGCTTTTGTGCCACTTGTAATCTAATCTAGTTGGTTTCTATCCTTTAGGGTCTTTATCTATTGGCTTGTCATCCACTCCGTGTTATGGCAACAAATCCCTTTTCCCTTCTGTTTTGTCAATATAGGTGTTTCTGGGGGCCGTGGTCACAATATTCAGAGCCACCTTAAGCAATTGTTTTTTGAGAGAAAACATCCACTTCCATACCCATTTTAAACCATTGTATATGGGCATCATTTGTAAGTATTCATTATCTAGGTACAAATGGTACTGCCCTAAAATAAGTGATCAGTCAAATATATAAGAAAGTTTTGAAGAGACATATATATCAAGCTACTTTCCATTTTACTTATTTATTTTTTTACCTTGTCAATGTATTTGGGTGATGCAAAATACTGTCACTACTGGATTAAGAAAGAAGAATAATGATTACTCAGGTTTTTATAACACTTTGGAATTTATGTTACTTCCATATGTAAACTTGGAAGGAAACTGTTCTAAAGGGCGAAAGAATAGATGATGTAAGCCCTAGGTTTCAATGAACCAACACTCAAGGGTAGTCTCATTTCCATCTTTTCAGGACTGTGATCCAACTGATGGCTTTGCCACTTGGAGGCTGTGTGACCTCTTAGTTGCAAGTTAACCTCTTTAAAGTCAGTTTTTCTCATCTGTAAAATGGGCCTAATTGTTAATGTCTGCTTCATGAAGCTATAACCAAGATCAGTTATATGATTTATGTCAAAATATATACATAGTACTCCCAAAATATACGACATGTAGGTGTTAAATAAGTGTTCGCTCTTTTGTTATTGCTATTGTTTTTGTTTTTCCTGTGTCTGTTACTAAGGGCTGCCATCATCAACTGTGTTTTCCATACCTGTAGGCCCTCTACGTTCTCACTCTCTGTATGGGTCTATTCTTCTATCCATTTATTCCATAAAAAACTCTGTCCTGTCAGAATGTAAGTTTCAAGGGAGCCAGGACTATGTTTATCTGGAAGAATCGATATAGATGAGTGGTTAAGACCGTGATCTCTGGACCCAAACTGCCTGGCTTTTAATTCTGCCTCTACCACCATTGGACCAATGACTTTGGGCCAGTTTATTAACCTCTTGAAGATATGCTTTTCTCATCTGTAAAATAAAGGTAATCATAATAGCTACCTAATAGGCTGTGGTGAGGTTTGATTCTGTTAATATATGTAAAATAATTTAAAATAGTGCCTGATGTGCAATACAGGCTCTATAAGTGTCTGCCATGATTATGATTATCATTCTTATTATCACTATATGTCTAATATGTAGAACAGACTGACGCATAATAGGTATGCAATAAACATTTGATCAGTGAATGAACAAGTGCTGGACACTAGAAATACAAAAGGATTTAATAGAATGCCACTCGTGTAGAAGAGAATGGTAGGAACCAGTAGAGAGGCTCAAAGCTTAGTGGGGAGCTCATGGTCAGCATTCATACACGTCAGTCAGGTTCAAAGGTCCAATTCCCTCCAGTTCCAGGGTCCCTAACTTGAGCTGCACCACCAAGGATTAACTGGAATGTGGAATTTATATAACAACATGAGGCCAAAGGAAAAGAAAAGGCAGTGCTGCAAGGTATTATATGACTAAGTCTAATTGGATAGTGTGGAGAACATGTGGGCATCCACTCTAATGCCCTCGGCACACTTATTTTAATTCTACATCGTTTCTGCCAAAACTGAAAAATCACTTCATAAAAAACTAGTAGCCAAATAAGGATAACCTAGGTATGTAAAATACTACCTGAATATTTTCAAAACCAGTTAAGAGAAGTGCTGCAGAGATCCACTGTAATGCCATTGCCATGAATAAGAAATGCACTTGTGTCACAGGTTTTGCTGTCCAGTAAGGAAACAGGAGTTGTTGTTAAAACCGGTGGCAATAGGGTACCCTTGAACTTGCTCACCTGCAAAGCCCTGTGTTCCAACATTACCCTTTCCTCAGAAAATAGACTCATGTTAAATGATATTTTGATAGGAAATGATTTCTAAAGTGAGAAAAACCAAGTTGAGTGAAGCTGTAGGAAAATGGGGGATCTCATATAGTTGTGGGATAAGAATAGACTGGTCTGTGTTTCCAGAGGGCACTTTGGGAATAATTGTCAGAATCCTTATAATATTCATATAGTTTGGTTCAGCAATTCCACTTGTATGATTTATCCTGAAGAAATCATCAAAGTTGTGTACAAATATAGAAAAAGGTTTATTGCAACATTATTTGTAGTAGAAAAACATTGCAAGCAAACTAAACATGCTTTATTAAGAGATTAGTTAAATCATTAAATTATAGCCATGAAACACAGGGCTCTGTAAAAATCAAAAGTCATATTGTTGGAGTACTTTCATGATATGGATAAAAAGCAGGTTCCACAATAACGTATATAGTATAGTCACAATTGTATAAAGAAATATATCCAAATAGGGAGATTAAGCCTGATTTTTATCTTCTGTTGTTTTTTTTGTTCTTTTCTTCAATGAATATGTATTGCTTTTGTAATCACAAAAACTATAGCAAAATAAGAAAGATATTTGACCCTTCTTTTACTTTTTCCACAAATGGTATTCTGATTTCCATTATAATGTATTGCTTCCTCATAGGAAAAGGCAGAAGCAATTTGTTTTTTAACATCAACAACTGTACCTTATCTCCTTTGGCTAATGCCATCTGTTCTGTCAAAGCATGATATAGATATTTGACTGTAATCATTGTAGTTTAATCTTTAAGTAAGGTCATGCTTCTAAATATCTTCTTGCCAATATTTCTCTTCACCTGCATAGATTCGACTCTAATTTTGAATTTTTTTCCCCTTCTAGGTAAACAACTACAGTTTAGAAGAAGTCACACATGAAGAGGCAGTAGCAATATTGAAGAACACATCAGATGTAGTTTATCTAAAAGTTGGCAAGCCCACCACCATTTATATGACTGACCCTTATGGTCCTCCTGATATTACTCATTGTAAGTACCATATTCAGTGTCATCTTTGAACAGGATGCCAGGCTTGCAAAAGTGGAATTCTACAAAACTTGGCGAAGTCCTCCGTTCACGTCTTCAGTCTTGTTTAGCCTGTGGAAATACTACAGCGGGATCTTGCACTTCACTCCCTGGTTGCTTTACAGAACCTTACCTAGTGTTTTGAAGGTGGGACACCCTGATGACTTGGCAAGTCCACTGTTTTGGAAAGGCTTAGTGATAGATGTTGTGGACAGTGTGATTATAACAACATAGGAGCAACACATGTTTGAAGGCTATTTCTCAAGCCCCTAAAGCATAATAGCTCTCAAGCTATGATATTCTCTCTTCCTAGTTCAAACCTATATGGTAGTAGAGTGGAAAAGAGATGCTGGCAAAATAGACCAGATATAGCAGAATGGTTCTTCCTGGGGGAGAGAATCTTGAACTTGAATGGTGAAATTATGTTCCTTAATCACCATCATCATTGCTTTTCCCATTTCCTGATTTTGTTATACTGGTAGGGAAGCCAGCAACAATTGTCAGTCACTATGGCACTAGAGGTGCGTTGGAGGTGGGGCTTCCAGAGCAACAATTCACCATGAGACGCTGTGCTGGGTCCTCACAAAGTCCACTGCTATATAAGCCCCATGTATTCTCCTCTTTTTAATAAGTTAATAAGAACCTCATCTAAGCTTCTGTCTTTGGGGACTAGATTTAGAAACAATCCATTTTTTGATGTGAGTTTAAGGGACATTTTTATTGACATCAGTAAGCTTGCTCATTCTGAAGTTTTGAGAAACCACTTGTAAGACTGGGAAATCAGAATGTCTTCAGGACCTGCCATTAATTAGTACTATGGTCTTAAGCAAGTCATTTAACCTCTCTTAGATGTAGATGTTTCTCTTGAGAGAAATTTAAAGCTTGAATAGTTTTGTTACCTGCCTATTACATTAACTATTGCTTTTCTTAATGGTGACTCTAAAATGACTTGCCCCAAAATATGTGTTTTATCAAGCAGGCAGTAAGCTGAGATCAGCCTTACGTTAGGATATGAGAGACTTTTAACTTTTAAAGTTTTTCAAACTGGATAAAATTAGAAAAATCAGCCTTGAGACTGTGAGCCATTTCATGAAGGGCTATAAGGTCAATGTCAAAGAGAGAAAAAGGAGAAAACAAAACTTGCTGTTCAATTCAAGAAATATGTATTGAGTAACCTTGATATCTACAAGACACCTTGCAAGGTAATATGTGGGATACAAAGGAGATACAGTCATGACCTTCACAAGAAGGAAGGCTAATGCAGATATATGAATAGCAGCAGTGTTTGGCAAAATAAGAGATATGCGTATGCCATGAAAGAGGTAAAAATCAATGTCCTTTGGGCACTCAAAGGAAGAGAATATCACCTGTTAGAAAAATCTTTATGCGGAGGGTGCCATTTGAATTTTCTCTTGAAGAATGGTTGAGGTTGCATTATCAGAGATGGGGTAGGAGACAGAAATTGTAGGTAGTTGGAACACTGGAACAAAGGTACAGATGTTGGGAAGAACAGACTTTGTTTGGGGACCAAAAGATATGGGTAAGGGGGACGTTGAATGGATCAATCTTGTAAGAATGGTGAAAGGGAGAGTTTATAATCAATACAATAGTGGCAATGGAGCGCATTTAAGCAAGAGAACAGCATGATCAGAGTTGGATTTCTCGATGTATGAAATGGATTTGAGGAGAAAAAGAGGGGTCAGGAGCCCTACAAAGAAGGGGTTTTCAGTCACTCAAAAAAGGAGATGAATTAGGTGGAGAAATAGGAAAGAAAGGCCTTTCTGGGATGAGAGTACAGCATATTTTGGGAATAAAGTCTTATACAAGAACCTGCTCCTAGGAGCCTTCTGTTTTTGATGATTGGATATTAATTGTGTGAAAAGAATGTGAGCTCTGCAATTAGAAAGCTAACATTTTTGTTTCAATAGAAAATTAATCATCATTCTGAAAATGTGTGCTGGGTCTCTCCTCCAATTCTTCTCTTCACCTAATTATACTAACTGCACTTATATATATAATTGTTATTACATCTTTCCAATCCTAAAGGTCACTGTGCTTGTACATACTAAGTGCAAACAAATAGCAACTTCCCCCTCAGGGAGGACAAGAACATCGTTGGCATGTAGCAAAGCCTTTCTATTTTTACAAAACTATAGAATGACATATTGAATCACCCACATAACAGTTTTCTTTGCTTTTCTTTTTTTCACCCCTTAGCTTATTCTCCACCGATGGAAAACCATCTCCTCTCTGGCAACAATGGCACTTTAGAATATAAAACCTCCCTGCCGCCCATCTCTCCGGGAAGGTACTCACCAATTCCAAAGCACATGCTTGTTGAAGACGATTACACCAGGTCAGATATACTTGTTGGTTAACTGAGTGTGTGATCCTTACCTGGAAGAAATTGCATCTGCCTAACATGTCAGCCCTTGTCTGGGGGGCTAGCTAAGGCTTCTGAGTACCACTCAAACTTATTATAGTCTTGCCTCCACTGGAAACCTGCAAATATTTGTAAATGTGTGTCATTCTCCTGTGTTAGAAGGCAAAACCACAAATTCTTTGTGGAGGAATAGTAACATATGCTTATCACTTTACAATTTATGAAAACTTTTGAAATCTGATCCCATTTGAGCTTTACAGCCATCCTGTAAGATGGGCATTATTACTGGAGGAGAGAAGATGGTGCTGAAGTTCAAAAAGAAGGCAGTAGCATACCAATATTACACATCTGATTAGTGAAAGAGTTATAGCTGAGCCTCATGTCTTTTGACTCTAAACTTCATGTTCTTGCCGCAAATTGCTACCTACAGTTTAATAGAACTGGGGAGTCAATCAACCCTCCCTCTGGTGCAGTAACTGCAGGTGGAAATGGAAAGGAAAGGTGTGAAATTAACTCCAAAATGGTTTGAATTTAATATACTCCATTAATCCCAAAGGAAAACAAGACAGGCGCAGAACCACATTGCTAATCCACAAAGTATTACCAAATTTAGTCAGCACGCCTCTGAAAAAGTCGGATCTGACAGTTTGAAATCGACTTAGTTTACTTAAGGGTCACCAGTAAAGATTCAATAAACACTGGATGATGAATAAATTAGTGAATGAACGGGCAGATGAATAATAAGAAATGTACATTTTTTTCTTTTTTATCTTTAATTGTTTTTGCTCCAAAGTAATATATGCTCATTGCATTTGGTGTAGTAATGCAAAGATGTTCAAGAAACAAAAATCTCCCCCAAACTCCCTCCAGAGCAATCTGTCTTGAGGTTGACAATGTGACAGCCTGGCTTGAACCTTTCATATATTCTCCACGTTCATACAAACATGTACAAATGCATACTCAGATATAGGAAGGGAGTGACCTTTTTTTTGTTTCAAGGAAGATTGGCCCTGAGCTGACATCCTTGCCCATCTTCCTTTATTTTATATGTGGGATGCCTGCCGCAGCACAGCTTGATAAGTGGTGCATAGGTCCTTGACCAGGATCTGAACCTGCGAACTCCAGGCTGCCAAAGTGAAGCATGCAAACTTAACTGCTGCACCACTGGGCCGGCCCCTTGACCTTGTTTTTATAACATAAGTTCATATTTTACACATTGCTCTGAAACTTGCTTTTCTCCATGAGAAGTACTTTTAGATTACATATAGATACGTATGCTTTTTCTGAAAGTGTTTGTATATAAAAATGATAGAGATGCACCCTTTCGGTTTCATATCCTGCCTGTCTAATGAAGCCATTTGTCAGCCTTTAAAAAGTCGAAGCAACTTCCTGCTGCTTTCCTCTCCTCTCTGGGACCCATGCATACTTTGGTCTTTTCATTCCTTTGCTATTTCTTTTTTAAATGATTAAGCATTTTCCATTTATTTTACAATTTCAGGTTTGCTGAAGTAGCTTGTTACATCTTTAGCCAAGGAATGAAATGTTTAGATGTTGCAAATGTGCATCTGTGCTGTAAATCAAATATAAACTTCTTCCTATGCTGAAACGTCTCATCTCTATGCTCGTAATTAAAATGAGGGCTGTAGCAAAGATAATCTTCGTGGCTCTCTAAAGAATTGTGCAAATAATTGGCACCTTTATTCACCAGAGCAATGATCTATTTGCTCTCATCCTATCGCTAATATTTGATATGATTTTAATTTGGAAATGTCACTTAATCTTACTAGGCCCCAGAGTGCATTAAAGTTTATTAAACCACCTTCATAATCCAGTCCTTTGCTAGCTGTTTTACGTACACTATCCATTTAACCCTTCCAAAAACACAGAAAGAAGGGCTTTTATTACCATTTTATAGATGTAGTGAAGTTCAGAGATGTTAAGGATTTTGCTTATGGCCACAGATTTTAAATAGAAAAACTGGATGCTCTACCAGCTTTAAAATCTTGGCTAGGAAGAAACATTTTAATTTTCTCCTTATTTTTAAAATGAAAAACAAGCCATGTAAGACTGTGCTCATCGTAGAAACATGTGGCTAGAAAGGGACCCAATAGCTTTGGTAAGCTCTAAAGACACCTAGATCAGAGTTGAGAACTACTTCTACCACTGGCTAACGGTATGATCCTGGGCAAATCGTTTAACCCCTGCAAGCCTCAATTTCTTCATTTGTACAATGGGACTAGTCATCACGTCTACCTCCACAGGTGGTTGTAATGATTAAATGAGATAATGCATGCAAAGAACTTTTAGCAGTGCCTGACACATAGTGAATATTAAATGAGTGTTATCTAGTTGCAGTAGCTATACTTATTATAATTCTTAATCCACCTAAGATGTCACGTGGAATGTTTTTACAGATGGTGTACTTGGAAGAGAGTCCACTTCTTCCTGAAGCATTATGTTTCACTGTTGAACTTCTTGTCTCACCTCCGCCCTTGACAATCTCACTAATAACTCTTGTGTAGAATCTTCTGAATGACTGATACCTGGCAAACTTGTGAAGTAAATTATATCAGTTTAGACACACACACACACACACGCCCCTCCCCCTCTCTCACTATGGCTGTGTCCTCTCACAGGTGCTCTGTGCTGTAGGTGTTACTGTGACTCACGGGAATTTTCTCAGAGGCAAATTCATTGCCTCATTTATAAATATTTATTGAGCACATCCCACTAGACAGCGGGCACTGCACAAGGAACGCAAAATTGTATAAGAAAGGACATCTGTAAAAACTATCAAATTCAGACAAAAATATAGGTAAACCAGTGAATCCCCCAGTGCCTATTACCTGATTATGCATATCCCCTCTGTGAAGTTTTCCATAAAGACTAATTTATTATTTTTTTGAATCCTGAGATTGTATATCTTGATATCAAAATGTCATTTCTTTTGTGGTAGCAAATGGCAGTTATTTTACTGTATTCTCATTAGAAAATGAAAAGTTGGCAACTTTATCTCAGTTCTCCTTTTTTAAATGTAAAAGATCTGTAAAATCCCGAAGTGTGGGAGCTACTAACAGAAACAAACAAAATTAGATCAATTCTATGAAGTGCTCTCAAGTCACCCTAGCAGAGTTCCCTAGCACCACGGGAGGCACTCAGTAAATATTTATAAATGAATTTCTGTTTTATGTGAATGCTACAGGAAAAGCCTATGACATCGAAGAAAGTTTTAAAGAGGAGATAACTCTTGAGTTTGAGCTTGAGAAAATACGTAGGCATTGGTCAGAGAGTCCAGAGATCAGGAAGGGCATTCATGGTAGGGGAAATTACATGTGTAGTCAAGGAAGACGTGAAATAGAATAAAATAAAAACAACTCTTACAGTTTGAAACAGAAGACTCATAAAGGAAAATGATACCTACCTGTAAATTATCTTTACATTCCTATCCTTTCTCTCATATACCACCTAGTTGTACAATTAAAAATATATATGGTAGTAGAAACAAAAAGATCACTACCATGCACTGTTAACACTAAGTGCTTTAATATGTATTACTCCTTTGATATTATTTATATTATATTCTTATCCTTGATTTTTATAGATAACAAAAATGCTCAAAGAGTTTAAGTAATTGCCTCATCTCAGACAGCAAGCAAATAGCAGAATCAAAGTTTGAATTCGGGTTTTGTCTGTCTCCCAAGGCCTCATCCCCACACTCGCACCCTCCATCTCATGCAGTCTCTTTCCATGGAGAAATGTTGGAGAAAGAGGATTGGCCTTACATCAGGAGACTGTGTTCTGACCCTGTAGTAGGTACCACTTACTTACCTAGATGACCCTGAATAAGCCATTTAATCTCTGTGAGTCTTGATTTTCTCATCTATAAATTTGGGATAAAGCATCTTCTAATTTTCTTACGGAATTGTGAAATTTTACCGTGATATGAGTGAAAGTCGTCATCTTTCAAAGGCCTATATAAACTTATTATTATCCTAAGGTGTTATAGTAGCTTATATTTAAGGCTTACTTTGTATTTTCCTAGAATAATACATAAGGGAATGAATTTCTAATGATGAGACTTGGGCTCATGGGGAAACATCATTTCTGTGAAATGGGAACATTCAACAACCTATGAAATCATATCAAATGGGCAGCCTTTTATTCCATATGCTCATTATATCTTCCTCTATCTCTTGTAAGACATATTTCTCTATTTTCCTGATTCATATTCACCTTTGCTGGGGAAATGTAGTAAGAACTTTTTAAGGAATTTTGATTAGAAGAATACTACGACTTAGTTGGAATTTTTGAAAATCTCTTCCTTACTGTTTAAGGAAATATATACCTGAGAAAACAGGGAAATTTTGGTTTTCCATTGATTTAGAGAAAGAGAGCATAAACAAAGGCCTTGGATAAAATGCTCTTAGGAGAAAGCCTACTGAGTCCCCTATAAGTCAGTATTCATTGTGGTGGAGATATTCTGGTCTTCGATTTTTGGTAAATGAAGCCATCACTGTGATGCTGAGATGGGTTTTTGGCTCAAGGAGTTATAGACTATTAGAGTTGGAAGGGCCATAAATGAATGTAGAGTCTAATCTTCCTCCATTTGATGGGTAAGGAACACAGGCCCAGCATGGTTTGTCGGCCATCTCTAAGTCCCATAACTTGAAAATAGTAGAATCTGATTTAGAACCCATGTCTTCAGACAGCCAGTCCACAGTTCTTTCTATTTCGGTAAGCTGATTTCACTTTTTTTGTTTTTTGGATGGAGTAAAAGGGGAATAATTATGAAAAGCTACAATCACTTGTGAATCACCGGTCACTTGTGAGCAATGCCCACTTTGTACGTTACCTACAACTATGGATTCTGCCTCTCCTGAGCCAAGTCTTCCTTGGTCACCCAGAAGGGATGTAAACTACACACTCTAACCATCTGGCTAAGTATTCTCAGGATACACAAACAAATCATTAGTACTAAAATGAAACCAAAAAATTTGGAGATGCAAAGTACAACTGCTCTTTGAAGATGTAGGGACTTAATTTATCAAATCATGAGTGTGATACATGTCATTATGAAAGCCAGGGACTTAATTTATAGCTGTAAGTGACATATTTCCCAGAAACCAAGTTCACCTGACCCTTAGCTTAGTATACCTGCGTGTCTTTCTGATTGGCTCTACATAATGCTCCCTCACATAATTTGGTTGTTCAAAAAGCATGCACTAAGTGAAGTCTCAAGAAAGATTTCTTGCCTCCAGAAACTTTCAAAGACCACTCCAAATCATGACTCTGATATTCATCAGTTTGACACCCTTATTTACTAAATAGATATTTACCAGCAGCCTATAGTCTGCCACCACTCTGTTCTCCCCAAATTATAGAACACTGGCTTACTGGATATAATATCTGAAATGTATTCCAGTTATCTTTTCTCTTTATTTCATTTATTTATTCATTTACTCATTCGATGAATATTTAGCTTGTACCATGTGTCAAGCACAATTATTAGCAACAGAATTACAATGGCAAACAAACCAGGCAAGGTTTGTTAGAGTCATTCTAGTGTATTGAATAAAGATATATAGATAAGCTAGTTAAGTTTAGATATTGATAAGCACTATTAAGAAAATAAAATAGGATAACATAATAGACAGTGATTGGGGAAGAGAACAATAGGAAGACTGAATTGCAAGGCCAAAGTCACTGAGGCAGGAATAAGTTAAGTGTGTTCCAGGAACAGAAAGAAGTCCAGCTTGGCTGGAAAGAGATGAGCTCATGGAACCATGGCAGAAAATTAGGTTGGAGAAGGAGTCAGGAGCCAGATGACGTAGGACTTTGTAGGTAATGATGAAGATGTGTAGCTTTAATTTTAAGTGCATTGAGAATCCATTAAAGAGTACTAACCAGAAGAATGAAATAATCTGATTTATGTCTTAAAAGAAAGCATCTCTGACTGCTGTGTAGAGAAGTAGAGGGACCGTTTAAGAAATGAGGGGAAAGATTATGGCAGCTGGGATGGGAGGTTTCGTGGGGGGCTACCAGGGGAAGAGAATAACTGTGGAGGAATCTGAGCTGTACTTCAGAGTTAGATTCAACAGCCCCTGTTCTACAGGAGGAGCAGTCGTGCCTCAGGCAGGCTGATTTACTACTGACCATTTCTATACTTTTCATAGCCTGTGGAGTAATCTTTCAGGAACAGCATAAGTGTTTGCCACTGGTACTGATTTTTTTCCCTTCGTGTTTAGATCAGAACTGGTTAGAGGCTAAAATCACTGTTTGTCAAATCTGTCTACCCACATGCCCTTAGGCCATGAAAAATGCAGTTGTTCTCCTCAGGATCTGAGGTAGAACATGAAGTTTTCTGTCCAAACATGAAACACACAAAATCTTGCGTTTTGTCATACAGTTTGGGAAATACCCTTAATTGCTTTAATGTGAAAATATTTTGATTACAGATTAAATTATTTTTATCCAAAATCTTAAAGTGAAACTGAGACAACAGAAAGGTTCTCTGGGGATAATCAGTCCCTGGCAAATACCACAAACCCCAAGTAGCATATGAGTTCCCAAGTTTGAGAAGCAGTGAGCTAAATTACACAAACTTGTCAGTTGTTAATTCTGTGTTGTAGAAATAGTCCCTTAGTAATGTCTCAGGATTTATGGTCTTCATTAGGGACAGGCTCTCAAAGAATTAGACAACACCTTCCATCAGAGTAAAGTCTGGGAGTATTCTAACTTCTCTCCTTTTTAACTTATATTTAATCACTTGAAACCATTTCTGGATGAGGTGGAAGTTCTTTCTTTTGTCACAGGAAGGAAATCTTTTCTTCCATGCCTTTAACCAAGTATCGTAGAAAAGAACTCGATGTGCCCTACGCAGACAATTGACCTTACTTTAGAATCAGGATCTGTGTAGCTGTGATTAGGTGTGTGGGCCCTGAAGACACCCTGCTGAGGGTCCCACCTTGATCACTTCCTATCTGTATGACCTTGGGTAAGTTATATAACCACTCTGCCCCAGTTTTCTCAGTTATAAAAGAAGCAGAATAATGCTTTCCATCTCATAAGCTTATTGTGACAATAACCTGAGTTAACACGTATAAAGCGCTTGGAAAAAAGTAAGCACTTGATAAATGTTAGCTATTATTAATACTATTTAAAACAAGGATTTAAGATGAACTACTCCACAAATAAAATCATGTTTTGGTAAACATCCTCCATGGAATGGAAATGTAGCCAACAATATCATGCAGCTGCTCAAACAAAATCTACGTGTACATTTTTTCAACTTATTTATCTTGCAGAGCACATTAGAACATTTTATTTCAGAAAGTTATATAGTCTTACTGCTTTATAAAGGATGTTTATTTGTATGACTACAATGAATGTCTAGTACCACCTGCATTGAAAATATAATATAGGATTCAGTGGAACCAAATATAATAAAAAACAGTCTATCAATCTGGCCTCTAGCGCTAAATACAATTGTCCTCTAGACAATTTCTTTATTTTGCCCTATTTTATTCGTTGTAGCTCTCAATGACTAATACCATGTAGCTTTTCCCCTAAAAAAGATTCTGTAAAAACATGGCATCAGACTCCTCACATCCTTTATAAAGTACATTAAAGAACTTAACTAAATCAAATATTCATCAGCAGTGTCTCTGAGTTATATGTTTTGCTCTGTGCTGCATGCCTGATTTCTCCGATGTGGAGCCTGGTACTATAATGTCTCTTTTGAAGCAAAGTGTAGTGATGGGAAAGGAAGAGTGGGACAAAACTAGTGAGACAGATGGAGGATAAACCATTAAGTGGAAGCCTCAAGGGAAGTTTTCTCTTTATTGATGGTGGCTCCACATAACCATTTAGTTTTACTTACATAAACTGTGAGGCAAGATTGATAGAGCTATCCTGTTAGAAACAGAGAGAGTGGGTATGCTAATGGGGAAGTTGACAAATCTTAATTAAAGGAAGATATCCAAATATGTATTGGAAAACATGTTAAGCTGTTGTTTGCTGTTGGGGAAATGAATTTAATGTTAAGAAAAATGAAACAATAATGGTGATTCTAAGACTGTCTTTTATAGATATTTATCATTTCCTATGTACCTAATAAATTAGCCAGACATAAACACACAACACTAGGCCTTATAATTTTATGGAAGATGGTTGTTGCACATTGATCTATTGCACATCTATTGTTGTTATAGAAGTAAAATTCAAATACCATGTAGATAGTTATTTAATGAATGCTGTATTACATTTTAATAGAATGAGTTCACCCTTGGCTGGTTGAGGCAAAAAAGGATAAATGATGGCAATGGAGAATTTTGGAGTGACCACTGTAGAAGTAATCAACCATTAAATGACCCCTGTCCCCTTACATTGCAAGTTAACTAATATCACCAACACAATGTGCAGCTTATTTCTAGCCATTATCTGTATGATACTGAAACAGAGTGCGTATTATGATTCAAGACAAGCAGACATGGCCTCTTCCTCTAGGAGTTTATTTCCACATCTGTATGTCAGTAAAGTAATAGTAAATATAAGTCAGCTGATTCCTAATTGTCCACATGTGGATATGTACTTTGAAAATTATCCATGACAACAAATCCCTGAGTGACCTCTTGCAATCTCCTATATCACTAGCTGCTGTGGGTAAGATTACCATATTAATATTAATGATTACCTTAACGAAATATAAGAAAATTGTGGGGTACAATTATTGTATTCCAAAGACTTATATTCTTATATATTATAGACTTATAAATTTCATAAGTTTTGGCTTGCATCATTCACTTTTTGCTTCTAGGGAATTTAATTAATCTAGAAATGAAGCAAGCTATATCTGAGTAAAAAACCATTTAAAAAATACTGCCTTCATATATTTTCCCCACACATCCTTTTCAATCTTTATATCTATTTCTTACCCCTTTTATTGTCTTATACCTCTTTGTTTCTTTCCAGTAAGTTCTGTCTTATTTTATTAATTTCCCTAATTGTAAAAATAATGTGTATTTGTAGAAAAGATGTAAAATAATAAAAATAAAGAAAAACTAATAAAAGTTACCATATCACCACAAAAGGATAATCATTATTAATATTTGATATATTTCCTTTGAGGTTTTTTTCTATATCTGTATATTTGTTTATAAAATTTGGGCCATACTATGTACAGTGTTTTTTTTTTTTTAATTTAACATTGTATCTTGAGCATTTTTTTCACGTCCTTAAGTAGTTTTCAAAAACGTATTTTTAGTAGCTGTATATTATAGAGGAGCCATAATTTACTTAACTACTTTCCTATTCTTGGACATTTAGGTTGTTTCTAGGATTTTCTTATTACAGATAATGCTTGTACAATCTTTCTGACCCCATCTCTTGATTATATATTTCTTTAAGATAAATGCCTAAATCCCCACTGCCTAATCAGCACCTCACTTGGTTGCCTTATAGACATGGCACACTCAACATTTCCAAAAGCAAACTCTTGATGTTTGTCCCCAACCTGCCCTTCCATAGGAAATATGATCCATGATCAAGAGAAAAATCAACCAACAGAGACAGACCTAGAAATGATAGAAATGATGGAACTGGCAGGCGAGAAGATTAACAAGCTATTATAAATATGGTCAATCTCTCAAAAGAGTAGGGAAAGAAATGTGAATGGAGAGAAATGGAAGATATGAAATTAACCCATATTAAACATCGAATGATAAAAAAATAGTATCTGAAATGGAAATTAATATCACAATAGACACTGCAAAAGAAAGAATTGTGAACTTTAAAGCATGGCAATAGAACTTATCCGAATGAAGCACAGCGAGTAAAAAGACTAAAAAGAAAAAAAACATTCCAGTGACTTGTGGCACCAGAAAAGGCAGACTTTGAAGTATCAAATAGTCAAAATTTTAAACATTTGATGAAAATTATAGTCATATTGGTCTAAGAGTGTCAACCAAGCCCAAAGACATTATGAAGAAAGGAACATAATAAAAATAGATTTCTTGTGAAAACTAATGCAAGCCAGAAGATGATAGAGTAATATCTGTGAACTAGAGCGGGGCTGACATCAGAGTTTGTGGCCTGAGCAGCAGCATCGTGGAACTGTTATGACTAAGAAGGGGAAGACTGTGGAAGGGCAGACTGGGGACAAATATCAAGAGTTTGTTTTTGGAAATGTTAAATGTGTGATGTGGATAAGGCAATCAAGTGAGATGCTGATTACGCAGTGGGGATCTAGTAATTAGCAAGGCTGGAATCTGAACACATTCAGCCTGGCTCCAGGATCTGTGTCTTTGACCATGCTGTTAAAGGTCATGCACCTGATACATAACAGGATCGGGATTCAAGCTAACTCCAAAGTCAGGCTCCTTTTGTTGCACTGCATGAGTGGCATTATTAGCTTTAAGATTTCTGGAGTCTCCTCTGTGCTTCATGTTAGTCTTTGATTTTTCTTTTGTCCACAAAGGTAGAGCTAAAGTTTTGTATCATTGTCTCCTCCCAGCAACACTTACAACCTATTCAGGGGAGGCAATCAGCTTTCCTCAAGAAGAAGTAAGACCTCCTGGATGGTGCAGTTCCAGGCAGGGGTTCAGTCCTTAATGTCTGTCATTTTGGCTATAACACCAGACCCCATATAGTTGCCTTAATGAACAGTTTAAATCCTTACTGAAAGAACTTAGCAGTCCTGTGAGTATATGTGCCTCTGTGTAAATATTTAAATGTCAACCGTCATCCTAGATGTTTTTAAATTAGGTTGACCTTGAAGTAGAATGATGTAAGTTCTTGCTCATGTAGACTGCATCCTAATGGGAGTGCTGTCAACTGATCCATTGGAGTCTGATATTTTGCTTTATTTTCTTTCCCCTAATCTTTTTCTAAAGTCTCATTTACCATCTTGAGAGAGGGGATGAAGTCAGAATGAAACAGCTGAAATAAATGTGGTAGCCAGAGATTTCAAAGTCAATTATGTGAGGCCTTGCTCTGAATTTATAATAGTGTTGGTAACCCTTATATCTGTCTAGTACTGCACAGATATTTTTCTATTTCTCATTTACTTCCTATAACACCATACAAAATGGGCAGAGAGATGTTGTTATACCTGTTTAAGAGATTGAGAATCTGAGATGATAGCGATTCCATGATTTCCCCCATGACAAGTTGAAAGTAAGTGGCAAATCCAGAAGCAGGGTAGCATCTTGGTTAGGAGCACAAATTTTGGAGTCAGAGTAACTCTGGGTTCACCACTTACTAGCTGTTTGACCTTGGATGAGTTATGTAACCTCTCTGTGTCTGCTTTCCCATCTATGACTATACCATGGATTATTGCCAGGATTAAATGAAGTAATCTATGTAAAACACTTTGAACAGAGCCTGGCACAAAATAAGCTGCATTCAGGTTAACTATTATTATTATTATTATTATTAGCTTTGACTTCTAATTCAGGGCACCATGGTGATTACAGGCCTGGCCACAGCTGTGGTGATTAGCAGTGCTGGTTAGGGATGGTGGATTGAGATCAGGAAGTGAATGAAGGGGAAGCAGCTTCCAAGTAGCCAATAAAACATAGATTTATACTATACTTACATTTGCCTTAAAAATTCAATTTTGAGATTTTATGTTGATTTAGTGATGTTTCTTTTATATTTCAATACCTTTTAAAAATATATATTGATCTTAATTAAGAAGAATTTATTCAAAACCAGACCTAACTATAAAAGTTATAAAGAAAGAAAAGTCTGTGTTAAACTGATTTTAATTTAAGAACTCTAAAATTAAATATTCTAGAATGTTAAGTAAACACAAATATGTACCTTCCCCAAATACTCAGATTTACCATCCAGGCACCATAAAATTTTTTAAGGAAATACAGTGTTTATTTCTGCATATCCTCATGATTTGAGCACAGAAATCAAGTATATCCATAGCAACATCTATAATGACACCTCTCATTTCCCAGGGGTAGCATTAATTCCAGGGCTTCACTGTGTATCATTAGATTAGACCATGTATGGTTGGACAAAGTTTCACATACAGTATATATCCAAATCCATATAATGCTGAGTGTAGCTCTAATAAGGTTATGCTGAGTTTAAATTCATGAGAACTAAAGGGAGCAGTATAGCAGTTGCAACTGGGCGTGGAACTCATAGTGGGAATGTGGTCTACTTGGCTAAGGCAAAGTAGGATCTTCCCCAGAACCACTGTCTTCTGTAGCTTAGAGAGAAATACTTGGTTAAATTCTGCTTACAAAAATTGTATATTTATATAAAATATCTGATCTATATCATCATATATATATCCTCATATATATCATCATATATCATAATATAAATATCATATCAGATATATATCGTGTCTGATATATATCAATATATGTATCTATATATGATATATATCTATGTACATATCTCTGTATATATATCAGATATCCATATATTATATCTGATATATATCGTATCA
Source organism: Equus caballus (assembly GCF_041296265.1). Classification (NCBI taxonomy): domain Eukaryota; kingdom Metazoa; phylum Chordata; class Mammalia; order Perissodactyla; family Equidae; genus Equus; species Equus caballus. The sequence continues at coordinate 63,815,725 of NC_091690.1, forward strand.
GATATCTATGTGTATATCACTGGTGAAATAAAGGTAGTATTTCTTACCTACCCTTGAAAAAAGAACTTAATATTTACACTTTACAGATATTAACATTTGTCGGCTAAATACTATCATTAAGTAAAAAAGTTTTAGGGCAATACTTATTATCTTGTTTCAGTTGGAATTGAAAGAGATAATGCAACTCAAAAATGTAATGACTTCTTACCTTTATCAAAAAGAACAGATCTACTATCTAAAATTGTAGTTGGAAACTCTGACAGCCCATCAGTCACCTGTGAAACTTTGGTAAACGTGGAGTCCTGATCCCCACACCAGATCTGCCAAATCTGGGTGTCCGGGGAAGGACTGGGACATTAGTATTAAAAACAGAACAAACACCCTCACAGGTCATTCTGATGCACAGGCAGGTTTTGGAAACGCTGACTTAAATTCATTATGTCTTTGACTTCAGAATAATTATATCCCCAGAAGCAGAAGCAAAATGGAGCACATTAGAAGAAAACATGGACAGGCATTTCTCCCAGAGAGTAAGTTTTCACAGAAACATCGGATGACCCTAACCACTGACAGTACTGGTAGTAATGTGCAAGGAAAGGGCATTGCTCTTGAGCAAGAGTTGCCAAACGTTGAATTTGTTCAGTGGTGTTTAGATTTTATAATTAAAAGTGCTAGCTATTTAAATACACCACACCTGTAGCAGGTATGCATTTTATTCTATAAACACAGTTTTTTTACAAAATGGCACATTACTTTATTTCCTTTAAATCAAATTACATCTGATAATAGGCCTCTGTCTTGCCCGATTCTCCTTTTAAAGTCCTCCCTGAATATTAATCCTTTAGGAGCTCAGATTTTGAAGAACAAAAAGCTGGAAGAGAGTTTCTTCGAGAAAATACTGCTTTCCCTCCTGTAGCACAAATCTCCAGCGAGGCTTGGGAATACAAAGTCCTAATTATCTGCTTTGAATTTGGGACAGAAAAAACATGGCAAGTTCAAAACACAAATTAATATTTCAATAAATTATCCTACCCCCCTCATTTATTATTTATATTGCTTCAGAAAAAGTGGCTTATATTAGTCCAATTCAGAAACACTCTACTCCCTAACCCCCTTTTCCTGTTGAAATGACTGTTTTTATAAAAGAATCTTAGATACTTGTAGGTTCCTTAAGTACACAGTAACCCCCTTACAGCAGAACAGACAATATCCTTGTGACTAAATACACATCAGAGTCAGAAGTAGCTGTTGCTCATCTCATGGACCTATCATAGGTGCCAAAGAAGAAAAATAGAGGCTGTAGGGAAGTGAATTGAGAATTCTAATCCAACTTCCACACCCATATTAGGCTGCCACCTTCCTACCTTGGATCTGTTGTGTGCAACTAGATGCTCCTCAGGGGAACCCAGAGATCTAGATTCCTCTACAAACACAGAGATTCAACAATGCATGCAACTACCATACACTATGGGCAATTCTTATTTTGCTTTATGTTTGCCCACTTGTATCCTTCAGTGAAGTATTGCATAGTGAACATTGGAGCCAAAGAGACCTGCATTCAAATTGCAGTTTGACCACTTCCTCATCAGTGCCTCTCTGAGCCTCAGTTTCCTTGTCCAAAAGCTATAGGTAATAAACACTGTGAAAGAATATTGCTGTGAAACTTAAAGGTGATGATGTATGTGACCAAATAGTGACTGGGGAATTTGAGGATCCTCTGTTATTGCAGTAATCTTAAATTCAACTACTTCCCTTCCCTGCCTCACCACCCAAAATATCCAATTCCAGAGCCCAGGCAAGTCATGTAGATTTTACAGAATATTTCACGTGGAGACAAAGGAGAAGATTACAGAATGACTTTACTCTAAACTCTATATTCTGCATTCCACACTGCTGGGCACTGAGGTATCCTGAATTGATCTCAAGATTCTTGACACAAACCTATGGAGTCCACTGGCTCTTTGATGTTTCAACCATGACTTTTCACTGTGCCTATTTTTTATTATGACCCTCATGCAGTTTGGCTACCTGGTATCCATCTTAGCTACAATCAGAATGTACCATTCTAAAATTTCTTCCATCTGCTGAATCTATTCCAGATTGGTTAGATATAGTAGATGGAAGCTTCAGCTCTATTGATAATCTTAAAAAGAAAAAGGAAAGTCTCCTCTATCTGGTTTCATTATTGCTGTATCTTCATCCCAGTAGTTCACTTAATAGCAGCTCTGACTTTCAATGAATGTACTGGTCCAGTTGAGTTCTCCAAAAATGCAGTCTTCTCTGGATCCTCAAGATAGGCCAGGAGTCTCTCCCCAGGTGGACTTCAATACCAATCATCTTATCCCTTTGTGTAATTTGTGCTCTTACTCAATGTTCTTAAAATACTTGGGCCGACAGTGTACAAGGAGAGACCTCCTATTTAAAACTCCTCAGAACATGAACAGGGGGGCCAAAGGTAAGATTGTCTCAAAAGTGTGTTTGGCAGGGAGGGAGAGGAGGTTTGAGAAATGGTGAGAATAATCTGGTGACTGTGGAGAGTACAATTAATATTAGCTGAATTCTGCCAATGCCAAGCGTTCTGATAAGTCTTTTGGATACTTTATTCTATTAATTTTTACAGTAGTCCTGTCATGTGCTATCACAAATGTATAGGACTGAATATCAGAAAGATTAAGTGACTTGTCTAAATTTGCACAGCTAATAGGTAGTAGAGTTGGGACTCACACTTGGTCTGTGTTTCACTAAAATGTGTCACCACATAGGAGATTAACTATCTCTAAAATCCCTCAAGTATACGTAACCCACTTAATGTCCCCAAGATCTGAGAAAGTTTATTTTGTCTATTAAAATAGAAGCTCTGCTATAAATGGTATCATGTGTTGTGCCTTGCCATATTTTCAGACATATCTTCTACTTCTCCCCTTTATGCCCCCATGCTCCAACCAACTTAACCAGATAACTAGCTTGCTTTGCCAGCCTCCCTGCTGGCTCTTGCAGCATCATCTGCTTCCCTTAGCCACCTCCCTGTTCATTTTCACATGTCCAAATACTATCCATTTTTCAGGGCCCAGTTCCAATGATACTTCCTCATAAAATTCTCCCTAATTCTTCCTGCTGGATAGCATTTTCTCTTCATTTGAATCCCCAAGACAGTTTGTCTTTCCCTCCCATCACACTTAATCATTTTTAACTTTATTTTTATCAAACACACACACACACATACGAGTGTGCATACACACACATATTCTCATCCTCTCTCCAAGACAAAGTTATGCATGAGGGAAGAATCTATCTCTGGATCAGATTTTTATCTTCCACATCACCTAGATTAGTATCTGGTACATAAAAATAGTTATTTACTGAGTGCCTATCATATAGAAGTGATTTGTTAAGGCTTTATCTCATTTAATCTCATAGGAGTCCTAGAAGGCAGGTCTTATGAAGCCATTTTCTAAATAAGGCAGCCAAGATTAAGACAATGCAGGTAACTTTCCCAGAGTCACACAGCTAAGTAAGTCGCAGAACAGTATTCAAACCCAGATCTTGTAGCCTGAAAGCTCATGCTCTTTCTACCATGTTCATAGCTCCCTGTATGTTTTCAAAGTACAGTAAATATATGTTAAATGAATGAGGAGATGCATTGGTAAAAAAGACTACAGTTGCTATAAATTTGTTTTAATTGCCATCATTTCTATAAAAAGATTTTAGCTAGCACATAATTTCCCTAAAGTAGACTAAACTTTAACTGGAATCTTCTTAATAACTGAATGTATTTGCATAACTGAAGACATTTGAGATTCTGACAAATTTAAATAGCAAACATGGTAATTTAGCCACTTAAACCATCCTGTTAGTCATAACCAATTATTCATAATGCTGTTTTACCACTCTTATAATATTTGTTAGCACCTGTGCATCACGTAGAAATAAAAGTTGTTCATTATTAATGAAAAACTAGCCCTAAGGTGGGAAAATTTATATTTCCTATCTATGAGTTGTTTGAGAATATAAGATCTTTGGGGATGAATTAAACAAGACCCAATACAAATCTCTAACAGTCCTCTGGAGTAGAAAACTATTTTAAAAATACAAGAAATATAATTAAGGAAGTCAAAAGCACCTATAATTCCACCACTCAGAGAAGGCACTGTTAACATTTCAGTGGCTTTTCCATATAGACATACAGATATGCTTCTTACAAAATTGGCATCATACTACTTATGCAGATTTATGGCCTTTTATCTCTCAGCTTGTATGATGAACAATTTTTAATGTCATTTAAATGTCATTTAGCAAACATGCAATATTGAGAGAAAATAAAAATTTTATGTAGACATATTTCCCAGAAATGATATTCAGCAAATTTCCTAGCATATGCTTCCAAACTCTTTTTCTCATTACCTATGACATAAAATTGGGCTCATACTTTATATTTTTCATTTACAAAAACTAGATTAAACTGTATATGTATCAAGTAACATGCTTTCTTCACTTAACAATATGTTGTGAATATTTTTCCATGTCATCAAATCTGCTTCCACAGCAATGTTTAATGCCTACATGTCTGTCCAATACTGGTGAAAATATCTGTTTTTTCCAGTGTTTTGCTTTTATAAACTTTGTGACAATGGTGTTCTATGTATACCTATTGGACTCAATTTGGTAGGACAGATTACTGGATGTGGGATTTCTGGGTCATAGTTTCAGCAGTTTATACCTCCACCATGAGTGTATGAAGAGGGCCTTTGCAGCTGTTAGAGAAAAGGTAGATGGTGCTATGTGTACTGACTTGGAAGGATGTCTAATATACATTGTAAAATTTAAAGATAAAAGCAGTAGCATAAGAAATATGATCAGATTTTCATTCAAAGAGTATATATCTGCATGCTTATGTAGAGCTTTGATATAGATATGAGTTTGGGTGCAGATATAAAGAAAGATATAGTGTTGTGCTCTGGGAAAACAAAAGTAAATTAAGCATATTTGCTGACTTTAAAGAATGCAGCAAACCAAAAGGAGAGTCAGAGTAAACAAGTAAATTATACTACAGTGTGAATGAATGTGCTGGAAGGCAGGGTAGTGGCAACAGAGGGGAGCTTTCAAGGCAAGGGGCCAGATGGTTGCCAGATAAAGTAATGATAGCCAGTTAAATTTGAATTTAGACAATGATAAATAATGAATAGTTTTTACTATAGATATGACCCATGCAATATTAAAATATTTATATTAGATTTATTCATTGTTTACCAAAATTCAAATTTAACTGAGCATTCTGTACATGTTTTCATTTGCTGAATCTGGCAACCCTGGGCATGGCCAAAAACATGTTTTTGTCATCATAAGAGGAAATCATCTCTTAAGAATGAATTCACATCCACAAAAATGACAAGAGATGAATGTACAAACCAGGTGGCCAAGTGCCAGATTTCCTGTTTAAATACCTGTGGTAGTCCTAACATTTCCTGAGTGCCTGCCAGGCACTGTGCTAAGTGCTATTCAAGCATCATTTCGTCTAAGACTCATAAGGCCCTAAGAGATAGGCACTCCTCTTGCCCATGTGGGAAGAAACTGAAGCATACAGGTAAACAAATTGCCCAAGATCACATGGTTTATAAGTGATGGAGCTGAAACTTGAATCTAGATGGTCAGACTCACAGCTTGCTCTCTTTGTTTTATTCTTTACTGCCTTTAAAACAGAAGCTATAATTGCCAAGATGACCAAGAAATATAATTAGATCCTTGAGGGAAAGTAGATGCTAGAAAAAGAGTTAGAAAAAACCCAGAATATAATGGTTACACCCTCAAGCTTTGCTGCCAGACAACCTGCCTGAGTTCAAAGAACAGCCCTGCCACTAACAAGTCAGCTATGTGAGGAGAGGCAAGGTAGCACTAAGCCTGCAGATAATAGTATTATATGAGTCTGAAGATCCACGGGAGGATTACATGAGATAGGATATATGAAGCATATGTAGCACAGGGCCTGCCTCATAATAAGTTCCCAAGATATTTGTAAATTATTATTACTCTTATTAGTATTAAAAGTATGTCAGAGTACAGAAACAAGTGGCAATCACGAAGAATATACTGAAGAATATACTGTATGAGAGTTTAGAAGAGAGAAAAATCTGCAATCAAGTGTGTACTTTAGAAGGCCATATAGCAAAAAGAGGAGTGAGATTGTGCTAGAAAGCAGGAGCAAGTTATACATATGTTCACAGGAACTTCCTAACATATAGGCTTGGAAGAAAGGACCGATATATGTAAATTTTAGTTGGATGTGAACCATCAACTCCCTGGAATTAATGACCTCAGTCTGCGTCTTTATGAAATCCCAGTAGAAGTGCTTCTTAGTAAGCAGTCCTCTCCAAAGAAAGCATGGCAGTGCTTCAGCAGTTTCTTGTTATTGTGGACATCTTATCTTTTCTTCCTGGCCACCAAGCAATCTTCATAACCTGCTTCAATAACAGGCCCGGAAGAGTAAATGGTAACAGCTCCATAAAATAGAGAAAAATGTACCATTGCAAAGGTAGGAGAGAGAAATCTACTTAAGAGGTTTGGTTAAAGCCACCTCATCCTTCCTGTTGATAAATGGAGAATTACATTTGAATATTATTTTTCCTTCTAGGGATCTGCTGTTATGCTCAAGCTGAGCTTTCATTCAGTTAAAGGTGTAAGGGGTTTTCTCCCCCATAGAGTCTGTATTAATAATGTAAAATTGGCAACTAAGTATATAGTTGAATTAGTATTTTGCTTTCTATTTTAGAAGATATGATTTTGCTAAACATATTCAGAAATTCCTATGTAGGTGTGAATTTTAAAACTCAAGATCTTATGGAATTTGGAAACCTTTTGTTTAAGGGTTACAGATATAAATAATCTTCAAGCCTCTGAGCAAAGAAAACGATTATTGTAGAAGAAGAGTTTTTGTTCTGTAATATTATGTTTTAATACCATGATAAGCAGAAAGAAACACTGGGGAGATATTAGGATTTGGGCCTTCTTTTAGGGGGGTCTTTGTGATGTTCCCCATATTTTTCCTCCTGTCATTCAAACTCTACTCTACAGCCCTGCTGAAAGGGCAAACCCAAAAGGATCAGGTGGCTTATCCTCCAGCCACATCTGAATGGACAGGGTGTATACTTGACCATGAGGATGCCAATCCAGAGGCCAACCAGTGACCAATAATGTGGCTTACTCAAAAAAGTGAGCTACGTTTATCAACTTATCTCTTAGGAATTTTTAGTTGAAAAGCTAGCCAAATATGCAACTATCAGTGAAAGGTGAAGCTAATGGGTAACCACGTAAAAGAGGCCAGATGGCCCACTGTGAGTTGTGTATAAAATCGACATTATTAGTAAGCAAAAACTATAAGGTAAAGAGTATCTCATTATAAATCAGCAGTTAAAGAAGTGGTGGAAAGAGAGAGGAGAAAGAAGTGACACAAAAAGGTGTTATCTTGGTGAGAAAGCTCTGGTGTAAATATCCAGCTCGCTCGATCTCACTCTTCCTGATCTCTGGTGGTTCAGCCTTTTCTGAGGCTGCATTCACGTATGTCCTATTACCTGAAGTCGCTCGAGTAAGTCTCTGTTCCTTGCAATCAAATTTCCTTGCAAACAAAATGAATGCTCACTGAGCAAGGGGACATTTTGTGTTATTCACTACTGTTTACCTGGACCTGGTACAGAGTAGGCCTTTGGAAATATTTATAAAATGAATGAATGAATATACAAACGAACAGACAAAATGACTGAACTCCTTCAGTTGCATTCAGTGGGAAGAGCACTAACCTCCATGGCTTCCCATCTCCTGTGGATATTATAGTTGTAGTCAAGACCTGCCTACCTTTTCAAGTCTATCTCCTGCTCAAGCCTTTAACAAACTTCCTAAATGGGACATGTTTTCAGATTCCTCTTTAACGTTGTGTATGCTATTTATTACCACTTCCTAGAAAACCCTCTTTTACCCTATCCTAACCACACACTAGGATCCCTACTCTCTACCACATTTTCTTTCACATTTCTTTAGTTCAGTCTCTCCAAAATGGTAGAGAATTAGATGCTTTCACCTCCCACTCTCCCCACAGCTCCAGGTACAATTTTGTACTCCATTTTATTCAACATTATGAAATAAAGCATTTTCCTACATTATTAAAATTTTTCATGAGTACTAACTTTAATGGCTCAACAGTAAACCATCATGTGGACATATCTCATGTTTTATACCTTTGTCTCCTTGTTGCACATTTTGATTGTTTCATTTCATTTTTCTTTTATAATAAACCACAGTGACTTTTTCTCTGTGGAAATCTTTGTCCACATTTTTTAATTTTCTTCTTAGGATTGCACACTAGAGGTAGAATTGTTGAACCAAAGGGCAGGATTACTTCTAAAACTCCTGAAACATATTGACAAATTGCTTTCTTGAAATACTGTAAGGGGGTTTTACACTCCATAGCACCAGCAATCTGAGTGTCTACCTCACCATACCAAAAGTAAGTTGTGATTTATTGATTTTAAACTCCTTTATTATTTTTAAACAGGCAAAGAAGGCATGTCATTTAATTTGCATTGCTTTTATTCTTAGTGAGGTTAAATATTTATACTTATGTGTCTATTTGTCATTGGTATTTCCTCTTTTGTGATTGGGTGCTAACAGCCTTATCTATTTTCTCCTGAAAATTTATGATTTTTCTTATTGAGTTGTAGGAGCGTCTTAAAAATATTGATAAATATATTTGAGCAGATAGTTCCCCAGTTTATTGCTTGTTTATGAGGTTTTTTACTTCAGTGGTTTTAAATTTTAATGTAGTAGTCAAATCTCTCATCTTTTATGTGATTTCTTCCATTTATTTTATGCTTAAAAATTTCTTTTCCGTCAAGATGCTAGATAACTATTAACCTGCTTTTTTTGTAGATTTAAATTTTATCCTATGAGTTTAGTTAAGAAAAAAAACCTTTAAAAGTAGTTTTACAAAAATATGAGTTTAAACACTATGATAGGACATGTTGAGCCTTCCTCAAATGATTCAAATCCATGTCTCAAAGGCCTTGGTCTGGCTATAATACTGACCCTGTGCATCTTAGATAATCTTTGTTTCAACATCTTCCAGAATGCCACAAAAATACTACTGTAGCTGGACACACTCACCTAATACCAAGGTATAATGATCTCTGTCCTCTTTGGAAATATACCTGTGACAGTCACCATTGTCAAGGTCATTGACTTTCAACTTCTTAGTGTAATAAAACACTCCATGAATCATTTATAGCCCACTGTCATGAGAGGGCCAAATTTTGTTAAAATCCAAACATTCTTTGAGGAAATAAAGCACTTTAATAATTCAAAACTTTCACAATGACTTTAAATTGTGCAGTTCTTACTCTGCCATTTCTCTCCTCAATAAGCAAACATAATAAAATATATCTGAGAGTGATGTTTGTATAGAGAAAATGGTGAGCCAGTCCTAATTTCTATTTTTAAAAAGTAAATTTTTATAGATTATGGTACATAGACTATTATTAACAGCAAATTACTTATGGCCCAACAAGTTGATATAACACCACAGCTGTGTGCCATAGACGAGAGCAAATCATTGTGAAGGTGCAGGGCAGGCACAAATTAGGAGTCAGAGTTGGGAATGATATCTTCTTGGAGGCAGTGATAATAATTGAGAAGTTCAGAGAAATTTGAGCATCAACCTCCAGGCCCATGGTAGAGGATCAATTGCATTTTACATGTCAGGAGCGAAGTGAGTCTTTAGGAGGCATCATTATGCAGTGCATTTTGTGATCCTAAAAACCACTGATTTTTATTTTCTGTGTTCACCTCTCCTGTGGAGAATCCACATTACATTAAAGTACTAATGTGTGAACTGCCTGACTGAGGAGCAACATTCTCAGAGGTTATGCATAATCTGTGAGCATAATTGCCTGAGAGTAACAATCAAGATAATACTGGCTGCTGTTTGGTGAGCTCACAGTGAGTGCCATGCACTGAGCTAGGTGCCTGACGTGCATTCTTCCTATTTCTCACAGCCACCCTCATGTTGATACTACTCTCCCCACTTTACAGCTGTAGATGCTGAGGCTCAGAGAAGTTAAGAAACAGCAGAAGGTCACATAGGTTAGAATTTGGAAGAGCTGGAATCCAAATCTAGCTCTGTTTCTTTGCCCTCACCACATTGTTTCATAGTAATTTACCTTTGTGTGTAATTTCACAGTTTACAACTTTGCTGGTATACAGAAAAGGCTTTTAATATCATTAAAATGAGGAAGCTAAGTGTTGAAAAACTAAGCAAGTACGGTGCAAATAGGCAACTACTCCAAGGACCCCAGTGAAAGTCCTTGGGAGCCCAATCTGATGGTGCTTAGAATTAGGGCGTGAATGGGTTCTTACAAAGCATCTACACCGGTCCATTCTCTGTATCTCTCTATATCATACTTTAGTTCCTGATAGCACCTTCACCAAATGGCTGACACTTTTCTACTTAAAGTTCAGTGTAAGAGAAGTCAGCCTATTCCTTAATCCTTATCATTATAATGTCAAATTCATATGTCAACCCATATAGTTCATAACCTGGTTCTATATTCTCTTTTATCTCCTAGCTCCTTTTAGGCTTCCCAAAATTCTGCTCTTAAGACCTATGAACCCTGGAATTCAATCCTCTTATACTTACTTCTTCAAATCTTTGGCCCAAAATACAGTGTATTGTTTGTAAAGAGGATCGTGAAGCACCCTTTGAAAGTTAAAAGACCTTTTCCTCCAAATTATGTCAGGCAATAAACGGGATGCTTGGGCATTCAAGCCCTCAGCATCCCGGCTGCCATCCTTAGTGTAGTTTGGTTCTAAGGCCTGCTAATGTAGGGATGGCACTGGATGCTCCCTTCCCATTTAGGGCAGCCAAAGGCAGGCACAGCAGGATGAGGGTTGGAGAATCTGAATGGTTTACAGATTTATCCGTATCAGTTTATATGACAGAGAAATTTCTGCTCAAAGGCATACAAATATATGAACCAAAGCCTTTCTAATGCAATTGTAGATTCTTCCTTTTAGTTCTAGCTCTGGAAGAGAGAATAAAGAGTACTGATCACTTTTTCCATCGTAGGTCTATTCCTTTTCTATGACAGTGCTTTATTCATACATTCTTGCATTCAGCAAAGCTAGGGTAAACAAAGATAAATGAAATTTAGTCCTGATCGTCTAGGAGCTAATAGTCTAGTGAAAGTAAGACCCCTGTGAACCAAGTATGACGTTGAGGTGAGGGCCCTGCCTCAGACTGCCTGTGGGCTTTGAGAGGAGTTGCTTTAATGGAGAGACTCAGTAAAGCCTGAGTTACTTTAAGCGACAACTCAGTAAAGTGTGAGCTACTGTGACTTTTACCTCTAAAAGAAGGGAGTCCTAGTTCTTTGACCTTGTATCTTCAGGTGCTACATAGATGAGTGTTTACAATCAGCATCATTATCATCATCATCGTTCTGTTAAACATTTATTGTCTCTGGTACAGGGCTGGGACTAGGGTGAGGCAAGTGAAGTATGTATGTCAGGAGCAAAATTTAAGAGGGCACCAAAAAATTCAGTAATTAGGATAGCAGTATTTTAAAGCAATATTTAAGAAAATACAATTAATGTAAAATAATCCATGATGAATAAAACACCAGAATTTTAAAGACAAGATCACTCTGGTATTGGGATTACATAGTACTCCAAGGTTTTGTCTTTTGTCTTTGAGTGGCATGGTCTAGTTGAGGTGATCTGAAAGGGACAGTAAACACAAACAGACAAAGTGCCTGTTTTATTTACACTCTGTTGATTTCAAGCAAAAGCTCCAGTAAAAGAATAGGGTGAGAGATAGTAGTCGATTTTCATTTACAATTAATATCATATGGGAACCAGCAGAGAAATTCAATAGCATGAGCCCTAATAGGCCCCTTAAAGAATGAACCCAGACTGTTATTCTAGATTCAAGGAACCTCTAGATCCTTTTGCAACAAAACTTCATGGAGCTTCACTCTGGTGCTCTATAATTAGGGGACACAGCTACAGCTACCCTCTATATGTCTGCATCTTTCCCTTAAAATACCAACTGATAATTCATTTTTTTGCTCCTTTATTCACATCCCATAGGAGAATCCAATTGGCCTAACTTTTTTTGGGGGGGGGCGGTCTACCACTACCATACGGGTCATGATTGCAGAGTCGTAGGCCCAATCCTGGTCTAAGCAGGTTTGGCTAGGGAGGGGACTAAGTTGGGTTGGAATCAAGTGGGGCAAAGGAGAAGGAGCAGTTGCAGGCAATGTAGTTTTCCTTAGAAGAACGTTAGATGAAGCATCTCCCTCTAATATACCAGCGTTGTGGACTAGCCGTTGAAAATGCCAAGGAAGCAGAACAAACAGCAAGTGCTAATGGAGTTCAGAGAAGAGAGAGATCATCAAGGGGCAGAGTGTGCTAATTATGTGCTATAAGAGCCTGTAATTATAAACCCATAGATATGCAAATATATGCTGATGGCTCAGCACTGGAGACTATAAGGCCATCTATCTATGCCCCTGATAAGTCGACAGAAAGATAAATGATTTGTTTATAAATCCACTTAGAGATTGCACTAATGTCTCTACTTTTCTCTCCTTCTGGGGCATCCACAGAATGAAGAGTGCTAGTAGGTACCTCAGACTGGATTTCCATATTCATTACCTTCTGACCCTGGCAACTCTGGAGGTTTGTAATAGGATAAACAGGCCCTTTCAATTGTGACTGGCTTATTCACACTGTTGAAAGTCATTTCCCCGTGGCACTTCTTTACTGAATAAATGGGAAATGATGGTGGCATCTGTTTCTGCCACCCGGATCCCAGTGACAACTCATAAATTGACATTTTTCGTCCGTCTGGCAAAGAGGTCACAGAAAATGTAACTGCAGGGAAATACTAAGAATACTGACTACTGGTATTAAGCCTTCTGGAACTCAGGGGTGAGAAGTCTTTGAGGAGCCATGTGCGCATGGGTGACTCTCACAGGAACTGGGCACAGGCATTGCTGCGGCCAGACTTGCACATACGTGAAGCCCATCCCTGTGAGAGTGCATGAACTGTTCTCACCAAGTGCTTAAAGCCGTCAGTTCCTCACTGACCACATTGGGGTTTCCGTCCTTCTGTATAACCTGTGAGAATTAATGATGGCCTAAAAATTTTAAATCCAGTTAGGAGCTTCAGAATAACTTACAGCTTCCTTGAAAGAGCTAGAAGTCTTTTTTTTTTATTTCTCTGGAGAACGGTGGAAAAAAAATTATCCCTTCATTCAAAGAAACATTTCTCAAATACCTGCTATGTGCCATTCCATATGTTTGGCCTGCAGCTCATTGTAGTACTTCCTGGATGTTGTTCTGTGGCCTATATAGTACATAATATATAATAGAATCCTAGGACTTGTAATGAAGCTAGCAGACAGAAATCTTCAAATGTGAACCCCATTTTATGCTACTTGAAAGGAGATTCTCACTGATATTTTTATTTAGTTGTTCAGTTGCAAGAGGATGTTGTCAATATTGCAAGAAGGCTTTATCAAGTGTTTTTTATGTTTTGATGTTTTGTCATCTACCTGTCTTCTGAAATATCAAGTGTCCTCATAATCAAGAAAAGAAACTGGATTTGAAATGTCTACTCTTTAGCCAGTGACTGTACAATATAATATGTAAACAAATAGGGAAGGAATGAGAAACTGAATGATAGGTAAAAATGAGCCTGCAATATCAGTAATTGTGTCTCTGTGTTGACAAGACTTTGACTCATGAGTAATTAAGCTTAGGGAGGGAATCAACCCACTATGAAACAATTCTGAAAGTGACTACATGCAGTCTTTGCCTACAGGCAAAGACAGAAGGGCCTCTTTGTACTGTGCAAGGTATTTAAGCCTGCTCCAAACCCAAATCTACTAAATATGTGAATTACGAAATCATGTCATATCCATAAAATGGTTCCAAAAGGATATAGGTAAAAGTCTCAAGAGTTCAACAGGGCCTCATTTTTCTTGTCTTGAATTTATTGTAGTGTTCAGAGTAAAATTTTTTCCTTTAATTTAGTTCAGTACAATACAAGTAGGATTTTCTTCTTAAGTTATGTATTAGTCAGCTTTGATTCTGATAATTTTTCTCAAAATATAGTGCTACTGAGGTAAAAGGACTAGAGGAAAATTGGTAACATCATTTTCTTGGTCTGTCGAGTCAATATCAGACTGAGAAAATTGAATCAGCCCTCCCAGGCAGAACGTGTAATGTTACTGAAATGACATCATCATGAAAATGTTTTATGATCTAAAAGAAGTCATTGGTTCCTTTATTCTTAGGCCCTGTGCTGGCAATTTAGATCAGTTACCATTTTATATATGTAATATTTTTAAATAAAGATGCAGTCAGTTCTCTTAACAGTCACAGGCTGTAAATTATATAGTCAGAAAATAGTATTCTTTATATTTTTCTGTGTATACAGAAGGCATTAGATGAACCTCTGACATAATTAAATGTATTAGCACCTTGTGGTAGATTCTATCAGTCTTACATTTTGTAGGAGTATATCTGTTAATATTAAGTCCTGTTTATATAACAAAAAATTGCATGGCTTAAACAAGATAGTCTATTTTTATCCTACATAAAAGAAATCCAGAGGTAGGTAGTCCAGAGATGGTATGATGTACCTTCATATCATCTGTGGCACAGACTCTACCATTAGGCTCCAGTATCTGTACCGTTTGCCGTCATCCTCAAGGTTGCTGCATGGTTCAAGATGACCCTTGAAGCTCCAGCCATCATAACTGTGTCCTAGGTCAGCAGAGGGAGGAAGTAGGAGAGAGCAAAACTGCGGGGATCCCAACTAAATCAACCTCCCTTTAAGCAGCCATTGCAGGAGTCTCACAAAACCCTTCTGCTCAAATCATATGGGGCTGAACATTTTCATGGGGCCACATTTACCTAGGAGGGAAGCTGAGAAATAAAGTCTTTATTACCAGAAAAGTGACCAGTGGAAATTGAATTTCTATTAATAAGAAAAAGGAGTAAATGGGTGTTTGGGAGGCAATCCAGCCATCTCTGCCACAGTGGCTGTGTCTCAGAGTGGAAAAATTGGAGAATAATACCAGGTCTTCTTGTGATAACCTACCCAGAATAATTCCCATAGAGCTCATACATACCTCCTCATTTCTTATTTTATTGATATAATACAAAGCCCTTTCCAAGCTGAATTTTTGTGTGGACAGCCACATTTTAGGTGCAGAAAAGACTGTGATCTCCCAAGGCCACTTTCTTTATCTGACCAGCATCACAGATCTTTCTGTCTCCAAGACTGTGGGAAATATGCACATATCTTTGTATAAGGTTCAATGTATCAACAAAGTAAAAACAGACCCCCGAAAAATCAAGAACAGTATCCAATCTGACTGTTTTAAAACATGTATTGCAGTAGCTAACTGAAAGTATCTTTCCAAAAGGTAAAAACATCACTTCACACAAAGTGAATTACTTATAAAAACACTGTCTGAGAATGATTTTGCAACTTCCTTTTTAAGGGCTGGTGTTTACCCTTATAAATTGTGTTTGTGTATAATTGATAAACAGAAATTTACAAACATACAAGTTTTTTTTAAAAATGGAGTACTTGTCTTAACTAAGAATATATGCCAGCTTCCCTAAAGTAAGAACAATTTTGGCTATCCCATTTAAGAAACCTTAAATTCTTCATGTAAATGTTACTGTAATAGCCACTCAGATAGAACAAACCAGCTCCATTTTAAAGTACCTCATTTTACCACTGAGATAATTACTCTGGAGGACAGAATAGGCCTCTGTATTCCTCCTGCCCACTCCTGAGCCCCTCTACAGTGTTGTATAAAATGAACAGTTCGATGCATCTCTTTCTGTGTGGTGGAAAGCTTTGCATTAAGGGAGAATCCAATTCTCTAGACTGTGTCTAAGCTGTGCCTGGCCGCAGTAATATTACAAATTAGGTAAAGTTTGTTTTTAATACCTTGCCTATCCTCTTTTCCTCCCTGCTCTCCTTCTGCATTCAGTTAAGGAAGCATTGATTGAGCACCTATTGTCTATTAGGGGCCATGCTGGGAGCTGGAGCTGCAGAAATACGGGCTGTGCCCTCACTGAGTTTGCTACCTACACTTCTTGTGCCTCTGCTCAGGCACGTGGCCACCACTTGCTGCCTCTGGTGTCTCATGGCCCCATGGGGTGCTATCTGTCTCACGTGGGTATGGCCTCATTGGCATTGCCCTGTGTCCTGACCTGCTCCTTACCTTCCCAGCCAACCTTACCCTTCCCGGGTCCATGGCCCAAAGTGCTAGATAATTCTTCCATTTAAATTTGTAGCTTTCAATTCTTTTCTTAAAGCAAAGACATTTGCAGTGATTACAGACTGTGTTAAAATGGAGGATAGATTTTTTTTTAATAACCAATGACTTTGTAGTACATGAATCTTTGACCAAAATTTATCTATGTATGATTGTAAGTAATAACTATAAAAACATTGCTATTTTAGATAATGTTTCAGTATCTCTACATTAATTCATTTAATAGGAATTTTACTAAAATGATTATCTGCTTTGTGGAAAACTCTCTGAAATCAATTGTTTGGGGACAATCTATGAATAAATGTATGGAAGAACAACTCAGATCATATAAGCTATTAGATTCCTGGATAAGGCCAACCTCACCCCACCTCAAAAAATTTGCAATATAAATGTGGAAAGTTGTATTTATATATTTGTTCATACATGCATTCGACAAGTATTTATGGAATGTGTACTGTGTGCTGGACTCTATTTTAAGTGGCTAACAAAATATATGAAGTCTCTGTCCTCATAAAATTTATGGTGTAGTAAGAGTAGCAATAATACATTAAACAAAACAAACGAACAGAAAAGATTATTTCATGCTGAGAAAAAAAATTGTGAAGTATGAATAGGTGCTGTGAAAAATAACAGGGTGCCTGGCCAAGGTGGTCAAGGAAGGTCTCTGTGAAATTCACGTTAAGGATAAGACTAAAGTTTAAGAAGGAGCTATGTCCCAAAGTTTGTTTTAGACTCGATTATCCAGAAAGGCATGGCATTTATAGGTTCATTGTGATTCCATTGAGGTATCTGGCATATGAATTTTAGTCATGTCAAATGTCAGCCAAAGTTCTAATTCCTTTTTTTTGAGGAAGATTAGCCCTAACCTAACATCTGCTGCCAATCCTCCTCCTTTTGCTAAGGAAGACTTGCCCTGAGCTAACATCTATACCCATCTTCCTCTACTTTATATGTGGGATGCCTGCCACAGCATGGCTTGACAAGTTGTGTGTAGACCCACACCCGGGATCTGAACTGGTGAATCCCAGGCCATTGAAGCAGAACATTCCATCTTAACTGCTGCACCACCAGGCCAGCACTCCCCCCACCCCCCTGCCAAAGTTCTAATTTCTAACCAGAGATCCTGTTTCCTAAAATGATTCAACTCAATCCTCATGAAACCCATGCATTGTTTTGGATTTTTACTTTTGCATATGGTGAAATGCTACAAGTTGCAATTGTTCAGTGTGTGTGCTAACAATGCATCTCTTTCTCTTCCTCTTGTATCACCAGGCCTCCGGAACCTGTTTACAGCACTGTGAACAAACTATGTGATAAGCCTGCTTCTCCCAGGCACTATTCCCCTGTTGAGTGTGACAAAAGCTTCCTTCTCTCAGCTCCCTACCCCCACTACCACCTAGGCCTGCTCCCTGACTCTGAGATGACCAGGTACTGCATGCGCTTTCTCACTTCATCTTCTCGAATTGCATGTGCTTCCACAGGACGAATGGGTAGAATCCACCTCTGCTCACTTCTCTTGTACTTGACATCTTCCTGAAGGTGGAGAGATGTCCTGCTCCTTTGGTGCAATGGGTGAAATTAAGAACATTGCCTTTTTTTTACCTGGTGTGTTCACAGAGCACTTGGACATGATCACATGCTGCTCCAAATGTTCTTGGTTCCCATGCATTTTGAATAACATATTAATTATATTTTTCCAGAAGACTTAATTTTGGAATTTAATTAGCCATAGCTCCCTCAATCAGAAGAATGAAAGAAAATTTATTCAGTATGTTTTTGGATAATATTTAATAAATACTATGCTCTAGGGATATAACATAGTCTAAAAAGTAGATACTATTATCACCATTTAATGTTTTAACTAAAATATTACATTAATACCATCATTTAACTGACTCCTTGAAGTATTAAACAACTTATCCAAAACTGCAGAATTAATTGGTTCTATCTAACAACAAAGAGTATAATCTTAATCTTTACAATATGTTATCATGGTAGATGATTACCTACATTCTCATATTTAGTTACTTCCATTTTACAAAAGCAAACAAACATTCAAAGAAGTTAAGGCATTGCCCTCAGTATGACATTGCCAATAAAATAATAAATAGGGAATCCAGATATGACCTTAGAATGTTTTGAGTCTTTCTACAACTTTGTAAACAAATTGTTCTGTGTAAAGTTTAAACATAATTCTGCATTAATATTCTAAATGCATATGTATGATAAATAATAAAACCCCGTCATCAAAGGACCGAAGTCAGAGAGAGAGGAGAGTAAGGAGAACAGAATCCAGTGTTCCATAAGGTGGTTCCAATTCAGTTTAAAGCGCGAGATCTCAATTGTGATGTTCCCACATATAACACAGTGCTTATATAGTCATGTTTTCAGATAGAATATCTTCATATATCTTCATAAGGTTGTTGGGCCTGAGTAAATATAGATTTTAGAATTATTCAAAGTGAAAATGGATATATCAAGAGGGTGGTGTTCTTAGAGAACGTCATCTCTGGTTTTTTTGATATTTTCAAAGAATAAGTTTAGAAGTCAATTACTGACCTCTCTAGGGAGTTAAATAACAAATTTTAAATTATGTCTAAGATTTCCAGAAATAAATGAGAAAACATATTTTTGGCTGTATAATTAGCTGGGGCATTTTCGCTAATTTGCAATAATTAAAGCTAATAGTATTTTAGAATGCTTTATAAATATTAATTAAATCCTCCTATGTTTTTAAAAAATTATAAAAACTATTGCTTGATACAGTGAACTAGACAATTTTGAATCTGAGAGGGCAAAGTCATAGTCATAGGGAAGTGAGAAGGTGCACACACCTTCAATAACACCTTTCTGGAAATTATGCGTCTACAGTTAGCTAAACGTCTCTGCCAGGCTTTTTGTTAAGCACTTCTTATGAATCATTTCTTTTTTTTTTTTAAAGATTTTATTTTTTCCTTTTTCTCCCCAAAGCCCCCCGGTACATAGTTGCGTATTCTTCGTTGTGGGTTCTTCTAGTTGTGGCATGTGGGACGCTGCCTCAGCGAGGTCTGATGAGCAGTGCCATGTCTGCGCCCAGGATTCGAACTAACGAAACACTGGGCCGCCTGCTGCGGAGTGCGCGAACTTAACCACTCGGCCACGGGGCCAGCCCCATGAATCATTTCTTTTAACCCTGACAATCACCTTATGAGATGGATGTTATCATTATCTTCATTTTACAAATAAGAAAATCGAGGCTTGAGAAGTTATCTGATATGCCCAGGATCATCCACTAATAAGTAGCAGGGCTAGAATTCCAACCCAGGTGACCATTAGCACCTGCATCCGCAGAGGCATGATGGCAAAGAAGTCTTTGCTTACTGGAAAAATTCTCCACCCATTCCTCTTTTTCTCTCTTTTCTCTATTTTTATCCTGCCTTCTCATCTCTCTTCTTCTGGCTCAGTGTCAATGAATCTTTTTTCCTTTTAACCCATGCTCCCTTTTGATGAACATAAAAATTACATTCCTTGCATTCCACTGAGGATTTTGATGCATATGCATCTCTCCTTAAAAACTCACCAAGAAGCCGATGATAGAATCTACATTTTGTGTGGACCCACCAGATATGATTCATTTCAGTTTACTTTGTGTAATCTGTATTGTGAAGATCATAGAATTTCTTTTTTCACTTACCCTAAATTAAGAAATTACAGTGTAATGTTGAATATGTCTTTTTCATACTACACAGCCTCAGCAATCCTCATATGCACCAGTCCCCAACCCCTTTTCCCATCCCCCTTGGGAATTCTATTTTCTATTTATTCTAATTCTGTCCCATTCTTTTCCCCCACTTCTTTCTTTCCTTTTTTCATATTTTATCCCTCATTTCCAGAAAAAAGTAATACTGATATACACACACGTGCACACACACACACACACACACACATACCTATTTTAGTAGCATTGTCACCAACACACTGATAGTGAAGTTCTTGATTTCACCCCACCTTGCTCCCCTTCCACACTTCCTCAACTCAGTAAATGGCACATACATTTACCCCATTGCCCAAGCCAAAAACTTGGGAATCATATTTAACACCTTGTTCTCCCTCACACCCATCATTAAATTTGTTTTCAAGTCCTATTGATTCTGCCTCCAAAAATGTATCTCAAATCTATTCATTCTCCTCTACTTCATTTCCACCACTTTAATCCAAGCCTCCATCATCTCCCATTTATAATAGCCTGCTAATTGGTCTCACCACTCCCACTACTATCCTCCTAGTTTATTCTCAGTGCGGCCAAAGTGATCTGTTAAAAATACAGATCAGATCAATTTCTCTCCTTTTGCATTAGTATAAAATGCAAAGTCATGAACATAGAATCCAAGCTATGCATGATCTAGCCCCTGCCTGCCTCTTAAATGTCTCATTTCACTCTTTCCTTTGCTGACCACACTATTCACATTCACAAAATGCACTAAGTCTCTCCCAGTCTCAAGAGCTTCAGACATGCTCTTTCCTCAAACTAAAAAGTCCTTCCTACACTTTGCCTGGTTAACTTCTGGTCATCTTAGATCAAAGCTAGAGTTGCACTTCCTCAGAGAAGGGCCCTGAAAGAAAAAATCTGATCCCCTATTATATTCTCTCTTTTTCCATAAGATTCAAGCAATTTATTATTTTCCATTTATTTATGTGATTTTTAAACTAAATGCCTATCTCACATTCTATACCGTAAGCTCAACGAGTGGAATTTTGTCTATTTTGTGCACTGCTATATCCTTAACACTTAGCACAGTGCCTGGCACAGCAGGAGCTCAGAATTATTGTGATGAAATAAACATGGAAATAAGGTCTGCAGACAAGCAGACAGAGGCCTGTTTCAGGAACAAGTCAATGCTCAAGCTGTGCTTTACTCAGTCCTTAGTAGGTACATAAAACAGTCCCATGAATGAGTGAACCCATGCATGGAAACAAATAACAGACTCGAGCTCACTTGTGTATTGCAGTTTCACCTTAAATTATCTTGATGGTCAGTATCCACATTAGAGATTCATTAGCTAACTGTGAATTCTTCATGAAGACTGAGCTATTCCTTTCAGAGATTATTTACTTCCTCCCCAATGGAGGGGAAAATGTTTCTTGAAATGCAACCAATGATTCAAGGGAAAAGTTTAAGCATTCCAGTTCCACTTATGACACCATCACTTGCTTTTTCCACGGTGACCTTAAAGAATTTATAGACTCTCATAGGTAGATGAGAACTTAGAATTAGCTAGGCAAGCCCTTAATCAATTCTACTGATGAAGAGGAACCCAATCTACTGTCTTCATGGGTCCATATCTTACTTCTACCCATGGTAAAATAAAAGTTTTGGGAGATCCTCTGCTCTAAAAATGATATTGTAAGAATGTGTCTATCTATTCATTCAACTAAGATTTATTAAGTACTGACAAAGTGCAAGACTATACTAGGACAACTTTTTACAAAGGTATAAACTGAAAAAGCCAACCAAAAATGTTGAAGAAATGCCTAACCTTTAAGTTGCAATATGTGGTAATGTATATTTTTCAGGGCATTTGAGAATTTCCCATATTCTATTTCAGAAGCACATATATTGATAACAGCAATTACTGTCTCAGACTAAGATATGAGCTATCTCTGTGAAAGTTGGTATGTGAAACCACCCTTACATATGTACTGACTTAATCCCTAATCGGCATTCAGAAGAATGGAGGCCAGTCAGCAAAAGCAAGAAGAGTCAATCATCTGTATTCTCTGCATTTCAATGGAAATGCCCAAATTCTCAGCTCTTTGAATTGATAGCAAACATCCGGGGATGAATTAATTGTGTACACAATTTACTTCTGTAGCATCGTCTAAAAGAAATCAGAGAAGTTGTAAGTTTTTCTTAGGAAAGCACTTTAAATTACTTGGCAAAATACCAGCTCCTAAGGCTGCAGGTTATGTTAGAGTAATTGACTTTTCAGACCTTGCAAAAGCAAGAAATGGGCAGAGTTGGAATCAAACTAACATTTGGAGCTCTATGAAAAACAAATGGTATTGCCATGGGGCTCCTGCTTATCCAATACATCTTTTTCTTTTAAAAAAGGTAGTTTTTGATGTTGTAATTGGTTTTCTACTTTGGAAGAATGGGAAATTATTCAGCTTTTGATGTTCCTGGAGCAAGGAAACTAACATTCTCGTCTGTTTTCTCAACATGTATGGCATAGTTTCATTTGTCCTTTTACATAGATGTTCCTAATTATTGCTATTTTGTAGTTGATAAAAAGCTGAGATGTATCAGATGAAGGCTAATTAAAATACGTTGGCAGATTTTGGATAGAAAATGGACTCTGAAGCATTATGTGATCATAAGACATTTTCAGTCATTGAAGAGTAACTATTTATGGGACTTCTTCTAGGTACTAGGCATTGTCCTGGGTGCTGGGGATTCAAAGGTGAATAAGGCATGTCCCTCCTCTTAAGCAGTTCACAGACATGTAAATGAAGAATTCATTACTGTGCATTGTGATGTGTATCTGCTAAAGTCCCTCAGTTTCTCCAAGGTACATAATCTCTAGGTAACTAAAATCAGAGTAGTATAAGCGGTAGTGATGGAAGCAAGCATGATCTTATACTGTCCCTTTTGTGGAGGTGTGAACAATCCCACAGGAATGTTGCCCACTCACACCTTGTTTCATCAATTGCTAATCATTTATAAGAAGCATTATTTATGGGAAACTTAACCTTATCTTCTCATAGGTACATCTGCGAGTCTAGTTTCCATTCTCTACAGGGCTCAGAATTCATGTCTATAATTCACTCATTTTGTAGAAATCATAAAGTTGGCAGCCTCAAGCCATGCCTAGTTTTGGGACACAGAGCAAGATCTTTATCTCATAAGACCTCAGCCATATGCCAAAGTTGGGGTGGCCTATCTTTGGCAAGCTGTCTCTCCTTACAAAATAATAGAAAATCGATCTATTAATGTTTTAACTCTCTCAAAGCCTATAAATCCAAAATCAAATATAACTTCTAGACATAATAATGCTATACTAGAAGTACATGCATGTCTCTAAAGATAAGAGGAGGAGGAATCATCTAACTCTGCCTCTGTTTTTCTTAAAGTTTTCAGAAAAACAGGATCATCAGTTGGATGAGGGAACAAATATGTTTCAAGTAAAAGGAATAGCATAGAGTAAGCCTCATGGTGTGTGAAAGGATGGTGCGCTCTAGGACTCCCAGTAAGTTCTGTGTGGCTAAGGTTATTGGTTGGGTGATAAAGTTGGAGACACAGGTGGCTGTGGATCATAGAGGGCCTTACTTGCCAAACTGAGGATTTTGGACTTTATCCTCTAAGCACGGAGGAGCTGTTGAAGAGTTTTAAAGCTGAGCAATGACAATTAGATTTATGTTTTTAGAAAGGTCACTCTGTCAGCTGTGTAGAAAGCGTTTGAAGGAAGGGAGACTAGTTAGCATATCAACTAAGGTTTAAATCATGAAGAACAAAAGTAAAGGTATAGAGACAGAGAGATATAAATAGATTCAGAATTAATTATCAAATAGAATGGGTGGTACTTAGTGATTGATTCAAGGGGAAGAATTTTCCAGCTTGGGGTGTTCACTGGATAGTGATTGCATTCATTTCTCTTAGAGACAGTGAGCCCTCCTGTCCACAATAATAGAGTTAAACATAAAACCTGTAGAAGGTAACTCAATGGAAGGAAAGGGAGGCAAAGTATATGAGAAGATCTCTTGTATGAGATGGTGGCCACTTGATGTCATTGAGGAGCTAGGAATTGTGTCCATACTATCTAGGTTTGTGGCCTTCCTTTGATCATACTAATCACACACATTTGGCTAAGCACCTCGTCTCCTTCAGAGCCTCAATTCACTCATCAGAAATTGGGGAAAAAAATTATATCTGTGCTATTCTCCTCATTGGATTGTTGTGAGGATCAAAAGGAAAGGAGCAAATGAATTTTCGTCTAGGCACTATCCACATTAGTCATTATTAATTGTTTCCATATGCTTATTCTATTTTAAAGCCTGAGCTCATGTGTATTTATTTTTAGTGCTATCACAAATCAGGTGAAAAGTCTTTTATCAGCACAGGTAAATCCCCTGAAGCCATAAGAAGCTGTTGATGCTAATTCCTTCTGTCATTCTTAGCAGCAATCCTTCTTGTCACCACAGGCAAAGTCATATATTTTCCCTTTTATTATTACATGTATAGATGTCCTGTAAAAGGTGGCATATTTCTAAAGCCATATGTGACTTCACACTTCTATGAGATAATTTTCCTTCTTATCTACTCATGTAGCAGTATTTCTATCCTACATGTACCTTTTTAGGAATGTAGACACAATGACAGCTATTCTGTGAAGCACACATTAGTAGGCAGGCACTTTGCGTACATACCATATGTATTGTTTCTAATAATCCCAACAGCTTTCGAAGTGTGGGTTTTGGGCTGGCAAGTGGAGAAGCCAGGACTCCAACGAGGGCATTCCCACACTCAAGTTCATGCTCTCGCAGAGCCTTAATCCCTCTCCCACACACACCCCAGCTTCTCATGCAGTCTTCCATGTCTCATATCCACACTGTTACAAATATGATCCTGAAAGAGAATCTGAGCCTTCTTCACATGATTTAATCTGGGAAACAGCGCATTAAAAAGAGAAAGAAGATGCTTAGCAAATCATTGACCTTCTTATGCCCTTAAAAGGCTGATATAATCTTAAAGAATTCTTAATTTCATTTTTAATTAAAACCAGGAGAGGAAACCCTCTGGGCATGGCTCATAAGGCAGAGCCCCTTCCCTTCCCGAGTTTATGCAGCAGCTTCTTCAAAGGCCTTCGCTGCCTTTTTGAAGTAGGTGATCACTAAGCTCAATTTGAATTAAGGAAAATAAGGAGAGATTAATTGACTCCCACAAAGTCACAGAGGCCGCTCTTGCCACATTTGGTTTTACAGCCTCTTCTCTCTGCAGTGTGATATATGCAAAGGTTCACACTGAAAGAAACACTTCTTGCCTTGAAATTAATGCATTCTCTATATGGACCCTTTTTAAAAAATATGTGCCATTCACTGTTGCCCTTCAGTCTTTTCTTTTGTTAGGGAGAAGCTGTTCTTTCATTAAGAATTCAAGAATTTTTTTTTAAAGTAGCTAAAATTACATTGTGTTGTGTAAAGGAGGAAGACACAGAACTCACCCTGTTCCAAAAGCTTTCATTTATTCTTCACAACAGCCCTGGTAGGTAGGTAGAGAGTGGGAAGTGCAGAAGAGCTGGGAAATGAACCCAGATTGGTCTTACTCCAAAATTCCTGTTCTGTGATATTCAGATAACTCTCTGTGATGAAACAATCTAAATTTAATTGATCTACTTTAAAAAAAAAAAAAGCCAGATTACTTATCTATCTGAGATGTTATGGATATTTTCCCTTAGTTTTAGTATTCCTTTTGTGTTTTGGGAACAATCTTTATATGTACTTTAGTAGCCATTATATTATTGGGTAGCAATAAGAAATTGAAGAATAAGCGTAATTTCAAAAGCAATCCTTTATGGTGGCAAAGTAGCTGTAAGAAAATGCTATGCAAAATCACTATAGCAACAAATTATAGGAACTCGGAAAGAATCAAGACAGTAACGCTAAACCATAACACCCACAGCATAGATACATAGATATTAATTAACAACATCAACATGTATTGAGTGCTTTTATGTGCTAGGCACTGTTGTGAACTTTTATATGTAGTCACTCATCTCATCCTAATAACAACCTACGGGGTAAGTATGGTCATTCCAATTTTATAGAAAAATTATGGTACGTATTTTAAATAACAAACAGAACAATGGGATGAGATAGCTGAATCTGAGCATATCAGGGCTTAAAATATTAATTCATTAGAGCAAGATTTTTGTTTGTTTTATTTACTGCTGTATTTCCCATGCCAAAAATGGTTCTTGGCATGTAATACTAATAGTAATAGTGATGATGATGGTGAAGAAAACAATCACTATCATTTCTATAATCTTATTACCTGCCAGGCTACACTTTACACAGATTAGCTCAATAATTTCCACAGCAATCCAGGAAGGTATATGTTATTATTATTCCCATTTTACAAGTGAAGAAACTGAGCTTTGGTGAGGTTAAGTGACCTGTTTAAGGTCACACAGATAGGATTTGAACTAAGCAGACTGGCATCAGAATCTGTGCTTTTAAATGTGTGCAATAAATATTTATTGAATGTTGTTCTCTTCACATATAACATTCCTCAAGTATTGAATTCTTCTTGAGAAAAAAGTACACCCCGTTTAACTGTAGTAAAATTTCAATAGATAGATGATAGATAGATAGATAGATAGATCCATCCACAGATACATAGATAGATGCATAGATGGCTGGTATATGCATGATTAAGAATCTAGACTCTAGAATCAGTGTTAGGGTATGAATCCTAACTCCACAACTCACTACTTGTGTAATTTGAGCAAGCAACAACTACATACTCTGAGCTGCTGTATCCTCATCTGTATAATAGCAATAATTGTAGTATCCATTTCATGGAGTTGCTGTAAGGGTTTTAATGAGGTTATACGTCAAGTGCTAAAAGAAATGGCTGATAAATATGAAGGGCCCTATTAATGTTAGTTATCATTATGTGAGTGTGTGTATTAAGTGACATATTGTGACCCCCCAAATAGATACATCAGGCTAAGGTAGGAATAATTTTTTACTAAAAGACTATTATAAAACACTGTTTCCATTCATAGTCTGATAATGTGTCCAGTGAAATGTACTCGGAGATGAATGTTAGGGTTGGCAGTATAGGAGGAAGGGCTGTGCAAAACTACTTATATTTGTATAAAGATCTAAGCATTTTAGAATGTAAAATTTTGTTTTGATTAAGGGATCAAAATTTACCTCTCAGTGGGGCTGGCCCCGTGGCTGAGTGGTTAAGTTCACGTGCTCCGCTGCAGGCGGCCCAGTGTTTTGTTGGTTCGAATCCTGGGGACGGACATGGCACTGCTCATCAAACCACGCTGAGGCAGCGTCCCACATGCCACAACTAGAAGGACCCACAACAAAGAATATACAACTATGTACTGGGGGGCTTTGGGGAGAAGAAGAAAAAAATAAAATCTTTAAAAAAAAAAAAATTTACCTCTCGGAGCAGAGAAAGTAAATCTTCCGTTTCAACTCTTTAATTCAGTTCTGTAGACTTTAAGCTCATATGAAGTTTAAAGGACCCCGTGAACAGGGTTTTTAAAGTCAGCAGGGATGTGTGTTCCAAACTGAATACTAAAATTTAAGATCACTCTATTCCATAAAATATGAATACATTAGAGAGTAAAGAGGAGTTTTATGGTTTACTTTAAAAGGGGGAAGGTATACTGGGACATGGCTAACCCAGCCAGAGTCTTTGTCCAAATTTTAAAAAGGCTCTTTTTCTTCTGGATGAAGGACAAAATATGCAAGGGCCCAAATGGGGCATGGTACACAGAGCTTAGACTGGATTTCAGCCCTGGCTCATCCCTTAAGCCAAGCGTTCTTATGAACAATCTGCCTAGCAGAATGGATTGGCCCAGGCTGAGAATGGGGATGGGAGTAAGAAATGAGAATCTTATTTCTCTTTGTTATTTCTGTCTCTCTCAAATTCATTCTAATGTTCTGCTTCCTTTCTTAGGCCTCTAGCATAATTATGAGGATATCATTTTGTCAACTTTAAAGCCTAAAAAATAACTGAGGCTAATACAAGTTCAGAGATAGAAGATACCCTAGAAACAAGTTAGTCCAACTTTTATATGTTCCAGATGAGGAAACTGTTACTCAGACCACAAATATGTATTAAATGCCTATTATATGGTTGGTACTTCTGGGGATTCAAAATCCAGACATAGTAGAACCCTACTCTCAGGAGGTTTAGGTATCACTGGGCCCAGAGAGGTTCTTCTCTGGATATAATTGACGGCCATTGGTAATGTAAAAGAAAAATTCTAGAAATTATGGATTGCATTTTTCAAATATATGTGAATTTTAATTCACTTTCAGCCTTATCTATTTCAGATCCATCCTGATTTCTCCTAGATATTACAATTATAGGTTTGTATCCATCAGCTTCTAGGCATTCAGACGTTCTTCATACAAAATCTGAAGGTCAAGTGACAACCCAGATTTCCTTCTGGCTCTCACTACTCTCACATGACGAATTACTCGATAAGTCCTTACTGTCTTGCTCTGGGTGGAATCAATGTTCCCTGAAGTCCTTAGGCTACACTGGGCAGGAGGAAAGGGATTATGAGTTAAAAAAAAGGATCTCTACCAGTGTCCAGTGACCAGATCTCTACCAGTGTCATTGCTGGAATTCTGAGACGCTCTTTCCTTCTTT
The DNA here is from genome assembly GCF_041296265.1 of Equus caballus. Lineage (NCBI taxonomy): Eukaryota > Metazoa > Chordata > Mammalia > Perissodactyla > Equidae > Equus > Equus caballus. The sequence goes on from NC_091690.1 coordinate 63,844,444, forward strand.
GCAGGGTCCCTTGTGTTATCCTGGACAACCATTTCCACACTCCTACAATACAACCTTTTCCCATTGTTTCCTCATAGGACTCCCCTCACTTATAACAAATTACTCAGTCTTCTCACCTTTGTCACTGTCCCAACTCCTTAAAATGATGTGATTTCAAATGTCCATCTCCTCTTTTCCACTGTTGTCCACACTGGCACTCCATGCCTCAGCCAGACTTCTAGGAGCTGGGCAGTGTCTGGCAGGGCCCATGTGAGAAGACTTTCATCTCTACTTGGATTGCTACTTCACAGCTGAGAGTCTCATGTTACAGAACTGAGATCCCCACTTCTGCCTCTTGACAGGTACCATATGGGACCCATGGTCAGCTGGGGCCTGTTGCCTCAGGCAGAGACTGCTGTCTTCCCTGTTTCTCTTCCTATTTTCCATAGCAGCCCTGTTCCTGTCCCAGCCAGATTCCCTGCCCTGATTTTTATGTTGGAGCCTTTTCTTCCGGGATCCTTGTGACCCATAAAAACAGCTACCAATCCAGACTCTTTCCCCAGCAGAGAAACAGAAAAGACAGACTTTTTTTTGTTTTGAGCAGCATTAATATTCAGTTTCTGGAGCATCAGACCCTTCTCAGAAGATGATCTACTTTTAAAACCCCAAAGATAAAAAATTACATCAAGAGGGATGGGTATGGTGACTGTGGGAAATCAGGATAGGGACAATAGCTTATCCAATGATGCTTCAGGCAGCTGCTGGCATCCAGTTCGTCAAGGGTTCCTATAAACCCCTGATCAAAGACCTCCTATAAATCACATCTCCACAAAGCTAGTTGTCTTCCCTGAGTCCTCACCTAAGCATATAGTGTGGATTTCTTCTCTCCCTTGTCTCTAAAAAGCCTCTCTCTAATGTATCTCATGTCCTTACTATTGCCCTCTATGAGACCTCTCTCATGGAATGTCATGAGGTCCCCTCTGTTTCCTTAGGTCAGCAAGTGAACATCCACATATGCTCAAGACTCAAGCTCTTTCTAAACCCACATCTACCCTCTCAAATTGTGGTCTTCAGACCTTTCCTTTCTTCTTTCTAGGTCCAAAGTCGGTTACTGAGGGAGCTTGCAAACAATCTTTAATTCTTTTTCATGAACTTCCATCCTGTAATGCCCAGGGAAATGATGAATCTCAAGAACAGTCCAAGTCAATTTGCAAATTTCCATCTAGTACTAACTCCATGCAACATACAAACATACAGATTGTCACCTCTTAATGGTAGGAACCATGTTGTCCATGTTACACATGAGCATATAGTAGACATTTGATGGAATGACAAATGGTAGGTGTTCACCTAAAACGGTGACTCACAGACCAAAGTGGGTGTTCACATTTAGTGGAAGCTCTTCTCTAGGCTGAAGGCAATGCATGGAAGAGTTGGTAGATGGAGAGGATCCTTCTCTCTGGGTCATATTTCACCCTTATTCTCTTGGGAGAAGGTGATGCATGCAGTTTTCCCTGGGATTTCTGAGTTAGGCCACAAAAACAGATTTTCTTCATCCTACTTGTGGTGCATTGTAACCGGTGATGTCTACTTTTTGTTAAAGACCGTTTATTTGTACTCCGCATGTGTCAATACCAGATGCTCTGGAAAAGTCACATCATATGTGGATTCCTCGAACATGGCTTAGAGGGGTTGAGTTATTGTAATGTGCACAGCTGGACTTTCAAAGGTGGAATCAAGGTGCATAGCAAGCAAACCTCTCAGCAACTCTGATTGACCCTGTGAAGGGTAATAAAACGAAAATCAATTCAACAAACTTAGAAGATTGGAAAGGAACAGATTAAGACACGCAAAAAGACTATTTTCAGCACCAGTCACTCTGAAAGTTTGCTTAGCATGCTAAGTAAATGTCAGTGTTTGGCAAGGTGAGGGTAATTGCCTTTCTCCTTCTCTAATGTTCCTTCCACCAACACTAAAGATGAAGAAAGGGAAAGAAATACATGTTACAAATAAGCCCAAAGCTAATAGTATATCCGTGGGGCCCTAAGTCTCATTACATCATAGAAACTTGATCAGAAAAGGTTAGAGAAGATTACATGCAAACACTTAAAAAAACTGAGAAAATAAGTCCAGCAAAGTTAAGAAACTTACCCAGGATCACGCAGTCACACAAGTAGTTTGTGGCAGACGTAGGATTTGGGTCAGAGATGTCAGGTGCCAGTGCTTTTTCTCCCATGCCAGCTTGTAATTTTAACTAAACATCATCTTCCAGAGTTTTTCATGCTGAGAAAGGTTGTATATCATAGGCCAAGCTTGGAAGGAAACAGAAGTGTTACCTCAGGATAACAGCATTTACTTCAGGGGAGTTGATTGGAATAGGGAAAGAAATTGTTGTCTTTCACTTTATATAATTGCAAATTGTTTAAATTATTTATAATAAGCATGTTTAAATTTTGTTAGTAAAAACTAAATTTACGACTCCTCCATTTAGACTCAGCAATTCCAGTGCTGGGTAAAAAACCCAAGAGAAGTGAAAACATATGTCCACACAAAACTTGTATACAAGTGTTAATAACAGCATTATTCATAACAGTCAAAAGGTGGACCCAATCCAAGTACCCATCAACTGATGAATGGATAAATAGCATGAGGGATATCCATACAATGTAATATTATTCAACCAGAAAAAAGAATGAAGTACTGATACATGTTACAACTTGTATGAACCTTGAAAACATGCTAAGTGAAAAAAGCCAATCACAAAGGAACACATATTGTATGATTCCACTTAAATGAAGTGTCTACAATAGGCAGATCTATAGAGTCAGAAAGTGGATTAGTGATGGCGTAGGACTGGATAGGGAGGTGCCGAGAATTGAAAGTGGCTAATAATGGGTATGGGATTTCTTTTGGGGATTATGAAAATGTTTTAAAATTAGATTGTGATGATGGTTGCAAAACTCTGTTAAAATACTAAAAGTCACTGAACAATGTACTTTAAATGGGGGATTTATGGTATGTGAATTATATCTCAGGCTGGGTGAGGGGCCCTCCTTTATTCTTCTAAAGTTGGAGAATTCAGCTTACTGTATTATTATTATTATTTGATTTTCTTCTCTGCCTCACGAACTAGACTGAGCCTCTTGTGCTCAGGAACTGTATTTTAATCATTTCCTGTACCCCTGATGCCCAGCAGTATACCTAGATAACTCTTTATTTTTAAAAAAAGGACAAGAAAAATTATTTAAATCATTATTATTTATTCCAATAAATATTTAGAGAACCCCTTATTTAGTAAGCTTCTGACAGGCCCTGTGCTCTGCGTTGGAAATACAAAGATAAATTAGACATAACCCTTTCCCGAAGGGACTCAATCTAATAGAAGAGACCACAGCAGACAGAAAAACAATTAGCATCCCAAACAATAGGTGTTATAATAGAGGGCATGTGCTGAGAGGGTATCAAGAAAGTAATGTATTAATTTATTAACATGATTGAAATGGGAGAGAAGTTAAGGAATGCACACACACACACATGAACACACGCACGCATATAGTGATTCTCAGAAGTCTGCAGGATATTAACTAATGGGGTCAGTGGTTACATTTAATTTAAATGAAATAGAGAGGTCTTTCTTGAATATGATCGTAGCCCTTCCTGCCTCACTCTTTCCACTATTTAAATTGCCTTCTTAAGCTCTTCCTCAACCATTGACAAAGCTACAGACATACTATAGAAGATTCTATTCTACATCGTTTCAGTGCTTCTGTGTGCTTTCTAAGTCAGTGTTTTCCCAAAGTCAAGTCTATAGACTGGTGCTGGTCTATGGCCTAACTTCCACTGGTTTGAGGCAAAATAAGGACAAAGAAGGACTTTTCAATGTACGTATACACACATCACTATTAGATTGCCCTCTGTCCTTCTTTGGGAAAAAATCCTTCCTGTAATAATGATCTCCCACTAACTTTGGTGTTAAATATATTGCATTTTATGAAATTATGGTGATAATAGATAGTAGCTATTTTATTCATAGGCTTAATTTGAAAAACTGAGAGGTGGGTTTGTTTCCAGAATTGTGTATTTAAATTGCTCCCGTCACTGTGTGCTCTGGGCGCAGCTCCCGGTCACCTTCTCAAATCAGCTAGCACTCTTTTTGCTGTGCTTTTGTTTGGTACCCTCATCCACAACCTTCAGTAGGCACTGTGTTTGGACATCCGGTTGGTTCCAGCCTACAGTTTGACTGTGGACTTTCCCTTTCCAAAAGCCCTTGGTCTAGGCTTTGCAGCCTATAGTCCAGACGCATTGGATACCCAGATAAGATAGATCCTAAATATGACAGCCCAATCTTAAATTTGATATTTGCCATACATATAAATCATCATCAATGATGGTACTCTAATATACCTTTTTGGTTTTGGTGATATGTCATTGACAACTTTTCACACTTCTCACTTTAACAAGGTGAAATTCATATAGTTCAATGACAGTTTTATTTTTTCTTTCCCCTGCTTTTTTTGGTATAGCTGTGGTACAAAATTGCCTTGATCTGCTGTCAGCACCCCAGCAAGTGACATTATATAAATGCAAGATATGATTGCCATTTTTGCTTTCACGCTTTGTCTGTTGCTGTTTTAATAATTTTTCCCTCTTTCCACTGCTCTAAACTGCTTATATTATAACCTTTGGGGTAGAAATTAACAAGTTTTCTACATAACTTTCAAAGCACCAAAATAAGGAAACACCATTTTGTAATTGCACTGTCCAAAGAAACCTTTTGCTTTCCCTTAGAGACAGGCATAAAGAGTGTCATTTTATTCCCTCAGGTTTTTTGCTCTAAATTGATCCCTCGGTATTTTAGTTGATTCCTTACACAATGCTAGCCTTATGAGAGAACATTTTTTTTTTGTAGCTTTGATCCTGCTAGATAGAAAAGTAAAGCGATTTAATAGCTCTATATTGTTAAATATTATGAGGCTAACATGTTGCAAAGTGGAGTTGAGAATTACAGTGGCAGCAGAGGCCAGCAGTAACACATGGAGTGTGTAATTGTGCTGTAAAACCAGTGTTCTTAAATGTCACCCATTAACACTGTGGATGCGGAGGAGCTGGTCTGAAATACAAAGGAAAAATCCCACACATTAAAAAAAAGAAAGAAAAAAAACCCTAGTTCACAAAAACATTCAATCTAAGACAAGGTGCTGAGGAGTAGAAAATTATAGGTTTAGCCTCTTAATTCTGGTAATATGAAGCTGTAACCTGGAGGAAAGAAATAACCATGGTAAAAGCAATATAGAATTATAAGAGAATTTTTTTCACACTAACCCTGTATCTTTTTTTTGAATTATCGTTAAATGACTTTTCAATTCGGCAGATCTCTCTGGTGTCACATTCATTCCCCTGCTCCTTCTCCTTTCTGTAACTTGCCCATCCTAAACTGGGCTGCTTTCTCCATCCTTCACTGATTTTTCAAATTCTACTATTATACCAAAATCTAGCTCAAGTATTTACTACTTCCATGAATCCTTCCCTGAAAACTCCCACCTATGTGACTCCCTGCCTTCTCTGAAGTTATGTCATGTTTTCCCCACTATAGGTCAAGTTGTCATTGCTTGATTAAAGATTGTCTAGTGTTATTCACAAGTCATTCATTTCTGTAGTCTTGTCTCACTAACCCCATTGTAAACCTCTTGAATATAGAGGGCATTGACATTAATTTTTTAGTGTTTCCCAAACCCACGAATAGTGGCAAACACATAGTAGGGACTCAAATACTCAATGCTTTGTCTTCAATAATCATTGCTGCAACGATAGTTGGCAGGGGGATCAACAGCAACTGAAATGTGTTATCAAAGTATCTGTATGAAAACCGGATTTTGCTTTAAGTTGAAATCACTGTACTTTTCCCCTGAATAATCTTTTGTACCACAAATTGAAACAACAAAGAAAACAAGTTTCCTGTGATGCTTCCAGGACCTGTTCACTTGATGTTAATGTCTCATAGGACATTGACCCCTTTAGTAGGAGAAAAGTTAAACCTTAGTGAAAACACTGACTGACTATTAACCAAATATTTTCATAGTTCCAAAGGCGTTGGCTTTGAGACTGTCATGTGTCGTTTGACAACTCTAAAACTCTTCTGCCTTAAAACCAGACTTCTCTTCTTGTGTCACAGTATAGCGTGTGTGTAATTTGCACTGCACATTAACCTCTCAAATAGTCCATTATAGTGCTCGACAGGTGCAGTTCTCCTACAGGTTTGACACCTTTTCAGCCCCACTTTTCACTTTTCAGTAGCCTGCATTCCACTTCACTCAGTTGACTTCCTCTGTTGGGTTTATTACTGAACTGTTCATTTAATTTAATGACTAACAAAGGACTTAGATAAAATTCTTTGTCCTGTTTTTAGAGTCTAGCATAATTAGTTACATCTCCCACATCTTCACATAGCAAATTTAATTAGAATCTCCAGTGGATCACTTTCTAGGGCACAAACAGGACATGGAGACATTGAGGTTGCTTCTCTGGAACGGAGGAAGAGCCTTCCCCGGCTTTCTTGGTATTGCCGTGTATTCAATATTTCAGAGGAAGGCTGGACTAGAAGATAAATGTGTAATATATTCAAAACCTTGTGCAATATTATTCCTAGGGATCAAAGTCCTTTTCTTTCAACTAGTAATCTTTTGGTGAAGCATGACAATTAATGACCCTTGTAGGTTCTCAGTTGGCCCAGGGTAAGTCTCTGCTTACTCAGATATTTAATTTCTCCTTGTTTCTTTTCATCATAAATTTAAAATTGATATCAGTAAATTTGAAAAGTTAAAGTTTTCTTTGCTTTACAACAACCCATAATTTAGAGAAATTATCTTCTCACTTTTTACTTCCCGATAATGTGACCTTATAGCTTTTCCGAAAAGAATTCTGCTTTCTGGCTATTCACCAGAAGGAATGTAAGTGAGGTCTTGGACAATTGCTCGCATTGTCAATATCCGTGCTATCAGTCTGGCCTGGGCTGGTACTCAGTTTACTGTCAGGGTTTATTATACTCCTTCTTCTGATTAATCACTATTTTTGAGCACCTTGTAGCTGGATAGAATCATAGAGGGTTAGCAGTGAAAGCAGTCCCAGAAGCATGTGTTTCAATACTCTCCACTGTATAAATGGGAAAATAGTCCCAGAAAAAGGAAAATGGCTTGCCTAAGGTTGTGTAACAACTTGGTAATAGATGTCCTACTAGAAGAAAGATCTTGTTTTTGCTCCAGTTGTTATTCTGGTACTGAACACTGGACTCTCTTGACTATTGTGTGACATAAAAGCTTTTATTTCATTTAGTTACTTTATGTTGATAACTCAAGTGAGGCAAGCAAGCAACATCTACAAAGGCTGAGAAGCTGGATATAGGGTCCCTTCGTCTTGCAAGTGGCTTACTCCCAATAGTTGTGTGCAATAATCTTTATTTCAATAAATGTTTGTTGGGCAAATAAGTATTTACTGTGCTAGGAATGGCTCAGTTAGATGATTATGGAAAGATAAAAAAAGACACTATCTTTGACTTCCAGGACAAATTCTAATAATAAGGCAGAAGAAAATATACTCATTTTTTTTTCTTGTCTGTGTGTGTTCATATGCATGCATGCATGCATGGGGAGAATGAGAATGAGAGAGAGAGAGAGAAGAGACAGACATAAAATCAATAGACAGTACTATAGGAGGTTCTGATGAGAGAGAGATCCCAAGTGGTTAGGAGCCCAGGATAAGTTCATGTGGTAGGGTTAACATGCTGGGAAGACAAAGATGGTATCCAAGGCTAATGAAAAAAAAAATGGTGAAATGACTTGAATGAAAGGAGTGGAGATGAGAAAGCATGTATGAACTCATTCACTCATTCATACATTCAATAAATGATCATTTATTAAGTGCTACTCTGCCAGACGGTAATAGAAGTTGGGATACATAGATGAAAAATATGTTTCCTGACCTCAGAGAATGCATACTCTAGGCCAAACTTCTCAAATTTTAATGTTTGTCCAATTTTAACAGGCATAAGAATCACCATTTCCAGTGAGCTTCTGGAAGATGCAGATGTTGCTGGTACTTAACACCCACATTAAGTATCAATAAACTTGCTTATAAAGAGACCCTTATACTCTAATATGACAGTTGACATAATGGAGGCAAGTCCAGGATGCCTTGGGAACACAGGATCAGAGGTGCTGGCAGCAGTTGTCTAAGTGGGCTTGTCTAAGATTAGGACATGTGCATGGCAATAGTGGACAAGTCTGAAACCATAGGCTGGACCTATATCTGAAATGGAGGGCCTTGAATATTGGGGCAGGAAGGAATTCAAAACTTGCTCGTGAACTTCTTACCATGGCTCCTGAGCATGATTTTCTTCCTTTCATCGGTAGTTACGAGGATAATAATAATAATAACTGATAATTATTGAGCACTTATAATGGTCCAGCACTGTACTAAACATGTTACATGTGTTAGTTCGTTGGATCCTCCCAAGCATTATGAAATAGGTGCTCTTATTATCCTTCTCTGTGAGAATTAAAAAAACAAAAATCCTGAGGCTTAGAGAGGGTATCTGGGTGTTTAGAAGCAATTCTTAGCTACTCCAGGGCAGCTGTCATCCCGATTAATTCAATGTGAACCAAAGAAAGGCCCCATGACCATATATTCTCTATTCTATCCCCTATTACTTTTGTGTCTTGTATATACTTTTGTTATCACACTAAGTAATAATTTGTTTTCTTGCCTGTGTCCCCATATTCATATTTATTCCCAAGTGTCTAGGATATAGTAGGTGTTTGGTGAATGACTATATTTTGTACTTTTCTTCTAGAATGATCCTCCTACTATCTTTCATGCCTTCTTTCTCAAGCTGTTTCTCCCACATTAAATGTTCTCTCACAGTCTTTGTATCTAAAATCTCAGTCCAAGATTTTTAAATGTCATCTCTTTTATGTAGCCTTTTCTGATTCTTCCTCTGCAGACCTTAAGGGAAACAAGTTCTTCCTTCCTGTCAAGTTCATAGCATTTTTCTTGTACCTCCGCTATTGCACTGTTAATTTTCTATCTCGTATATATAGTTATTTGTGTGCTCATCTTACATCACCACTAGACTCTAAAATCCCTTGTAGGAATGATAAGCTCCTATAGTATGGTTATTAAGTGATTAAATTTGGGGGCCAAACTGAACTGGGATTGTTTTAAATTTTGAGGCTAATTTTGGTTTGGTTGGGTTGGGTTTCTTTTCTGTTTATACGTTACAGCACCTCTGCTCATTGACTCAATGATGTTAGGCAAGTTTCTTAACCTTCATGGGATTCATGTGCAAAATGGGGAAAATAATGTCTACCTCTAAGACTATCTAGAAGATTAAATGGCCACAGGTAAATTTCCTTGCACTGCCTAATACTAAGCACTCAATACAAGGAAGTTGTGGTTATCACTCATCTTCTACCCATGCCACTCTACCCTCTCCAAAAGTAGAAGCCAATAATATGTTTGAATGAACAAGTGAATAAATAAATGTTCAATGTTTTTATGAGGCTCATCCCCTCTACAATATTGTAAGCAGTTCTATTATATTTTTCCTCTCCTCTCCTCTCTTCCAATTGCACACATATGTCTTTATTAAATAGTCATCTAATTTAGTGACCTTCCCATAAACAACCTGAAAACCTGAATTCACTTCTAACAAAATACAGCTATTTGTGAAACTGTTTCCATTCCTATTTTGTGAGCTCTTAAAGTGCAAAACAGTATAATTTTATTAAAATTGTTTCTTTAAAGGGGAAATTTGCATATCAGAATTTATTTGGCCCACCCCATCTATCATACAGCTGCATAATAGAATGTTGATAATGTACAAATCGCTTATGGCAAAGATAAATTAGATCATTAAAATGTAAAAAGCAACAACCCCTCAAAAGTTAATAAAGAAAGCTCAATGGGGCATTTAGGGTATTTAGTAAGTGGAAGTGCTTAACAATAAATTAGGATAAAATATTTCAAGTGAAGCAGTTCTCAATAAGTGGTCCATAAAATGTGTACATGACCAGGAATATCCATGATAAAACATGTCTGGTTGTCTACTACCCTCTTTATTACCCATTCCACACTGTTTTCTGCAATTCTACTTGTGTTCCATGGACTCCGAAATTCTCATGGGGACAAGACCCTTGAGTTTTATTTTAATAGTGAATATAAATTCACCATTTTCACAATAAAGGCAAAATAGCTGCATTGCAGAATATTTTGGAAATAATAAAATCAGTTGCATGCAAGCAAAATTTTAGGCTATTTCTCTTATCATATACAATTCACTAGTCCATTTATTCATTCAGCATATACATTGAGCACCTGTCATGCTAAAAGCTGTGGAGAACAAAGTAGACCTCATCCCTACGCCCAGGGGTCTGTGGAGGGTGGAAGGCAGATAAGCAATCACAGGGTTCCTCAATCATGCAATTAACGTAAACTTTGATACATGCAACAAAGGAAAAGAACAGCATTTTTTGAGGAATAAGACCAGAGGGAGAGCCAAGGAAAGGCTTTTCTAAGGAAGCTCTATTTAAGCAGAGACCCAAAGAATGAGTAAGAATCAGATCAAGAATGAGAGAAATTGCTTACAGGTGGACTAGGATGTGTGGCGGCCCTTAATTCTGAAAAGGTGAGCCTCTGCCTCAGTTTCCTCACCTATTAAAGCGGTGATACCAATTGTATCTATCCCTTAGGGTTGTTATGAGGATTATATGACATGTAACACTCTTAGTACAATGTTTGACATGGATTAAATATTAGCCATTATTGTTGTTGTTATGATTGTTATTGTTACTAGCAATTTTATCCTAAATGCAATGGGATGCCACTGAAAGCAGGTTAAGCAGATTTAGAAGAAAAAATGAATATCAAGAACTGTAAAAGGGCTGAGATTTGTTTTCTTACTCACAAGCTAGCAAGTTAGCCTGCCGCACTGCCATGGTTACCGGCAGAAGATGCAAAACTCCTGGATAAGAGACTTTATTAATCATGATAATAGTTGTAGCCAGAGTATCAGCATTTTCACTGATTCCCTGCGCCCCAGTTCCTACGGGGCACAAAAAGGAAGGCCAGGTGATGCCCACATGTGCATTGGGTGGCATTACAGGAGAGGATTCCCAAGCCCTGGAACCTGAATCTTTTAGAGTGAGCAGTAAGCCTGCCTGGCCTTTGCCATGGAGAAAGGCATTATCTTTATCATACTGGACAGTAAACAAACCTACTCTTTGCTCCAGAGACAGACACTCTCTCTGTCTTTCACGACTATTCACTATAGAAATATCCTGGAAAAGACAGTCCAGAACAAAGACAGTCAGTGTTTCTGTTAGCAAGATGTGCAGAAATGCAATAGACTCAGAGAACTGTCTCCCAAGAGTTATATGATCAAATCTGATTTTTTATAAGATCATTCTGGCAGCTGTTGAACTCATAAGTATTCATCCAATTTTATATTCTTTACTTCATTTTTTTGCATCATGAGCATTTTTTTCAAACTTCCTCATCGTATTTGTAACACTAATTTTTAACGATTGCACAATATGGATCAATGATATGATCCATAATAATTTATTTAGCTATTCTCCAAATACAGGAGGTTTAATTTGCTTCTAATTATTGGCAAGTATGAAGGAACGTTTATTTTAAGACATGGATTGGTTGAAAATGTAAAGTGCTACATTCTTTGCTGGAGTAATAATATAGATGACTTAAGAAGTATTATGAGAAGGCTAGATTTGCCTAAGCCTCCAGTTCCCGATAAAGGGATGGTGCTAAGAATGGAACATCTTCAGTCTGATTGCAAAACTTTACAATGTATTTCAATAAAATGCTCAATATATGCATAAAATGGATTTTACTTCCACTAGAAACATTTTCTGAGACTGAGAATCAATGAATACTATTTGTAAAACCATAAGAAGTTCCTTCTGTGAAGTTCTTCTTCAGCAAGGTGGTCAGGAACAACAGAGTATCACATCAGATGAAGCTTTGTGCATCTCCACCTCCAAATATTCTCCAGATAAGATGGACACAATGGGCTTTTTCCTACTCATTTTCAAAAATCAATTTTTAGATTAGTATTCATATTTTTTATTAGAAGGCTTATTATATAGCATTAGTTAGAATGCTAGATCATCAAATTTAAAGCTCTTGTTTACTGCTAAGGGAACTCATTAAAAGGATGAATGAATTGCTCATAGACATAAAATTAAATCAATTCCTGTTATTGAGCATCTTCTATGTTAAAGGAGCTGTGGTTGGCACTATGGGAAATGAAAAGGCGATGATACATTTCCCATCCAGAAATAGCTTCCACTATAGTGGGGGAAGTAGAAATGCAATTTGTTATGTGGAAAGTGCTATGATAGTGACAACAACTGCACTGGAAAGTAAGAAATGGTGTGAATAACCCTCATGGGGAGGGCAAGGAAAAGTCTTATGAGATGAGGCTCTTGAGTCAGGGCATCTCAGGAACATCATAGGTCATCTTGTGCGTTAACTATTTGGATCTTTAAGTCCTTCTTCAGTGTCTCTTCTAGTCCCCTCGATTTTGTTTTATTATCATCAGGGGCAGAAAACTCAATCTCTGCACAGAGTCTATCTGTCTTTCAATACTCTTAGTCTTCAGAAAGCGCTTCTTTGGCATGTGTTCCTGTTTGACTCTTTATAACTTTGCCTATTGGTTTTAGTGCAACTCTTTAGGGCCATGCAATGAAAGTCCACTGCCCATTCCACATGAGGGAATTGCACATGTTTACAATTTGTTTAGAGACTTCTCTTCTCCAAGTTAAACATTGCCATTGCCTTCTGTACCTGATGGCATGATTTAGAAACACTCATCGTCCTTGTCCTCTTCAGACTCAGCAGTTCATTTTGTCTCTGTCTCTTTTAAATGTGGTTTCAAAACCCAGAACAGTAATCCTAGTATGGCCTGATAGGTACAAAAAAGAGTATAGCCATTCTGTCTCCTGCTCTTGATGCTGCATTTGTTAATGTAGCCCAAGACCAGTTTTTATATCCACGTAACATTCTTGATCCATTACAAGCTTGTTATCAAATGAACCCTCCAAACATCCAGTAAAAGCTGGTAATTCATGGTGTTGGTACAGAATGAAGATAATACCTATGGCAAGAAATAGAAGATTGGAAGAGGACATTCCTGGATGAGGGGAACCGTATATAAGTGTCTAGTGACATGAAAGTACATGACATGTTTGAGAAAGGCTGAGTAGCTCAGAGTGAGTATATCATAAAGTGTGCAGAGGGAGATGGAGCTAAAAAGGTGGGTTAGGAAAGGCTTTTGAACTACATCATTGAGTTAATGTTTTCCAAGATTACTTTGGTAGAAGCTTAAAGAATAAGTTGGAGAAAAAAAGACCTTGAAGAGTGGGAAGTTGCTTAATAATAATGAAAATAATAGTAGTAATAATATTTAACAATTAATTAATTACCTACTATATCTTGCATAATGTATTCTACATATATTACCTTTGATGTCACAAAAATCCTGTGAAGTAATGTTAGTCCCATCTTAGAGATGAGGAAATTGAGGCTCAGGTAAGTACACTTACCAAGGTGGTAGAGCCTGAATCAAATCCGGGTCTTCTGGCTTTGTACTTTGCTACACTATGGTGATGTCGGGGGTACTGTGAGATAGAGACCAGTGTGAAAATATTCTAGAGCTAGAATCAATATCACCTCACGACTTGGAAAATAGGGGCAGGGAGAAATCCAGCACCACAGAACTTTTCAACCTGGAAGACTAAGAGGAAAGGATGGCAGTCTGAGATAAGATCAAAGCACTACTCAGCACCAGAACAGTCCCTTTTTGGAACTGAGACTGGTAACTCCACCTAGGAGTTGTTGGGGAGGAAGACATTTCCTCTTCCCAAATGTGGGTTCGTCTGGCCGGAGAACGAATTAAATTCACATGAGACAGAATAGCAAGAGAAAATTAAACAAAGCTTTATGAGGAACCATGGCCCGGGGCCTTTCTTCCCGAAGGAAGAAAGGGCTCTGAAGAAGTGGGGTGCACATAGTGGTTATATACCCCCAAACAGGGTGTTACACATGTGATTGAAATGTCCCTCCCACAGTAGTCACAAGATTGCCCTGTCAGCACAGTGCTTGATGGACACAGCAGGTAGTGGTCTGCTGTCTCAGAGGCCGTAGCCGGAGGCAAGTCTATTGTCTTGAACTGGGTGGTCACAGGTGAGCTCAGCAATCAGTTCCGAGCCTAAGGAAAGATGCTTCATCCTTAAAGAAATGCCAAAGTTGGGAGGGGGAGGGAAGTTAGTTACAGGAAGTTACCAGACAAGCACAATAAAATGCAGATTTAAGTCCTTGCCTTTGGTATTGACTAAGAGTTTCTAGAGAGAAGGTCATCACCTTTCTTCTTCCTGGTACAGAGAGGGAGGCAACTTTTACAGATACAGATATATCTTACAAATGTAATCATGTCCTAACAAAGGGCAAGTTCCATTCCTCAGAGCCTCCTTCCCTGTCCCAGTTTATCAAAAGCAATCAGCCTCAAATAATCCTGATTCCAAAGAGACATATCTTGGGGTGGCCAATTTCAGGTCCCCACAGAGTACAAAGTTACTGAGAAAGTCTGGGGCATGATGAATATGCCCTTGCTGACCATTTTCCCTGGCTCAAAATTGGCAATAAGAGTCAGCCAGGTATTCAAAGACTATTATCTTTGGCACTACTTTATCAACTGATTCAATTTGAAAATACCCTCATTCATTGTATATAAAAAATACTCCACTCAGTACATAAATTCAACCATCTGACAGTTGGCAGTGGGAGCTGTTCTGTTTAATCCTCATCTATCAAAACGAGTATGCTCTCTCATATATTTATGAGACTTGGTAAGGTTGTTAAAATAAAAATTTAGACTATGTTATCCATATTATACTCTATTCATATTTCTTCTGACATATAGGGATATGAAAAGAAGTACATAGTGCAGCTTGATGAAATAGCAAAATTGATAGGACCATGTTATTAGTCTGTGAGTATTTGAATGGCGTTACCATCAGAGAAAGACAAGATTTATTTAGCCAAGGTAGAAGTGGTTAAGTCATGTTACAAGAATATAGAAATAATTGGAAAAAATTAGGTCAAAGAAAATCGAACTTGATTATTGGGAAACACACTCTTGCCTATGAGAATAATTTTTTAAAACAGTATCTTATGGAAAGTGGTAATAAGAAAAAAATGAAAAAAGAAAAGACTGTTCTCCAGTTTGTTTGATCAATATTAGCACAAGCTCCTGAAAGTTTTTAAAATAAAAATTCTCCATCATCAGTAGGCTTATAACAAATGGCACAAAAAGTCATTATGATTTTTTTGTTTTATGAGTCTATATAAAACAAAACCATAGCGTACCATTTTAGACACAAAATATTAACTGAATCTCTGTAGCCTGAGGAAATCATTCATTTATAGCTTTCTTAAGAAGATAGAAATTTATGTTTACCTGAAGCTGAGAGACATTTTTATATTTATATATACAGTAAATATGTTTATGTGTATATGCCTACATATATGTATATGTATATATGTATACATGCAAATATATTTATAAATGCATATAAATATGTATTTTATAATTTGTGATTATGATCCAACCAAAAGTTCCCAAATGTAAGCATAGATCTCCATTGTTTCTTATAATTCCTAATGTGTATTTATCTGCAAATTCTGAAGGCAGTCATTATTCAACTACTGATAGTTCTCAAAGCCTTTTGTATAGGCAACATTTGGAGTAGCTAATAGCACAGGCTTTGAACTTTAAGAGACTGGATCTTATCTCTGACTTGTTTTTGTGGCTGGAGACAAAGCATTTTACCTCCCAGAGCCTCAGTCTATTCATCTGCAAAATGGGGATAATACAACCTTTAAGAGGATTAGATGACATAACGTATGCAAAGCAGTTAGAAAAGTGCCTTAGATATGGTAAATTATAAATAAATAGTTGCTATTTTCATTACTATTTTGTTTTTTATCCCCTCCCCACTCCCAGCATGAGAATGTAAACTGAATGAGGAAAGGAATTTTCTTCATTTTATTCAAGACTTTATCTCTTGGTCCTAGAGAGTACTTGGCACGTGCTAGGCATGCGGTAAATATTTGTGGAACAAATCAATGAATGGACAATTTGACGAATAATTCGACTTCTATTTCAGCCCAGATGGCCTGGAAAAGTAAATTAGTCCTTTTGCTCTTTATAATGACAACTAGTATTTTAATATTCAAGTAAATTTTAAAGGCTAATTTGGAGACTGGAGACTCACAGAAAGAAGTTTGAAGCAACAATCAATATTTAAAATATGTGTTTTTATTGAAGATACAATTAGGGTCAATGTAAACATCAGTTTCTGTTCAAAGAGGTAGTAAAGGAATTGGGAAACAAAACACTGTCTGCTTAGGGGCATTTTATGTCCTTCCCTTTGAATACATGCTTTTCAGATTTGTTTGTTTTCACGTTTGCTTGTTTGTTAATATTTTCCCATGCCGCAAAGCTTCAAATACAACAGTTGTAAATCATCTGTGGCCCAAATATAAGGACTTGACCAAAAGCCAGTCAGCAGCTAAAATCACCACATGCTGGTGGATGCCCATCATATTGAACTTGGCCCTAGTGGCCTGCAATCTGTGAATCCTCTGAACAAATCACTTCTCTGATTTTAAGGCCAGAGAAGGAAGCATGACTAAACATGAATGTCATTGTCAGATGGCCAGCTTTCTATAAAAGGTGATGCTTTCTGCTTGTGTGGGATCAGATGAAAAGCTTGGTGAAAACCCTAGAAATTTAGAACTTAAAAATACAGCAATAAGTGCTTAATGACACATCATTAAAAAAAAAATTTTATGCTATACTTTTCAAGCTTGGTATTTTGCCCTAAACTTTTTCTTAACAATTTAGTGAGGTATGTTTTACTTATCATAAACTTCACCCATTTCAAGTATATAATTCAAGAAATTTTAGTAACTTTATCCGGTGGTGTAACCATCAACATAAATCAGTTTTAGAATATTTTCATGCTCCCAGAAAGATTCCTCATACCTATTTACAATTCATTCTCATTCCCACCCCAGCCCCAGACAACCACTGGTCTATTTTCTGTCTATAAATTTGCCTTTTTCTGGATCAAATTTTGTAGTTTTTAATATTCATTAACCCATGAAAAACTACCGGTAGTTAAAGGATGTATTAAGAATACTTGTTTATGGGCTCAAACTATTTTCTTTCTTTTTCTTTTTGGTTTAACCAAAGCAGATATGGCTGTTCCATCCTTCACAAAATTAACTTTAAAATGACCATAATCACAGTGAGCATCTCCATGTGGGCAGATTAGGATTCTGTAATTTCGTGCCCAGATGCACTGATGACTTCCAGCCTTGTTTAAGCAGCACTGAACCATAGACAGCAGTAAACCCCGTAACGCCCTACCATGGCTGGTTACTTGCATCTCGTATCTCTGTAACTTTATGACTGCCATTTCAACTTGAGGTCTCCAATAAGACACAAGTTTATTGGAGCAAAGCAGAATTCATTTATTGCCATTTTCATATATTAAACTCCATCTCATATTTTATTCCAAAATTTAGATTCACCACTGTATTCTTCAAGTGGCAATAGATAGATACCTTCCTTACTTGTACTGCCCTTTTTCATGAATTTGAGGTGGTCTACTAGAGAGTATATTTTCGTTTTCCACCTTTGACAAGGGTATTCTATGCATAGCAAATCCCTGGTATTTTATTTGGCTTCATTAAAGGCAATCACAAATGTTTTTGCTTGACAAAATTGAATACTTTTGCTTTGGTATCCCAATGGAAATGGTATAACAAGCGTTCCAGTGCTCAGTTCAACAGATAGGAACTGTGTTGGCATAGAATGAGGGGGTACGATGGTTAATTCATCATGGTTACTGTCTTCAGGGAGCTCAGAGTCTAGCTGGGGGAATCTTTAAAATAGTACATTACTATAGTGTGGGAAATGCCCTGATAAGTGTATGCCTGGGTGCTGAGGAAACAAAGCTGAGAAGTTAGAAAAGCTTTCCTGGATCTGGGTATGCATGAAATAAGTCTTGAAGAATGAATAGCAGCAGGCTGGACAAAGAACAGTAGCAGAGACTGTGGCTCTTGAAATCATCTCAGTGCTTCCTGTGAAGTTTTGCCTAGTTATCAAGTGTCATGTTTAATGGGCCCTGTTTTGGGGCCGTTTATGACAATAAGGAAAATTGCTAAAGTTTTTTCAAAATAAAAAACATTTGGAAATGACTTTTGGTTCTAACGTTCCATATGCTTAATGAATATTCCCACCACTCTGTTAAAATAGCCAGTAGTTCTTAGTAGCTTAATGTTTCCTAATACAGGTGTGTATGCATTATTTATAACTTGTTTTATTCCTAAAATAACCCTACTGAGATACTTAGAAATTTGAAACACTAGAAGAAAAATACAAAAAATTCACAGGGAATGCTTTCCCTAAATTTTAGGGTAAAGAAAAAAATCCCTTAAAAAAACTGTCATTTCCCTTTTATTTTTCCTGGACCTCTATAAACTTCTAGGCTAGGGTGAGATCTCCTGTTATAATGCTCAGTCTATTTTTGTTGTATTTTTTTCCTGTCTTTGGCTAGTTGATCACTTACTTATCTCTCTGTAAACTCTACAACATCCTTGATAGCAGGAGCTGGGCTTGCTTCCTATTTGTATCTCTCATTATGCCTAGCATGGTGCTAACTTTCAGTAGACACAGAAATGTTTGATGACTGAACGTGGGACATTACAAGAAAGCAACAAGGAGGATAATTTAGTAAATATAAGGTGGTGAATTAAGTAAAGTGAATTGTAAAATGGGTTGTTGCCTGACACATATATGGTGCTCAATAAATGTGAGTTGCGTGAGGATATGGTTTGATACAATTTAGCGGTGGAGGAAAGGATTTGGAGCATTCACAAACCAATAGCATACTCAGTATAAGACGTGACATGAAGTTGAGGAACACAATCCTCAACAGGGTTTGTCTGGATGTTCCCTCTGAAATAAAATCAACACATTGTTCTTAGCTATTTCAAAGAACCAAGACAGAAAAAAACAGAGTCTAAGAAAGCAGTACTTCAGCAAGATACACAGCAAGAAGTAAGTGATATTAAAATAATAACCTTCTATTTAAATCATGCTGTTAAAGAATCCTGGATGACTTTACCCTACCCCAATAGAGTGAGGCTGAGTGTGAATTCACAAGTCTTTCTTGGTCTATCTTTCTTTCAGGATTCACATATGTATATATGTTTTTGCCTTGTTCCTACTCATGGAAATGATACACACAAAGGGAAAGGAAGTCAGTGAACACAACGACAAATCAATAAACAGATAATTTCAGTGAGTGATAACTGTAAGTGCTATGGAGGAAATAAAATAGTGTAAGAGGCTATATTATGCCTGGGATGGGGTGGAGAACATTTAGCTGGAAGATGATGGAAGGCCTCTGGGGAAGTAACCTTTTAGTTGAGACCTGAATAAGAGGGAAGTGTCCAGGAGAAGACCTAGGGGCAAAGCAAGCAGTTAATGCAGATGCCCTTCGAGAGGAACTAGTGAGAATATCTAAAAGTCAGGAAGAAGGCCAGGAGGCTGTGTCTTGAGGAGTGATAGATAGAGTGGTGAGCGATGAGCACTGAAAGGCAGACAGTGGCTACAGGATCTCATAGCCCTGGAAGTGACTGTGAATTTTATTCTAGCTTTAACGGGAAGACTGTGGAATGTTTTCTGTAAGCAGGGGACAACATAATCTGATGTCATGCTTTAAATCAAGTTCTCCACGGGCTGCTATAAGAAGTGACTAGAGAAGCACAGGAGGAAAACAAGATGGGAGGCTGTTGACATAGTCTACCAAGAGAAAGTATTGTTTCCATTAGGGAGTAGCACTAGAGAGGTGGGGTCTGTTTTTGTAGTAGAAGCAAAGAGCTTGTTAATGAATTGGTTGTGGAGTGTGATAGTTGGTATGATGGTTGGAAGTGAAGAATCAGTGAAAATGCCTAGATTTTTGGACTGAACAACTGGGTGAGCAGTGCTGCTGTTTACCAAAAGGCAGATGGAGAGGGAATGCATTGGAATGATCAAATGAGGGAACAAAGGTCCTTTCTCCCAAATTACGTTATAAGTGCTTGAAGATCAGTGTTTGTTTCAGCCCTCATTGTTTCCTTTGTTACATCAGGCACAGTGCTTTGCATATTGTGGGTGCTAATGACTGAGTACTGGTGGATGAAGCCCTTGGGAAATCAAGATATGGAGAATCAATGTCTGAGCCTTCTAATATGTTAATGAATTATACTAAAACTTTTGGCCTTTTAAAAAGAGATGATTTTTTAAATTCTTTACAAATCTTAAGAATGAAGGAGAAAGCTATCATAGATTTAAAATTTTTACCCTCATGCCCTGTCAAATCCTCTCACTTGCATCTTCACGGAGTTGTAAATTGCATCCAATTTAGTTGTTAAGAGGTAGTCATTCTTGTTAATGAGAATAAATATCAGTTTCCTTCATTTGGAGCTTGTCACTAAGATACAAAGATAAAGCATTTCAGTGTTTTGATGCTTTCCTTCCTTTGGTATTTTTCATCTGATATTGTCCTTGCATCAATTATACAATGGCTATGAATGCTGAATATTGTCAAACTGTTCTTAGCCACAAAGACTTAAAAAAAAATTGCTCTGTGTTTGAAAATTAATCCCTGAGGAAAGTAAGAATTTATTTAAACAAAAAGGATTTGCTGCTGGTGCCTAGCTTCCCTTCACTGGACTGAATTTAAAATCTACGTAAAGAGAGTTAGAAAGCATTGCACTTTATCACGTTGGGTTTTTATGTCCAGATTTTCTTCTTGTCAGTACTAGAGTTCCGGTAATAAGTAGAAGCTTAGCTGAACAAATAACCACATGGCTACCTAGAATATATTCAACCAAGGGAGAATTGCAGAGGAGGAGGCAATTCTTACTTTGGGAGTATGAATAGTGAAGAGTGGAGAGAAATAAACAATTGGTTTTTTACTCATGTCACTTGTTAGTGCGATGGTGGTGATGATTTTCTGTAGTGACCATTTTGAGGAAGATTCAGACTACAGATGTCAAGTGAAACAACTTCTCTTTCACTCAACGCCTGGGGCTTTTCCATGACGCTAATACACACAAACTGACAGATTCCACCAAGCCAGGCAGCCCACATTTATTTGGATGTTCCAGCTATCTGCATGAAAAATCAGTCAAGAAAATAAATTGTAGAGTAAGAGCAATTCTCATTGAAAATAGAACCCAATATGCTAGGAGGCAAAAGTGTCCGTTTTCCTGCCTTGTCGCCTACAGTGGTTTGCTAGGGGAAGGGTAATTATTTCATTTGCTCTACAGAAAGATTGTCTGAGGACTGGCCTCTGTAATGCTAGGACGGAAAGCTTTGGTACCTATGCCCAGTCTTCTTAAGACGAGCTTCCTCGTACAGCTCCTTGGCAGTCTCTAACCTTTCTCCAGTTGTTTTATATACCTGGGAGTCAAGGAGCGCACTTTCTAAACTACAAAAGTGGCTTTGTTTTGATATTGCTAAAAATTGTTCCTGACCTCCTCTTAGCCTACAGAATATAATCCAAACTCCAATGACCAGTTTTGCCCTCTGTTTTCTTATTTAAGCTCCTTAAAGTCTTTGGCAACTGTCGACCAAACTCTCCTTGAAACTATTTCCCTGTTCTCATTGCCAGCTGACATTACTTTATGTTCTCTTGGTTTTCGTCCTACTTCTCCACTCACTTCTTCTTGGTCTTGTTTCTAGGTTTATCTTCTTCTGCACAGCTTATAATGTTTGCTATCTCCAGGTCTCCATCTTAGCTTTCAGTTCTTTTCATCGCAGTCTTCCTAGGAATACCCACAGCTTCAAATGCACCTATACTACATTGACTCCAAAATGTACTCCTTTTTTTTTTTTTTTTTTTGGTGAAGAAGATTCACCCTGAGCTAACATCTGTGCCAGTCTTCCTCTATTTTGTATATGGGGTGCCACCACAGCATGGCTTGAAGAGCAGTGTGTAGGTCTGTGCCCAGGACCCGAACCCATGAACCCTGGGCCACCGAAGCAGAGTGCACCAGACTTAACCACTCTGCTACCAGGCCAGCCCCCAAAATGTACTTTTTTATTCTAAAACTGTTTGCTGAGAACAGACTGTAGTATCTAACTTTTTTTTTTTTTTTTTGCTGAGGAAGATTTGCCCTGAGTTAACATCTGTTGCCAATCTTCCTCTTTTGTTTTTTTGCTTAAGGAAGGTTAGCCCTGACCTAACATCTTTGCCAGGCTTCCTCTATTTTGTATGTGGGTTGCTGCCACAGCACGGCTGACAAATGGTCTAGGTCCACGCCTGAGATCCAAACCCATGAACCTGGGCCACCAAAGCAGACTGTGCCGAACCTAACCACCAGGCCATGGGGCTGGCCCCCTAGTATCTAGCTATCTTATGAAATATCTCTACCAAGATCTCATGCAGGTTCCCAAGCTCGCCATATACAATATGAAAAGAATTATATTTCCCCCAATCTGTTATTGTTCTCATACTCCTTGTTCAGTATGAAGTCCCACGACTGACCCAAATACCCCAACCAGAAATGTGGAAGTTGTCTTAGACTCCTCACTCATCTGCCATATGCAATTGCCAAATCCTGTAGATTTCACTTCCTTGATGGTTTTTAGCTCTAGTCGTATTGTCCTTCCTTAGGCCCAGTGCTTAGTTCAAGTTTAGGTTACTAGTTTCAGACACCTTATGACCAAATCACACTGCCTGCCTGGAAACTAATTTCCATTCACTATTCCCCATGCTTCACACTTCACAAGATTTATTTCACACATGTTGTTTTATTTTCCCCCTCAGAACAATCTCTGAGAAGGTACCATTATCTACATTAGACTGATGACAGGACTAGAGATGAGAGTGTTCAGTTTTTGAGATTGTCAAGTACCTAATTAAGAAAGGTAAGAAATCCATAAC